>NC_137038.1:16688274-17288274 GCF_032717465.1 Coenobita brevimanus
CCAGTGCCAGTTTGAAAAATTAATTTTCTGCACATTATTTTCTGGAGAACTGTTAGCTAATGACTAAAAATATGTCATATGGTGAGACCTGGAGCATTTTCAGCCACTCACAGCCTACCCCTACACATGCCTCATAAAAGATGCTGCAGTGTTAAAGATGCACCCTAATTCTGGAAGGACAGTTCTGAGAAAAAAAAGTTTGTCTCGACTAAGACTGCAGAAAAGTTGCTTGATATGACTAGTTTTACTCAAATACACACCCATGTTTCAGAATCTCTAATCAGTACTGTTCATCAGTCGCTGGTTTCTTTATTTATATGTAAAAGAACGGTACATGAAAAGAAAACAAACAAACCCTTCCATACAAAAAGTCACTTCATTCCACGATGCTCTCTTAACCCTCTCATGCACGATGATGCAAAATACGTCAAAATGGCATTAGGCTGAAGAGTAACCGCTGACGCACTTTGAAGCACTATCAGTGTTGGTCTGAAGGGATGGCAATTAGGCAATTTTGGACAAAAATATTCACCAAAAATTAAGTTCTAGCATGCAATGTGCCAATCTTTGGTGCATCACGGGGGAGGGTGTCTACCGGTATTTCAAGGCCAACACTCTCAAACAGTTGGGTTTCTCTCAGCTTTCGGTGTGGCAGGGGGGAAGGCGGCATGGGCGACTTGGGGCAATTTAATAAAAAACTATCGGTCGTACCGGAATTCCGAAAAAAAACACGTGAAAGCTCATAAAATTCTGCATCTGTACACATGCTTAGCTCTTGCATGGTGCAGGCAAAATATTCCACTAGGGTGCTGGGAAGTTATTTTCACCATTGAACAAAATTATTCTCACTGCATTTCAGTAGTTTTACTCAATAGTTTTGTATTTTTTTTATTAGTTTATTGTATAGTATCAACATCAGCAAAGATGATGTTATACAATTCGAACCAATATAATCAATTTCTGGCACAAATAAAATCCACGGGAATGCTTACCTCTGTGCACGAGTCTAGGCTGCCCTTGCGGCACATTCTCTGATCATGTCCCACAAACCTACAGAAAATTTACATGCACGAAGGGGTTAACACTGTTAAGGTTTATGAACTTTCCAATTTCTTCCATACAATAATTTGAAAATTGTTCACCTCCATTAATGTATAATCAATATTTGGCACAATCCCCCTGAGTGTTGAGTGAAATAATTTAGGTATAGCGAAGCAGGTATTGTTCATTGTGGCCTGCTCACAAGTGGTTTTCTTTCAGGTAACAAGTAGGCAAACTCAAGGTAGATCCAATAATTTTCTAACCAATGTCCAATAAACGGTATCAACTCCTGTATTGCACTTACTATAAATCACTTACATGCACTTGTAGAACTTATAAAAGACTTATATCTTAGCAATTTCTATAATTCACTTATAATACCACACATTTCACTCATTTATGAAAATACACAAACTTCTGCACTGCTGTACACTATTTACACTTCCCCACACACCTGCTCAGTACTCATACCACTCCCGAAGGGCCTGATTGTGGAGATTCTGCCCTTGAAGTGGTAGGCTGAGGTGTGGTAGAGCGCTGGAGGAAGATACGTCGGCAAGCAGGCGGCAAGTGTGGGGGAAACGGCTCTGTGGCGTTTTTTCCTGCAGACGACCGCCAGGTCCATGTCACTTTCCCAATGTCCTGGGTCATCTTGCACCTTCTCATTGCCGAAATCATCACTCTCGTAGACTGTCCCTTCCCCCTGGAGAAGTCAGAGAGCCCTCTCTGACTTCGGAGGTCGAGAGAGCTCGCTCTCCATGTCATTGTTTTTTTTCTCCTCAGAGGACGTACTCTAGCTAAGCGTATGAGAGGAGACAGTATCGTCCAGGGCACGTCCTATGGCACTATCACTAAGTCCTTTACGTGGCACTAAGGGCTGAATTTTCGTAGAGGTTGATGAGGCAATTGGCCCTTCATGCGGTGGGTCTGAGTACCTGTAGGAAAATATTTGCCAAAAATCAGAGATTAACCCTAGAACATTAAAATTTTTATGGCATATAGTACTTACATTCAGCTTTCTCCTGAGACAGGTGTTGAGCCTTCTTGGACTACCCAAGGACTTGTGGAGACTTGCAAAGTTGGGTAACAAAGTCTTCACTTTCACACCTCCAGCAACCCGGTTTCCCCTCTACCACAGCCCCAATCTGTCACAGTACACTTTATACAACAACGAACAGGTAGTTTGGAATCTGTATTTGTACAATAAGCACTGAAAATAAGGCTACAATCAACGAAGCATACGGCCGACATGCAGCGCGGCAGTGGTCTTCCCGTCACTGAACACACATTTCCCTTTTCACAGCTAAAAACACATATACTACATTATTTTCCTTCATAGTACTTCCCAAAGGCTCGCATGTCACTATTACGGCCATAAAAATCACTGTCACTGCCAGTATTTTGAAGCGGGAATGAGAAAGACCACCGCGGCACAATTTTATTCTGCCTTACGCCAGTCACTTTATTCTCGCTCCTGTCGGCCGCTCGCACTTCATTTCTATCGCTCACTTTCACTCTCGCTGTCAGTTTAGTGCCTTATTCATCAGTGTCACTGTCATTAATTATAAAAATAATATTTTCTACACACCAAACTGTCACTGTCTTAACATAGAATAGAAAAATATGCTTTCAACTTCTTACACTGGAGTGACTGTCACTCTCAATACTTATATCATTACTATGTACAATTATTTACACTGAAATCAGTCACTGTCAGTGCTTTTACAACTACATACACTAATTTACACTCAACAGACTGTCACTGTCAGTATGTACAAGAAAACTAAACACTAGTATCACTGTCACTCTCAGTATTATTTACAAGATTTTTACCCTTATTTTCAATATTTACTCAGGCTCTGGTAGTCAAAGAAACACGGGTAAGCGCAGGGGGGAATTTGGCACTCTTTGCACTGCAAGGAGGTGCGCCTAAATGTTCTGTCTTGCCAGATAGTGTGGCTGCACACATGACACCTCCTCAGTGCTTTTCCCCTCTTGGCAGTGCTAGACAGTGGCTCCAGGCGGTGTCGCTGAAGGTAGTCCTGGCACTGTAGGCGGTCTGGAGGTGTGTGTGAGTGGCGCCTGGGACCTGATGGCAGTACCTGCCCAAAACGCTGAAGCAGCTGGTAGACACACGTCTTAAAAAACCACCTGAGAGAGTAGTTAGCTGGCTTCCTGTTCTTGATTTTATATAGGATGAAGGCATTCAGCATGCACATATCAAGCAAGTGCAAGAACACCTTCCTGTACCAGCGACGGTTCCTCCTCAGGCAGTCTATCTCTCTGATCAACATATCTGACTTGTCCACCAGCCGCATATTGACGTTGTAGTCAATTACAGCATCAGGCTTCATCACAGGATCGCCAGTCCTTCTGTCGACCTTCCCTGTGGCTTTCATTTCCCCCTTGTGAACTGTGGTGAGCGCATTGACGATCCTCTTGTCGTGCCACCTGATCGCCAGCATCTTGTCGGATTTCTTCAGGTGCACGTCTCCCCGCTTTGATCTTTCAGCCTCGGGGAAGGCAGGGTAGTGTGCCCTATTGCTCCTGACAGTGCCACAGGATCCGACGCCATGCTCTGAAAGGTACTTGGCGAGTTTGGGAGCTGTATAATAATTGTCCGTATACAGGACATGATTCCCGCCAAAGTACTTTTCCAGAAGCACTTTCACCACAGAACCAGAGAATCCAAGGGGGTCAGTCTTGTCCAAGTCCACATTGCTGGCGGTGTAGATAACGAAGTCTAGGGTGAACCCCGTCTTGCAGTCGCACAGCACGAAAAACTTTATTCCAAAGCGGTGGCATTAATACTGCACGAACCGAAGACAGCCCCTGAACAAAACCAAGGACTCGTCGATCACTACTTTCTTGAAGGGCCGAAGGAACGTCATAAACTTATCCTTGATCATGTTCAGGATTCCCCTCACTTTCCATAGGGGGTCAGTCCGGGAAGGCTCATCGTTGCTGGCAAAGTGAAGGTACGTCATGAGCTGCCTGAAACGATCACGACTCATGTACTTGTTGAAGATGTTGAAGATGGGTGTGGGGCAAAGATCGTCAGCACTCCAGTACTCCTTGAGCTTGTGCTTCCAGTTATGTGACATGAGAAGCATCAAGCCGATGAATACAAATAGTTCCCGGATCGTCACAGGAACCCATGCTGCCATCCGCGACGTGGATGGCGTTGCACCTTCACCTTCACGAACTGCAGCACATTGTCCTTCGTACCTGTTCGTCTCGGTACAAATCTGCTCCATGACTTCGTTATCCAGGAAGGCCAACAGGTAGTCCAAACATTCACCACCCTCGGGGACAGGGAAGTCAGCCTGGAACCCACACCCAGTGGCATCAAAGGGCAGATCCCCTGGCACAAAATCAGAGCCCTCAGACCACAGAAAGCATCCAGAGTGCCCTGCCTAGGCTGGGAGGGGGTGGGGGCGGCAGGGGGTGAGGCAGGCAGTGTGGCAGTGGGTGAGGCAGGCGGTGAGGCAGTGGGTGAGGCAGGCCGTGTGACAGAGGATGAGCTAGGTCGTGTCTGTGTGGTGGTGGTGGTGGTGGTGGTGGTGGTGGTGGTGGGGAGATTGGGAGAAGGTTCAAGGTCACTCGCAGCAGCCTGAGTGGTGAGTTGCCTAGTGCGGGAAACCTTACCACTAATTCTAACAGTAGGAGACACTTTCCTACTCATGCCAGCATGAACATGGGGCCTACGAAAACCTCTACACAAACCAGACTGCCTACTTCCCTTCCGAGGTGGTGAAGGAGACTCCGAAGACTCAGGAGAAAGCACAGCAGACGAAGATGACGAGAGAATGGGGCTGGGAGTGCGAGGCGGTATGGCGGCGGCGTGACCTAGGGTAGGGGACAATGGCCGGTCTGAGGAGAACAATGGCTGGGAACCGGGGTCACCACTTCGCTTCCTCTTGGCCCCCTTACCATACACCACTCCCTTTTGCACTGGAGCCTTGCCTGATGAGGTGCTAGGCACAGGAATTGTCTCTTCCTGCACCTCAGACTCAGCACTCGATAGAGTGTCTGATTCGGCAAGGCTTGATAACACTCCAACATTACTACCGTAATCCATAGAAGCTTTCAATAATTCTATGCCTATAGCCGACTCACTAAGGCCCTTAGCACTTCCTAGTAAGGGTTTGGATGGGGTAGAGGTCACGAAGCTCTTTTTCGGAGGGCTGGAAGGCACTGACTCGGAAGAGCTAGAATGAGACATGGTGTCACCTTCAAAGACTGTGGTAAACTGACGCTAAACAGGGGCAAACCGCGGGAAAAAAAGCTAGTGTGACAGCTGGGGAAACAAGTGTTTCCAATTAGCATAAAGTGCTTGCGAGAGGAAGGCGCAGATTGACATGTCTGAGCTGTCCGTGCGCTGCCATATAGCACGACGAGGGGGGCCGGGCAGCGGTGCGTGGGTGGGTAAAAAAAAAAATGATACTTGGCAACAATGGAGGTCAGTGGTACAAAGGTCAAGTGTGCTAAAAGTAGCTAAAGGGTGGCGGTACTGATAGACAATACCAGCTGGAGCCTGCTTGCCCGCGGTTATTCAAGATTTACTAGAATCGCAAACGCGACGATCCACCGTTATGTCCTTTTCACCGAGTGTCGCAAACGCAACGATCCGCGTTTAAAGGGTTAAAGACAAGAGCTCCCGGATGGGGGTAGGCACCAACAACAACAAGCCATGTGCAAGGTGATGCTCTATTGTCAGTGGCCATCTTGTGACTGTCCTGCCAGCAGCCAGCCCTCTAGAGCCAAGTGCTGCACTTTCAGCCTGTACCTTCCACATGAGGACATGCATTTCACTGCAATTTAGTTGTATGTATTTACTTTGTATTTTCGTCGCAACTTACCTGTTTAAAGATGGCAAGCACGAGTGGTTCTTCGGGTAGCAGTGGTAATGGACGAGAGCAACCAGGCACCTCTAAATCTTCGCAGCCAAAGGAGAAATGGCAATACAGGAAGGGCAGAAATACACCAAGTATACACTTGCTGACAGTATGGCAATACAATGCAGAACTACAGTTACTTAACCACAATTACAGTTGATAAAGTTTACAGGAGGTGTGGGCAAAAAATCATCATTTTACGTAGTTAGGTTTAGATGCCCCGGACCCAAACTAATTTTTCCCATAAGAAGTTCAGTTTAAATTTTGATGTTTTCAATTTCGATGGCTCAAAAATGCCATTTTCTATTAGTGTGCGACGACCCCTTACACAACGCGTCACATGTCGTCATGTTGATACGCAGAAATTCCCGAGCATTCTACTGCACAGCTTGGGGTACAAGGCGGCAGGCGTGCCATAATAGTCCTGGCTCATGCACAGTGAGGATCCGCTCTCTGCAGCTAACCTGTCGTGTACAACATGTGGCGTTTTTTTTGCTGCTCCATCCCGGCCTGTACTTTGCCGCACCATGGCTCCAACCCCAAGAGTTAAGAAACTTCTGATGCACACCACCAAGTTAGAGATCATCAAGATGAAGGAGGAAGGACTAGGAAACACTGCCATCGGGAATGCCCTGGGACTGGCTGAATCAACAGTGAGAACAGTGTGGAAGAACCGTGATGCTATAAGGGCTCTAGTGAAGACATATGGTGCCTCTGACCTAGACGGCCGTTCGCGGGTGGGAAATCGTGCGATGATACTGATGGAGCGGTATCTTGCCACCTTCATAATGAGGAAGGAGAAGGAAGGTGTTCCACTGAATGGCAGATTTATTTGGAACCAAGCCCAGCTCTTTTACAAGGAAGCATCTCGCAAGTTTAATGTGAACAAACCTTTCAGGGCATTGGCTGGATGGCTGGACCGTTTTCTCAAGCGCAAGGAACTCGGTCACGTCAAAGTGTCTAGCGATTGTGCCTCTGCCGACGCGCTGGCCGTGAGAGACTATCCCGCGATATTTAGAGTGCTTCTCGAATAGGGACAGTACACCAAAGACCAGATCTACGTCGATGAAACATCATTATACTACAAGGCGATGCCCAAATCAACTTACATCGCAAAAGACAGAAACAAGTCCCTGGTCGCAAGCTCCAGAAATGTAAGATGAAGGTAATGTTCACTGTAAACCTGTCTGGGAGCCACAAGATGAGGCCAGTTGTACACACAGCTTCACATCCAAGGTGCTACAAAAACCTCACGAACATGGACGCAAGTTGTGTGTACTGGTACAAGTCTGCAAATGGTTGGATGACCAGTAACATTATGGCAAACTGGTTAATGAGGCACTGCGTCCCCGATGCCAGGGCCAAGCGTCGGGAACTGAGCATTCCATTTAAGATGCTCCTTGTGCTTGACAATGCACCAAGTCACCCTCCATACCTAGAAGATCTGCAAAAGGATTGTCATGTTGTGTTTCTGCCACCCATGACGACGTCACTAGTGCAGCCACTGGATCAAGAACTGATCGCCACTGTGAAGCATTTCTACCATAAGCAAGTGTACAACTACCCATGCAGGAAGACCGACACACAAGAGGAGCTTTATGCCCTACAAGAAGATCATGAAGACCTCGATGAGGCGCCTGCTCCCGTTCCATCTCCGCCTGCAGCTGCATCCCAACCCACCACAGGTGCCATGACTGTTGAGGCATTTTGGCGTCATTTTACAGTGAAGGACGCAGCTGAATTTCTCCTATAAGCCTGGCACCAGATTACACCTCCAACGGTGAACCATGCGTGGCGAATGCTCGTGCCTCACTTATGCACGACCCAGGAGACGGCCATTCAACCACTGGCCATGGCTGAGGCAGCAACACTGACAGCACCACAAGCTGTACCAGGTTTTGAGGAAGTTACATTGGCGGACATATGAGAAGTGCACGCTGCTAATGAGGAACAGCCTCCCAAGGAAGTGTTGCAACGGATAGAAGAGGCCGACGCAGAGCCCGACGCCAGGCAGAGTCAAGCTGAGCAGCCTAGTGTGATGGAGGGGAATACTGAGTTGTGTATGTCAAGAATAAGCAAGATCCTTGCTGTTGTGGTTTAGCTCAAGGAAGAGGCGAAGGGACAGAAAGTGAGCAACCTGAGAACGGAGGAAGATCTGGTTGGTATCGACAAACTCTTCCGTTTCTACACAGACAGGCACAGGCAAGAAATAAACACAAGAAGACAGACACTCATAACAAGTTACACACGGCAGGCTCAAGTTAGTGATATTGAGAAACCAGCTACATTGTCTGCCCCTGATCCTGTCGAGGATGAAGAGGATGCGATGTCAGATGTGTCAGCATTGGACTTCGAGGGGTTTATGGCCGAAGTGAGTGATTTTGAGGCTCCTGGGGAAGATGCTCAGGAGGGGTCTGTGGAGGGAAGAGTTGGTGTGGCGGGAGGTGCGGCGGGGGGTGCGGCGCTGTAAGTGTTGCCGTGCCTTGGAACTCCTGTTATTTAAGTCCATCAGGCCTGTTGTCTACTGTTGTTAAGGTGACTACCCATATTTTTGTTACTGTAGCTATATCTGTAGTACAATGTCTGAAAAATTTGACCTTTACTATGTCTCTAAGGGCCAAAAAATGTCCTGGTATGAGGGGGTCAAGCCCATATATAATTTTTCCCATAAGATTATGTATTCACAGTGCGCGAATTCACAGTGCGTGAGGTCATGGACTGCCCAATCTCTCGCGCACTGTGCGAGCCTACTGGATATGTATACATATTTATACAGTATATATATATATATATATATATATATATATATATATATTGATATATATTTATATATATATATATGTATATTATATATTATATATATATATATATATATATATATATATATATATATATATATATATTTATATATATATATTTATATATATATATATATATATATATATATATATACTTATTTATATAGATATATATATATATATACACATATATATATATATATATATATATATATATATATATATATATATATATACACACATATATATTTATATATATATATATATATATATATATATATATATATATATATATATACAGTAGGATCTCACCAATAACGATTTTGACAATAACGTTTTCGGCAATAACGGTAAGTTAGAACAGATACCCAGTTTCTATAATAACGTTTGGATTCACTTAAATAACGGTTATTTCACGAATGTCATGTTGTTATACAGCAAATATGTCATAACAAGATGAGGAATGAAACAAGACAAATAAGACGAGATGAAGGAAACTGCCGAAAATGTGAGCAGTACCAAGGAGGAGATGGAGGATCCTCCCCTCGCCACCTCCCCTGGCTCCCCCACTGCCGTCCCCTCCACCTCCACTGCCCCACCTGACTCACAATCTGCCTCCCCTCTCCACCTCCACAGCCCCACCTGACTCACCTGCATCACCTGGCATATCTGAAACCCTCAACATAATGACTGTTACTGCATTCTGGAAGAAATTTAACATTCAATAGGCTGTAAATTTCTTCGTCAATGCCTGGAATAATACAACATTGGCAACCATTAAACATGCCTGGTAGGCACTCCAGCCACAACTCAAGTATGCTGAGACAGAGAGAGAGCGCCCATCAGAATTAAAGACTAATGGCTAGACCTGTAAATCAGATTTCAAGAATATACCAGAAACAGTATCACGATCAAATGAATGCCCACCGTCAGTCACTCATCACTCATTCTCTTTCACAAAGCTAGCCAGCCGAGGAAGAACAAGAGAGATGGGTTGAGTAGGTAATAACATTGATGGCACTGAGGACTTTCCTGAAGAGTTTGACTTTATGGGGTTTGATGAAGTGTTGATGGAAGTGGGTGACCCTGGCATGAGAGGTAGGAGTGGGGACAAGACCAATGAGGGGTCAGGGGGTATGCTTCAGTAGCATCCATGCGCAAGCCTCGAAACAATCATCATACCAAACACCTCATAACTCCTTTAAGGTTAGTTTTATATTACTCATGATGCTTTAATAACTAATATTATTTCAGCTAAAAAAAAAACAGTGATAGAAGGGCTCCAGGTGGGAAAAGTCGATAGAAGTCCTGGAGCGGCAGCACCAATAAATCCTTTATACATGTATTTTAATGTCACGCAAATAACATTTTCACTAATAACGGCGTTTTTCTGGCACCACTTAGACATTATTGGTGAGATCCTACTGTGTATATATATATATATATATATATATATATATATATATATATATAGGTATACACATACAACAAATACTTGTTTTTCAACCGATTGTTATTTGAAAATCTGTTTCAACATTTATAAAGCTACACCCTTTTTCGCTGTTCAACATGGTTATCCCCGCAATGCTGGCAATTCAAACCACGCCCCGCCAGACAGGGCTGTGCTGCCTCAATGTCCCGCGTTCTGCCCTGCTGATTGGTTGCCTCTTCATCCATCCGCATTTATATTAGGCCTTGTGGAATACTACAGCACCACCATGGCTCCACCCAAGACCCCTACTATTAGCCCTGTAAGGGCAGTCATGTGCTCACCAAACCGAGTGTGTTTCACCATCGCATGGTTGGGTGACAATTGTGCCAATGATTAACAAATGCTCTTAATGCATGATACTGTTTTGGTGAGTGAGTGGAAGATAAAAGCTTGGCACAAAGGCCAGGCGCTAGGACCGATGTGGTCATTCAGTGCCTAGATACTGTTTTAGGGTCAGTTTTACGTAATGAACAACTTAGTTTGCACTAGGCTGGGTAGGCTATAATCATTGGGGGGTCCTAGGGGGCAAAGCCCCCCAGTTAGTTTTCAGCATTTCCAGTCAGGCTTCCACTGCTATTTAAGGTTTTAAACTGAATACATTTGAGTTTGTTTGTGTTGTGACATCATGTTTAGTCAGTGGGATCGGTAATAAACAAGCTATCGATGGCATTTAGGTGGCTTTCTTTAATATCACTAAATAGGTATATTTTGTTTGTTTTCCAATATTTTTCTGATCAAAAATCAAATGTCAATCATTTGAGATGTACAGTATGTAGCACTAAACTAATTTTCCTTGAGAATGTAGGTCTATAAGAAAACATCTCAAATCCCTGTACCACTTTTGTTAATATTTATTGATATTTTTTCCATCTTAATTGAATACTTTTTGAATGAAAAAGGTGGTCAGGACCTAAACCCCCTATTTCTTAACAATTTTATGGGAAAAATCGGTTCGTTATTCGACCAATTTGTTATTCAATCACTTTTTATGGAACACATGGTGGTGGCGACTATCATCCACTCACTTGATGTAGTGCTGCCTACTTCTTCCTTAGCCTTTATCATTCTTTTTCTATGCCTGCCTTCCTCTCTTCCTATTTCTACCATCTTTCCTGTCACTTCTTATTGCTTTTCTTTACAGGTGGCTTTACATTGAGTGACAAGCCAAATGGTTTCCTGTACGCCAAGAAACCATTTACAACGCTGGGTGGTAACCATATAACCAAACCATACGTGCTCCCTACGTGTCATCAAGTGGCTTGGTGGAGGGTTAGTGCCCCTCCCCATAAAAGAATTAACTCAAAGTCAAATGGCCACCCCTTTCAGGATTATGGTGTATGGCAATAGATAGACAGATTGATAGACATCCCTGTCAAATAGTGGGGGGAGAGGTATATATATATATATATATATATATATATATATATATATATATATATATATATATATACAGTATATATATATATATATAGTATATATATATATATATATATATATATATATATATATATATAATATATATATATACAGTATATATATATATATATATATATATATATATATATATATATACATATATATATATATATATATATATATATATACGTATATATATATATACATATATGTATATATATATATATATATATATATATGTATACAGTCATTACTCGTTTTATGATGATTCGGTTTACGATAATTCGCTACGACGATAATAGAAAAATTCCATCCTAAAATTCGATTTGCAATACATTTTCCGCAATAACGATTTTGCCATCGGAAAGCTCCAGGCACACGCAAGGTGACCACAGCTTGTCTCAGGCAAGATGGCGGCCCCGGCGTGCATTGTTATGGTTCAGGTCCCGCCACCCCTTCAAAGCCCTGTCTTCTCAACTTGTTCATGTGTGCCCCCCTGTTATCATCACCTCTCAGCCAAACATCGTGCTACAGTACAGTAATCCCTTAATTCACGCGAGGGTTACGTTCCCAGACCCTTCGTGAATATGGTAAATTCGCGTATACATTCTGCCCATGTATGCACGTAATTACGCATGTGTATGAAATGTATTACATCTGAATAATACTGTTTATGCACTACATATGCCTTATAAACTAGTATAAAGTATGAAAAACAACAAAAATGTATGAAATTTAACACTAACTGAAAGCTGACAAGCACAGGTGTACGTGGAGAAACTTTAGCACAGTCTGCTGCACTAGCCATCACTGCCTCCTGTATGCTATGTTCTGCCTTCTTTATTGTACGAACAGTTGACCCATTCACCCCAAACATACGGTTCCGAGACAATTCCCCATAAAGTCACTTCACCATCAAAACATGGACAATTCCCCATCAGGACAATTCGCACCCTGGACGATTCCCCGTCATTCCATAAATATACATATTATTGATAAATTAATACTTTAATAACTAATTTTCAGGGGGATCTCATAACTTATATAAGTAAAAAACTAGTGTACTGTACTTGCTAAATAAATTGGTATGTAAATAAATGACAGGGAATTATCCTGACGGTGAATTGTCGCCGACATTCCTTCCCTAAGTTCGTCCAACACCTCAACTTTCTCTGTCAGCGACATCACTTTACGAGCCTGCTTTGGTGTGTTGCCACATGCATCACTAGCACCATGCTTAGGCCCCATGTTGGCAAACAAGGCAAGCAATCACTGGAAGGCAGAAAAATAAGCCACAAATAACGATTCGCCAGTCACACAGGGTTTGACCATCGGATTCAAACTGACTGTGTGGTGCGTGGCAGACCGACCTCCCACACACACACACACACACACACACACACATGTATGTGCACTGGCAGCGGGTAGGCATTATTATATTTTATATATTTCTCTCATATATTAAAATTATTTATTTGAATACTATAATTTTGTTTTAATTATTGTACAAAAAATTCATGGATAACCAAAATAGCATGAAAAAAGTTCGCATGAATTAAGGGATTACTGTACTGTGGATCTGAGTGCCCAGTGGTAAGGTCAGTGCCAGTGTAGGCCCCAGTGCTATGGCTGCTGCTGGTATGGGTCCCTGTGCTAAGGTTGATGCAGGTATGGACTGGATTCCCCTCCCCCTAACCTGTTCCTGTCTGACTCAGAGGCTGACCACTAGTGCCTGTAAGCACAGGCTGTCCCCCAGCCTCAAGGGGGACGACTTGGACCAACACAGGAAGGAATGAAGGTGGGCTGTCATTTATGGTTCAGTCTTGGTCAGGTGACTTTGGGAAGTTGAGTTGACGTAACCCCCCTTTTATAATGGGTTTCAATCTCCCGATTTACGATAAAATCAGTATACAATAAGGTATGACCTGATGTAACCCCATCATAAAACGAGTAATGACTGTATATATATACAGTACATCCCCACAGTACGCGAGTTCCGAGTACGCGATCCCCCTTGTACGTGAGGACCTATTTTTTTTTGTGCGTGTGTATTTTTTACTAGTACGCAAACTGACCTCTTTGTAAGCAAGATAGGCAGCGAAGAGTGGTCTAAATCCGGGGTTACCCCGAGTGTGCATTATTGCCTCCCAAGAAGCGATAACGGTAGCCTACACTCCACCCACCTTCAGCCATGTTCTTGTTGGTTTAGTTAAGCTATATCCTTGTTGATTTACCAATCTTGTTGGTTTACTTCATCATAGGTAATATGTCTTGGATAGTTTCCCTGTACAGTACAATACCGCACTTATGTCTGAAAAGCATCTCAAGGGTTGCCCATGAAGGGGGGTGCCGCCCATATGTAATTTTTCCCTTAAGTTTATGTATTCACAGTATGCGATGTCCTCTGCTGCCCATATAGGCGCGTACTAGGGGGATGTACTGTATACATATATGAACAGGTATACCCCGGTTTAACGATGCAATTGGTTAAATAAAACTCATTGCAAAGTGGGAAACTGTATCTCGGGGTAGATTTATGTAAAGTTACTTGAGAGGAGCATGTGGAGTGACATGGAGGGACAGGTTGACAAATGAAGAAGTGAAGGAACATTGTGGGGTGGATGTGGATGTGGTTGAGAAGATTAGGAGAAATACACTGAGGTGGTTTGGACATGTGGGAGAATGGAGAATGAAAGACTGACTAAGAGGGTGTATGTAGGTGAGGTGGAGGGAGGGAGGGGTAGACCGAGGATGAGGTGGAGGGATGGAGTTGAGAGGTATATGAGGGGGGGGGCGAGTTGGGGGGAGGGTAGTCAAATGGTGGGTGACAGAGCGACTTGGAGGCGTTTTGTCTGCGGCCACCCTTTGCGGGATTAGGGCGTCGGGCTATAGTTAGATAGATTGACAGATAGGGATATGTTTTTGAGTCTTGACTTCCCCCTCAAACCAAGTCTTAAACTTATCCAAATGAGTCCAAAAAAAGTTTAAAGCCTTACAGCTGTAAAAGAAGCTACCCTAGGCCTTAAACCAGTGCCCATCTCGATTGTACTCAGTCAAAGACACTGGAGAATGCGATCTCCATATTCAAACTTGGTAGAGAAGAAGCAGCAGCACTGTATACAATCCCAGCATCAGACAGTCCCAGGACAATTTAAAAAAATCTGTTATGCATGATAAAAATGTATGAATGACGCAAAATCGTCCAAGGTACGAAATGCTGTGACTTAGAATCACTGATGCTTTGACGGAGAATTCTCCTGATGGGGAATGTGATTGATAATGCGATCAGGATTGTGAAGGATGTGCCTTTAGTGTGAAGTAAACTTCTTTCCCTGACTGAACGTAAGCCTAAACAATGACACTCACCTCCTTGCCATACTTGTCATGTACTGGAGACATCAGCCCCGCCACAACATTGTAGTTCGTTGTTCGATGTAGAAAGTCTCGTGCTATTTCTGTCAAACCAAAGTAGTTACCATGTTAGTTACAATACTGTAATGCTAGTGCAAACTAATATTATATAGTATACTTCTATAATAATGATGATAATGATGATAAGGGTACAGTATTTCATTCTAGCTTATCAATTTTAACTGCCTCAAACTGAGAACATAATTTCTATTTTATTCATGTTTGCTATTAGACAGCTTCATTTTGCTTACAAAACTACCATGATGAGAAATGAAGGCTATATCAAACCATGTAGTTCAAAAAGTTTCTCATCGACGTATCCAATAGTCGTCATCATCATCATCATCATCCAATCCTACATTGCCCCATGAGGAGCATAGGAGCCCGGGGCTAGGCAAGTTGGTCCTGACATTTAAGATGAGTGACCAGCCTCACTCATCCCTAAGTGGCATTATGGTATGTGAGCAATAAACCCCAACCACCCCTTTGGATATAAACATTCACCGGCTCAATCAAACTGGAGTGCAATAATTACCCACTAAACCACCAGGTGCCAAAATTGGGTTATATGGTTACCACCCAGCGTAGTAAATGGTTTCCTGGTGTACGGGAAACCATTTGGCTTGTCACTCAGTGTAGAATCACCCACAGGAAGAAGGAAGAGGAAAGAATGAAGGAAACAAAGACTGAAGAGGGACTGTAAAGTCATCCGTTGGCAGAAGGACAAGGAAAGAAAGACAGAAAAGGATGGAAGGAAAGAAAGATGGAGGATAGGAAAGGGCAGAAACCCAAGAGCAGCACTACATCGAGTGAGTGGATGGTGAGCGCCCCCCCCTACCACAAACACATTGTTATTCAAAAAAATTGAGTCCATTTTGAAAAATGGGAATAAATAATTTTTTATCTGTGGCCTTGACACTTGGACCAAAAATGTTCTATAAACCCTAATCTTCAAATTGATACCAAGAAGGAAACTTTTACATCAATCTGAAATGACTGACGAATTTTACATATGAACGGAACCTCACTAAAATGTCAGGACTAACTTGCCTAACCCCGGGCTCCTATGCTCCTCACGGGGCAACATAGGATTGGATGATGGATGGATGGATATATATATATACATATATATATATATACATACATATATATATATATATATATATATATATATATATATATATATAAAACCATCACCACCTAATCCTGTGTTGCTCCGTGAGAAGCACACGAGGCCAGGGCAAGGCAAGTTGGTCCTGACATTTAAGATGAGAATGACCAGCCTCACTCATCCGAGTGGCATTTTGTGAGCAATAAACACCAACCACCCCTTGGATATAAACCTGCACAGGCTTACTCCAACTGAAGCACCTTAATTACCCACTTAACCCCTAAACCGCGGGGTTGTTTTTGCTTGACTTGCGTGTCTTGTGGGCATATTCGCGCTCCGACAGATTCTCTAAAAATATTTGCCAAAAATCAGTTATTAGTCCTAGAATATTAAAATTGCATATGCATATGGCACATACCTTCAGCTTTCTCCTGGGATGTTTGCTGAGCTTTCGTCGAGTACCGTAGGACTTGTGGAGACCTCTGAAGTTGGGTAACGAAGTGTCCACTTTACACTTCCCAACAACTAGAAATATGATTACCACAGCCTGATATTTTCACTTGAAACACTATTCTATGATTCTCAAATAGTTTGGAATACATATTAAAAAAAAAAAAAAAAAAAAAAAAAAAAAAAAAAAACTGAAAGCAATGAAAATTATGAGCGCGTATGACCTTCCCACTTACACTCGTTCGCCGCTGGTGTTCTGTCATTTATTATTCATAAAAACACTCACACTTTATATTTCTATTACTATATAACACATATATACAGTACCCTCGCGTCCAACACACGTTAGTCCAGCACGATTTACGTCCAGCACAGAGAACAAATAATTAGTATTATTTAATACGATTTAATTACTGCAACACGAGTGTCTTAGCATAACACTCACAGAGCTCCGAGAAGTGGGCGAAATCCGCAGAGTTCACCTCTAGCACGATCACCCCCGGTCCAATACGGTCATACTGGACATTCCCACGATGATGATAGCCAATGAAAACTTCTGATCAAGTAGACTTCCCCACCCGCTATCGTGACGTGATCGTGATGCCGCCCAATTAACAACGCTTCTGCTGTCAGGTGATGTTTTGTTTAAATTTCTCCCGCCACAGCGCCACTCAGTCGCATAATTCGCATTGGAAGGTGCTTTTTTTCTTGCTGCATTTTCTGCCCTTGTTACTGCATTTTACCCTGCTCACGATGCCTAGGAAGCCTTCTGAGAACCCCAAGAAGCGTCGGCACCTCCCTCAGGCCACCAAGCTAGAATGCATCGAGAGGAAGAAGAAAGGGGAGAGGAAAGTTGACATTGCCAAGGCCTACGACATGAATGAAGCCAACATGAGGACCATAATAAAAAAACCAAGACAAGATCCTGGCAGCAGTGAAGGCTTACAGAGTGCTAGGACAGGCAGAAGCAGGACCTTCCAAGGCTGTGGACGAAGATAGTGATTCTGAGTGTGATTTCGAAGGATTTATGAGGGAGGTTGAGGAGAAGCAGCAGCCATTACCCACTAGTGACGTCAGCAGCCATCATCCGGGGACCCAGTAGGACTACCTACAGCCTTGGATACCACCTTCCATTCTCAGCAAGCCCACCAACACTATCCTAAAAGGTTAGTTATCATTCATAGCACAGTACCATTTATTATAAATACAATAGTACCAATATATGTATAGGTATATGGTAGGTATTTAGGGTGACATTTCCTAGGGTTGCTGACATAATTCATTTTTCTCCATAAGCTCTATTTTTTGTCCAACACGGGACCCATGCATGACAATATTACCATGTTGGACGCGAGGGTACTGTATCTGCAGTCTTTATCCATAAGTTTCCTTCAGTAATAGTAGTTTATTGTCACTAAAGGCATTCAATTTCTCTTTCAGTAAAATACATAGCTTTCACTTTCTCGTCCTGTATACTAGCATTGACAGTGAATCTGTCACTTTCACTTCCACTTCCATAACTCATAGTATTCATACATGCTAGAGTGAAACTTTTGCCTTCATTACTCTTACTATATATACTCGTATTCTTATATTACTACTCATTTACATTTCTATATTCTTTTACATTACAGCAAACTCGCCCGGAACACGTTCTCGCTGAACGCGCTCGCATTTATACACGATTAGTGCTGGGATACGTATAAGATAACGTAAGATTAAAGAACCATTACGAAAACTATATATTTACGCAAGAGAGGCCTTTGATAGGCCAAATCCTCGAACATCAGCTCAGCATGCACGGTTTGTTTTGATCAAGTGATGTGATTCGCTGTACTGCTTTTCCTCAATGCTGTATTTGTACGTTAAATATTTACAGTACTGTTCTGGTAAGTTTATGTGCAAGTTAAAGTACTATTAAATAATGTTCAAGCAAGAAATAAAGTCTTATAACCAGTTTTCTGATAGGCATCAGAATTTTACCTTTTTTATTTGTTTGTTAAATATTTGCTGTACTGCTTTTCCACAGTACTGTATTTGTAAGTTAAATATTTACTATTCTGGTATGCACCTGTAAGTTAATGCACTTATAGAAAGTTAAAGCATTAAATAAAGCCTTGTAATCAGTTATAGATTACACACGATCGGTGGGTTCCAAGACAATTCACCATCATGTCAATTCCCAGTCAAAACATGAATGATTCCCCATCAGGACAATTCGCACCCTGTATGATTCCCCATCATTCTATAAATATATTAATTAATCAATACTTTTATAAATATACTTATTATTAATCAATCAATACTTTAATAACTATATTTCAGGGGGATCCATCAAAGTCTATGTTGTCTTGTTATTGTTGTGAAGGCGAACTGGCTTGACAGCAAATGGTCCAGAAACCATTTTGCTCCCTAGACTCCCTAGGCGTGGTGTTTTGCTGTTGTCTGCCATTGGTGATCAATATGAGGCACTTTGGGTGGTTGGAGGGTTCATTTGGTGTTGCGGCTTGCAAGTACAGTGCTGCACAGCAAGGCTTCAACGTGCAGGTGCGTGGGCACGGGGCCACATTCCGATGCCGACTGGTTTCGGCATCGGAATGTTGCCTTGTGTTTGGGTGTTTGGGTGTCGGAGTTTTGCTGTGCAGTGCTGTGTTTGTGGGTTGTGACATTGGATGGGCCTTCTGACCACTTGGGGTGCTTCATATTGATTACCAGTGGCAGATGGCAGCGGGGGACCACGTTTGAGAGATCTAGGGAGCAAAATAAGGAATAGTTAAAACTTACGCGGTTTCGCGCGGACCGCGCCACGTTAGGAACGAAACCCATGCATTGGGGGCGAGCTTACTGTATTTACATTTCTATTTTATTTACACTGTGTTATGCACTGTCACTTGAGGTAACTTATAAAACTATTTTCCACTGTTCACTTATATTTACATTCATTGCTTTCACTTGCTGTTTACACATTATTTACATTTCCACTTGCACTGTCTTACTCACCAAGAAGATCGTAGTCACTGTCCATAATTTTCATTGATAAAATAGCCAGTTCACGTTCCACAGCAGTCACTTAGCCCTTTACCCCATTCCACACTAGGTTTAATAGGGGGTAGAGATCACAGGGCCCTTTGCATGGGGCTAAAAAGCAGCGGAATTGGACAGGCGCAAATCCAACATGGTTTCACCTTGAAAGATGACAGTAAACTGAATACAGTGTGGTGGCCTAGGGGCAGTGCAATGCTGCCAATGTCAGCGTGGTGACAGCTGCTAATATATACGCTATGAAATGATTGGCATGAAATCTAGACAATACAAAATAAATTAGGTAGTTCCAGGTGAATATCACTTAGGCTTCTCCCTTCCTTTCTTATATACACTTTTATTATGAGAATAGATTATACGGCATATTTCAAGGGGAAATAAACAGTGAAAATTAGCAAACGAGTGCACGTGAAGTGTTGTCAGGTGATAATTAGCCAATTCCAGGTGTATGGCACTATCACTAACCTTATTTCTTTTTTGTATATATTATTTGGTATAAGAATAGGGCATAGGGCTTATTTCAATGGATGAAATCAATGGAAAAATCCAGGGAAGATTTACTTAGCGAAGCACTGCCGGGCAGGCGAGAGGAGAGGGTAATGGAGGGGAGGTAGGGAGGGGAGTCAAGAACAGGGAGAAATGGCTAAATTGTCAACAATGGATGGGAGTACAGATGAGATTAGGAGTGCTGACTAGTGTTGGACACTGGCAGTACTGATAGATGATACAAGCCACCATTTGAAAGCCCAGGCGAATTCAAAATAACACAGAATCACAAAAGTGACGCCCTGCGGTATGATCCCTTGCTCCCAAGCATCACGAAAGTGACGCCCCGCGGTTAAGGGGTTAACCACCAGGCACCATAATTTAATTGTATGGCTACCATCCAGTGTAGAAAATTGTTTTCTGGTGTACAGGAAACCACTTGGCTTGTCACTCAGTGTAGAGTCACCCATAGACAGAAGAGGAAAGAAAGACACAAGAGGGAGTGTAAAGTCACCTGTAGGCATAATGAAGAGGAAAGAACGAAGGGAAAGAGGGCAGATGCAAAGAAGGGAGGAAGAAAGGAATGGGAAGTCACCCAAGAGCAGCACTACATCAAGTGAGTGGATGGTGAGTGCCCCCACCTACCACCTGTATACATTTATATAAACATGTTCGTATATATATATACAGTAATCACTCTAATATCCGGACGCCCAATAACCGAACATCCCCCACTACCCGGACATAATCGTCCTTGGATCCAACATTCCCAAAATGGTCCGAAAACCCCAAAAAATTATTAAAAAAAAAAACGATTTTTTCCTGTCCGTAATTTGAACTTACCATGCGAGCCGCGGGAGAGCATTGTTTTGGCGCATCATTCCTCCGACGTCCGATAGAGCGTCGCTGCATCCTCCCCACTTTCCGCCTGTCTCTCACCGCGAGTGCACGCTCGTCGTAATGGCTGCCCACGTGATTGCTTTTGTGGTGGTGCCCTATGTGCTGCAGGGCCTCATGCTGCTCTCAGGCCTCCTCTTAGTGTGTGTGATGATGGCCCCGCCACCTGAGAAAAGGAAGAGAGTGGTGTTGGCTCTGGAGAAGAAGAGGGAGATATTGGAGAAAGTAGATCCGGGGTGGTCTTCTTCCCGCATTCTTCGCGAGTTTAACCTGGCCCAGTCTACTTTGTTCGATATCAAGAGGTCCCGAGACAAACTCATGCAGTACATGGCTGACTTCTCGTCGAGAAGCAAACGCAACGTGGAAAGGAAGGTTATGTTTACCCCAAAGTTTGCAGAAATCGACCGATCCACGTTGATTTGGTATCGACAACAACATGCTGATGGTGTGATGGTACGTGGAACGGAGCTGAAGGCTGCTGCTGAGAAGTTCGCCAGGCTTCACGATGCCCTAGACTTCAAGGCATCCGAGGGTTGGTTCGCGTTCAAGTTGCGACATGGCCTTACCAATCGTAAAGCACATGGCACAGCATTGGACGCTAACGAGGATGGAGTTGACGAGTTTCGGCACAAGGTGAAAGCCTTGATCGACAGGGAGGGCCTAACTCTCAGTCAAGTCTACAATGCTGATGAAACTGGCCTATTCTATCGCTCGCTCCCAACGAACATTCTAGCCGAGGAGACGGAGAAGCGTGTACCTGGCCGCAAGCTTTCCAAGGAACGGATATCTGCTTTGTGTTGTGCCAGTGCTAACGGCATGCACCGGCTTAAGCCCGTTGTTGTTGGCCATGCAAAGCAGCCTAGGTGCCTTCGTGGGGTGATGGATGTCCTTCCTGTCATCTGGTACCAATCTTTGAAGGCATGGTTCACAGCTGTGATCTTCAAAGACTGGTTTCACCGTCACTTCGTCAAGGAGGTCATCCATTACCAGACGAAGACACTGGGAATCCCGCGCGACCAGGTAAAGGCCCTCCTTCTACTCGACAATGCACCTGCCCACCCGTGCGACAAGGACTTGTTTGCTGAAAATGGCCGTATTAGGTGCATGTTTCTGCCACCTAATACGACTGCTCTCATCCAACCAATGGACCAAGGAGTGATCGTGGCAACAAAGCGCCTATACCGTCGGAAGTTCCTGGATGAGGTGATGGTTGCTCTCGAGGACGAGGACGAGCGCAGGGAAGGACGTGACACTCGAGGCAAGCGGACTTTGGAAAACCTTCGCCACTACAACATCAAGTCTGCGCTGTACAACTGGGCTAGTGCATGAAGTCCTTGTGAAAACTCTGGAAAATGGTTGGTCTCGTCTCCTTCACGGAACGGATGTGGAGTACGATTTTCTAGGGTCTGACGTGGATGACTTCCATGCACAGCTATGTACACACGGTGACGATGTAGATGTGGACGATGTTCGTGAGTGGTTGGATGACGACGAGGGCGATCCTGGGTATCAGACGTTGTCTGATATCGAGATCGCGTCTTCGGTTGCAGATGTCAGTACCGAACTTGAAGATTCCGACGCTGAAGGCGACAATGATGCGGACTCCTCTCAGCAGGACACTACTCCAGCCATCCCCAAGCTGAGCGCACTCCGGGAACATCTAGAGTTCGTCCTAGATTACCTGGAACACCCGGACTGCGACAGGGAGATGGGGCCCTTGGGACTCGTGGAGGAAGTGTGTGCTTTCAGGTAGCGCATCATCAATCATCAGAATCGTCGGTCATTGCGTCAATCAACCATTGACAGTTTTTTCAGGCCCGTGACCCCCGCTGTGCCCAGCCCTGGCTCCACTCCGTTGCCTCCCCAAGACAGTCCCTCATGCTCCGAGCCACAGCCCAGCACATCAGCCACGGTGGAGTCACCGCTCGACGTGAGTTTGCGGCTGTCTTCAGAGTCCTCTGCAGTGGGTACGCCATCACCACGACCCAGCGATGCACCCCTTGGTCGCCTGCCAGTGATACTCTCGGACTCTCAGAGTGAATAAACAGCAAGAACTTCTCCACTAGACCACACGGGAATTTAGAGTGTTGTGCAGTGAAAAAAACAGTGTTGTGTTAAGGATTTACAGTTGTGAGAGAAAAGACTCAATTGAAAAAAAATTTAACGTAAATAGACTTGTTTGTTTTGGCTTTGGAAAATGAAAAGAATGGGAAAAGTTAAAAGTGCAACACTTAGTAAGTTACAATGGAGCATTATTTAGACAAAAGTGCACACTGTGAAGACAACGGACTTCTGTGTGTTATTGACTAAGTTCAGTGCAAGACTTCAGGAACAGTGTACTGCAAGTGCTTCAGGAAATCGTTCTTACTGTCAGAGTCCGAGAGGAGGCGGTTATTCATCGAGGTGGCCAGGGACTTGCTGTAAGTAGCCAGAATGTTTCATACTGTACTTTTTTCCATACTATATTTGCCTCATTTCACTCATTAATGTCCTTTATTGGTGTGAATAGGGTGTTAGTAGCTATGCATGTGCAGTAGGAATGTGTTTTTCTGAGTTAGGCTAGGTTAGGGTCCATAAGTACCAGAATGTTTATTAATGTATGAACATACTTCTAAACCCTCATTTTATGTTTCTTTTGCATTTATTTCAGTCATTATGTGCCTTAGTGGTGTGATTTGGGTCTTAAATAGGTGCTATGCATGTCCAGAGGGAGTTGTATAGGAGTTTCTCTGAGTTAGGGTCCATAAGTACAAGTCAATGAGCTGGGGCCCAATATCCGGACAAACCAATAACCGGATCTACCTATGGCTCTATTACGTCGGATATTGGAGTGATTACTGTATATATATACAGAGATAGCCCGGTTATCCGGGCTATATGGTGTTAACCCCTACACCGCGGGCTTGTTTACCAATGACTTGCGTGTGCCGCGGGGTTATTTGGGCTCCGACAGACTCTCAAAAAATATTTGCCAAAAATCAGTTATTAGTCCTAGAATAATAAAATTACATATGCTTATGCCACATACCTTCAGCTTTCTCCTGGAATGATTGTTGAGCCTTCGTCAGTTACCGTAGGACTTGTGGAGACCTCTGAAGTAGGGTAACGAAGTCTCCACTTTACACTTCCCGACAACCCGTAATATGATTACCACAGCCAGATACAAACACTATAAACACTATTCTACAATTTTCAAGTAGTTTGGGATCCATACTAAAAAAAAAAAACACTGTGAAAGCAATGGAAATTACGAGCGAGTCTGATCGTCGCACTGGCACTAGTTCGCTCTTAGTAGTCTGTCATTTTTTATTCATAAAACCCCTCACACTTTATATTTCTATTACTATATAACACTTATATATATCTACAGTCTTTATTCATAAGTTTCCTTCAGTAGTATTAGTTTATTGTCACTGTAGGGATTCAATTTCTTTCAGTAAAGTACGTAGCATTCACTTTCTCGTCCTGTATACTGTCATTGAGAGAGAATGTCACTTTCATCTTCACTCTCATAACTCATAGCATTCAGACATGCTAGAGTGAAACTTTCACTTTCATTACTCCTAGGGTATATACTCGTATTCTTATAATACTACTCATTTACATTTCTATTTACGTTATTTACATTTCTATTTTATTTACACTGTGTTGTGCACTGTCACTTGAAATAACTTATAAAACTGTTTTCCATTGTTCACGTATATTTCCATTCATTACTTTCACTTGCTGTTTACACATTATTTACACATTATTTACAATTCCACTTGCACTGTTTTACTCAATAGAAAGATCGTAGTCACTCTTTTATCAATTGTCAGCCCTTTACCTCTTTCCACACGAGGTTTAGTAGGGGGTAAAGGTCACAGGGCCATTTGCATGGGGGTGAAAAAAGGCCTTGAAGTCAGCAAGAAGAAACATACGTACTCTCACTTCGGAAGTTGAGAGTAACCTGATAACGGAGGGCTAGCATGGAGGCCTGCTAAGGGGTTATTCAGGGTTACCAATATTACTTCTTGAAACAGCTAAGTCTAGCACTGATATGATTGGCAGGAAATCTAGACAATACATTATAAATTTGGTAGTTCCAGGTGAATGTAAATATCACTTAGGCTTCTCCCTTCCCTCCTTACATGTATATTTATTTCAAAAATAGATTAGAGGCCTACTTAGGAGATATATTTTTAGAGCTACCAATGTTAGATCTTGAAACATCTTTGTTTAGCACTGATATGATTGGCAGGAAATCTAGACAATACATTATAAATTAGGTAGTTCCAGGTGAATGTAAATATCACTTAGGCTTCTCCCTTCCCTCCTTACATGTATATTTATTACGAAAATAGATTATAGGGCATATTTCAAGGGGAAAAAAACAGCAAAAATTAGCGAACGAGTGCACGTGAGGTGTTGTCAGGTGATAATTAGCCAATTCCAGGTGTTTGGCACTCTCACTTACCTTATTTCTTTTTTGTATATATTATTTGGTATAAGAATAGGACATAGGGCTTATTTCAATGGATGAAATCAGTGAAAAATTCCAGGGAAGATTTACTTAGCGTAGCACGGCAGGGCAGGCGAGAGGATAGGGTAATGGAGGGGGGTAGGGAGGGGAGTCAAGAACGCGGAGAAATGGCTAAATTGTCAACAATGGATGGGAGTACAGATGAGATTAGGAGTGCTGACTAGTGTTGGACATTGGCAGTACTGATAGATGATACAAGCCCCCACTTGGAAGCCCGGGTGAATTCAAAATAACACAGAATCACAAAAGCGACGCCCCGCGGTATGATCCCTTGCTCCCAAGCGTCACGAAAGTGACGCCCCGCGGTTAAGGGGTTAAGGGGTGCCCGATTGGTCCGAAAGCACGATTAATCCAGCGGAACCAAAACACAAGTACCGGTACTGTACTGTTAGACTGATTTATTTACCGGTAAATGTACATTTTAAGTACCAGAAAGACTTTTCCTGTTCAGTGTATATTCCTTCAGCATGTTTCAGTATTTTTCAGACTATATTCAGTTCGTTAAACCACGTTTTCTTACGGGAAGATTTCCTCCCTGTTATTATCGTCACGTTCTAAAGCTGTACCTACGATCGTTTCCAGCACAATGGACGAAACTCATCGTACTCAAATGTGGACTTCGTTTCCCAACTGAAGATTAGGTTAGGTTAAATTATTAGGTGCAGTTAAGCTAGGTTAGGCCAGGTTTAAACACTTAGATTAGAACAGTGTCTTCTGCCAATACGTTAACGAATCAAACAGTCGTCACACCAGAACAGTTAAAAACATCGGAGAAACAGATTTAACAAGAAATATTTGTTTACCAACCCAGAATAATAAGAAAAATATAACAGACTACCAGGATGAACTGATTTGGTAAGGTGGTTTTACTGCTTACAGCAAAGCGTATGTTTACCCCCCTCAAATCCTCAATGTTCATGAGTTCAGAAATTTGTGTGCTCCTGTGGCAGACCTTGAAACCATTTTTTCAAAGTTATAAAGTCAGTTTCTTTTTCTTAGATGTGAAAAGACTCGGCTGGTAAACCTGGCTTTTTCCCCTCCTCCCTAAACCCATCTTGTGATTTGCTATGATTCGTGAAAGAATTAATAAAATTAGGGGGCATGTTACATTAGCATTTAAACATAATATTAGGGTGCATGTTACTTTACCATTTAAACATATCGGCGAAAACATCTGGGATGAAAGGACCGCCTAGCTGTTTGGGATGGTAGAGTAGGGTCATGTAAACATACCAGTGACCTTCGTTCCCTTCCCAAAACTGTTCACAGTTTTATGGCTCTCCCTAACTCAACGTCACTGACACCGGTACAGTAAAGCATTGTTCAAGGCTGGCAGCCATGAAGGGGTTAATGGAATACATATCACTACTCTCTCTTTCACACATACACGAATGAACAAAAGAATGTGTAATAAATGTACACTTAACTGTAAGAAGCAGAAATAACTGTATGCTCTGTCGGTCCGAAATGTGTTGGGAAGCAACATCGAACAAAGAATGTGGAACTGAATGCCACCTTACGAGAACACGTGAGATGAAACTATTTTTTCTTATTAGTAAACATGTTTGTTCCATTTTGTCCCCTATAATTGTGAAACTCATAAATTTTCCTCCAAGCATACAGCCTAATAACCTTACCAAATCAATTCATATTGCTCTAGTTTGTTTTCTGTATTTTTCTGCCTATTTTGTGGGTGATAAATCACATTTGGCTGAAAGATTTCCTCTCGTTATCATAACGTTCCTTAAGCCTTGCCTACGATTGTTTCAGGCATAATGGAAGAAACTTACTCATAATTAGGGTGCATGTTGCATTAGCATTTAAACATATCGGCGAAAACATCTGAAATGAAGTGGCAGACCGCATGACTGTTTGAGATGGTAGAGGAGGGTCGTGAAAACATACCAGTGCCCTTCGTGTTCGCAGGTTTTATAGCTCTCCCTAACTCAACATCCCTGACAACGGTACAGTAAAGCATTGTTCGAGGCTGGAAGCTATGATGGGGTTAATGGAATGCATTATTGTTTGTATTAATACTCTCTTTCCCTGGGGAAGGGGGGATAGAATACTTCCCCAGTATTCCCTGCTTGTCATAAGAGGCGACTAAAAGGGACACTTTTATCTACATTCTTTTTGCTCTCTTTCTTTCCCTTGTACTTTGTCTGTCCAAACCCTGTGCATTTTACTTTCATTTAGTTAATTTCCTCTCTCCACTGTCTGGTTCCTGCGAGTCACTGGCATTGGCTCCAGGGTAAAATATTTTACTGCTTAAGAAATCTTGATGAACTCTGGTGACGAAGCAATGGCCCTCAGTTCCGTGCAGCCCTTAAGTGGGCAGGGGGTGCTAAGAATCCCACGGTGTAAAAATAAGTTCATAAATCCAAAAAGAACCTTAAGAATAGGACACTGGAATGTTCGAACTCTCAATCTGGCTGGTAAAATGGAAGAACTTATTTCAGTGTTCAAGGAATACAAGATGGATATTTGTGCTCTGACAGAAACGAGGTTGCTTGGAGTTGATAAAATGAATTTGGAAGATGGTATTACTATGTTGGTTTCTGGTAGGAGTGATGGAAATCATTACCAAGGAGTAAAGCTTACTGCTGAGTAGAGATGCTTGCAAGGCACTATGTGAGTTTGAACCAATTAATGAGCGCTTGCTTTATGCTCGCTTAAAATCTGACCATGGTAGTATCAGTATGGTTGTAGGGTACGCTCCGACAAATGAGGCTGCTGATGAAATGAAGGATGACTTTTATGAGAAGCTGCAGGATGTAGTGAATA
The DNA here is from genome assembly GCF_032717465.1 of Coenobita brevimanus. Lineage (NCBI taxonomy): Eukaryota > Metazoa > Arthropoda > Malacostraca > Decapoda > Coenobitidae > Coenobita > Coenobita brevimanus. The sequence continues at coordinate 16,716,623 of NC_137038.1, forward strand.
GAGTGGCAAGACATGATGTGTTAGTTTGCATTGGTGATTTTAATGCGATTGTTGGCAGTAGTAGGGATGGCTTTGAAGATTGTATGGGTAAGGAGGGTGTTGGTATAAGAAACAAAAATGGGGTGTGACTTGCAAGCTTTTGTTTGGCAAATGACCTTATAATTGGTGGAACTATCTTTGAGCATAGAAAAATACATAAGACTACTTGGATTTCACCATGTGATAAATATTGTAACCAGATTGACCACAATGCAATTAGCAGAAGGCATAGAAGTTATTTGCAAGATGTTTGCGTAAGGAGGGGGGCAGATATAGGTAGTGATCATCAACTTGTTGTGTCAAAGATTAAAATAAAACTTAAGAGAAACGTTAATGGTAATTGTACAGGAGGTAATAATTATGATTTTGATGAGCTGAGAAGTGATGAGCGCACGAGGGAAAAGTTTCGGTGCGAATGTAGAAACAAGTTTCTAGTCCTGCAGACTTTGATGGAATCTGAAGACAATGATATTAATCAAATGTGGAGAGAGGTAAAAGAGGTTTTGCATGAGAGTGCTAAGGTTACTATTAAGAAAAAGGGAAAAGCGAGAAGGAAAAAGTGGATGTCAGATGAAACATGGAATGTAATTCAGAAAAGGAAAGAGGCTAAGTTAAGAAGTGAAGAACATGTTGATGGCCAGGTAGTTGATGTACTTAGAGCAAAGTATTGGAGTTTACATTCTGAAGTAAAAAGACACGTTAGACGTGATAAGAGGAGACTATATGATGAAAAGGCGACAGAGACAGAAATTAAATTAAGTAAAAATGACGGTCAGAGCACAAGAGCAGCGTATCAGGCCATAAAGGAGTTAACTGGGACTGAAAAGAGAAGGAAGGAAATACCTGTACGAGATAGAAATGATAATTTGATGACTAAAGATTTGGATATAAAAGGAAGATGGAAAGAGCACTTTGAATCTGTTCTAAATAGACCAATCCCAGCTGAAGAGGACATTTTGCCAGCCGAGAGAGATTTGCAGATAGAAACAGGGGATATAACTTTGGAAGAGGTAGCAAAATCTATAAAGGAGTTAAAGAATTTTAAGGCTCCAGGTGAGGATGGAATATTCCCTGAAATGCTTAAGGTGGAAAATGACGAGTTGATGAATGCACTTTTGAAACTTTTTAATGTGGCTTGGGATAATGGTGGAATTCCAGAAGAGTGGAAAAATGGAGTGATTATAAAAATACCAAAAAAGGGAGATTTAAGTGTGTGTGGCAACTGGAGGGGGATAACTTTGACACCTGTAGTTGCAAAAGTCTTTTCCAAAATCTTGTTGAACAGAATAGAGCCAGTAATTGATAAAATTTTAAGAGAAGAACAAGCAGGATTTAGAAAGGGTCGAGGTTGTAATGATCAGATTTTTATTGTAAGGCATCTAATGCAACAAGCTAATGAGATGAAAATGCCACTTAACATGTGTTTTGTGGATTTTGAAAAGGCGTTTGATAGTGTTTCACGTGGAGCTATGTCGAAAATTATGAGATTCTATGGTATACCAGAAAAGTTTGTAAATATTATTAGAAGCCTGCATGAAGGTACTTTTTGTAAGGTAATGGTGGGTGGTTCTTTGAGTGATCCATTTCAAGTTAGGTCAGGAGTGATTCAAGGAGGAGTTCTTTCGCCATTGTTGTTTGTTTTGGTTATGGATTATGTTATGAAAAAGGTTGTAAGGAGAACAGGTGCAGGAATTAACTGGAAAGAAAATAAGAAGCTGATGGATTTGGACTATGCTGATGATATTGTACTGATTTGCGGAAGTATTTACGAGATGCAGAGGGTGCTCAATTGTCTGGTGGAGGAAGGAGAAAAAGTGGGATTGGTAATAAATTGTGGAAAGACTGAAATTATTAATATGAACGTCGAGAACCAAATCGATTGTGTAATTGGGAATAATGTGGTGAAGAATGTAGAAAACTTTAAATATCTGGGATCGATTGTATCATCTAATGGATCATTAAACAATAAAATTGAGGAGAGGATTAGACAGGCTTGGCGAGCTTTTGGAATGTTGAAATCTGTTTGGAATAATAATATGCTTTCGGTACATACTAAAGTGAAAATTTACAAGTCCATGGTTAGACCCATTTTAATTTACGGGCATGAGTCATGGTACAGTACAATTGCAACAGATCAGAAAGTATTAGGATTTGAGAATAAAATACTGAGAAGGATTCTTGGGGTAAAGTGGCAAGACAGAGTTACAAATGAAAGAGGAAGGGATATTACGAGAGTGGAACCAGTTAATGAATATGTGAGACTGTCTCGCTGGAAGTGGCTGGGGCACATATACAGAAAAGAAGGTTGTTTAATACAGGATGTGCCAGAGTGGATTGCTAGAGGAAGAAGAGGTAGAGGTAGACCGAGGGAAACCTGGTTGAGGACAATGAAAAAAGAAGCAGGAGAGGAGTGTTGGTGGGACCTGAAGGAGATGGCAAGAGACAAATATTGGTAGAGAGAGTTCATTGAGACCCTATGCATCCCGTGAGGTGCCACAGGAAATGATTGATTGATTGAATACTCTCTTTCACACATACAGTACACTTAAGAACGAACAAAAGAATGAACAGTAAATGCAAGAGGAAGTAATAACTATGCTCTGTCGGTCCGAAATGTGTTGGGAAGCGTGACATCTAATGAAGAATGCAGAACTGAATGCAAACTTACGAGAACACATGAGATGAATATTTTTTTTTTTTTTTTATGATTAGCAGACATTCTTGTTCCATTTCGTTTCCTAAAATTGGGAAACTTATTACTTTTTGTCTAAGCATACAGCCTAAAGACTTCACCAATTCACTTCATATTCCTCCAGTTTGTTTACTGTGTTTTTATATTTTGAGGGTAGTAAATTACCTTCTCTTGCTGAAAGATTTTCTCTTTTATTATCACATCCTTTAAGCCGTACCTACAATTGCTTCGGACATAATGGAAGAAACTCATCGTACACAAAAGTGGATTAAGTTTCCCAATTTCCCAACTGGAGCCCAGGTTAGGTCAGGTTAGGTTGAATTATTTTAAATTATTTAGTTAAGCAAGGTTAGGCTAGGTCAGGAGTATCAGTTGCCTCACCAAACTCCACCCTACCACCCTTGTGATCAAGTGGTGAGCAGGAGGTGTGGGTGGGGTCAGGGTGAGCAGACTCTCTCTGGTTTACCCATGCCTCGCTCCCTAGCAACTGGATGCTTCCTGTTTAAACCGGAGCTATCGTACGGATAATTCTATGTATTACTGTACCACTGAACCATTCGGTCATGGCCCGGATATACCGAAAGCTGGATAATCCGAGCCTGGATAATCGAGCTTCCACTGTAAATATATATATATATATATACTGCACAGTACTACCTCCATATATGATAGCTACCCCTAGATGCGATACCCCGGCTTAACGATGGGGGTAGAATTACCACCATACCCCACCTAACGATGGCCTGACCCCAGTTTAACGATCAGTTTTTTTTTTTTTTTACCGATTTTGATACCTGAGACTGAAATTGTGTGTTTAGGTTGATTTATAAACTGTTTTTAGACTTAGATTAATGAGTTTTAGCCATAGGTGGGGTGAACATTGTCATTCAGGGGTACGGTTTACTAAGGTCATTATGTTAGGCCATTCAGATTGCCTTCAAACTTGTTTTTGGGGTCATTTGGGTGGGTTTTGGGCTTGGTTGGGGGGAAACCCAAGGCTGGTAACCGCTCCACACTACATGTTAAAAGTACTGTAATACCCTGCCAAACGATGGGGGTTTACCGTACCTAATCAATTACATCGTTAAACCGTGGTATGCCTGACTATATGAGTATATAAACATATATATATATATATATATATACTGTATATATACATGAGGCCCCGTGTGCAAGAGTATACCCATGCACCACGTTGTCGAAAATTGAGATAATGCTATCCCACAGTCCCTCAGAGTATGTACTTTCATGTGGACTTGGTGGATGTGATGTATGACCCGAGACATAAGGATGGAAACCCATAGAAATAACATTGGGTTTACATCGCCACCCTTTATCAAGCACAACCACTGTATTCATTAATAAGATTACTAATGTAAAACATCATTATTCCTAGTATTATTGGTCATTTTGTTTGTCATTGGATTTAATAGATGTAAAGTGTCTACTGTTCACATAAAAACATAGAACAACGAGGACCAGGGGAAAAAAAAAAAAATTAACTTCATAAAACTTACTTTTTATGGCATTAACCAGGCAAATTCATAACCAACCACTCTACAGACATTCAACTACATCTTACAACATAAAGGAACTCACTAGCTATTGGCCTGCAGTACTAGTTTATGCATAAAAGTAGCAGCATTTTATGCTAATGTCAATTTTTTTCTTTCTTTTTTTTTTTTTTTGGATAAAAACAATAGTACCTTTACTAAAAAGTTTCTGGATAAAGTAGAGACAATCAGCTTTAATATGATGAAACTGCCATTATACTAGGTATAATAGTTTTTGCAGTATCATTCATCAAAATTGTAAAAACTTTAAATGCAATTTCTGCCACTTTTAAAAAATGGTGCATGGGTATACTCTTGCATGCGGGGCCTCATATACACACAGTGAAAGCTCGATTATCCAGCTTTCAGCATATCCGGGCCATGACCGAATGGTTCAGTGGTACAGTAATACAGTACATAGAATTATCCGTATGATAGCTCCGGTTTAAACAGGAAGCATCCAGTTGTTAGCGAGTGAGGCATGGGTAAACCAGAGAGAGTCTGCCCCCCCTGCCCCCATCCACACCTCCCGCTCACAACTCGATCACGAGGGTGGTAGGGTGGAGTTTGGTGAGGCAACTGATACACCTGACCTAGCCTAACCTTGCTTAACTACCTAATAATTCAACCTAACCTAACCTAACCTAACCTGGGCTCCAGTTGGGATATTGGGAAACTAAATCCACTTTTGTGTACGCTGAGTTTCTCCCATTATGCCAGAAACAATCGCAGATACGGCTTAAAGAACGTGATAATAAGGAAGGAAATCTTTCAGCAAGAGAAGGTAATTTACCACCTTCAAAATAGAAAAATACAGAAAACAAACTGGAGGAATAGGAAGTGAATTGGTAAAGTCTTTAGGCTGTATGCTTATATGAAAATTACTGGATTTCCCAATTTTAGGGAATGAAATGGAACAAAAATGTCTGCTTAAAAAAAAAAAAAAAAAAAAAAAAAAAAAAAAAAAAAATCATCTCACGTGTTCTCGTAAGTTACCATTCAGTTCCGCATTCTTCATTAAATATCACACTTCCCAACACATTTCAGACCGAAAGAGCATACAGCTATTTCTTCGTCAGACATTTACTGTTCATTCTTTTGTTCGTTCTTAAGTGTACTGTATGTGTGAAATAGAGCACTGATACAAACAACAATGCATTCCATTAACCCCTTCATGGCTGCCAACCTCGAACAATGCTTTACTGTACCAGTGCCAGTGACGTTGAGTTAGGGAGAGCTATAAAAAACTGCGAACAATTATGGGAAGGGAACGAAGGTCACTGGCATGTTTACACGACCTTATTCTACCATCCCAAACAGTCAGGCGGCCTGCCACTTCATCTCAGATGTTCTTGCTGATATGTTTAAATGCTAATGTAACATGCACCCTACTTATGAGTTTCTTCCATTATGCCGGAAACAATCGCAGGTAAGGCTTAAGGAATGTTATGATAATAAGAAAGGAAATCTTTCAGCCAAATGTAATTTATCACCCTCAAAACAGGCAGAAAAATACAGAAAACAAACTAGAGGAATATGAAATGAATTGGTAAGGTTATTAGGCTGTATGCTTAGACGAAAATTAATGAGTTTCACAATTATAGGGGACGAAATGGAACAAAAATGTTTACTAATAAGAAAAAATACTTTCATCTCACGTGTTCTCATAAGGAGGCATTCAGTTCCAAATTCTTCGTTCGATGTTTCTTCCCAACACATTTTGGACTGACAAAGAATACAGTTATTTCTGCTCCTTACAGTTAACATTTATTGAACATTCTTTTGTTCATTCGTGTATGTGTGAAAGAGAGAGTATTGATACAAACAATAATGTATTCCATTAACCCCTTCATGGCTGCCAGCCTTGAACAATGCTTTACTGTATCGGTGTCAGTGACGTTGAGTTAGGGCGAGCCATAAAAACTGCAAACAAATTATGAGAAGGGAACGAAGGTCGCTAGTATGTTTACACGACCCTACTCTACCATCCCAAACAGCCAGGCGGTCCCTTCATCCCAGATATTTTTGCCGATATGTTTAAATGCTAATGTAACATGCACCCTAATTTTATGTTTAAATGCTAACGTAACATACCCCCTAATTTTATTTTCATGAACCATATCAAATCACAAGATGGGTTTAGGGGGAAGGAGAAAAAGCCAGGTGTACCAGACGAGTCTTTTCACAGCTGTAAGAAAAAGACTCTGATTTTATAACTTTGAAAAAATGGTTCCAAGGTCTGTCACAGGAGCACAAATTTCTGAACTCATGAACAATGGGGGAGGGGGGTAAAGATACGCTTTGCTGTAAGCAGTAGAAGCACCTTACCAAATCAGTTCATCCTGATAGTCTGTTATTTTTTTCTGATTATTTCTGGGTTGGTAAATAAACATTTCTTGTTAAATCTGTTTCTCCGCTGTTTTTAGATGTTCTGGTGTGACGACTCCTTGATTCGATAACGTAATGGCAGAAGACACTGTTCTAATCTGTTTAACTAAACCTGGCCTAACCTGGCTTAACTGCACCTAATAATTTAACTTAACCTAATCTCCAGTTGGGAAGTTGGGAAATGAAGTCCACATTTGAGTATGATGAGTTTCGTCTATTGTGCTGGAAACAATTTTAGATACAGCTTAAAGAACGTGATCATAATAACAGGGAGGAAATTTTTCAGCAAGAAAAAGTAATTTACCAAACTGAATATACTTAAAGTGTAAATTTACCAGTAAATAACTCAGTCTAACAGTACAGTACCAGTTCTTGCGTTTTGTTTCCGCCAGATTAATCGTGATTTCGGACTAATCGGGCAACCTTTCACACCACATAGCCCGGATAATCGGGCTATCTCTGTATACAGTGAGTCTTTGAAATATGAAAACTTGAAGTACGAATTTCCGATGGTACGAAAGCCATAAATGTAGGACAAATTCCACAATCTGAAAGTATCTGTCTCGATGGTACGAAAAACGATATGAAAGGAAATATGAAAAATTCAAAATGGGCGCACTGCACAGCGCCGCGCTCGCTTGTGGTGAGAAAACGAACTACCCCTCTCTAGTAAACACATTTTCGTGCACTTCCCAGTCGAGTCATGGCCGTCCTCTCCTCTCAGCTTCCCTGTACGTTACGCTGTTTTTCACCTTTTCGTATTTTCACCATGCCTTCCAAGCGCCCTGCATCATCTCCTGCACCAGTCAAGGAAGTACCAGAGGAGCAATTGGGTGCCACCATGTGACTTAGCACCATATCAACAACACGAATCTCCAGCTGTAGCACAGGTCTATATTTAACTGTACAGTGTACTAATACTACAGTAATTAGTTGTATGTTTTATTTTTTATGTCTGTACAATAGTATAGTACTGTATAAGTGTACTGCATACTTCTAAATAGGAGGGGTAAAGTTTTAGTGGGGTCCAATGGGGTCCTGGAATGCATCCCCCCCTTTATATGTGTACTTCAATGAGGAAAATCGTTCCGATATACGAAATTTTGGATTATGAAAGTTTTTTTTGGTCCCTATCCCTTTTGTATTTCAAGGACTCACTGTACTGTGTATGTATGTGTATATTATATATATATATATATATATATATATATATATATATATATATATATGTGTATTCATATATATATATATATATACTGTATATGTGTTTTCATATATATATATATACTGTATATATATATGTGTATTCATATATATATATATATATACAGTAATCCCGCATGTTTCGCGGTAGTTACGTTCTTGTAACCCCCGCGAAAATTTAAATCCGCGAATACCCTATTAACAATTGAATCTTGCACTTGTGTCCACCATGCTGCCCATCACACAGTCCATGTCCATACTGATTGCGAGACAATTCGCCGTCAGACAATTCCCCGTCAAAACATGGACGATTCCCCTTCAGAACAATTCGCACCCTGGACGATTCCCCGCCATTTTATAAATATACTAATCAATACTTTTATAAATATACTTATTATTAATTAATCAATACTTTAATAACTATATTTCAGGGGGATCCGGGGTCCAGCAAAGTCTATGTTCAGTAGTGTAGGTTCTGGATATTATTTATTAGTTGCACCTTTAGTCAATAATTAACTTGTTTCTTCCTCGTTGTAGTCGCCTTTGAATTATATTCTAGCGTCACCCATAGCTATCTTCATTAATGAAGGCGAATTATCTTGTGTTTGTTGTGACTGCGAATTGTCCCGAAACCTCCATACTCATCCCGAAATACCTTCTTACAAGATTGAAAGCACATACTCCATTATGAAGGAAAAACGTAAACACCGTACTGTAATACACAATTATCTACACATTTATTCACAAAACAGTACAAAATAAAAAGATGCATTAACTGGTGATAGCAAACACTCGCACGGTCGCTTCTTAGCTTGTCCAGTAACACAATTTTCTCTGCTGTCATAACTTTTCTTGATCGTTTTGTCACTTTGGAGTGTTCACTAATTGTATTATTAGCCTTTGGTGAGGCTGGCTTACGTCCTGGGGCCATGTGGAAAGCAAGTGGGAGGCAAGAGGCTCGAATCATAGTGCAGTTATAAGAACACCAAACACGTGAGGCAGTCAGGCGTTGACTGAAGAATGTGGGCCAGAGAGCAGTGTTGCCATATCCAAACAACGAAATTATGCTAGGGCAGTGAAAAAATTATGCTAGATTGAGCAAATTTGTTCCAAGTAAAAAATGAATTATGCTAACTTGAAGCTAAATAATAAAATTCTATACATATTCATGCTACATATTAATTATGTACTGTTTACTATGAAAATATTAAAATGAACCTACATACAGTAAGAGGGTAAATATCGGTTTTCTGCCCATACTGCTTTTTCCCCACGAAACTTACGTTTTTCTGATGGATTTTGATGTGATTCATTCGATTTTGAGCATCATTTCCGTCGGAAATAACCAGATTTTGAGATATGACCCCCCCCCATCCCCCTGCAACAATGAGGGAGCTTTGGGGAATCGGGGGTTATAGGGAGGGGGGGGAAACACAGAAAATGGTCATTTCCGACTGAAATGAAGCTGAAAATCGAATGAATCATACCAAAATCCATCGGAAAAACCTAGGTTTCATGGGTAAAATACAAAGCTCAAACTTATCCTAACCAAACCTAACCGAACCAAACCGAACCTAACCTAAAACCTAACCTAACCTAAAACCTAACCTAACCTAATCCAACCCAACCTAATCCAACCCAACCAAGCCCAAACTGAAAGTAACCAACTATTCAAACCTTACATCTTCTTACCTTATTCGTCTCTCTCTCTCTCTCTCTCTCTCTCTCTCTCTCTCTCTGATTTGTAGCTTTTATAAAATTATTCCAAAAATATTCCATTCCATTCTAAATTATACTAGAATGATGCTAAAACTTCTAATATGCTAAAAAATATTCCAGACTCGAAAATTTTATCAAAATTATGCTAAAAGAATAAAATTATGCTAGATATGGTAACACTGGCATAGGGGCCGCGGGAAAGGGACAGAGGGTGGCGTGAGTTTACCGCGCTACAATTGGAAGTTGCGGGAATTTCAATTTTTTTTTTTTTTTCTGTATATTCAAGGATATTTTAGTTGAACTTATTAATGCTAAGAAAATCCGCGAGAGGGCAAAACCGTAGACAAAAAATCCGCAAAAAATGCGGGATTACTGTATATATGTATTCATATATATATATATATATATATATATATATGTGTACAGTAGTGCACCAACTTTCGCTACAACAGGATTCGCGGAATCCACTTTCGCGGCATGCACCAAATATTCCCTAACTTCCACTTTCGCTTGAAAAAAAATCGATTTTCGCGCACAAATTTTGGGTTTGGGACAATATTTTGAACTTTGAATTTCCTGCACCGCCCGCCCGCAACCCACCGCCATCTTGAATGACGTCATGTCAACACTCTGTCCACCCATTCCCGCCATTGTGTACGAGCGTGCTAGCTCCATTGTGTTGGATTCTCACGGTTCGATGGCCTCTACTATACCTGGTAGTGTGGGGAAAGGGCCTGGTGGTGTGGGGGGAGAGCCTGGTGGTGTGGGGGGAGGGCCGGGAGGCAGTGGTGGTGATAAAAAGTGGCCGGGACATTCAAAGTCGGGAGGAAAGGCCAAGGCTAAAAGAGAGTATCGTGTTGGAGTGAAGAAACGGCAGTATAATAATGAAATGAAAAGGAAGATAGTTGAGCACATGGACAAGGGCGCAAAAAACAGTGAAATCTGCCGTATATTTAACATCCCAGAATCAAGTTGCATCTGAGGAGGCAGAGAGAGAGAGAGTGGTAGCGAGGCAGCAAGAGGTGGCGCCAATACGTCTGGCGTGGCTAAATAAGCCCGCCACGCGCCTCGGATACTTACCCCCAACATCCATTAAACACCTCAACCTGGTCTCTGTGGTATGTTTCTCCTCATATAATGTGTACTGTACAGTTTTTATTGTTTGTATCTAACAATGCAATGTACAACAGTGATTTGATGTACTGTATTGCAAGTGAAAATGAAAATCTGATGTTACTTTAGGATAACCAGGAACCAATTAGCCTTTTTGCCATAAAGACAATGCCCCAACTTTCGCTAATTCCACTTTCGCGCATTATTTTTGGACCCAATTAGGCGCGAAAATTGGTGCCCCACTGTATACATATAAATATATATATATATATATATATATATATATATCATCATCAGTCACTGAGGTCCACTGCAGCACTAGCCTATCCCTACCGAAGCAGGGACGATACAGCCAATGCATCTCTACCCAGTGGCTTAGGCTGTCTGGTAGGGATGTATGTAAGGTGAGAAGTGCCTGTAAGTGTAATTATAGTGTTGTAGTGGCTTTGGATGTGTGTGCAGTCTGTGAACCAATTGTAATCAGACCACCTTATGCCGATTGGGTGCAAGCATACTAGTATGCGACACGGGTTCAACCACAGCACCCCTTATGTCCGCCAAAGTAGCAAGTGGCTCGGTGAACGATTCCCAAAGTTTTTACAACTCTGGCGGGAGGTGAACCCTTGTCCACAAGCATGAGAAACGTTATTCAGAGAAGTTACTGATCTACTCTCACTTGTATTTTCTTATGTAGGCAATATAAATAAATGCTGTTTGCAGGGTATACTACAACACCTCACACTACATTATGCCATAATCAGATTATTCGTATGTTTTTATTCTGATTTTAAACAGATTTTTAAAAGTGGCGTGAGAAACGTTACCAAGATGCTACCCCACCTTTTACTTTGCATGAGTATTTTCAATAACTCTGTGATTTTACTGGTTCACTCAAGAAGTGCTTTATATCAGTAATATGTACATATATGAGAATCATAACCATACCCAGAAAATTCTATTTCTCCTAAGAATTTTGCTACTGTTAAGGAAAATGTGACCGTGAGACACGTTACAGGCAAAGTGAGAAACGTTACTTGTGCGAATTTTTTCATATAATTACAAAATCATCTCTTATGAAGGTTACAGTAATTGTATCACAAAACAATGTAAATCATATATTAATGTGAAACACATGATAAATTAACCATAATTCTTGTAAAGCAGGGTTGGGGGTGATGCAGCAGAAAAGAACAATGTAATTTGGAATATACAGTAATCCCTCCAATACCCGGACGCCCATATTCCGGACATCCCCAATAACCGGACATTTTCGTCCCAGGATCCAATATTCCCAAAGTGGGCCAAAAACCACAAAAAATTAAAAAAAATCCAACTTTTCCCCGTCTGTAATTTGAAGTTGGCGTGCGCGGCGCAGGCCAGCTGTGTTCTGGTGCGTTGTTCCGCCGACGTCCCCTTGAGTGCCCCTACATCCTCCCCACTTAACGCCCATCTCTTGTTGTGTGTGCACGCTCATCGTCATGGCCGCCCACGTGCTCGCTTTTGTGATGATGCCTTACCTGCTGCAGGCTCTCCTGCTGCTCTCGTGCCTCTCCTTCGTGTGTGTGATGATAGCTCCGCCGCCTGCGAAGAGGAAGAGAGTGGTTTTGACTCAGGAGAAGAAGAGGGAGATATTGGACAAGGTGGATGTGGGATGGTCTACCTCACATATCCTCCATGAAGTCAACCTGGCCCGATCTACTTTGTTTGACAGATCCCGCGACAAACTCATGCAGTACACGGCTGACTTCTCGTCGAAAAGCAAATGCAACGTGGAGAGGAAGGTGACGTATACTCCCAAGTATGCAGAAGTCGACTGCTCCACTTTGATTTGGTATCGTCAGCAACATGCTGCTGGTGTAATGGTGCGTGGCATGGAGCTGAAGGCTGCTGCTGAGAAGTTTGCAAGGCTTCATGACGCCCTAGACTTCAAGGCATCCGAAGGTTTGCTCTTCACGTTCAAGTTACGACATGGCCCTACCAACCATAAGTCTCATGGGGAAGCTTTGGATGCCAACGAGGATGAAGTAGACAAGTTTCGGCACAAGGTGAAGCGATTAATCGACAGGGAGGGCCTAACTCTTGGTCAAGTCTACAACGCTGACGAAACTGGCTTAATCTATCGCTCTTTGCCTACAAACACTCTAGCCGAGGAGACGGAGAAGCATGTACCTGGCCTGGCCGCAAGCTCTGAAAGCAATGGATATCTGCTTTGTGTTGCGCCAATGCTAACGGCATGCACCGGCTCAAGCCCGTTATTGTTGGCCATGCAAAGCAGCCTCGGTGTCTTCGTGGGGTGATGGATGTCCTTCCTGTTGTCTGGTACCATTCCTTGAAGGCATGGTTCACAGCCCACATCTTCAAAAACTGGTTCCACCGCCATTTCATCAAGGAGGTCATCCATTACCAGACGGAGAAACTGGGAATCCCACGCGACCAGGTAAAGGCCCTCCTTCTCCCTGACAATGCACCTGCCCACACGTGCGACAAGGACTTGGTGACTGAGAATGGGCACATTAGGTGCATGTTTCTGACACCTAATACTACTGCTCTCATCCGACCAATGGACCAAGGAGTGATCGTGGCAATGAAGAGGCTGTACTGCCGGAAGTTCCTGGATGAGGTGATGGTTGTTCTCGAGGACGAGGACGAGCGCAGGGAGGGATGGGACACGCAAGGCAAGTGGACTTTGGAAAACATTCGCCGCTACAACATCAAGTCTGCCATTTACAACTGGGCCAGTGCATGGAAGGAAATCCTTGTCAAGACTCTAGAATATGGTTGGTCTCGTCTGCTTCTCATAACAGATGTGGAGCATGATTTCCTAGGTTTTGACGTGGATGACTTCCATGCACGTCTACGTGCGAATGGAGACGATGTTGATGTGGACGAAGTGCGTGAGTGGTTGGATGACGACGAGGGCGATCCTGGGTATCAGACCATGTCTGATATCAAGATCGCATCTTTAGCTGCAGGTGTCAGTACCCAGCTTGAAGATTCCGATGAGGACGGCGACGATGATGCGGACTCCTCTCAGCGTGACACTACTCCAGCCATCCTCAAGCTGAGGCACTCCGGGAACACCTAGAGTTCGTTCTGGACTACCTGAAGCACCTGGACTGCAACAGGGAGATGGGGCCCTTGGGACTTGTCGAGGAAGTGCGCGCTTTCAGGCAGTGCATCACTAATCGTCAAAATCATCGTTCCTTGCATCAATCAACCATTGACAGCTTTTTCAGGCCCGTGACCCCTGCTGTGCACAGCCCTGGCTCCACTCCATTGCCTCCCCAAGACAGGCCCTCATGCTCCAAGTCACAGCCCAGCACATCAGGCACGGTGGAGTCACCACTCGACGTGAGTTTGCGCCTCTCTTCAGAGTCGTCTGCAGTGGGTACGCCATCACCACGACCCAGCGACGCACCCCTAGGTCACCTGCATGTGCTATTCTCAGACTCTGACAGTGATTAGACGCCAAGAACATCTCCACTAGACCACACGGGAATTTACAGTGTTGTGCAGTGAAAAAAAAAACAGTGCATAGTGTTAAGGAATTTGAGTTCTGAGTGAAAAGACAAGATTTAATGGACTGTCAATGTAACGTAAATTAAGTTGAGTGTGTTTTGTTTAGAAAATGGTTTTATGAGTGGAAAGACTTAAAGTGCAGAGTGCAACACTTATTTGATTAAGGTACAATGGAGCGCAAGTAAGACAAAAGTGAGCAGTGTTAAGAGAATGGAATTCTGAGTGCAAATGACTAAGTTCTGTGCAAGACTTCATGAACAGTGTACTGCAAGTGCTTCAGGAACTCCTTCTTACTGTCAGCGTCTGAGAGGAGGCGGGTTATTCATCGAGATTGCCAGGGACTTGCTGTAAGTACCCAGAATGTTTCATTGTACTGTATTGTATTTTCCATACTTACCTCTAACACCTCATTTCACTCTTTCATGTCCCTTATTGGTGTGAATAGTGTCTTAGGTGCTATGCATGTGCAGTAGGGAGGTGTTTTTCTGAGTTAGGCTAGGTTAGGGTCCATAACTACCAGTCCTGGAGCCAGGGACTTGTTGTAAACCCAGAATGTTTAATATTGTATAAACCTACCTCTAAAACCTCATTTTATGGTTCTTTTGCATTTATTTCAGTCTTTTATGTCCCTTATTGGTGTGATTTGGGTCTTAAAAAGGTGCTATGCATGTCCAGAGGGAGTTGTATAGGTGTTTTTCTGAGTTAGGGTCCATAAGTACAAGTCCAGGAGGCTGGGGCCCAATATCCAGACAGGATCACTATCCAGACATGCCTTTGGCTCTATTACATCGGATATTGGAGGGATCACTGTATTATGAACATAAATTACCTTATAACATTTAGGTATCCCTACAGCCAGTAACTGATGTGAAAGTTGCATGATAAGCTTACCTGTATATCACACCAGTGATATAAACAACACTTAAATTAAAGATCAGCTACTTGCTCATCGAAGAAGGAAAATTCATCCTTTTAGACTGACTGAGGAAGGAAAGTTCACCCCTTTGAATGTGTGTGTCATTCTTGACACATGAGGAGTCGGCAATACCTGCACAACCATATCCTCTGAGATCTCGTCCCTGTCCGGGTTGTCAGGAAAATGAAACTGGCCATCACCCATTCTGTCAGTGTCTCTCTTACTGAAACAATTAACTTCGAACATGCCTGGCTCCGGAACTGATTCTACCACCTCAACATAATGCTTTGACAGCTTCTTGGTAGTGTAATGAACTAGTACATAGTTACCTAGGGATGGTTTTTGTGTTGCCTCAATATCAGTAGTACTCTGTGACTCAGGCTGGGACATGAATGACTCCGACATTTGTGCAAGAGCTGTTGTACTTTCCCTATCACTGCTAGTACTGGAGTCAGATTGTGGGTCATAGCCAGTCTCCTGAAGATAGCACAACTTAAAAGGTGATTGGTCTGCAGTCAAATTATACAATGCTACTTTATAGTGGCCAAGAGGTTTTACTGACCTGCACTGCTGAATGGATTTTGCTGCCTTACAGTTTTTCCAGATCTCTATATATTTTGACTTCTCAGTGTTTATATATTCAGTAAACACATACATTAGTTCAATTTTATCTGTTATTTGTTCAGCCTCCTCATAAAATTCTACAGCAGACCTTACTGTAAAGCGACCTTGCAAAACTCGCCTGTAGACATTCCATTTTAGTAGAGCCCCAATCCCATTATGAGGGCCCTTGCCATGATAACTTTCTTGAAAGGTCCATTCAGCAGTGCAGTTGTGGATGTCTGCAAAAATTTAGAGCTGCCACAGAATACCTATTCTTGAAGTGGGCTGCTGCCCCATCAGTCCAATGATACACGTGTAAAATGAATACCAGCAGAATTCAAATAATAAAAAATAGCCCTATTAAACATCTGAACTTCAAGGCTAGAGTGTGAGGCTTTATTTAAAATTACTGCTAATGGCTTTATAGCAGTCTCTCCATCTTTGACACAATGAACAACTGCAGTGTAAATAGTCACAAATGACCCAGTGGTTGGAGTCATTAGAGACATGATGGTAAAGCATGCTCACCAGTTACCGTACCAGGCAAAATCAACTTACTGTCTGGAAAGAATAAAAACTTAAAGGTAACATATTAAATTACAAACACAGGGGTTTTATCATTGGACTTCGATGCAGCTACTTTGATTTTTTGTTCAAAGGTGTGCACAAGAAAAGCTACATTATTTTCTGGCAACGTTCCTCACAATGGGCATGTAACGTGTGTGACGGACTATACTGTATGGCTTACCAGGTTTTTTTTCAAAGTATCCCAATGTTACATTATTAAGGCCTTTGGATGCCTATTTATAATATAAAGTTATGTTGGTATTCTCCAGTTTGTTAGCTGTGTATGGGAAAAATGGGGAAAAAACGTGACACATTACTCCTGAAATACTTCCATTTAAAGGTCACGCTACATTCTGACCACAACATATATATAAACAACTGTAGTGTCAATCACAACTCCAATAGATGCATTTTCAACACAACACAATGTCAGCATTCCATACAATAACATACTCTGGGCAATGACGTTATGAAAATTCCTATATTCAGCATTGATTTTTCTTCGGTGACATAATATGACAATTTTTTATGCAGCTCCCTTAGTTGACAGTTTAGGCTCTATTTCTCTTCAGATTCATAAAATTCAATGATTAAGCTTTAAAATGATGTATAACTGATATACTTTTAACCAATTCTGATTCTGACACAAAAGGTTGACATCTTCGTGGAATTACCCTATATACATATATCCATCCATCCATTGCCAGACGCCATGTATCCCAAATGGGGTGGCCAAGGGCTTAGAGTTAATTGTTTTACAGGGAGGGGCACTAATCCTCCACCAACCCCACTTTGACACGTAGGGATGCCAACAGCATCTGGTGTTCCCAGGCGGTCACCCATCCAAGTACTAACCAGACCCAACGTTGCTTAACTTCGCTGATCGGATGGGAAGCGGTGTACTCAACGTGGCATGGCCGTTGTATATATACTGTATATATATATATATATATACATATATATATATATATGTGTGTGTGTGTGTGTATGTGTGTGTGTACAGCAAAAGCCCTATTATTCAGCAGCTGATTATTTGGTAGATCCGATATTTCGGCAGTTTTTGAGAAATAGCCCCATGTACGAGAGTCTTTGATTGCTCGGCAGATGTCTGGAATCATCTCGGCAGTCCAACAAGTGTTAACTGTGACTTGTGGGGCTAATGTTTCATTACACTTGCATATGTTCACTAGTTTCTATATTTTTCAGATTCAGGTATAGTACTGTACTGATTACATTATTGCACAATATCATACAGCAGAGTTACCCCCCCCCCCCAAATTAGTGAGCATTACGTTCCAAACAAATAATATGGTTGTCTTTAATGCACCTAAGACTCAGTTCTTACACCTATCAACCCGACAAAATCTTCCACAGGTATACCCACTAATGTTTAATAATATTCAGCTTAATCCTGCATCATCCTTGAACATGCTTGGGGTTTCATTTACTCGGGACTTATCTTGGAAAGATCATATTACATCTCTTGTAAAATCTGCTTCCCAGAGACTGGGTGTGCTAAGCCGACTCCGCTCTTTCTTTACCCCTGCACAATTGTTGACTCTATACAGGGGTTTTATCCGCCCCTGTGTGGAGTACAACTCTCATGTGTGGGGAGGCTCCCCACATACAGCTCTTCTCAATAGGGTGGAGTCAAAGGCTTTTCGTCTCATTAACTCTCCTCCTCTTACTGACTCCCTTCAACCTCTGTCTCTTCGCCGCACTGTTGCATCTTTATCTCTTTTCTATTGCTACTTTAATGATCACTGCTCCTCTGAACTGTCTGCTTGCATTCCTCCACCTCTACGACGGGCGCGTAGCACCCATCTGGCAGCAAACTCTCATCCTTTTTCTGTCCAACTCTCTAATGCAAGAGTTAACCGTTACTCCCAGTCTTTCATTTATGCAACAGGTCAGCTCTGGAACTGTCTCCCTCTGTCTGTATTTCCTGCTGCCTATGATCTCCAGTCATTCAAACGCAGTGTGTCCAGGCATCTCAAAATGATTGGATCTTGAATTTGGCTCTATATTGTATTTTGTTTTTCTCTTGGAGGGAACTGTTACTGCGGGCTCATGGCCTTTGGTTCCTTCTTCCTCGCATAAAAAAAAAAAAAAAAAAAAAAAAAAAACCTTCGCTGATTCTTGAAATTGGCTAATTCTTGACACCTTCCTGAAAATGACATTTACCGGTAAACACGTAGCCTATGAACCACCAACATTGTAGTCATTACCCATAAATAAACACTGCTTGTTAAATCTGTTTCCCTGTTGTTTTTTCCTCTATGGCTGTGATGGGTCTTGTTTCATTCCTTAGCATTCTAGTGGAAGGGACTGCCCTAAGTGTTTAACTAAACCTAACCTAACTGAGTTTAACTGTACCTAATAATTTAACCAAACCTAACCTAATGTCGGAAAAATACGTAAACTGGAGGAATATGAATTGGTAAGGTCTTTCTGATGAAAGTTAAACGTACATTTAGCACTCATTCTTTTGTTTGTTTTTGTGTGTATATGTGAAAGAGAGAGTCTTGATGCAAACGGTAATGTATACCATTAACACCCTCATAACCTCCGATGGTGAACAACCATTTACAGTACTAGCGTCAGTGACATCGAGTTAGCGTGAGCTATAGAAAAAACTGTGAACGATTATGGGAAGGGAACGAAGGTCACTGGTATGTTGACACAACTCTGCGATACGCTTCCAAGCAGTCAGGTGGTCACTTAATCTCATATGTTTTCGCCCATTTGGTAAATGCACCGTAACTATTAATTCTTCCGTGAATCATAGCAAATCACGGCCAGGGTTTAGGAAGCTAAATAACATACTGCCAGGTGCACCAGACAATTATCTTCACATCTTTAAGAAAAATAAATTTATTTCAGAAGAATGGAAGAAACTTACTCCACATACTCAAAGATGGATTAACTTTCTTTCATTTAATTTTCTTAAAGATGTGAAGACAATCATCTGACGCACCTAGCAATGTTTTTTTTAGCTTCCTCAACCCCTGCTACAATTTGCTATGATTCATGGAAGAATTGACATGCCAGTGACCTTCGTTCCCTTCCCATAATTGTACACGGTTTTCACAGCTCACACTAACGCGACGTCACTGACACCGGTACTGTAAAGGGTTGTTCAATACCAGGGGTTATTAAAGGGTTAATGGAATACATTATTGTTTGCGTTAATACTCTCCCTTTCACATATAAACACAAAAATTAACAAAAGAATGAGCGCTAAATGTACGTTTAACTTTCATCAGAAAGACCTTACCAATTCATATTCCTCCAGTCTATTTCATGTATTTTTCTGACTATTTTATTTTGTGTTTGGAGAGAGTACTGTATACAGTACTCACTCCAAACACATTTGCAATAATATAAGTAGTGATGACAGTGTTCGCCAATACAAATGATGTACTGAGCTGGGTAGGTAATATTCCGTATCATTTCGGCCATCTGCGACTTGCAGGCCTACTGTGTCAATACATTTGTGTATGTTCACTGATTTACATATATTTCAGATTCAGGTATAATACTGTATTGATTACAGTATTGTACAGTCTACAGTACTCTCTCCAAACACAATTGTAATACCATAAGTGGTGGTGACAGTGTTCACCAATATACAGTACAAGTCCCATTATTCGGCATCTATGGGACCGGGATGATGCCGAGAAATTAGATTTGCCGAATAATCAAAAACCTACCCATTCAGTACCTTAAATATATTGGTGAACACTGTCATCACCACTTATGGTATTACAGCTGTGTTTGGAGAGAGTACTGTATACTGTACAATACTGCAATCAATACAGTACTATACCTGAATCTGAAATATATATGTAAATTAGTGAACATATATAAGTGTAATGACACAGTAGGCCTACAAGTCAGATAACACTTCCTGGATGGCCGAAATGATACGGAATATTACCTACCAGCTCAGTACATCACTTGTATTGGTGAACTCATCACTACTTATATTATTACAAATATGTTTGGAGTGAGTACTGTATACAGTACTTTTTCCAAACACAAAATAAAATAGTCGGAAAATTGCATAAAATAAAGTAAAGGGATCTGAATTGGTAAGGTCTTTCTGATGAAAGTTAAACGTACATTTAGTGCTCATTCATTGTTCGTTTTTGTGTTTAATGTGAAAGAGAGAGCATTGATGCAGACAGTAATATATCCCATTAACCCCTTAATAACCTCCGGCACTGAACAACCTTTTACAGTACCGATGTCAGTGATGTTAAGTTAGTGTGAGCTATAAAGAAAACTGAACAATTATGGGGAGGGAACGAAGGTCAGTGGTATGTTTACACGACTCTAGCTACGATTCCAAGCAGTCAGGGGGTCAGTTAATCTCAGATGTTTTCGCCCATTTGGTAAATGAACCGTAACTTTATCAATTCTCCAGTCAATCATAGCAAATCATAGCATGGGTTTAGGAAGCTAAATAACACATTGCTAGGTGCGCCAGACGATTATCTTCACATCATATAAGAAAATGGAAGAAATTAAATCCCTCTCTGAGTACGTAAAGTTCTTCCATTCTTCTGAAATCAATTTATTTTTCTTAAAGATATGAAGATAATCGTCTGCCTCACCTAGCAATGTGTTATTTAGCTTCCTAAACCCATGCTATGATTCGCTATGAGTCACGGAGAGATTGGTAAAGTTACGGTGTATTTACCAAATGGGCGAAAACATCTGAGATTAACCGACCGCCTGACTGCTTGGAATCGTAGCTAGAGTCGTGTAAACATACCACTGACCTTCGTTCCCTCCCCATAATTGTTCAGTTTTCTTTATAGCTCACACTAACTTAACATCACTGACATCGGTACTGTAAAAGGTTGTTCAGTGCCGGAGGTTATTAAGGGGTTAATGGGATATATTACTGTCTGCATCAATGCTCTCTCTTTCACATTAAACACAAAAACGAACAAAAGAATGAGCACTAAATGTACGTTTAACTTTCATCAGAGAGACCTTACCAATTCATATTCCTCCAGTTTATTTTTAAGTATTTTTCTGACTTTAGGTTAGGTTAGGTTTGGTTAGGTTTGGTTAAATTATTAGGTACAGTTAAACTCGGTTAGGTTAGGTTCAGTTAAACAGGACAGGCCCTTCCACCATTATGCTGAGGAATAAAAATACTAAAGCTTTCACAGCCTTACAGCTAAAAACAACGGGGAAACTGATTTAAAAAGCAACATTTATTTATGGGTAATGCATTACAGTGTCAGTGGTTCATGGGCTACTCAATTTGCGGTAAGTGTTATTTTCAGGAAGGCGTCAAGAATGAAAGAATTTCAAGAATTAGCGCTGGGGCTTGGAACGTAACCCTCACTAATTTGGTGGGGGTGGTTACTGTACTGTATGATACTGTGCAATAGTGTAATCAATACAGTACTATATATGAATCTGAATAAAAATATAGAAATTAGTGAACATACAGAAGTGTAATGATACATTAGGCCTACAAGCCACAGATAACACTTCCTAGACTGCTGAGATGATTCCGGACATCTGCCGAACAATCAATGATTTTCGTAAATGGGACTATTTCTCAAAACACTCGAAATGTCGGATCTACCGAACAATCAGCTGCCGAATAATAGGACTTTTACTGTATTTAAGGTACTGAGTGGGTAGGTTTATCGATTATTCGGCAAATCCAATTTCTCGGCATCAGCCTGGTCCCATAGATGCCGAATAATATATATATATATATATATATATATATATATATATATATATATATATAGATGCAATAGATTCAGTATGGGGGAAGCGAAGTCTCAATATTAAGATAAACACTAACGTAATCAGGAACATGTTTTAATAAATTGGTGACATTTTGACAACTCATTTGTCATTTTCAAACCTATAGAAAATTCAATAAAATCAAAGTAAACACCATGTCTATGATAAAGTTATGAAAGCTTAAGTTAAAAACCAAAGTAAAACACCATGTCTGATAAAAATACAAGTGAAGAATTATTATAAGATAAGGAAATAAATCATTCATAGCTATTGTTGGTAGGATGCTACTAAGGACAAGGAAAAACACCATGTCTATGATAAAGTTACGAAAACTTAAGTAAAAAACCAAAGTAAAACACCATGTCTGATAAAAATACAAGTGAAGAATTATTATAAGATAAGGAAATAAATTATTCCTATCTATTGTTGGTAGGATGCTACTAAGTACAAGGAAAAAAAAAAAAACGTAATAAGACAATACATAAGTCAAACCTTAAAACAGAGAAGGGGCGTGGAGCAGTCATGTGTGCCCAGTGTGGGCTGTAGGTGGTGAGTGAGGATTGATTCAGCCAGGAGGCGTGTTACCTCGTCACGACAAGCGTGAACAACTGAAAAATCAGATTTGGTTATGGGGTGGCCTAAGGCTTCACAGCAATTTCGGATGGCAGAGAAAGGTGGCTTAGCCACAGGTATACCGGTTCTATATGACCGTCCCCAATGTTCTGCAATTCTTACTCGTGATTGCCTCTTAGTCTGTCCAATATAAGACGCATTACAGTGACTACATTTATAATTACAGACAACAGAGGATTGCAGAGCATCAGGGATTCGGTCTTTATGTTTGAACCGTTGTCCAATGGTGTTGCTGGGTTTGAAAATTGTTCTAAGATATACATGAGGGTAAAATTCCCTAACTAAACTTGATATATTATTACGTATGGAAAAACTTTTTGGACCTAAAAATGGCAAGATACAATACACATGTGATTTGTTTGCTGTGAGTTTAGGTGTAGGTGGGTTACGGATCTTATTTAGTTGTCTTCCCATATGGGTATGTGTGAAAAAAATTGGGAAACCATCAGAGACCAATGTTTTCGTAAGGAAACTCAATTCTGAATGTAATGCAGAATAGGATGAACAGATATTATAAGCTCTGGTCGGCAGGGTTGACACCAAATTGTGTTTAAACTGAATTGGGATTGCTGAGTTGAATTTCGTGGTTAATCCTGTGAAAGTGGGTTTACGGTATATTGAAGTGGTGAAAGAATTAGTAGTTTTTTGGACAAGTATATCAAGAAAGGGAATTTTGTTGTTTTCTTCAATATCAGAAGTGAAATGAATGATAGGATGCCTCGAGTTTAAATAGTTTAGAAAAAGGGGTGTGTGGTCTGGAGAACTAAACAATAAAAATGTATCGTCGATATATCTATGGTAAAGGAGAGGTTTGAAATGAGAGGGGTATTGTTGTAGCCAGTTTGCCTCATGGTAACACAAAAATGCATTTGCTAAGCAGGGACCTAGGGGATTCCCCATCGCCACTCCATCAATTTGCTTATAAGATTTTCCGTTGAAAAGGAAAAGACAATCTTTAGAAGCGAGAGACAGCAGTTTACGGAACTGATTCATATTAAATCCATCAATTATTTTCTAATGTTTAAACACTTGATTGGTGCAAATGTCTGTAGTTTCATAAAGGGGAATATTAGTTTTTTTTTTTTTTCATTCATTCATTCATTCATTCATTGCCAGACGCCATGTATCCCAAACGGGGTGGCCAAGGGCTCAGAGTTAATTGTTTTACAGGGAGGGGCACTAATCCTCCACCAACCCCACTTGACACATAGGGAGAACGTTCTATACGTAATAATATATCAAGTTTAATGAGGAAATTTTACCCTCAAGTATATCTTAGAACAATTTTCAAACCCAGCAACACCATTGGACAACGGTTCAAACATAAAGACCGAATCCCTGACGCTCTGCAATCCTCTGTTGTCTAATTATAAATGTAGTCGCTGTAATGCGTCTTATATTGGACAGACTAAGAGGCAATCACGAGTAAGAATTGCAGAACATTGGGGACGGTCATATAGAACCGGTATACCTGTGGCTAAGCCACCTTTCTCTGCCATCCGAAATTGCTGTGAAGCCTTAGGCCACCCCATAACCAAATCTGATTTTTCAGTTGTTCACGCTTGTCGTGACGAGGTAACACGCCTCCTGGCTGAATCAATCCTCACTCACCACCTACAGCCCACACTGGGCACACATGACTGCTCCACGCCCCTTCTCTGTTTTAAGGTTTGACTTATGTATTGTCTTATTACGTTTTTTTTTTTTTTCCTTGTACTTAGTAGCATCCTACCAACAATAGCTATGAATGATTTATTTCCTTATCTTATAATAATTCTTCACTTGTATTTTTATCAGACATGGTGTTTTACTTTGGTTTTTTACTTAAGCTTTCATAACTTTATCATAGACATGGTGTTTACTTTGATTTTATTGTATTTTCTATAGGTTTCAAAAAGATAAACGAGTTGTCGAAACGTCACCAATTTATTAAAGATGTTCCTGATTACGATGGTGTTTATCTTTATATATATATATATATATATATACAATAATCACTCCAATATCCGACGTAATAGAGCAATAGGTAGGTCCGGTTATTGGTTTTGTCCAGACATTGGGCCCCAGCTTATGGACTTGTACTTATGGACCCCAACTCAGAGAAACACCTATACAACTCCCTCTGGACATGCATAGCACCTATTGAAGACCCAAATCACACCAATAAGGCACATAAATGACTGAAATAAATGCAAAAGAAACATAAAATGAGGGTTTAGAAGTATGTTCATACATTAATAAACATTCTGGTACTTATGGACCCTAACCTACCCTAACTCAGAAAAACACATTCCTACTGCACATGCACAGCTACTAACACCCGATTCACACCAACAAAGGACATTAAAGAGTGAAATGAGGTAAGTATAGTATGGAAAAAAGTACAGTATGAAACATTTTGGCTACTTACAGCAAGTCCCTGGCCACCTCGATGAATAACCGCCTCCTCTCGGACTCTGACAGTAAGAACGATTTCCTGAAGCACTTGCAGAACACTGTTCCTGAAGTCTTGCACTGAACTTAGTCAATAACACAGAGAAGTCCGTTCTCTTCACAGTGTGCACTTTTGTCTATAAAATGCTCCATTGTAACTTAATAAGTGTTGCACTTTAACTTTTCCCATTCTTCTAATTTTCCAAAGCCAAAACAAACAAGTCTATTTACATTAATTTTTTTTTCTAAAGTCTTTTCTCTCACAACTTTAAATCCTTAACTGTCAGAGTCCGAGAGTATCACTGGCAGGCGACCTAGGGGTGCATCGCTGGGTCGTGGTGATGGTGTACCCACTGCAGAGGACTCTGAAGACAGCCACAAACTCACGTCGAGTGGTGACTCCACCGTGGCTGATGTGCTGGGCTGTGGCTTGGAGCATGAGGGACTGTCTTGGGGAGGCAACGGAGTGGAGCCAGGGCTGGGCACAGCGGGGGTCACGGGCCTGAAAAAACTGTCAATGGTTGATTGATGCAATGACCGACGATTCTGATAATTGATGATGCGCTACCTGAAAGCATGCACTTCCTCCACGAGTCCCAAGGGCCTCATCTCCTTGTCGCAGTCCGGGTGTTCCAGGTAGTCTAGGACGAACTCTAGATGTTCCCGGAGTGCGCTCAGCTTGGGGATGGCTGGAGTAGTGTCCTGCTGAGAGGAGTCCGCATCATCGTCGCCTTCAGCGTCGGAATCTTCAAGTTCGGTACTGACACCAGCAACCGAAGACACGATCTCGATATCAGACAACGTCTGATACCCAGGATCGCCCTCGTCGTCATCCAACCACTCACGAACATCGTCCACATCTACATCGTCGCCGTGCGTACGTAGCCGTACATGGAAGTCATCCACGTCAAACCCTAGAAAATCGTACTCCACATCCGTTCCGAGAAGCAGATGAGACCAACCATTTTCCATAGTTTTCACAGGGACTTCCTTCCATGCACTGCCCCAGTTGTACAGCACAGACTTGATGTTGTAGCGGCGAAGGTTTTCCAAAGTCCGCTTGCCTCGTGTGTCCCATCCCTCCCTGCGCTCGTCCTCGTCCTCGAGAACAACCATCACCTCGTCCAGGAACTTCCGACGGTATAGGCGCTTTGTTGCCACGATCACTCCTTGGTCCATTGGTTGGATGAGAGCAGTTGTATTAGGTGGCAGAAACATGCACCTAATACGGCCATTTTCAGCAACCAAGCCCTTGTCGCACGGGTGGGCAGGTGCATTGTCGAGTAGAAGGAGGGCCTTTACCTGGTTGCGCGGGATTCCCAGTGTCTTCGTCTGGAAATGGATGACCTCCTTGACGAAGTGACGGTGAAACCAGTCTTTGAAGATCACAGCTGTGAACCATGCCTTCAGAGAACGGTACCAGACGACAGGAAGGACATCCATCACCCCACGAAGGCACCAAGGCTGCTTTGCGCGGCCAACAACAATAGGCTTAAGCCGGTGCATGCTGTTAGCACTGGCGCAACACAAAGCAGATATCCGTTCCTTGGAAAGCTTGCGGCCAGGTACACGCTTCTCCGTCTCCTCGGCTAGAATGTTCGTTGGCAGCGAGCGATAGAATAGGCCAGTTTCATCAGCATTGTAGACTTGACTGAGAGTTAGGCTCTCCCTGTCGATCAAGCCTTTCACCTTGTGCCGAAACTCGTCAACTCCATACTCGTCAGCGTCCAATGCTTTGCCATGTGCTTTACGATTGGTAAGGCCATGTCGCAACTTGAACGCGAACCAACCCTCGGATGTCTTGAAGTCTAGGGCGTTGTGAAGCCTGGCGAACTTCTCAGCAGCAGCCTTCAGCTCCGTTTCACGTACCATCACACCAGCAGCACGTTGTTGTCGATACCAAATCAACGTGGATCGGTTGATTTCTGCAAACTTGGGGGTAAACATAACCTTCCTTTCCAAGTTGCGTTTGCTTCTCGATGAGAAGTCAGCCGTGTACTGCATGAGTTTCTCTCGGGACCTCTTGATGTCGAACAAAGTAAACCGGGCCAGGTTAAACTCGCGAAGAATGCGGGAAGAAGACCACCCCGCATCTACTTTCTCCAATATCTCCCTCTTCTTCTCCAGAGTCAACACCACTCTCTTCCTTTTCTCAGGTGGTGGGGCCATCATCACACACACTAAGAGGAGGCCTGAGAGCAGCATGAGGCCCTGCAGCATGTAGGGCACCACCACAAAAGCGATCACGTGGGCAGCCATTACGACGAGCGTGCACTCGCAGTGAGAGACAGGCGGAAAGTGGGGAGGATGGAGCGACGCTCTATCGGACGTCGGAGGAATGATGCGCCAAAACAATGCTCTCCCGCGGCGCACGTGGTAAGTTCAAATTACAGACGGGAAAAAATCATCTTATTTTTTTTATTTTTTTGGGTTTTCGGACCATTTTGGGAATGTTGGATCCAAGGACGATTATGTCCGGGTAGTGGGGATGTTCGGTTATCGGGTGTCCGGATATTAGAGTGATTACTGTATATATATTATATACATTATTTATAATATATATATATATATATATATATATATATACATATATATATATATATATATATATATATATATATACATATAAATATATATATATATATATATATATACATATAAATATATATATATATACATATATATATATATATATACATATAAATATATATATATATATATATATATATATATATATATATATATATAACATAATAGTAATCACTCTAATATCCGGACGCCCAATAACCAAACATCCCCACTAACCGAACCGTATCGTCCTGGGATCAAACATTCCCAAAATGGTCCGAAAATCCAAAAAAATAAAAAAATAAATCGATTTTTTGCCGTCCGTAATTTGAACTTGCCGCGCACGCCGCGTGAGAGCATTGTTTTGGTTCGTCATTCCTCCGACGTCCGATAGAGCGCCGCTGCATCCTCCCCACTTCCCGCCTGTCTCTCACCATGACTGGACCTACGCTCTTCGCCAGGGCTGCCCACGTGCTCGCTTTTGTGGTGGTGCCGTACTTGCTGCAAGGCCTCCTGCTGCTCTCTGCCCTCCTCTAAGTGTGTGTGATGATGGCCCCGCCTCCTGAGAAAAGGAAGAGAGTGGTGTTGACTCTGGAGAAGAAACGGGAGATATTGGAGAAAGTTGATGCGGGTTGGTCTTCTTCACGCATTCTCCGCGAGTTTAACCTGGCCCGGTCTACTTTGTTCGATATCAAGCATTCCCGAGACAAGCTCGTGCAGTACACGGCTGACTTCTCGTCGAGAAGCAAACGCAACGTGGAAAGGAAGGTTATGTTTACCCCCAAATTTGCAGAAATCGACCGATCCACGTTGATTTGGTACCGACAGCAACGTGCAGCTGGTGTGATGGTACGTGGAACGGAGCTGAAGGCTGCTGCTGAGAAGTTTGCAAGGCTTCACGACGCCCTAGACTTCAAGGCATCCGAGGGTTGGCTCTTCGCGTTCAAGTTGCGACATGGCCTTACTAACCGTAAAGCACATGGTGAAGCATTGGACGCTAACGAGGATGGAGTTGACGAGTTTCGGCACAAGGTGAAAGGCTTGATCGACAGGGAGGGCCTCACTCTCGGTCAAGTCTATAACGCTGACGAAACTGGCCTATTCTATCGCTCGGTGCCAACGAACACTCTAGCCGATGAGACGGAGAAGCGTGTACCTGGCCGCAAGCTTTCTAAGGAACGGATATCTGCTTTGTGTTGTGCCAATGCTAACGGCATGCACCGGCTTAAGCCCGTTATTGTTGGCCGTGCAAAGCAGCCTTGGTGCCTTCGTGGGGTGATGGATGTCCTTCCTGTCGTATGGTACCATTCTTTGAAAGCATGGTTCACAGCTGTGATTTTCAAAGACTGGTTTCACCGTCACTTCGTCAAGGAGGTCATCCATTACCAGACGAAGACACTGGGAATTCCTCGCGACCAGGTAAACGCTCTCCTTCTCCTCGACAATGCACCTGCCCACCCGTGCGACAAGGACTTGGTTGCTGAGAATGGCCGTATTAGGTGCATGTTTCTGCCACCTAATACGACTGCTCTCATTCAACCAATGGACCAAGGAGTGATCGTGGCAACAAAGCGCCTGTACCGTCGGAAGTTCCTGGACGAGGTGATGGTTGTTCTCGAGGACGAAGACGAGCGCAGGGAAGGACGTGACACTCGAGGCAAGCGGACTTTGGAAAACCTTCGCCGCTACAACATCAAGTCTGTGCTGTACAACTGGGCTAGTGCATGGAAGGAAGTCCTTGTGAAAACTCTGGAAAATGGTTGGTCTCGTCTGCTTCTCGGAACGGATGTGGAGTACGATTTCCTAGGGTTTGACGTGGATGACTTCCATGCAAGGCTACGTACGCACGGCGACGATGTAGATGTGGACGATGTTCGTGAGTGGTTGGATGACGACGAGGGCGATCCTGGGCATCAGACGTTGTCTGATATCGAGATCGCGTCTTCAGTTGGTGGCGTCAGTCCCAAACTTGAAGATTCCGACGACGAAGGCGATGATGATGTGGACCCCTCTCAGCAGGACACTACTCCAGCCATCCCTAAGCTGAGCGCACTCCGGGAACATCTAGAGTTCGTCCTAGACTACCTGGAACACCCGGACTGCGACAGGGAGATGGGGCCCTTGGGACTTGTGGAGGAAGTGCGTGCTTTCAGGCAGCGCATCATCAATCGCCAGAATCGTCGGTCCTTGCGTCAGTCAACGATTGACAGTTTTTTCAGGCCCGTGACCCCCGCTGTGCCAAGCCCTGGTTCCACTCCGTTGCCTCCCCAAGACAGGCCCTCATGCTCCGAGCCACAGCCCAGCACATCAGCTACAGTGGAGTCACCGCTCGCTGTGAGTTTGCGGCTATCTTCAGAGTCTTCTGTAGTCGTTACGCCATCACCGCGACCCACCGATGCACCCCTTGGTCGCCTGCCAGTGATACTCTCGGACTCTGACAGTGAATAAACAGCAAGAACTTCTCCACTAGACCACACGGGAATTTTGAGTGTTGTGCAGTGAAAAAAACGGTGTGTTGTGTTAAGGTTTTCGAAATGAGAGAAAAGAGTCAGTAGAAAAGAAATTTAACGTAACTAACCTTCTTTGTTTTGGCTTTGTAAAAAAAAAAAAATTGGGAAAAGTTAATGTGCAACACTAAATTAAAATGGAACATTATTTGGACTAAAGTGAACACTGTGAAGAGAACGGACTTCTGTGTGTTATTGACTAAGTTCAGTGCAAGACTTCAGGAAGAGTGTACTGCAAGTGCTTCAGGAAATCGTTCTTACTGTCAGAGTCCGAGAGGAGGCGGTTATTCATCGAGGTGGCCAGGGACTTGCTGTAAGTAGCCAGAATGTTTCATATTGTACTTTTTTCCATACTATACTTACCAGAATGTGTCATACTGTACTTTTTTCCATACTATACTTACCTCATGCATGTGCAGTAGGAATGTGTTTTTCAGAGTTAGGTTCGGTTAGAGTCCATAAGTACCAGAATGTTTATTAATGTATGAACATACTTCTAAACCCTCATTTTATGTTTCTTTTGCATTTATTTCAGTTATTTATGTGCCTTATTGGTGTGATTTGGGTGTTAAATAGGTGCTATGCATGTCCGGAGGGAGTTGTATGGGTGTTTCTGTGAGTTAGGGTCCATAAGTACAAGTCCATAAGTTGGGGCCCAATATCCGGATGAAACCAATATCCGAACCTACCGATGGCTCTATTGATCCGGCTATTGGAGGGGTTACTGTATATATATATTCAGATGCTGGACCTTGGCTCTATTAAACCATTAGGCTATCCGAATTTACTCGCTCTTATCCAGACATAAATGTCCCCGAGAACTTCAACCGGCCAGCCAACATGTTCAAACATTTGTTATCGTGAAGGCTAGGCTCAAGCCATGAGCAGGAAGTAGTTCGTAACCCATGACCAGAGCTGAAATATCCATTCGTCCTTGAACTGAATGGTCAAGGACGCACGCTTCTCTGATCACTCCCAATGAGTCTCCAGCACCCGAGTAATACGACTGTAATCAGCAAGGGGTATCAAAACGTCCGTACACATCCCCTCCGAATGTTAAGTGTCATGTGGCCACCGGGCTAAGTCTTTCCCAACCACTACCACCATCGAACAAGACCACAGCACAAGTACATATTCAGTGACAACGGCCGTTAGCCTCTCTACCGAACGTCAAAAGTCCTTTGCTCACAGTGAGTTGTTTCCACATGACCACTCGACATCTAACACACCACTAGCCATGAATAAAAATACAGTACAGTAAAAGCCTCCATCCGCCTGTCGACAGAGGGGGAGAATCCTGCCCACAGCCTCACTTCTCTACCCTCCTCCCATCCCTCGTCCATACCTTCCCGGCTCCCCCCTCAGTCCCTACCCTCCTCTGTGGTGATAACACTGACTCATGAGTTTTCAGAGCTTTTTGCAAATTACTCAACTACTATTGGTTGTTTCGAAATTCCGAAGAGACCACGAGAAAGCCCATGATATTCTGTATCATGCCATATTCTCAACTCCTGGAAGGTGCTGGCAAAATTTTGCACCAGGATGGTGGAAATTTATATGAAGGTAAGTTTTACTCCTGAACACTTAATTCTCACTGTACTGTATTTCTGTAATTTTAATTATCAGTTTTATGTCATCTTAATAGCTTAGAATATAAACACCAG
Source organism: Coenobita brevimanus (assembly GCF_032717465.1). Classification (NCBI taxonomy): domain Eukaryota; kingdom Metazoa; phylum Arthropoda; class Malacostraca; order Decapoda; family Coenobitidae; genus Coenobita; species Coenobita brevimanus. Next base: position 16,748,521 of record NC_137038.1, read on the forward strand.
TGAAGAGGACTGTATACCATTTATACCAATGTAACCAATTTCCGGCGGCATATTTGGCCGTGGAATTATTTTTGAGCCCAAGGAGCAATCCCTTGTCACAGATAACTGATTTTTAATTAGTTTTCAGGTGTTTTCTTGATTTTTGTTGATTATGTACTGTTTTCATGTTGCTTAGCATTAATATAGATAATCCTATGTATGTTCTGACGTCTTAATATGGCAGAATGAAGCCGAAAAACAGTGCCAAAATTAGGAAGGGTACAGTACATACAGTAGTGTATAGGTCGAGTGTTTTTTGGTGTTCAATGTTTGTTTTGCATGGTTTTCTTGGTGTTTAGCATTACTCTGAATATTCCTATGTCTTCTGATGTCTAAATACTGTATGACAGACTGACCTGAAAAGTGCCAAAAATAGGAGGGGTACTGTACATACAGTAGTGTATAGGTAGGGTATTTTTTTGGTTTCTGGTGGTAGGTGGGGGCGCTCACCATCCACTCACTCAATGTAGTGCTGCTCTCGGGTGTCTGCCCTGTCCTCTCCTCCATCCTTCTTTCCTCGTCTTTCTGCCTGCGGGTGACATTACACTCCCTCTTCTGTCTTTCATTCCTTCATTCTTTCCTCTTCCTTCTGCCTGTGGGTGACTCTAAACTGAGTGACTAGCCAAATGGTGTCCTGTACACCAGGAAACCATTTACTATGCTGGGTGGTAATCATTTAACTAAATTTTGGCGCCTGGTGGTTTAGTGGGTAATTATTGTGCTCCAATCGGATTTAGCAGGTAAAGGTTTATATCCAAGGGGTGATTGGGGTTTACTGCTCACATAATGCCACTCAGGGATGAGTGAAGTTGGTCACTCTCATTTTAAATGTCAGGACCAACTGCCTAGCCAGGGGCTTCTACGCTCCTCATGGGGCAACGTAGGATTGGATGATGGATGGATGGATTTTTTTTTTTTGGGCAAGGTTTTCTTTGTGCTGAAAATTATTTTCATTAATCCTACGTATGTTTTGATGCCAAAATATGGGAGAATGACCGGAAAACATTGCCAAAATTAGGGGGGTTCTGTACATACAGTACCGTATAGGTAAGGCATTTTTTGGTTTTCAGTGCTTTTTCTGCATGGTTTTCTTAGTATTTAGCATTACTTTGGATATTCCTTTGTGTGTTTTGATGTCTAAATATGCCTGAATGACAGGAGAACACTGCCAAATTAAGGTTAGGTATGTTGGAGGTTGGATATAGGTAGGGTCTGGGTATTGTAAGAGAATAGTGTTTCCACTACCCAGACATGCCTTTGGCTCAATTATGTCCAGATAAATGAGGGATTACTATATACTGTATATATACTGTACATATATATCATATACAGTAAAAGTCCATTATCTGAAAACTGATAATCCAAAAATCCCAATAATCCGAATTTTTGTAGATGGCCGACAAAAACTCCAATGAGTAAAAAAAATATCAAAATTAGTGGTAGGTGGTGGCGACCATCATCCACTCACTTGATGTAATGCTGCCTACTTCTTCCTTAGCCTTTATCACTCTTTTTCTGTGCCTGCCCTCCTCTCTTCCTGTTTCTCCCATCTTTCCTGTCACTACTTAATGCTTTTCTTTCCGTTACAGGTGGCTTTACATTGAGTGACAAGCCAAATGGTTTCCTGTAAGCCAAGAAACCATTTACAACATTGCGTGGTAACCATATAACCAAACCATACATGCTCCCTACGTGTCAAGTGGGTTGGTGGAGGGTTAGTGCCCCTCCCTGTAAAACAAGTAACTCAGAGTCAAATGGCCACCCCATATGGGATTATGGCATCTGGCAATAGATAAATAGAACAGAAAAAATTCAAACTGGGCACCAAATGCACCAAAATGCCGAGCGGTGTGGTTATGGATCAGGTAATGCATGGATTGGCAACTCTTCATGAACAACCAACCACTTTTGGATCTGTACCGTAGGTTTAAGGAATTTTCCACAGTAATATATACCAGTATTAAGCTTTTGTGCTTTTACAATACGTGAATATTATTATTAACCCTGGACTTATTACAACTGCTGTTTTCAACACTACGCGTAACTGGTGAGTTAAACAACCCATAACATCTCTTAATTTACCAATTACAGTTCGTGTCTTCAGTAATACATTATTAACCCCTAAAGACGCAATTATTTCAGGCAGGATACCTCCCACAACCACAATTTGGGGGTGTTTTGGCGACTTTCACCAAGGGCAAATTGTGTTCTGGCTAAAAAGGAAGAATTTACACACTTGACAACGCAATCTGCACCCCCGTAGGCCTAATGATTACCGCACAATTGCGTGTCAAAGTTAAAAAAAGTTTCTAATAGTTACCCCTCGAAAACAACCGAAAACATGAAAATTTTGACAACTACCTAGTTTTCTTATTGGAACAGGTCATTTCAAAGTGTTTTGTGACACCAACCATGAAAACAGGTATATGCAGGAGTGGGAAGATTACTAGGCTGTTGGGAGATAAAGTACTGTAGGCTGTGGAGAGTAGGCCTATAGGTACAGGGGCTGGAAATAACCAGCTCTTCGCATGAAAAGAAAGCACTTCAGTGTGTTCTGTAACTTCTGTCATGAAAACAGGTGTGTATGTAGGTGTGGGGAGATACCTAGTGTGGGGAGTAGGCCTACAAGGCCTTGGTGGTACTTGGAGAGAAAAATTTCAGCAACAACCAAATTCCCTTGTTGAAACCCTCCATTTTAATGGGCTCTCTTGTATCAACCATGAAAACAAGTGTGTATGTAGGTGTGGGGAGATAAAACAGGTGTGGGGAGTAGCCCTACAAGACCTTATAGTCATTCAAAAACTAACACAGATGCATATAAATGTTTATAACCATCAAGGACATCAAAATAAAGTTGAATATTGCAATAGATGCATGCATAGGAAACAGGAGGGAAAAAGAAAGCAATAATTTGTTTCCAATTCCTCCTTTCACCGTCCTAACTTATCTATCTATCTATCTATCTATTGCCAGACGCCTCAATCCCGTTTGGGGTGGCCACAAACAAATCGCCTCCAAGTCGCCCTGTCCCCCGCCATTTCACTGCCCTGCTCCCAACTCACACCCCCCTCTCTCATATACCTCTCCACCCCATCCCTCCATCTCATCCTTGGCCTCCCCCTCCCTCTTCCCCCCTCCACCTCACTCACATACACTCTCTTCGTCAGTCTTTCACCCTCCATCCTCTCCACATGGCCAAACCACCTCAGTGTGTTCCTCATAACGCTTCCTATCACATCCACATCAACACCACAACGCTCCTTTATATCCTCATTCGTCAGCCTGTCTCTCCACGTGACTCCAAAGGCTCCTCTTAAATAACTCATTTCCACTGCTCTCACTCTTGACTTGTGTCCTTCCAACAATGTCCAAGCTTCACTTCCGTGGTACGTTAGAGTTGGTATCACAATACTGTCATGTAGTAACTTTTTCACTTCCATGCTCACTTCCCTGTTTCTTATCACTGCTTTCAAAGAACCAGCAACCTTTCTTCCCTTCTGTACCCTTTCAAGCACTTCACCCTCCAAACCTCCATCCTTACTCATCACACTACCCAAGTACTTAAACATACTCACATTTTCCAATTCCTCACCATCCAACCTCGCTGTACATTCGCTAACTTCACCTCTCTCAAAGACCATCACTTTACTCTTCCCTACATTCACCTTTAGATTCCGTTTCTTACACACTCTTTCAAACTCATCCACCAAGCCTTGCAGCTCCCCTTCGTCTTCACTCAACAACACAGTATCATCTGCAAACAACAGTACAGGGAGTTTCCAAACACTATCCTCACTCACCAGGGCCACTCCAACATCCACTACCCTACCTTGTACCTCTTTTATTACCCCATCCATGTACAGATTGAACAACCATGGAGACATGACACATCCCTGTTTCAAACCAACTTTCAAAGAGAAAAATTCACTTAGTTCACCATCCACACGCACTGCAGCCTTCGCACCATCGTACATACTCTTCACAGCATTCAACAACCTCCCATCTACTCCATATATTCTTAACACTTTCCACGATCCTTGTCTATCCACCCTGTCATATGCTTTCTCCAAATCCATGAAAGCCGCATACAACTTCTTTCCCTTCTCTAGAAACTTTTCCACTAAAGATTTAAGAATGAATATCTGATCTACACAACCTCTTCCCTTCCTAAAGCCTCCCTGTTCTTCTCCAACTAATTTATCTGTTCTTTCTCTAACTCTGTCTATAAGTATCCTATCATACACTTTTCCTATTATACTAAGAAGACAAATGCCCCTATGATTGCCACACACTTCTTTTTCCCTTTTTCCTTTGTACAAGGGAATAATTATACCTGACTTCCAATCCTCCGGGACTCTACCTTCCTCCCAGGCCAATCTGCACATCTTCCACATCCATTCTACTACTATCTCTCCCCCATGCTTCAGCATTTCACCACACACTCCATCAATTCCTGGGGCTTTCCCAGATTTAACTTTCTTCATTGCTTCCACAACTTCTATCCTACTGATTTCTTCCTGTCTTCTCACCTCCCTCCTTCTCCCAGCCATTCCCCAGCCACTGATACTCGCATTACTTCCATCCTCTACGTTCAACAATTCCTGAAAGTGTTCTCTCCATCTGCTCACTTTTTCTCCCTTCTCCACTAGTAATCTACCATTTTTATCTTTCACTCCCCTGCTAACTTCACTTCCACCCTGTCTTACTCTTTTCACTTCTCTCCAGAACATTTTCCCTCCACTTTACACTCAAATTCCTTCCAAATCCTCATCCACTCTCTTCTTACTCTCTCTTACTAATCTTTTCACCTCTCTCTTTCTTTCCACATATAACTCTCTCTTCCGCCTCTCAACTTCTTCCACGCCCCTATTTCTCATCCATTCATTGTATGCTTTCTTCTTTTGTGCCACAGCCTGTTTCACCTCTTCAGTCCACCACGCTGTTCCTTGCACCCCCCTCCATCTTCTCTTCCTTCTACACACCACATCACATGCTGCACATATTTCTTCTGTAAATATCTTACTCACACCTTCCACGTCTCCTATCTGCTCCAATTCATATTTGCCCAATCGTTCCTCCACTTCTCTCTTATACTCTGCCTTTTTCTCATCCTCTTGTAACCTTTCCACTCTCCTTGCAACTATTCCTTCCTCTCGTCTTTCCCTTCTTCTATTCCTCCATCTTACTTGCATTCTAATTCTGGCCACCACCAAGTAGTGGTCAGAAAGTCCACTCCCCCAACCTCTATACACTCTTGCATCCTTTACACATCTTCGCATCCTTTCATCCACACACACATAATCAATCATTGCCTTCCTTTCATCACTCGCCATGTATACACTTATTTATTACACTTATCATTACACTTTCTTCACACATCATTACAATTACCATATCATTTCACTTTATCACACTTATCATTACAATTTCAGCAATAGCCTGATACCTCTCAGGGGTCTGTAGGGGGCTGGAAGGGTAGTGAGGGACAAAGAGGGAGGGATGGGGTGGGGTTTGGGGGGGGGACAAGGCTAGCAGGATAGGAGCAGGGTCAAGAGTGTGTGGGAAGGGACACAGGTGGTGGTGGGAGGAGAGATGCAGGTGCGTGGAGGGGTGGCAGAGTGATGGGGGACAAGCAGGGAGTAAGGGAGTGGAGTAGAGGGTGGCACGGAGGCAACTCAGAAGGGGGGTGTCCCCCCACTGCCGTGGTTGGTCTGATCCCCCCTCACGCCACCTCAAGGGTGAGTTCGCATTGGCCTGAAGCCATGTACCGTACCGGTACCTCTGCAGTTTTTTACAGGCCCCACTCAGTTGATGCGATTAGGTATTTTGGTATAAAACTCAAATCACATCAACTGATGCGATTAGGCTTTTAGGGGTTAAGTAAAAAAATTGTGTAATACATAATCTTAATATGTTCCATATTGTATTATGAATGAATGAAAGGTGATCCAATCGGCAAAATTTCGGTTTAAACAAGAAATTGTCTTAGGGGTCCCACCCAAAAATCAGAAAAATCTGATAATCCGAGTGATTCTCGGTCCACTGCCATTCGGATGAATGGACTTGTACTGTACATGTATAAAGTTATATCCCATGTACCGGGTATATTTATATATCTATATGTATATCCTCCATAACAGTGCATTATAATATACTGGTGCCTGTATTTCAGTGGTACCGTACTGTATTTTAGAAGACTAGATATTTGAGATAATGTTTTATCAATGAGCACTGAAACACAACTGAATATTGTACCTGGTAGCCTATACTACTGTGTGACTCAAGAAGAGATTTCTCTCCTTTCCCCACATCTGCCTATGAATAACATGACCTCAGGAAACATTACAGTACCAGTGTACCGTTATTTTGATCCTGTTCATCATTTAGTGCTGTTTTGGTCCCTTATTATTCTTATACCAACAAATGAACCAAAATATTTGCACACATTCCTACTGAAATGCAGGCCAAGTTCTCATGAAACCCATAAATGTTATAAGGACCTAGTTTATTCATCTAGTGCGTCCCTGCTCCCTAGCAGTGTTTAGTAGAACAGAAGCCTGTGACAGGAAGTTCCATCCAGGGAATTTGGTGATGTAACCTATTTTAATGTAGTGTGGTAATTAGGAAGAAATGTCAAAAAACAATGCATACAAGGTTTGGTGGCCTGATAATAAGGGGGCAAAATAGCACTAGGTTTATTTACCCACAACTAAAGTACTAGGTGGACCCCAAATAAGTCTACACCTGTGATGATCCCTTGGCCAAGGATGCAGTGATCAGAAGCTTGACGGTGCTAAGAACACTGTGCACATCACGATATAACCTCGTCCTGAGTAATGATCCAGACGACAAACTTTTTCCAAACCGGAGCAAGTATATCTGTCCTACCGAGTTAAAACTTCACAGCAACTGGGATAAGCCTTTAGTTTTACAGACAACACGTCAGACAGAGGTGACATACAGTATAACAAGAACATTGTGTATGAGAAATTGAGGTGCCCTGAGTGGTTATGATCTGCTACCAACTGCAACCGTGCACTCACCAAACATCCTTAAGTGCATGTTGGTGGGCGGGTTGAAGGAGCCGCACGCCAGCAGGACGACTCGATGTGACCCCGTCATCTCGGCAGGTCAAGGGGTGAGGGCCCCGAGACGGTAAAGAAAAAAAAAATGAAAAAAAATCTAGACACCCTCACCCGCCTTGCTAACCCCGCTGTCGGCCATTTGTTGACATTTCGTCCTTCACTGCTAGAAAAAAAAAAAAATGATATCCACAACTATGCTACAACGTTTTCTCCCCGTGTGAGGTCATAATTGTGCTGGGTTGTCTGTACAAAATAGCGCCGTGTAAAAGTGTAAAATCGGTGTAAGGCGGAAGAGGCCACCGAACCTCCGAGTTCGGGAATCTTAAGTTTCACACCAATCCGGTCCCCTCTTACCTCATTCTACATTACGCCATCTTTACCTTCAAACAGCCTAGATTTCGTTGGCATTGAGCCAAAATTCATCAGTCACATGTGGATCATCTATACCTGAATGAGTGTGCAGTGTCTTAGTGGATATTGAATGTAGTAATCAATGATGACGTCACAGCTACGAGTGACGTCATGGATGAAGGAATCCATCGGAAAAAAACACTCTTTAGTCAGTAGTACAAACTGTTCTTATACAGTACATGGATTATTAAAGATATGCACACTACAACGTTTACAAAATCATTTAAGGTCAAGCAAATTACAATACATCGCATTATATACAGAGTAACATGAAATTCCGTCAAAATATAAATGAACTGCTGCAATAATCGGTTAATCAGACAACGTACCTACATTATACTGATATCATAATTATGTACATACAACGCATTATTACAAACTAGTTATTAGACAACTGATGTTTCTTCTCAGCAGTTAAACGCCCATTTAATATTCACGGGCTCCATGTGGGGCAATGAAAAAATAAGACAAAAGATAGGCACATTACAGGCCTGTAATTTTTGCTGCTTGGGTTTTGCTCGTAAATGATAAAGTATCTGTGATGAACTTGTAATAATGAATGAACTGGAATTGTACTGAATTTCATTACAATGTAAGTACTTGGATAAGCTATTTCAATATGCTGTTGATAATATCACTGTATTATTCTAAGTAGTATAATAGGATACTGATGGTGTTTTGAATATATCAAGTACTGATAAGAATACGAGCCTAAAATAAGGGCGTGTGAGGGCGGAGGGAGCGGCGCCCTGTCCCTGTGAAAGTTGGTCCCCGGTGGTCCCGTGGCGCCGGCCCCCCAAACTCTATTGATCCTCCCTGGACCCTCCCACCACCTCTCGGTGATGCTCCCACGGACTTGCCATGCAACCTCACGACCATCCCACCGCATTGTCACACATCAACATGCAACTTCCCGGTTCAATAAAAGAAAAAAAAACACACGCTTCACAACTTACGGCGGGAAATGTAAAGCTCCACTCGTAAACAGTATAATGATAGTTAAAATGGAGATGCAGTTACCAATGCAGCATGTATACACTCAGTGAGATATGTAATATGGGACCAAAGCCAGTACCAGACAATGCCGGCTTTATAAAGAAGCACCGCAGGATGCGATCCGTGTTTAGGTTCACAAACAGCTTAATACAGTGCTTCTTCAATTTTTTCCGGACCCAATACTCCCAAGTTCAACCTGATACCCCTTCTCTGATATTGTTACTCCTTTTTAAAATGCCCGCCGTGCCCGCCGCAGGACCTCCCACCTCACCACCCCCCACACCACCACCGAGCCGCCACCCCACCACCACCCCAGGAGGACACACTGGTGAGGTTAGTAGTTCCGAGCAAGAGGGTCATTAGGGCATCACGGCCCTGAGCCCCTATTCCCCGCAAGTGCCCCAACCCCAGGTGATCAGGGAAACCGAACTACTGTGCGGGCGGGGTAGTGATCGTCAGACCAGGGGTGGGACTGAAGTTAATTCAGTCCCAGGTAACACCGTATTGACGGTCTTGTTACACCCTCTAGGGCAGGAGGCCCAAGGGCAGGAGGCCCAAGGCTACGGCCTAAATAAAGAGAGATTGACAGACCTAGGCTACGGCCTAACAGAGTGTGCAAAGGGGAAGGTGACCCCAGGCTCCGGCCTTAACACACTAAGGAGAGAGAGTTGCCCTCGTGCATCCCTCTCCAGTTGCTCTTCGGCTACGGCCAGAATACGGTCCAGGGTAGAGAGACCCTGCTACCGTACGTGTAGCGCTACCCAATTACGGAAGCAGCGTTCCGGGGTCGGTACCTTGCCGCAACGGACGGGCGAACCAGTTCGCCCGTTAGTCGTCTTCCATACGGGCAGACACTCGGCTCCGGCCGAGGCACGTACCAGGGTAGAGAATTCCCTGCAGGTAGGATCTGTCCATATTGGAGAGAGTGTGGCCTCTGCGCCCCTCACTCCGGCTTGTCTCCTACTGCGGGAGGAACACCACGCTGGCGGTACCTTGCCATGGCGAAAGGGCGACATCGATCACCCTATAGGTGTCCCCCGTACGCCGGGCAAGTTCACGGCTACAGCCAAGGTGCACAATAGGGGAAGGAGATCCCCGGCTCAGGCCTACAGACACACTCAAGGGACCACGAGTAGCGTGAGTCTTCCTTTAGCCTCTTTCCCTTCGGGGAGCCCTTCGTCGCCATCCGTGCATATAGGCCCGGAGGAGACACTAGAGTGGTGGCAAGGCCCGATATCGGACCTACCGCCCACACCCGGGAGTTCCTTGACCCTGCCGGAGCCCCACAGGAGACGCTGCCGCAGTCCAGCCCTGACGGCGCCTCTCCCCCTGAGCACCCGCAGTCCCAGGACGCCCAGGCCCACCGCCGCAGTCTACAACGAAGGCGATCCAGGCTCCCTCACTCCCCGGAGGCAGAGGAAACAGGCCCGACTGCTCCGGTTGTTCGGCCCCAGTCCCGAGGGCCACCGATCAGGTCGAGGCCCCCAGACCGCAGGGCCTCCCTGCACCCCACCGGCGCGGCCCTAGTACAGGGGCCGCCCCTCAGGTCGAGGCCCCAGACAGGTGAGCCTCCCTGACAGTAAGTGAAACAGTGAACTAGTAAACCCAGGAAACAAGGGGAAGGACAGTGACAGTGACAGTGACCCAGAGTACAGTGATAGTGCTTACACAGAAAATATATTAAACAGTGGCCCACTAGAAACTAGTGCCATCGGGGTAAGACGTGTAATTTGTCAAATGATTTAGTCCCTCCCCGCATCAAGGAACCAGGGAGTTTTCTGTGAGTCTAGAGGTAGGTGCGCGGGCGAGTTGAAAGATAAGTGCACGTGTCTCCGTGACCAGGTGACAGTGTTGAGTGTCGCTATCCACACCCTACCTCTATTATAGTAATATCCTCGAAACAGACTCTCAATCTCGGTATTCTTAAAGTGAACAACCCCAGTTTTATATTATCCTGAAGTGACATAAGAATTCCATACAATAGTATAAAGTGAACAACCCCATTTGCATAATTACCTTCCAAGTGACATTAAAGAATACCCGCGATCTCCCTGTGTAATAGTGATAATGTATATGATCATTCTGTGAAGCCAAGTGTAATCCTGTATCTCTGTTTCTCTATAAACTAAATATCATTGTATGTACATTGTTATGCGTAGGACCTAGGTAATAGATGTGATACGGTATACTGCGTGGTTTTTATGTCCTGTTCCTTTGTTAGTGCTTTACATCCGGTCTAGAAAGAGGACCCCGTTTCAGTAGCTCGTGTTTTTACGACGAGAAGTCGCCTTAAAAACACAGCATTACACTGGTGGCAAGCGGTGGTTCTGGATCCGAGTAAAGCACGGAGGAATGCAGAAAGGAAACTTACACAATGGCAGCCAAACCACACATCCAATTGCCGAGGTTCAACCCGGACCAGTGCGACATAGATGTATATTTAGACATGGTCAAACCCCTCCTAGACATAGGGTTCGACTCAGACAGAGAAAAGATCGCAGTCACACTACCTAACCTGGGTAAAATAATCACTAGTGTCGCACCAAAAATCGTCCCAGAACTGTCATGGGACCAATTCTCACAAATAGTGAGACAGGCTTTTACGCCATCAATAGGCCGAGTTGTCGCTTTCTCTCAACTCGACGCCCTCACCTACGACGGAAACCTGGATGACACATTCACCCAGGCTCGGCGCCTCATCAGCGCTGCCTATCCTGAGACACCTCCAAATGCCCGGGATATACATACATTCAATGCTCTATTGAGAATCCTCCCCAGCATAGTCAGGGAGCATTTTTCGATCTACGACCCCTCAGGGGACATGGAAAATGACCTACAACTCGTCCGACGTCTGCTCGCTGCCGGCCCCACACCACAGCCACTCCACGCAGTGACACGTTTTCCAACAAAGCAACACCCCCCCCTCCAAACCTAAGCTGCCGCCTCACCAGCCAACTACTGAGCCGCCTCCCACAGTCCCTAGAGCCTACCCGCAGAAAAAACACCCAAACCCCAGGGAACAAGGAAACCTCATCACAATTAATCCCTGGGAATTCATGGCTTGCAGTCGCACCTGCCCTCTACACGACATTAGGGAACAGCTTAAAGCTAGCAGGCGCAGAACCTTTCAACAAGGGCGCAAGAAAGTCTCCTCCTTAGACGACGACGCCCCGGAAGACGACGCACCGCCACGACATTACTCGGGAATGGACGACGACGACCAAGAGGACACCACTCCACAACAGATGGATTTTTAGGCCCGCCCCCGCACCTCCCCACGGTGGCGGGGGCCACCTCACAGAACTACAGACCCCCAGTTTACGACAAGATTTGGCTAAACGGGGTCAAGGCACGTCTACTAGTGGATACAGGAGCAGCCAGATCGTGCCTCTACTCCCACTTCTACTCCCGCCACATGAGTGCATTCGGCCCTCTTTTCCCCACCTCAGCCAACCTCGTCGACGCGAGGGACGGCCCCCTGCCTATCCGTGGGGAAACTCGGGCCCTTCAAACCCACACCCACCAACAAATATCCGCTAGCCACCCATTCATCATATTCGACTCGACATGCAGTCAATATGATGGATATTTAGTGCTGGACCTCCTCCAGAAACTACACGCCACCATTGACTGCCATCAACGCCGCCTCCACTTCAGTCCAGCCCACCCCAACCAACCAGCAGTCAACAAGAAAGAAGGAAAAAAAAAACATCGAAGACACAACAAGAACAACCCCCCTCACACACTACCATCAAACACTCACCTGTCTCAAACCACGCACACACCTAACCCCAACCCAACCCCTCACACTACTCTACCCCCATCACCACCACCCACCACACATCATCTGCATCCCTCCCCATCTTTTCCTGCCACTGTCGCCTCCTCAATCACTATTCCACCCCACCATGAAGCTTGGGTAAAACTTAACAAACCTTCTCATACCTCCGTCCTCTTCTCACCATCCATCCCCACCGGACCACTCTCTTCCTGTTTAGTAAGCCCTACCTTCCTCCCCCCACATGCCCATGAAATCCGTATCGCCAACCTCGCTACTACCCCACTAACCCTACCAAGAGGACTCATCATCGGCGATACTGAAGAAGCAGAACCATGCCAAACGCCACCCCCAGACCCGCCCACTCTCCCCACCCTATGATCACACCTATCCCCTGCCCAAACCAACAGCCTCCGACAACTCCTCCTGGATTTTCAAGACCTATTCTCCTCCGGCCCAACCAACCTTGGCCATACCACCTATCTCAGCCATGAGATACACACGACCAGACCTCCAATTCGCCAACCATCACGACGAAAGAATCCAAAGCAACGAGAAGAAGAAGACCGGCAGGTCCAGGACATGCTAGATGCCGACGTAATCTCCAACTCTACTAGCCCATGGTCCTCTCCGGTGGTACTCGTAAGAAAAAAAGATGGGACAATGCCTTTCTGTGTTGACTACCGCCGAGTCAACGATGTCAGTCAAAGATGCAACTCCCCTACCATGCATCGACGACTCACTAGACTCATTACATGGCTCGACATGGTTCTCCACCCTAGACCTACAGTCAGGCTACTGGCAAGTCCCTGTACATCCCGACGACAAACACAAAACCGCCTTCTCCACATGCAATGGCAAACATTATGAATTCAACGTCCTCCCTTTCGGACTCTGCAACGCCCCTGCCACATTCTCCCGTTTGATGGAGTCTGTACTTAGTGGACTAACCTGGGAGACTTGCTTGGCGTACCTCGATGACGTCATCGTTTTTAGTCGTACATGGACCGACCACCTTCATCGCCTCAAGCAAGTGTTTCACCGCATACGCCAAGCAGGACTAAAGCTGAAACCAACAAAATGCGTCTTGGCAGAGAGATCCGTGTCTTTCCTGGGACATCTTATTAATGCCGAAGGCATCTCACCAGACCCAGATAAACTTCGAGCCATCGCAGACATCCCCCTGCCCCGCGACGTACATGAGACCAGAGCCTTCCTGGGGTTAACATCATACTATAGGCGATTTGTCAAAGGGTTCGCTGACATCGCAAAACCCCTTCACGAGCTAACAAAAAAGGGTGAGCCTTTCGTGTGGACCGAGACAAGAAAAACAGCATTTACCACCCTCAAATCAAAGTTAACCACCGCCCCAGTAGTCGCGTTCCCAGACTATAACCTCCCATTCCGCCTGTATACTGACGTGTCCCTCATCGCCATAGGAGCTGTCCTTGCACAAATACAAAATGGGAGAGAACACATCATCGCCTGTGCCAGTCGCACCCTGAATACGGCAGAACAAAACTACGTGGCCACAAAACGCGAGTGCCTAGGGATCATCTGGTCCCTAGAATATTTCAAGTCCTACATCTCAGGCACCCATGTAGTAGTCATTACGGATCACCAATCCCTACAATGGCTACGGCAATCAAACACCAACAATGCCCAACTGATACGCTGGCGAGAGACCCTCGAAGAGTATGACTTCGAAATCGCATACCGACCAGGCAAACTCCACACCAACGCCGATGCCCTATCCTGTCTCCCAATCAACGCCATCAAGACAGAATCAGACCTGGTCCAAATGTGGAACAATAAACAACGCCCCACCTGGATTCCACAGACCACGTTCACTAAACTCCATCCACACGGCGAACATCTCTTCGACCCGAACGGACACATTGTCCTTAGCCCAGCCACTGCCCACGACACCATGCTCCACCTCCATGCCCACAACGGCATCCACCTGGGAACGAAGAAGCTGCTACAAGTCTTTAACGATATGTACTGGACCCCAAACCCATCCACCATCGCAAAGAAGATCATACAATCATGCCGAGCGTGCGCCCTCGGAAAGGACATCACCCGAACACCAGGCCCTACAGGAACGCTAACAGCACAAAAACCATGGCAACTACTCTCCCTAGACGTCGTCGGCCCTCTCACACCAAAAGCAGGCTACAAGTACATAATTACCTTCGTGGATGTATATTCTAAGTTTATCCTAGCCTGCCCCGCCAAAGTTCACACCGCACTATCAGTCGCCGATGCCCTCACCCGACATGTCTTCCCTTATTTTGGGATTCCACAGGCTCTTCATTCGGATAATGCTCCAGAATTTACGGGAAAAATCTGGGAAGAACTAGCTAGCATATTCGGATACAACATCTCTCACTCATCCCCCTACTGGCCCCAGGGCAACAACATATGCGAGAGAAGCCATCGCTCCCTTATGAATCAGGTCCGCACACGCATTATGCAAACGGGGAATGAAGACTGGCCTGCACAAGTCAAGATCATACAATGGGGATTAAATACGTGCCCAAGAGAAGATGGAATAACTCCGCACGAAAGAGTCTTCGGAGAATCGCCCCTACTCCTACCACTCCGCCACCACCTACAACTGCCCACTCCACCCTCCACCACCGACCCTCTCCACCACCTCAAACGCCACCTCCACCACCTACACTCAAAACAAGACTTAGCACCTGACACAACCCACTCCAACCCATACATGCCTGGCCAGTCTGTTGTTGTAGCAAACCTGCCTACCCCACCCAAGACCTCCCCCCGATTCAACGGACCTTACAAAATTGTGTGAGTACCCAACCCATACCAAGTCACTGTGGATCAACAAGGACAACACCGCACATACAGAAACCGCCACGTGCGTCCCTTCCACCCACCCGACACCACCCACCCCCGCACTAAGCCTACCTCCACCCCGGCCCACACACCTGGCCACCCTGACCTTTCTCAGAATCACCCCCCAGACTCCTACTCCTACTCCTTCTCACCCCCCTCCTCAAACTCTCCAGCAACCAGCCCACCCCCCGACACACCATCACCACAGCCTGAAACCACCACCACTACTTCACAACCTGAAATTCACCCATCAAACACCCCTCCACCCACCACCTCCCAACCCACTCCACACATGCCGCCCTCATCACCACAACCGCCCCCCCCCCCGAAAGCCACACCACCCCCACACCCACCACCGCCCTTCCTCATGACCACTCCTATTATACGTGCCACACCGCACCACCAACCATCCCCCCCCCCTCACCACCGCACACCCTCACCACCACCGCGCACTCAACCAGCCTCACCACCCACACCCAACATAACCACTACCACCACCAGATCAGGACGACTCTCACGCCCACCCGCAAGATACACCCCGACACCTCCACCCATCACACACCCACCCCAAAACCCACCCTCCCCACCCACCCCAAACACCTCCCCCATAACCCTACCCCTCCACCAAGCACGTTGGAACTTTCCCAATTCCCAATTCCCCAAAGGACGACGCTCCTCCCATCAAATTAGCCCAAATAAAACCACCAACCTCGAATCACTCTCCAGCATTCAAATTTCATCTCCTCACCAGGCACCATTCCCCAAGATGAAGGTGACGAAAGTCCGATGGCAACCATACAACCACCCACCAACCAGAGTCAAAGGCACCCACCACCTGCTACGCCTCCTACGCCGGACCAACCAGCCGTCCTCCCTCCACTTCACGCTCAACCCCCATCAGGAGCCCAACCAATTCACCACTCACTGGGTCAGTCTCACCCAACACCTTACCCCAGCCTACCAGACAGCCACCTCTACCACCAACCACCTCCAGTCACGGGGTCGTGACTTCAACGACTCGGAGGGTGGTAAAATGCCCGTCGTGCCCGCCGCAGGACCTCCCACCTCACCACCCCCCACACCACCACCGAGCCGCCACCCCACCACCACCCCAGGAGGACACACTGGTGAGGCTAGTAGTTCCGGGCAAGAGGGTCATCAGGGCATCACGGCCCTGAGCCCCTATTCCCCACAAGTGCCCCAACCCCAGGTGATCAGGGAAACCGAACTATTGTGCGGGCGGGGTAGTGATCGTCAGACCAGGGGTAGGACTGAAGTTAATTCAGTCCCAGGTAACACCGTATTGACGGTCTTGTTACACCCTCTAGGGCAGGAGGCTCAAGGCTACGGCCTAAATAAAGAGAGATTGACAGACCTAGGCTACGGCCTAACAGAGTGTGCAAAGGGGAAGGTGACCCCAGGCTCCGGCCTTAACACACTAAGGAGAGAGAGTTGCCCTCGTGCATCCCTCTCCAGTTGCTCTTCGGCTACGGCCAGAATACGGTCCAGGGTAGAGAGACCCTGCTACCGTACGTGTAGCGCTACCCAATTACGGAAGCAGCGTCCCGGGGTCGGTACCTTGCCGCAACGGACGGGCGAACCAGTTCGCCCGTTAGTCGTCTTCCATACGGGCAGACACTCGGCTCCGGCCGGGGCACGTACCAGGGTAGAGAATTCCCTGCAGGTAGGATCTGTCCGTATTGGAGAGAGTGTGGCCTCTGCGCCCCTCATTCCGGCTTGTCTCCTACTATGGGAGGAACACCACACCGGCGGTACCTTGCCACGGTGAAAGGGCGACATCGATCACCCTATAGGTGTCCCCCGTACGCCGGGCAAGTTCACGGCTACAGCCAAGGTGCACAATAGGGGAAGGAGATCCCCGGCTCAGGCCTACAGACACACTCAAGGGACCACGAGTAGCGTGAGTCTTCCTTTAGCCTCTTTCCCTTCGGGGAGCCCTTCGTCGCCATCCGTGCATATAGGCCCGGAGGAGACACTAGAGTGGTGGCAAGGCCCGATATCGGACCTACCACCCACACCCGGGAGTTCCTTGACTCTGCCGGAGCCCCACAGGAGACGCTGCCGCAGTCCAGCCCTGACGGCACCTCTCCCCCTGAGCACCCGCAGTCCCAGGACGCCCAGGCCCACCGCCGCAGTCTACAACGAAGGCGATCCAGGCTCCCTCACTCCCCGGAGGCAGAGGAGACAGGCCCGACTGCTCCGGTTGTTCGGCCCCAGTCCCGAGGGCCACCGATCAGGTCAAGGCCCCCAGACCGCAGGGCCTCCCTGCACCCCACCGGCGCGGCCCTAGTACAGGGGCCGCCCCTCAGGTCGAGGCCCCAGACAGGTAAGCCTCCCTGACAGTAAGTGAAACAGTGAACTAGTAAACCCAGGAAACAAGGGGAAGGACAGTGACAGTGACAGTGACCCAGAGTACAGTGACAGTGCTTACACAGAAAATATATTAAACAGTGGCCCACTAGAAACTAGTGCCATCGGGGTAAGACGTGTAATTTGTCAAATGATTTAGTCCCTCCCCGCATCAAGGAACCAGGGAGTTTTCTGTGAGTCTAGAGGTAGGTGTGCGGGCGAGTTGAAAGATAAGTGTACGTGTCTCCGTGACCAGGTGACAGTGTCGAGTGTCGCTATCAGCACCCTACCTCTATTATAGTAATATCCTCGAAACAGACTCTCAATCTCGGTATTCTTAAAGTGAACAACCCCAGTTTTATATTATCCTGAAGTGACATAAGAATTCCATACAACAGTATAAAGTGAACAACCCCATTCGCATAATTACCTTCCAAGTGACATTAAAGAATACCCGCGATCTCCCTGTGTAATAGTGATAATGTATATGATCATTCTGTGAAGCCAAGTGTAATCCTGTATCTCTGTTTCTCTATATACTAAATATCGTTGTATGTACACTGTTATGAGTAGGACCTAGGTAATAGATGTGATACGGTATACTGCCTGGTTTTTATGTCCTGTTCCTTTGTTAGTGCTTTACATCCAGTCTAGAAAGAGGACCCCGTTTCAGTAGCTCGTGTTTTTACGACGAGAAGTCGCCTTAAAAACACAGTATTACACTTTTGAAATACCAGCCGTGGCAATTTGGGGCATCACAACACCCCCAGGAGGTGACTACAGAGAGGTGTATAGGGCGCGCGCGACGTCTGTGAGATATGGGCATACGTCCCATATGACCGCGCGTCCCTATTCCACGGAGAGCACCCGGCGCGAACATCTCAATCCGGGTGCATTACCTTCCGGCCGAACCAGCCCTCACCAGGATCGGGATGGAGCTGCACACCCAGCTCCAGGCAGCACCCTAGTGACGGCCAGCAGCCGCACTGTAATGCTAGGTGTTTTAGGTTCGGCTTCCTGTTCCTTAAGCACCCAACGTGTGGCGGGGCTCTCTTTGGAGACCGGGGCTTAGACAAATAAGAGAGAGGCAGTACACAAAAACTCCAGGCAATAACCTTACACGTGTATTACTCAATCAGACAGGGGAATCAGCAGATGTTACAGACACGATATTCTGGATGATCATAAACTCTTATAACTAGATAGGATTAATAGTATCTCGCAGGACACTGTTTGGGATTACAGTGAAAACAATACTTGAGGCGGAATGTTCTAAATTAGTATAGTCAAGGGCCTTTATGTGAGTGGAGATGCTAGAGGTATTTCTCACCAGAGGGGGGATTATGGTAGTATGAGGTACTCTAATGGTAGCGTGTTCACTTTCTTATTTTCTACTTATAAGTTGCTTTTGGTCAATTACCGTCACTCACTCCACTGATGTTTATCTTATTTCTGTATAGCAGTTCACTGTGTCAATTCTTCTTTCTAACACTTTGGTCTATCACTATCAATTCACTATTCCACCTCGTCACTGCTCGATCACTATTATTGCACAGTCACAGTCACTATGGTTCATCTGGCACCAAGGGTGCAGCTGAGGGGCAACACAGCTCCGCTACTGACGGGGCTGGGCACCACCAGGAGACTCCATGCTCAGGAGGCACGGGATCAAGAGCAGGGGCGTCTGCTCTCGTCTGGGGCTATGGGTGGCAAAGGGGCCCGTACTCTAAGGGCTGGGGACAGGAGTGCGGCCCTCAGGACTGGGGCCGAACAATTGCCTGAACTGGTCATTCAGGCTCCCGAAGGAGGGGGAGGTTCTCTGCCATTGAGGTGTAGGGAGTTCCCGCCCGGGCGTTCTGGGGAGGATCTGGGGTTCCCAAGAACTACGGTCCCCGGGGCTGGGCAGTGCCGACAGGAGGGGGCTGCAGCACTAGTCTGCGTCAGGGTCCGTCAGGTGGGTTTCCTCTAAAGCCAGTCTTAGTGAGTACAGGCCGGGGGAGACAACAGGGCCTCTCTAATGCTCCTCTACGCCCCCTGAGCTGGGGGTCAGGGAACAGGCATCAAGCTTAGGCAGCGGGGCAGCTCTCGGCCACTTCCTGCCGTAGGGCCCGGCTACTGGCCATGGCTTCCTAGGGGCGTGGCTACAAACCGCCAAGGCCCGGCTACTGGTCATGACCTGAGAAGGTGAGTGTCTGCCAGCAAACCCGGGGACACCTTTGGAGCAGCTACAGGCCGACTGCTGCAAGAGGGATGCAGAGCGGCTACAGGCCGACTCAGTAGGAACATCTTCAGAGTGGCTACCAGCTGTCTTCTCGTTACCCTCAGAGCGGCTACCGGCCATCTCCTTAGCAAGGGGCGAGCGGCTACTGGCCGTCTCAGGGGGAACACCTTCGGAGCAGCTACAGGCCATCTGATGAAGGTGGGAGCGGCTACAGGCCGACTCCTGTAGGAGGGGTTTGGAGCGGCTACCGGCCCTCTCCAGAGGGACACCTTCAGAGCAACTACAGGTCGTCTCTTGGCAAAAGCGGGAGCGACTACCGGCCGTCTCCTTATTATCCTCAGGATGGCTACTGGCTGCTTCCTTAGCGAGGGGAGAGTGGCTACAAGCCATCTCAAAGAGGAAGACACCTTCAGAGAGGCTACTGGCCGTCTCCTGATGAAGGCAGGAGCAGCTACTGGCCATCTCCTTTGGGGTGCTGGCAGGAGCTGGATAGGGCAGCTGCACCCCTTGGCTGGTTGGTGAAGGCTTGCCTGGAAGGTAGTGCAGTCCTCCTGCTATGGCGACGGCAGGCGGGCTTCGGGTCATAGAGGCGCACGGTCCAGGCTGACTTAAGCCGTTGTCGCACCGAGTCCCGGCGTGCTGCTGCTGCTCCTCCATTGGCTCCTTGTGGGGGTGTCCGGGAATTCATGGGGGCACTATGCTGTATTCCCTGTGGGGGTGGCTGGGTGTTCCATGGGGCACTATGCTGCTTTTTACCACTGTCCGCTGGGAAATAGTCACGTTCTCGTGACTGGAGGTGGTACACTTGCGTATCGTGGGTGGCGCAGATCAGCTGTAGATGTCGGAGGAGGGCATGCCAGGTTGTGGTGGCGGTGTTCTCGTCCTGCCCTGTGTCACACGTGAGGAAGAGAGTGGACGTCATGGTGGAGGAACAGAGGAGTTGGAGGAGGTGGTGGGGTCCTCGGACTCGTTGGTTGCGTCTGAGAGATGGTGCCCAAGTTGTTACCCCTAGTGTGGTGTGGTGCTGAATGCTTGAGACGGAAGGTAGGGGTCGGGTTTTATGCTGGGATAATGCAGTGTAGTGTCTCTGGGGAGTATAGGTGGCTGGGATTTGGACTTGATGTAGCATGAGGGTGATTTGTGGTTTAGGGCAGGGGTGGGAGTGTGATTTTGTGGTGAAGTGAGTTGGGTGGGGGTGTGGGTGTATCGGGTGGGTGGGCGGGAGAGGCGTCTGGAGCGGGTGGTGGTTGTTTTGAGGGTTGGTGTGGGTGGTGACGTGGGTGTGCGGGGTTGGTGTGGGTGTGAGGTGCGTGAGGCGAGTGTGGTTGGGTGGGGGGTGGTTGAGGCGGGGTGTGGGGAGTGAGGAGTGGGGGTGTTGGGGTGCAGTGGGTTGGAGGGGGTGGGGGCGGTGGGTGAGGGCAGAGTTGGAGGTGTGGGCACGTGGTGCTGGGCGCAGGGGAGGGGGTGGCGGGTAGGGAAGGCGTGGGGGAGCGGCAGGGCATTGGTGGTGCAGGTGAGTTGTCAGGTGAGGTGTGATGCAGCATGGCGGCCGGGGGGGGAAGTGGTAGGGGAGGGGAAGGGGGAGGGGGATGGAGAGGAGGAGATGTAGCATTCGTAGGTAGGAGGGGATGGCGCCAGGGTAGGGGGCGGGACGGGGTGTGGGGCTGGGGCGGTGGGGGCAGAAGCGCGAAAGGGGCGCACGTGCCGGTTTCGGAGGGTGCGAGGGGCGCCATGGTAGTTAACAGTGATTTGATAGGGATTGGGGACACGAGTGATGGTGTGGGGTCCTGTGAAGGGGTGCGAGTTTGTCAGGGGTGGAGAGCCGGGAGATCATGACAGTGTCGCCTGGTTTGTAAGGGTTGGATGCTGTGTCAGGGCTGGGGTCTAGGTTGTGTTGGAGGTGGGTCAAATGGTGCTTGAGGTGGTGTAGTGGGTCCATTGTGGGAGCGGAGGTGGGCGGTTGCAGATGCTGCCAAAGGGGCAGCTGGAGGGGTGTCTCTCCAAATACTCGCTCATATGGCAAAATTCCATCCACTCTGGGGCAGAAGTTGATGCCTCATTGTACGATCTTTACGTGGGCAGGCCAGTCGTCGTCCTTAGTGGCTTCTATTCGTGTGTGGAGCTGTTTCATGATGGTATGATGGCTGTGCTCGCACACTGCATTTCCCTGTGGCCATTAGGGGGAGGAGTTGGAGATGTTGTACCCGAAAATATTGGCTAGTTCCTCCCAGATCTTACCGGTGAATTTGGGCGCGTTATCCGAGTGGATCGCTTGGGGAATGCCAAAGTAGGGGAAAACGTGTCGAAGGAGGGCGTCGTTTATCTATAGCTCGATTTTGGAGGCAGAGGCCCTACTATGTCAGTTGCCAACAGCTGCCAGGGTTTGTGGGCGGTGATATGGCCTGAGGGTCCTGCGGTGCATGTGATGTGTTTACCAAGAGCACAGGTGCGGCAGCTTTGGATGATTTCTTTGGCGAGGGCGGAAGGGTTTGGTGCCCAGTACCATCATTGAAAACTTGCCACAGTTTTTTTGTACCCAGGTGAATGCTGTTGTGGGTGTGAAGGTGTCGTAGGGCATCGAGGTCGGTGTCAGGGGCTAAAAGAATATGACTGGAGGGGGTCAGGAGGTGATTGCCCTGCTGATACAGTTTTTTGAAAACGTGTTGAGGAATCCAAGGGGGTCGCTCCTTGCGGTGCCACTGCTGGAGGAGGTCTGGCTCCGGCTGGGCGGCGTGGATTGTGAGCCAAGAGAGAGCGTCTGCATTGGTATGGAGTTTGCCGGGTTGGTATGAGATTTCGTAATTGAATTCCTCCAGGGTTTTGTGCCATCTGATGAGTTGGGGATTATGGGTGTTGAACTGTTATAACCGCTAGAGGGATTGGTGGTCCGTAATGATGATGACTTGGGTCCTGGAGAGATATGCCCGGAAGTGTTCGAGCGCCCAAATTATGCCCAAGCATTCTCGCTTGGTGGCGGCATAATTTTTCTCCACCTGATTCAGGGTACAGCTGGCACAGGCGATGATGTGCTCACAGCTCTCTTG
Organism: Coenobita brevimanus; assembly: GCF_032717465.1. Lineage (NCBI taxonomy): Eukaryota > Metazoa > Arthropoda > Malacostraca > Decapoda > Coenobitidae > Coenobita > Coenobita brevimanus. The sequence goes on from NC_137038.1 coordinate 16,771,327, forward strand.
AACTTGGGCTAACACTGCGCCTATGGCAAGGAGAGAGATGTCGGTGTAGAGACGGAAGGGGAGGGCGTAAATGGGAAAAGCCACGATGGGGGCAGAAACGAGCTTGTCTTTGAGCTGCTGGAAGGCCACTTGCCTCTCATCTGTCCAGAGGAATAGTTCTCCGTTATGGGTCAGGTCATGGAGGGGTCTGGTGATGTGGGTAAACCCTTTCACGAACTGGCGGGAATAGGACGTCAAGCCGAGGAAAGCTCTGATGCTGTGGACGTACTGCAGTGGGGGTATGTCCCCGATAGCTCGGAGCTTGTCAGGGTCAGGAGATATTCCTGCCTGGGAGATGACGTGCCCCAGGAACGAGATGGTTTGGGTGGCTAGAACGCACTTGGTGGGCTGGAGTTTGAGGCCTGCCTGTCGGATCCTGGTAAAAACCCGGCGGAAGTGTGCAGGTGGTCGGCCCAGGTTTGGCTGACAATGATGATGTCATCCAGGTATGCGAGGCATATTTCCCACGTGAGACCGCCGAGGACGGATTCCATTAACCTGGAGAAGGTGGTGGGGGCATTGCAGAGACCAAACGGCAGGACATTGAACTCGTTATGCTTCCCGTTACTAGTCAAGAAAGCAGTTTTTCCTCGATCTTCCTGATGCACAGGAACCTGCCAATACCCCAACTGGAGGTCCAGGGTAGAGAACCAGGATGCTCCATACAGGGAATCCATCTATGCGTGGGAGTGGAGTGGCATCTTTAGTAGTTACGTCATTAAGTCGGCAGTAGTTGACGCAGAAACGCATTGTGCTGTCTTTCTTTTTCGCAAGGACAACAGGGGAGGACCAGGGGCTGGTGGAGGGGGAGACGACTCCAACTTCGATCATCTCCTGCACCTGGCGGTCTTTCTGTTCCTGCTGTTTAGGATTCTTTCTTAGGGTTGGCTGTCGGATCAGTGGGCTCATCGTATGAATTTCATGAGCCAGGTAGGTGGTGTGTCCGATGTCTGCTGGCCCTGCTGCGAACAGATCCTGGAAATCCAGGAGCAGGCAATGTAGGGTGTCTGTCTGACTGATGGGCGGAGAGGTGGTCGGGAATGGGGGGCAGGGGGGTGGGGGAGTAGGATAGGGAAGGGGCGCAGGGCTCGGCTTCCTCCATCTCTCCGATTACGAGCCCTTTAGGGAGGGTGAGGGGTGAAGGGGCGAGGTTGGCAATTTGGATTCCCATACAATGCGGGGGAAGGAAAGTCGGAAGCAGAAGGCAGGCCAAGAGGGTTCCCGGCGGCAGGAGTGGGGAGAATAGGACAGAGGGGCCGGAGGGCCGGTTGAGGGGCGCCCAGGCTTCATGATGAGGGGGAATGGTGACGACGGCAGAAACAGTGGCGGGAAAAGAGGGAGGGGGGTGGTGGGGGGAATACGAGGGGGAAGGGAGGGGGAGAAAGGAAGGGGGGGATGAGTCTTCCGGCTGGGGACGTGGCGTGCAAATGTAGACGGCCCAGGGGGGAGGGTCGGGTGGTGCACGGAACTGGAGATGTCTGTTGTGGCAATCTATAGTAGCTCCTAGCTTCTGCAGCAGGTCAAGCCCCAGGTACCCGTCGTAATTCGGCAGGAAGAGCCGAAAATTATAAACTGGTGCTAGGTTGACACCGGTTGGTGGGTGTCGACTCTTAAGACCTGTGTCTCCCCACGGATGGGCAGGGGGCCATCCCCTGAGTCCACAAGGTGAGTAGCTGTGGGGCGGAGCAGGCCAAAGGTCGATTTGTGGAGGGAGAAGTAATGGCTGTAAAGGCAGGATCTGGCCTCTCCCGTATTGAGCAGAAGTCTGGCTTTCACCCCGTTCAGCTTCATCTTGTGGCAAACTGGGGGACGATATTTGAGGGAAATGGCCCCCACCACAGTCGGATGGTGTGAGGGTGGGCCTAAAATTCCAGCTGTCTGGGGCCTCCTTCTTCTTGCTTCAGTTCCTTTTCCCCAGGATCGGTCTCCTCGACAGGTGTAGGTTCGTCCTCTATTGCCTCGTCCTCTAGAGAGGAGACTTCGCACTGGCCTGGGGCGGTAGTTTTCCAACGTGCAGCCTTCAATTGGTCTCAGATATCATGCAGTGGGCACCTGGAGCTGCACGCTGAGAATTTCCAGGGATTCACTAGGATGAGGTTGGGATTCTCCCTGTGGGCAGGGCGCCGGTGTGTGGGGTGTGCCCTGGGTGGGCTAGGCGCTGGGGTGGGGCTGGTACGGGGCATGGGCGGACGTGGCTTGACTGAGGGAGCCGGAATTTTGGTGGGAAACTTTTTCACCACGTTGATCTGCTGAGGTGCAGGGAGGGAGGTCAGGAGGCGCTGTATAAGTTGGATGTCTCTATCCATGTCTCCAGTCGGGTCATGGATCGTAAAGTGTTCTTTTACAACACTGGGGAGCACCCTCAGGAGAGTGTCAAAGGTATGCTGTTCCTGGGTTTCGTCATCTGCCTCCGGGTAGGCAGCAGTGACCAGGCGTCTTGCCCGAATTAGGGTATCATCTAGATTCCCGTCGAAAGTCAAACTATCCACTTGGGATCGTAATGCTAGGTGTTTAAAGCTCGACTTCTCATTCCTAGAACACCTAACGTGTAGTGGGGTCCTCTTTCGAGACCGGGGCTTAGTACAAATAAGAGAGAGGCAGGACACAAAAACTCCAGGCAATAACCTTTACATGTGTATCGCTCAGTCAGACAAGGGACAACAGTAGATGTTACAACACAATATTTGGGCAATTACAAACACTTATAACTAGATAATCAGTATCTCACAGGATACTATGGTAGTAGGCACTTAAAATGACACTTGAGGCGGAGTGTGCAGAATTAGTACAGTCCAGGGTCTCTGTGCACGTGGAGGAGTTAGTAGTGCAGCTCGCTAGGGGAGGGCGTAAAGCACTGGGGTCTAATTGTAATTATGGTAGTATGAGGTGGAGTTCATGGATAGTGCGTTCAACTTATTGTTTTCTGAGAGCAAGGGACTTTTGGTTAATTATTAATACAAGCTCCATGGGGTGGGTGTTTCTCTTATTTCAATACAGTCCGTGGTCTCTGTGTGCGTGGAGGTAGAGACGAGGCTCACTAAGGCACTGAGGTCTAATTGTATTTATGGTAGTATGAAGCAGAGGTTATTGGTAGCGTGTTCGATTTATTATTTTCTGAGAGCAAGGGGCTTTTGGTAAATTATTAATGCAAACTCCATGGCTTGGGAATTTTTCTTATTACAATATGAGGGGTGTTGCACATGGGTCTTATTCACTATCACTTAGATTCTGCATGGGTTATTCACTGTTCCGCCCTGTCGTAGATTAGACCATTATTCCAGTTTCACGTAAACACTCGGTCTGGTACTATGAATGCACTCTATCGCCTTGTCACTGTTACACTACACTAAGGGCGCAGTCATTGTCTCATAAGTCGCTGGGCGGCAGGTGCATCGGGGAGATACACCAGCAACATTTCTGCTGGGACAGGGGCACTGCCAGGGGAGGTCGTGCCGAGAGGGCACGGGACTACAGGCAGGGGCGTCTTCTCTCGTCTGGGGCTGCAGGTGGCGAAAGGGCTCATGCTTCCCGGGCTAGGAACAGGAGTATGGCCCTCAGGACTGGGGCTGAACAATTCCCTGAACCTCTTGTTCAGGTCTTGGCTGGAGGTAGAGGTCCTCCGCCGTCAGGGCATAGGGAGGTCCCGCCCGGGTGTTCAGGGGAGGACCTGGAGTCCTCGAGGGCTACAGCCCCCAGAGCCAAGCGGTGCCATCAGGAAGGGGCTGCAGCACCGGTCTGCGTCAGGGTCCGTCAGGTGGGTCTTCTCCAGGGCCAGTCGTAGGGAGCAGAGGCTGGAGGAGGCTATAGGGCCTCGCCAGTACTCTCCTACGTCCTCTGCATCGGGTGTCAGGGCGCTCAGCTCACGCTGGGGCAGTGGGGCTGCTCTCGGCTGCTTCCGGCTGTGGGGCCTGGCTACTGGCCGTAGCTTCCCAGGGGCGCGACCATAGGGTGCTGAGGCCCGGCTACTGGCCATGGCCTTAGAGAGGGAATGGTTACCAACACACCTCAGGACACCTTCGGAACTGCTACCAGCCGTCTGATGAAGGCAGGAGCGGCTACAGGCCGACTCCTGCAGGAGGGGTGTGGAGTGGCTACAGGCCGACTCAAGGGCAACACCTTCGGAGCGGCTACCGGCCGTCTGATGAAGGCGGAAGCGACTACAGGCCGACTCCTTCAGCTGGTACGAGGAGCGGCTACAGGCCGACTCAGGAGCAACGCCTTCGGAGTGGCTACCGGCCGTCTGACGAAGGTGAGAGCGGCTACAGGCCGACTCCTGCAGGAGGGGTGTAAAGCAGCTACAGGCCGACTAAGGGGCATCGCCTTCGGAGTGGCTACCGGCCGTCTGACGAAGATGGGAGCGGCTACAGGCCGACTCAAAAGGGGTGTGGAGCGACTACAGGCCATCTCCTTATTACCCTTAGGTCGGCTACTGGCCGATTCATTAGCGAGGGGTGGGCGGCTACCGGCTGTCCCAAGAGGGAAGACACCTTCGGAGAGGCTACTGGCACACTCCTGAAGAAGGCGGGAGTGGCTACAGGCCAACTCCTTAGGGGTACTGGTAGGATCTGGACAGACAGCTCCACCCCGAGATTGGTTGATGGAAACTCGCCTGGAAGGTAGTGCAGGATTCCTGCTATGGTGCCGGCGGGAGTGCTCTGAGTCATAGGGGCTTATGGCCCGGGCTGACTTGTGCCGTTGTCACGCCGAGTCTCGGTGCACCGCTGCTGCTCCTCCATGGGGTCCTTGTGGGGGTGTCTGGGAGTTTACTGGGGCACTATGCTGAATCCCTGGTGGAGGTGGTTGGGCGTTCCGAGGGACACTATGCTGTATTTCAGGAATAGTGCCACTACTTTCCCTAGTGATGGGGTGATGGCTTGGATCACGAGTTTCGTGAAATTCTGCCAGGTGAGCTCAGGAACAATTTTTGGTGCTATATTAGCAGCTGCTTTGCCCAACAGTGGGAGAGTAACTGTAATTTTTTGTTGGTCATTTTCAAACCCGATATCTAATAAAGGTCTGATGATCACCAGATATGTGTGAACATCATACTGTTCAGGGTCGAACTTAGGCAATTGCACGGGCGGTTTGGTTGCCATTTTCCCAATATTTCCTGACTACCTCTCTCGTATGCCCGGGTCAAGAACCATCACTGTCCACTGGTGTAATGCTAGGTGTTTTAGGTTCGGCTTCCCGTTCCTTAAGCACCCAACGTGTGGCGGGGCTCTCTTTCGAGACCGGGGCTTAGAAAAATAAGAGAGAGGCAGTACACAAAAACTCCAGACAATAACCTTACACGTGTATTACTCAGTCAGACAGGGGAATCAGTTGATGTTACAGACACGATATTCTGGGTGATCATAAACTCTTATAACTAGATAAGGTTAATAGTATCTCTCAGGATACTGTTTGAGATAACAGTGAAAACAACACTTGAGGTGGAATATTCTAAATTAGTATAGTCCAAGGTCTTTAAGCGAGTGGAGATGCTAGAGCTGTTTCTCACTGAAAGGGGGGGGTGTAAGGCACTGGGGTTTAATAATGATTATGGTAGTATGAGGTAGAGTCTAATGGTAGCGTGTTCACTTTCTTATTTTCTACTTATAAGTTGTTTTTGATCAATTACCGTCACTCACTCCACTGATGTTTATCTTATTTCTGTATAGCAGTTCACTGTGTCTATTCTTCTTTCTAACACTTTGGTCTATCACTGTCAATTCACTATTCCACCTCGTTATTGCTCAATCACTATTATTGCACAGTCACAGTCACTATGGTTCATCTGGCACCAAGGGTGCGGCTGAGGGGCAACGCGGCTCTGCTACTGACGGGGCTGGGCACCACCAGGAGACTCTGTGCTCAGGGGGCACAGGCTCACGCGCATGGGCGTCTGTTCTCATCCAGGGCTATGGGTGGCGAAGGGGCCCATACTCTCAGGGCTGGGGACAGAAGTGTGGCCCTCATGACTGGGGCCGAACAATTGCCTGAACCGGTTGTTCAGGGTCCTGAAGGAGGGGGAGGTCCTCCGCCGTCGAGGTGTAGGGAGTTCCCGCCTGGGCGTTCTGGGGAGGGTCTGGGGTTCCCAAGGACTGCGGTCCCTAGGGCTGGGCGGCACCAACAGGAGGGGGCTGCGGCACTGGTCTGTGTCAGGGTCCGTCAGGTGGGTCTCCTCCAGAGCCAGTCGCAAGGAGCAGAGGCCAGGGGAGACTACAGGGCCTCTCCAATACTCCTCTACGCCCTCTGCGCTGGGGGTTGAGGAACTGGCATCAAGCTTAGGCGGCAGGGCAGCTCTTGGCCACTTCCTGTCGTAGGCCCAGCTACTGGCCGTGGCTTCCTAGGGGCATGGGTACAAACTGCCAAGGCCCAGCTACTGGCCGTGGCCTGAGAGGGTGAGTGTCTGCCAGCAAACCCAGGAACACCTTTGGAGCGGCTACAGGGTGACTGCTGCAGGAGGGGTGTAGAGCGGGTACAGGCCGACTCAGGGGAAACACCTTCTGAGCAGCTACTGGCCATCTGATGAAGCCGGGAGCAGCTACCAGCCATCTCCTCATTACCCTCAGAGTGGGTACCGGCCGTCTCCTTAGTGAAGAGCGAGCGGCTACCGGCCGTCTCAGGGGGAACACCGTCGGAGCAGTTACAGGCCGTCTGGTGAAGGCGGGAGCGGCTACTGGCCGACTCCTTCAGGAGGGATTTGGAGCAACTACCGGCCGTCTGAAGGGGAACACCTTCAGAGCGGCTATTGGCCGTCTGACGAAGGCAGGAGCAGCTACAGGCCGACTCCTGCAGGAGGGGTTTGGAGCAGCTACCGGCCGTCTCCGGAAGGACACCTTCAGAGCGACCACAGGTCGTCTCTTGGTGAAGGCAGGAGTGGCTACCGGCCATCTCCTTATTACCCTCACGACGGCTACTGGACGCTTCCTTAGCGAGAGGCGAGTGGCTACTGGCTGTCTCAAAGAGGAAGACACCTTCAGGGAGGCTACTGGCCATCTCCTGACGAAGGTGGGAGCAGCTACTGGCCGTCTCCTTTGGGGTGCTGGCAGGAGCTGGATAGGCAGCTTCACCCCTTAGCTGGTTGGTGAAGGCTCACCTGGAAGGTAGTGCAGTAATCCTGCTATGGCGAAGGCAGGCGGGCTCCGGGTCATAGGGGCACACAGCCCGGGCTGACTTAGGCCGTTGTCGCACTGAGTTCCAGCGCGCTGCTGCTGCTCCTCTGTGAGCTCCTTGTGGGGGTGTCTGGGAGTTCATGGGGACACTATGCTGTATTCCTTGTGGGGGTGGCTGGGTGTTCCATGGAGTACTATGCTGCATTTTATGCACAAATACAGGGACGGCCTGTAGTCACTCAAATATCGTGACAGCCTGTTGCCACGCAACCGTGACGGCTGGTAGCCACACATTACAGCAATGGCCTGTAGCCGCGAATAAAAAGAGATGCCTGTAGCTCCTCCAAATGCTGCCCACCCCCACTGTGGAACCCGTGACGGCCTGCAGCCACACGTGGGGAGAGAGCAGTACGCCCTTTCTCCTTCTGCAGTTGCCTCAATGGGCATAATACCAGTGACGGCCAGTAGCCGCACCAGTAGCCAGGAGACGGCCTGTAGCTGCTCCTCATCTACATGTCGCCCCTCATACGGGACTTTGGCGTCAGCCTGTAGCTGCGCCCATAGACAGTTGACAGCCTGTAACTGCACTTTGTCTGCGGTCCCGTCAGGAAATCAGGCCCCGGTGACGGGCAGTAGCCACACTGACAGAAAAGAGATGGCCAGTAGCCCCCCTCCTCCTGTTGCCCAAGGGACCTCAGCAATGGCCAGTAGCCGCGCCAGGGAGGAACGCCACCAAAGTCCCTCGTCCCCTGTGACTTCACAACCTGAGGGCGACCTGCACTCAGCCCACCCCTTCTGTGGCGCAGTGGGTTGCACCTCCATCCCTCCGGACCAAGGCAACCTCCAGAAGGAGAACCTTCCAGTAGAGGACTGGTGGAGAGGTCCTGTACTGTCCCTAGGGTTATACTCCATCCAGCCAGCACCAGAGGGAGAGCAACGCCTGACGGACTCTGGCTGAAGGCAATGCCACAGCCCTACCCTGACAGTGGAGCAGCAGGAGGGAGACCACAGCCGACGGGCTCTCAACGGCGCCCCCAGTAGACTGGGCCATGACCTCTCCAGTCCTGAACAAAGGCAGTGCCCTTCCTACACCAGACGCCCACAGGAGTGCCTACAGAGGTTGTTCAGTCCCAGCCCTGAGGGCCAGACCCCTGTACCCAGCCCCACCAGTGAGGGGCCCTTCACCACGCCCGACCACAGTCCATGACAAGAGGGGACGCCCTTGCGAGTAGTCCCATGGCCTCTGGATGAGAGGACACCTGAAGGGACTCCACCATTGCCTGGCCGACACCTGTGAGTCCCCGGGCCCCCTACCCGGCCTGCTCCCTCACCCTTGCCCACCTAACAGTGACTGTGAGTTAAAGTGTCCATACAGTGAAAAGTGAGAGATAAAAGTCAGTGTCCCAGTAAGAACTCCGGTGACAGTGCCTACTCATCCCTTTATAAATTGGAAGTCATATTCCAACTCCACTCAGTGTGAAACGGGACACGAACACAAAGACTGTGAAATATATGCAGCCCTTGATTGAAGTGTGTACCATCTTTACTTAAATCAAGTACAGTGACTGTCTTACATCCTCGGGGCTGCAAATATCCTGTGTGATACACGTAACCTATCTGCCAGCCCGAGTCTTGACTTTGTATAGAGTACTGTGTAACTGTCTGCCTGTATTGTCCTGAAGAATTTAGTAATACATGTGTAAGGTAGTTGTCCAGAGTTTTTATGCCCTGTTCCTCTCATAGTGTATCCTAGCTCCGGTCCAGATAAAGAACCCGGCTCTATCTTATGTGTTGGTAGGATGGGATGCCGACCTAAAAACACCTAGCATAACACCTTTCACTTTCAGTTCCCTGTAAAAAGGGAAATGAGAATGGCTGTGAACATATAGCTATGGATTCTTTAAAAAAATAAAATAAAATTAAAATGCAGCAGGACATCAAAACAGACAGCAACGAGCCACCAGAAGGCGCCCATGGAGGAATGTACATGGCACGAATGAGCTCTGGGCGGAAACGGCGTAAGTCCATCCGGGCCACGCGCCCCTATGACATGGAACTCGTCCACCACCACCATAGCAGGAATACAAGATGACCTGCCGGGCTAGCTGCCCACAGATCAGACTGGGGTGGAACTGTTTCTCCAGTTCTGAACAGCACCCCTGAGACGGCCTATAGCCACTCACCCTCCTACAGGAGATGGCTGGAAGCCGCTCTGGATGAAACTAGGAGATGGCCTGAAACTGCTCCCACCTTCATCAGTAGACGGCCTGAAGCCGCTCGGAAGGTGCCCCTTGGAGAGACGGTCTGCACCCACTCGCCCTTCTACAGGAGATGGCCGGAAGCCGACCCGGTGGAAAAGAGGAGACAGCCTGAAGCCGCTCCCGCCTTTGTCAGTAGACGGCCTGAAGCCGCTCGGAAGGTGCCTCTCGGAGAGACGGCCTGCAGCTGCTCGCCCTCTTACAGGAGACAGCCTGAAGCCACTCCGGAGGCCAATCAGGAGACAACCAGTAGCCGCTCCCGCCTTCATCAGGAGACGGCCAGTAGCCGCTCCCGCCTTCATCAGGAGATGGCCGGAAGTCACTCTGAAGGTGCCCCTGGAGTGTCAGCCTGTAGCTGCTCTACCCTCCTGCAGGAGGCAGCCGGTAGCCGCTCCGAAGGCGTCCCGAGACAGCCATGGACAGTAGCCGGGCTGTACCGCCAGAGACGGCTTGAAGCTTCTCCTTCGTCAAGTTCTGAGCCCGGTCCACCTACCCACGACTTGGAGGGAGCCCCCAGCCTGGAGGAGTATTGGAGTGGCCCTGTGACCACCACTGGGCTCTTCTCCCTACAGCCGGTGGAGATGCCCCTGATGGACCTCGACGCCTGCCAACACCGCAGCTCACTCCTGATGGTGTTCCCAACCTGTGGGAACCGCAGCCTCCTGACCGCCCCTCAGAGTCCTGGGTGGGACTTCCCTGCACCCAGATGCTGGAGATCCTCATCCTCCGTCAGGCGCCTGACTCAGAAGTTCAGGCAACTGTTCGGTCCCAGCCCAGAGGGCCGGACTCCCACTCCGAGCCCAGAAGCCTCGGGCCCCTATGCCCCCAGCAGCCCCGGACGAGAGAGGACGCCCCTACGTGCTGTCCCCTGCCCCCGGGACCTAGCCACCCCTGGTGGATCCCAGCCCCGTCAGTGAGACTCTGCCGCCGCCCCTGCACCTGACTGTGACGCATCCAACCTGACAGTGAGTGAAAGTGAACACACGCAGCATACAGACAGTGTAGGAGTGACAGAGTAAAGTGGGCAGGTGGTTAGAGCATAAAAGAAAGTGGTGGAAAAGATAGGGCAATAGTAAGACAGTGAAGGACGGGCCTACCATAGTGTACAGTGCCGCATTAAGACAGTGAAGATCACACATAGGCCCCTGAGTTGAAGTTCCAGTACCGCCAGCTCCACCCAGGTGCATAGTAAAGTAATGTAAAAGTGATTTATGGGCTAAGGTACAGTGAACACTCTATGCAACAGTGACGGCACGTCTCGATAAGGTCACGCTTAGGCCCAGTGTAAAATATTAATGCCAACCTGGGAAATCGAGACAACCACCACCACTGGCCTAGGAAATCTAAACTCCCCCACCAACATTAGTGTCTAACTCAAGTGTTGTTCCCCCTAACGAATTTGGTCCTGTGCAGTATCCTGCGTGATACTATTATTCCATATCTGCAGCCCAAGGATTATTATTGTCCAGCTTGTTTGTATTTGTGACATCTGCTCGTTCCTGTGTAAGATTTAGTAATACACATGTAAGGTGTTGCCTTGAGTTTTTGTGTCCTCCCTCTCTCTTATTTGTCTAAGCTCCGGTCTAGAATGAGAACCCAGCTACTCACTAGGTGCTCTAGGGACGGGGAGGCCGATCCTAAAACACCTAGCATTACACTGGTGGACAGCTGTGGTTCTTGACCCGGGCATACGAGAGAGATGATCAGGATATACTATCAAAATGGCATCTAAACCGCATGTGCAGTTGTAGTGCCACACATTTGATATTCACGTATGTGTTTAGTAGTACTGTAATTTTAAGTTAGATAGGGTGTAACCTGAATATTAGTTTATAAGTTCCTACCCTAAGTAGTAATTCATATATTAATAATTACTGTAGGGCTAACTCTATTTTTATATGTATGTATCTCTGTATCTATGCAGTGGGTGATGTAATTGTGGATGTTGAGCTATGGGAATTCCCCGTCTCGTAGAGTAACGAATAACAGACAGATGCGCCAACTTTTCTTGTCGTTGTTGGGCGCCGAGTTTAAACCTTAAACAGAATAATGATGAATATACAATTCTTTCCGTAACCTAGTTGTGAAATGTTTGCTAATGAAGCTGCTAGAACACAAGTATGTAAGATTAGCAGTCCAAAAGGCCTAAATAATGTCATTTGTGAGGATTTAAAGTCCCGTTTATCTTGGCCGTCACTAGATGGCATGAGCTGCTCTCAGATTCAAATTGAGATAGTAATAGAATCAGTATCTAAATTAAGTAAGGAATAAATCCCAAATTTTCCCCAATTCAATCAAAAGTCCTGGCGTCATGGGTACACTGCTAAATAAATAGTAAAGAGAATTAAAACCCCCCCCATATCGCAAAAACACAATCTCATTTGAGCTAGCAGTGGCGTCCTTTGGTGCCCGACAGGCCCCACTCGCTGCTCAGACATCGTGTATAACGGACGTTCGTTTAGGTGAGTCGTCCACATTTCTTCCTCCCCCTCTTTTTCTTTGTTTAATCCTTACTTATTATGGACTATGTGAAGTAATATTGTTGGGAGTTTAACGTAGAGTGACTCGCTGCTCGACAGCGTGTATAACACGTTCGTTTAGTCCCCAGACACCGGCGACGTCAAAGTGTGCACGAGGCCTCCTAGTGGTATTGCCCGTAGACTTTTTGCATACACATCTACACTACCCACGAAGTATTTTACAAACCGAAAGTAGTTGATATGTTATTAATGATCCTATCAAGTGAACTTCTTTTTTTTGTAAATAAGGAATAGAAATATAAAAGTGATATGTTCTGTAACGGAAAGGAAAAAAAATCAAATTCATTAACTGTTCTCTTTCTTTAAAAAAAATTAATTTAGTAGAAAAAAATAATCAGGAGGGTGGAAGGGAACTTAGTGATTGTGAGCAATAATGTGATATTTGAGTTGTACCTCGAGGCTAAACAAGCCCGAGTGATTGGGTGTTCCTGGTGATTATATTTCTTTTTTTTAAATTATTCCTCGAGGCTAGACGAGCCCGAGAGATTATGTATTTCTAGTGACTATATAACATTGTTAATGATGAACTGAAAATAATATTGACTTGGTGTGGGAATCGAGAAGAGTACACGAGGAGAATATATTATATGGGTGAAAGATGAACGCAAATAATCATTCTTATTGATTCGAGGCTATGCCAGCCCGAACAGACAATTCATGCCTGTAGAGAAAATGTCCCTGTCTTGAGGCTATTGTTGAGCCCAAGAGTAACGGCCAAAAGGAAAGTAAAGTACAACAACTCCATACCTCGCGTATACCAAATTGTTCGTCTGGTAATACTGTTAGAGGAATGATCACCCAAAAACCTTGGTAACATTTTACAATCTTCTCTCATACTAAAAAGGGTCATGTAATTAGAAAAAAAAAGAAATGTTTTTTGTGGAAATTAACAGGATTATTAAAGTAAAGTATATATCATTTTCTTTTCTTTATTAGTATACCTAATCAAGGAAATTATGTCCTCAAGCCAAATTCACTCCCCTTCCAATTCAAGATTCCTTCGCTGAGGGAACGACAACCACCTGTGGTACCGACTAAATCTAAACTCGGCCAAAAACTACAAACGCTACCATAATATTTCATAAATATTTACTATAAACTGTGATACTAAGTCGAGTACCACTGGTATATCCATGGATGAGTTGATCAGTACCCACAACAGGTAAGAATTTAAATATCACTATCATTACACTGGTGAATACCGGTGGGATAACACATTCTCAGCTTTACACTGGTGTCAGCCAGTGGCATTACAAATTCTTACCATTACACTGGTGTCAGCTGGTGGGATAAAGTTTCAGGTTTTACACTGGTGAATACCAGTGGCATAAAAAATTCTTACCATTACACTGGTGTCAACCGGTGGGATAAAATCTTTACCATTACACAGTTACCAAAATTGGACCCCGAACAGTATGATGTTCACACATACCTGACAATTATTAAACCTTTGCTGGATATCGGATTCGAGGACGATACGGAAAAAATCGCAATCACTCTCCCATTACTAGGCAAAGCGGCAGCTAGTATTGCACAGAAAATCGTTCCAGGGCTCACTTGGCAAAATTTCACGAAACTCTTGATTCAAACTATCACTCTCTCACTAGGGAAAGTAGTAGCGCTGTCCCAATTGGATAGCCTAACCTTCGATGGAAATTTCGATGATACCCTAATCCAGGCTAAACGCCTGGTCACTGCTGCCTGCCCGGAGGCAGATGATGACACCCGGGAACAACACACCTTCAATAATCTCCTGAGAGTGCTCCCTAGTATGGTGAAGGAGCATGTCACAATCCATAACCCTACAGGAGACATGAATAAGGATATCCAGCTGATAGCTGCCTCCTGACCTCCCGCCCTGCACTCCAGCAAATCAACGTGGTAAAGAAGTTTCCCACAAATGCTCCGGCTCCCCCAGTCAAGCCACGCCCACCCATGACCCACACCAGCCCCACCCCAGCACCCAGGCTACCTAGAGCACACCCGGCCCACCGATGCCCCAGTCACAAGAAGAACCCCAACCTCATCCTAGTAAGCCCCTGGGAGTTCTCTGCCTGCAGCTCCCGATGCTCCCTGCACGATATCAGGGACCAGCTAAAGGCTGTCAGACGAAAAACCACCACCCCAGGCAGGTGTAAAGTTTCCTCCCTAGATAATAAGGAGCCGGACGACGAACCTGGCCCCGTAGAGGAAGCCAAACCCAGGGAGCAGGAGCCAGAGGAAGAAGAAGGAGGCCCCCAGCAGTTGGATTTTTTAGGACCGCCTCGCACCTTCCCACGGTGATGGGGGCCACTTCCCCCAAATACCGCCCCCCAGTTTACCACAAGATGAAGCTGAACAGGGTAAAAGCCAGATTGCTGGTCGACACGGGAGCGGCCAGATCTTGCCTATATAGCCACTATTTCTCCCGTCACAAGTTGACCTTTGACCTGTTACTCTCGACGGCTACTCACCTGGTGGATGCGGGGGATAGCCTCAAGCCGATCCATGGAAAAACTGGGCCCTGCGCGTCGACACCTATCAGCCGGCATCAGCAATGACAAATTTATTGTATTCGACTCTTCCTGCCGACACTACGATGGCTATCTGGGACTGGACTTGCTGCAGAAGCTGGGCTCCACCACCGACTGCCAAAATAGACAGCTCCAGTTCCAGAAACCCTCCGGGCCCCGCCTCCCACGAGGGCCATCTGCACTCGTATGCCACGGCCCTGGCAGGAAGACTCCCCGTCCCTCTTCTCTCTACCCCCCTACCCCCTCCCCTCCTTCCCAGCCGCCATCTCTTCGGCTGTCACTATCTCCCCTCATCACGAGGCTTGGGTGCCCCTTAACCGGCCCTCAGGTTCCTCTGTTCTATTCTCCCCCTTCCTTTCGCCCGGAACCCTCTCGGCCTGCCTCTTGCCCCCAGCCTTCCTTCCCCCTCATCACCTGGCAGTCCGGATTGCAAATCTTGCTCCCTTGCCCCTCACCCTCCCGAAAGGGCTCGTAATCGGAGAGATGGAAGAAGCTGAGCCCTGTGCCCCTTCCCCATCCCACTCCCCCACCACTCTGCCCCCTATCCCCGATCATCTCCCCGCCCACCAATCAGACACCCTCTGCCACCTTCTCCTGGACTTCCAGGACCTATTTGTGGCAGGACTCGCCGACATTGGACATACCACCTACCTAGCTCACAAGATTAATACGACGGGCCCACCAATCCAACAGCCTTCCCGGTGGAAAAAGCCCAAGCAACGGGAAGAGGAAAACCGCCAGGTGCAGGAGATGATTGAAGCTGGAGTTGTCTCCCCCTCTACCAGCCCTTGGTCCTCCCCCGTCATCCTCGTGAAGAAAAAGGATGCCACAATGCAGTTCTGCATTGATTACCACCAGCTCAACGACGTCACTACCAAGGACGCCACTCTGCTCCCGTGAATAGACGATTCCCTAGACTCCTGGTTCTCCACCCTCGAACTTCAGTTGGGGTACTGGCAGGTTCCGGTGTGACCAGAGGACAGAGGCAAGATTGCGTTTTCCACCAGCAATGGGAAACGTTATGAATTTAATGTTTTACCTTTTGGCCTTTGTAATGCCCCTGCCACCTTTTCATTACTCATGGAATCCGTCCTCAACGGCCTTACCTGGGAGATCTGTCTGGCGTACTTGGATGACGTCATCGTGTTCAGCCAGACCTGGGCCGATCACTTGCAGCGCCTCGGCCGTGTTTTTTTCCGAATCTGGAAGGCAGACCTCAAACTCTGGCCTTCCAAGTGCGTCCTGGCCGCCAGAACAGTCACATTCCTGGGGCACGTCATCTCCCAGGCTGGCATATCTCCCGACTCCAACAAACTCCGCACCATCATGGACATTCCCCCACCCAGTGATGTCCATGGAATCTGAGCATTCCTTGGCCTGACCTACTACCGCCGTTTCGTGAAAGGATTCGTGCACATCGCCAAGCCCCTCCATGGCCTGACCCGAAAGGGAGAGCTGTTCATCTGGACAGACTAGAAATGAGCCGCCTTCCAACAACTTAAGGAAAAGCTCTTATCTGCTCCTGTCATCGCTTTCCCCGACTACACCCTTCCATTTCGGCTCTACACAACCGTCTCCCTCATTGCAATCGGGGCCTTGCTGGTGCAAGTCCAAGAGGACCGGGAACACATCATCGCCTGCACCAGTCGTACCTTAAATCCGGCGGAGAAAAATTATGCCACCAACAAGAGGGAGTGCCTGGGTATTATCTGGGCCCTCGAGCACTTCCGGGTGGACCTATCAGGGACCCAGGTTACCATCATCAGTGATCACCAGTCCCTCCAGTGGTTGTGACAGTCCGACACCCACAACGCCCAGCTCATCAGGTGGCGCGAAACTCCGGAGGAGTTTAACAATGAAATCTCGTACCACCCCGGCAAACTCCATACCAACACCGACGCCGTTTTCTGACTCCCTATCAATGCCGCCCAGCCAGGGACCGACCTCCTCCAACAATGGCATCGGAAGGAAAGGCCACCCTGGTTCCCTCGGCCCCTCTTCAAAAAACTGTACCGCCAGGGCGACTATCTGCTAACTCCATCTGGGCATATCATTCTGGCACCCGACACCGCCCTAGACGCCCTACGACACGTGCACGCCCACAACGGCATTCATCTGGGCATGAAGAAACTCCTACAGGTGTTCATTGACGCCTATTGGACGCCAAATCCCTCCACCCTCACCAAGGAGATTATCCAATCTTGCCGAGCGTGCACCCTTGGTAAGGACATCACCCGTACTGCTGGCCCAACTGGGCGTATTATTGCCCACAAACTTTGGCAACTCTTGGCACTCGATGTAGTGGGACCTTTGCCCCCGAAATCGGGCTATAGGTACGTGATTACATTTATCGACACGTACTCTAAGTTCGTGGTGGCCTGCCCAGCGAAAGAACACCACACTGTCACAGTGGCTGATGCCCTGGTCCGACATGTTTTTCCTTATATTGGTATCCCGCTGGCCATCCATTCAGACAACGCGCCAGAATTCACCAGCAAAATCTGGGAGGAACTCACCCATCTTTTCGGCTATAGCATCTCCCACTCGTCCCCTTACTGGCCCCAAGGAAATGCCATGTGCGAACGCAGCCATCATACCCTAATGAATCAACTCCACACCCGGATAGAAGCCACCAAAAGTGATGACTGTCCCACCCATGTAGAAATTGTGCAATGGGGCATTAATTCCTGCCCCTGAGAGGACGGCATCTCACTCTACGAGCGAGTGTTTGGAGAAACACCCCTCCTCCTGCCCCTTCGGCAGCACTTGCAACACCCCCCTTTCCACCCCCACCTCCGACCCCTTACACCACCTCAAACGACGGCTGATGCCCCTCCAAAACAACCTGGACCTCTGCCCCAACACCGCCTCCAACCCTTACAAGCCAGGCGATACTGTGATGATCACGCAGCTCCCCACCCCCAGTAAGCATGGCCTGCACTTTATGGGGCCACACACCATCACTCACGTCCCTAACCCCTACCAGGTGACCGTAGAATACCACAGCAGGCCCCGCACCCTTAGAAATTGGCATGTCAGCCCCTTCCACACCCCCACCTCCCCGGCTCTGGCCCCGTGCCCCACCCCACCCCCCACCCCTGTGCCACCTTCCTCTATCTCCTACAACTGCTATATCTCCCCCTCCCCTTCTCTCTCTCCCTATCCCTGCCCTGCCACCCACACCTCCTCCCGCCACGTCCAGCACCTCACCTGACAGCTCACCAACACCTACGAGCCCCCGCACCTCCCCCATCCCATCACCACCTAGTACCTGGGCCACCACGCCCGACACCAAGTGTCCCACCCACGTCCCCGGACCCTCACTGCCCACCACATCCCCGCCTCAACCTCCGCCCCCCTCTGACAATCAAACCCACCAACTGCCACCAGCCCACACCCCTTCGGTCTCACCCACCCCAGCTCCCATCCCTGCTTCCCCCACCAACCCCTACACCCACCACCCACTCCCCGCCTTGCTCTATCCACCTACCGACCACCCCTAAACCAACTGCCCGTGCCCCGCGCCCATCACAAGCGGGCTGATGTCGCACGCCCCCATTGCCACCCACACCCACCCTCAGAACCACCACTACCCACTCCGGCCGCCTCTCCTGCTCACCTGCCCGATAAACCCACTCTCCCACCTCACCTGCCTTCCCGCAAATTCACACACTGACTCCTACCTTAAGCCCTCTCACATACATGATACACCAAGTTCAGATCCCAACTACCTATACTCCCAAGAGATTACACGCCACATTACCCCGGCATAAAACTCCATACTTGCCCTCCATCTCCAGCACCCGAGATGACACCTACCATGAAGATCCATCGAGCCATATAGGCACCCCCCGTTGTGCACAAACGGCGTGTCTGAGGACGTTGCCACCTCTTACGCCTCCTCTGCTCCTCCACTGACCAATCCACCCTGTTCATCACTTGTGATGAACAGCACGAAGAAAATCCTGCTACCACAGCCTGGCACGCCCTCCTCCAACACCTCCAGCCAGTCTACACCACCTACAATACAAAAGTTTATCACGTCCAGTCATGAGGCAATGACTTTTTCCCAGCTGACGGTGGTAAAATGCAGCAGGACATCAAAATAGACCGCAACGAGCCACCAGAAGGAGCCCACAGAGGAGTGTACACAGCGCGAATGAGCTCCGGTTGGAAACGGCGTAAGTCCACCCGGGCCGCACGCCCCTATGACACGGAACTCGCTGGCCGCCACTATAGCAGGAATACAAGACAACCTGTCAGGCGAGCTGCCCACAGACCAGACTGGGGTGCAACTGTTTCTCAGATGGCCGATAGCCACTCACCCTCCTACAGGAGACGGCCGGAAGCCGCTCTGGAGGAAACAAGGAAACGACCTGAAGCTGCTCCTGCCTTTGTCAGTAGACAGCCTGAAGCTGCTCCTGCCTTCGTCAGTAGACAGCCTGAAGCCGCTTGGAAGGTGCCCCTCGGAGAGACGGCCTGCAGCCACTCGCCCTCCTACAGGAGACAGCCTGAAGCCACTCTGGAGGAAAAGAGGAGACAGCCTGAAGCCGCTTCCGCCTTTGTCAGTAGACGGCTGGAAGCCGCTCTGAAGTGCCCCTGGAGAGACAGCAGGTAGCCGCTCACCCTCGTACAGGAGATGGCCTGAAGCCACTGTGAAGGTCAATCAGGAGACGGCAGGAAAACAATCCGGAGGTCAATCAGGAGACGGCAGGAAAACAATCCGGAGGTCAATCAGGAGACGGCCGGAAGCTGCTCTGAAGGTGCCCATGGAGAGACGGCCAGTAGCCGCTCTACCCTCTTGCAGGAGGTGGCTGGTAGCCGCTCCGAAGGTGTCCCGAGACAGCCACGGCCAGTAGCCAGGCCCTACTGCCAGAGATGGTCTGAAGCTGCTCCTTCATCAGGTGCTGAGCCCGGTCCACCAACCCACGACTTGGAGGGAGCCCCCAGCCTAGAGGAGTATTGGAGAGGCCTTGTGACCACCACTGGGCTCTTCTTCCTACATCCAGTGGAGACGCCCCTGATGGACCCCGACGCTGGCCAACGCCGCAGCTCACTCCTGTCAGCGTCCCCGACCTGTGGGGACCACAGCCTCCCGACCGCCCCTTAGACTCCCGGGTGGGACCTCCCTGCACCCAGATGCTGGAGATCCTCATCCTCCATCAGGTGCCTGACTCAGAAGTTCAGGTGACTGTTCGGCCCCAGCCCAGAGGGCAGGACTCCCACCCCGAGCCCATAAGCCTTAGGCCCCTATGCCCCCAGCAGCCCTGGACGAAATAGGACGCCCCCACGCGCTGTCCCCTGCCCCCGGGACCTAGCCACCCCTGGTGGATCCCAGCCCCGTCAGTAGGGAGGCTGAGACTCCACTGCCACCCCTGCTCCTGACTGTGACACGTCCAACCTGACAGTGAGTGAAAGTGAACACACGCAGCATACAGACAGTGTAGAAATGAGAGAATAAAGTAGGCCGGTGGTTAGAGAATAAAAGAAAGTGGTGGAAAAGATAGTGCAATAATATGACAGTGAAGGACGGGCCTACCATAGTATACAGTGCCGCCGTAAGACAGTGATGATCATGCATAGGCCCCCGGGTTGAAGTTCCAGTACCGCCAGCTCCACCCGGGTACATAGTAAAGTAATGTAAAAGTGATCTATGGGCCAAGGTACAGTGAACATTCTATGCAACAGTGAAGGCACATCTCGATAAGGTCACGCTTAGGCCCAGTGTAAAATATTAACGCTACCCTGGGAAATTAAGACAACCACCACCACCGGCCTAGGACATCTAAATTCCCCCACCAATATAAGTGTCTAGCTCAAGTGTTGTTTCCCCTAACGAATTTGGTCCTGTACAGTATCCTGCGGGATACTATTATTCCATATCTGCAGCCAAGGATTATAATTGTTCAGCTTGTTTGTATTTGTGACATCTGCTCGTTCCTGTCTAAGATTTAGTAATACACATGTATGGTGTTGCCTTGAGTTTTTGTGTCCTGCCTCTCTCTTATTTGTCTAAACTCCGGTCTAGAAAGAGAACCCAGCTACTCACTAGGTGCTCCAGGGACGGGAGGCCGACCCTAAAACACCTAACTTTACAAAAATAAAATAAAATGGTCAGTCGTCGCTACATACAAGGAACATTTCAGTATTTTTCTAGATAACTTTCTGGGTACCTCCAGAATCCAATTTCGATACATCCTGGGGGTATAAAGATTTGAGTCGCTGCTTGAAGAAGACATGGCCTAATGTAAACACTTTTACTTCATGTATGTTTTAAAAACAGAAAGAGAGACATCGGAAGAATAATTACACTCCTATCTGCCCTTACTGCAGAAATAACTTGGCTTACGAGGACCCCCAGATCTCCCTCCCTTTCCCCAATCCTTATAACATACGCCACTTTATCAGACTGAATTGTT
Source organism: Coenobita brevimanus (assembly GCF_032717465.1). Lineage (NCBI taxonomy): Eukaryota > Metazoa > Arthropoda > Malacostraca > Decapoda > Coenobitidae > Coenobita > Coenobita brevimanus. Next base: position 16,792,196 of record NC_137038.1, read on the forward strand.
TTCGTTGTGTTCATTTTTAACGGTGTTAAATTATTATAAGGGTTATTATAAGGGTTACAATAACCGATTGTCGAAATGACTGCCCAAATATTGCAATATAGTTATTTGTGTAGATTAAACACGGGAACTTACAAAGTTTATCAGATGGTCTAGACACGTTTGAAATTCTGAATTCTTGGGTCAGATTAAAACATCCAGGTAAAGTTTGATGAGTACCTTGATTCTCTTCCCTCCCATGTTCAGGGGAAATAAGGTGAATGATGTAATTACGGCGAAAGAATGTAAAGGGTAATGCTAGGGGAAAAAGGCCCGACTCCTCGGTTCTAAAACACCTAACGTGTAGCGGTGTCCTCTTTCGGGCCTGGAGCTTAGTGCAATGAAAGAGAGGCAGGACACAAAAACTTCAGGCAATAACCATTTACACGTATATTACCACAGTCAGACACAGGACAAAAGCAGCAGATATTACAACACAATATATGACACAGAAATAAAACTGTTATGCTGGTGTTTTTAAGTCGACTTCTCGTCCTAAAAACACTAGCGACTGAAGCGGGGTCCTCTTTCCGGACCGGAAGTAAAGCACCCACAAAGGAACAGGACATAAAAACCAGGCAGTACACCTTAACACATCTATTACCTTAATTCTAACCGTTACAATACAACACAGAGTGATATTTGAGATACAGGGGACAGGGACACAGAGTTAACCTTCAGCACCACAAGATAGTCACACTTAGTACACAATACAATGCACATACATTGATGTCCTGAATTATACATGTTATTATCCGTATGTCACTTTTAGGCAGGATATACACTGAGTCGACAGCAAAGGGAATAAGCAAGATTGGAAGTCCGTGGGGGAAATACTACTATAAATAAGACAGGGTGCGGATCGCGACACTTGACACAGTCACTTAGTCGCGGCGACACTTACACACAGGCTTTTGATTTACCCGCGCACCCTAGTCTCTATTCAGTCACAGAAAGTTCTTTTACTGGGGGGACTCATATAATTACGTTAATGTTCATTCTCTGTCCTGCCGGGCACTGAGTTCTTTTGGACTAATAGTAACTGTCACTGGTTTTACACTGGTCTTCACTCGGTCACTGTTCACTGTTATTTCCCCTGGTTTGTTCTCGGCACAAGGAGCGTCACTATTTACCTGTATCTCCTGCGTAATGTTCACTCTGTAACAGGGGCGTGAGGGAAGAACCCTAGGGGGACCCGGCCTGCAGAGGGCAAGGTATTACCCGCAGGGGAGTCACTGCCTGGGTCACACTCGTCGGTGAGATGCAGGGAGGCCCTCCTGTCTGGGGGCCTCGACCTGAGAGGTGGCCCTCAAGTCGGAGCCTCGTCGGTGGGGTGTAGGGAGGCCCTCCTGTCTGGGGGCCTCGACCTGAGAGGTGGCCCTCAGGACTGGGGCCGAACAGCTGGAGGAATCGGGCCTGTCGTCTCAGGCTCCGTGGGGTGAGGGAGCCTGGGTCACCCTTGTCGGGAGCCTGTGGGTCTGGCCTGGGGGTCCTGGGACTGCGGGCGCCTATGGGGAGAGGCGCCGACAGGGCTGGGCTGCGGCAACTTCTCCGTCGGGTCTCGGGCAGGAACAAGGATCTCCCAGGCGTGGGAGGTAGGTCCGATATCGGGCCTTGCCACCACTCTAGCGACACCTCCGGGGCAACATTCCCGGGTGGTGACGAAGGGCTCCCACAGGGGGAGGAGGCGGGAGAAGGACTCACGTAGCCCGTGTCCTCTCCAGTACGTCCTGAGGCCATAGCCTTGGGTCGCCTTACCCTGGTACATACTTTGGCTGTTGCCAGGAGCCTACCCGTCGTACAAGGAGTTACTAAAGGGCGTACAGGGCCGCTCCTTCCCCGCCACGTATAGGGACCGTCGGCGTGGAGTTGCTCCCGTAGTATGGGAAAAGCAGGAGTAGGGGGCACAGAGGCCACACTCTCTCTGGTACATATGGAGGCTATCTTCAGGGGCTTCTTTACCCTGGTACGTGCTTTGGCCGGGGCCATACGTCTACCCGCCTTACAAGGAGCAGCTGAAGGGCGCACAGGGCCGCTCCTTCCCCGCCACGTATAGGGACCGTCGGCACAGTGTTGCTCCTGTAGTAGGGAAAAGCTGCACCTATGATAGCAGGGGCTCTCTACCCTGATACGTACTTTGGCCGTAGCCGGGAGCTGATCTTCCCGACGAGAAGCAACTGAAGGGCGTACAGGGCCGCTCCTTCCCCGCCACGTATAGGGACCATCGGCGCGATGTTGCTCCTGTAGGATAGAACAGCAGGAGAGCGATGCACTGGGGCAACTCTCTCTCCGGGGTGTACTAAGGCTGTAGCCTTGGGTCTCTCTACCCTGGTACACTCTTTTAGGCTGTAGCCTTGGGCCCCCTGCCCTAGACGGTGTAACAATAGCCATCAATACGGTGTTACCTGGGACTGAATCTGGTTCAGTCCCACCCCAATTCTGACGATGGTTGTCCCACCTGCAAGGTAGTTGACTTTCCCTGGTCACCTGGTGTTGGGGCAGTTGCGGGGAACAGGGGCTCAGGACAGTAGTGTCCCGGTGACCCTCTTGACCTGGGTCACTAACCCCACCGTTGTATCCTCCTGTGGTGGTGGTGTGGTAGCGGCCCGGTGGTGGGGTGGGGGGTGGCGAGGTGGGAGGTCCGGCGGTGGGCATTTTAAAAACCTTAACTAGGATATTAGTATCTCGCAGGATACTGGCTTAACTAATACTGTTGCCAATACAGAAAGCCTTGTGAACAGGTGCACAGTGAACACGGGAGTGCGTGGGAGCGTGGGGAGAGAGAGCTCACACGGGGGGGGGGGAAGGGGGAAGGACTCGTGACGGACCGGAACAGAGTTATGGTAATATTGGGAGAGGGTAAGTATTATTAATTCAAACTTAGTATCACCTGATAGCAAAGGGGTTTTGACATTTGATTCTATCTCTTGTTTATGTTATGCTAGCTGTTGGGAAGAGATTCTTTAGGAAGTGAGGGAGTAGAGGGACACTGGAATTCACTGTTTATGGTAATATAAACGGGAGGATATTCTCATCTTTCTCTGTTATTTTCTGGTAACAAGGGACATGGGTATATTTTCACTACAGAGGATTCCTCGGGGGAAGAGTCTTACTGGTTTTCTACAAGGGCATCACTAGTGAGTCGGATTCCTCAGAACTCACTCACTGTACTCGTTCTTACTCATTCGCCCGTGATTTCACTCACCCAGATATTTGACATACATGTCACTGCGTCACTGTAACCTGTTTTCTAGGGCAACGTCACACTTAACATAATTTCACTTCACTAGTTCTGGGGCAACACCACACTTAACATAATTCACTCGTGTCGTGGGGGCGGCGGGGAGACACACTGGCGTCTATTCCGCCGGACTAGGGGCACCGCCAAGGGAGGGTGTGCCGAGAGGGCTCGGGATGGCTCGCAGGGACATCCTCTCGTGTCCAGGGCTGCAGGTGGCACAGGAGCCCGCAGTCTCCGGGTTAGGTTCAGGGGTGTGGCCCTTAGAGCTGGGGCCAAACAGGTCCAGGAATCTGGCTCAGGTTTCGGCCGGAGGTGGAGGTCTTACACCGTCTCTTGGGCGTGGAGAGGTCGTGCCCGGGTGTCCTGGGGAGGGCCTGGAGAGACTGAGGACTGCAGTCCCCAGAATCGAGGGGCGCCGTCAAGGGGGGGCTGCGGCACCATCCTGCACTAGGGTCCGTCAGGTGGGTCTTCTCCAGGGCCAAGCGTCGAGACTGGAGGCCAGGGGTAGCCGTTAGGCCTCGCGGGGTCTCTCTGGTGCTGGGGAGCTGGGCGCCTGCCTCACGCAGGGGCGATGACAACACCTCCTTTTGGCCGTGTGGCCCGGCAAATGGCCGTGGCTGCCCAGGGGCGCAACTATAGGGTGCCGAGGCTCGGCAATTGGCCATGGCCTGTGTGGGGGAGTCAGCACGCCTCTGGTCACCTCTCGGGCGACAGTAGGCCGTCCTCTTCTGCAGGAGGGGGGAGCGGCAGTAGGCCGTCTCAGGGTCAGTGCCTTCGGAGCGGCAATTGGCCATCTCCTTTGGCAGGAGGGAAGAGCGGCAATCGGCCGTCTCAGGGGTAGCACCTTCAGAGCGGCAGTAGGCCGTCTCCTTCGGCAGGAGGGAGGAGCGGCATTTGGCCATCTCAGGGGTAGCACCTTCAGAGCGGCAGTAGGCCGTCTTCTTCGGCAGGAGGGAGGAGCAGCAATAGGCCGTCTCGGGCAGCACCTTCAGAGCGGCAATAGGCCGTCTCCTTCGGCAGGAGGGAGGAGCGGCAATTGGCCATCTCAGGGGCAGCACCTTCAGAGCGGCAGTAGGCCGTCTTCTTCGGCAGGAGGGAGGAGCAGCAATAGGCCGTCTCAGGGGCAGTGCCTTCAGAGCGGCAATAGGCCGTCTCCTTCGGCAGGAGGGAGGAGCGGCAGTAGGCTGTCTCCTTGGGCAGAAGAGAAGAGCGACAGTAGGCCGTCTCGAGGGAAACACCTCCAATGTGATGCTTGGCCGACTGGCGAAGGCGGGAGCGGCAGTTGGCCATCTCCAGAGGGGCGCTGTCAGGAACTGAGATATCAGCTCCACCCTGGCCTGATCCGGCAATCCCACTCCCCGAAGGTAGTGTCCTCCTCCTGCTAGGGTGGCGGTGTGACGGTTGGGTGTTATGAGGGTGCATGGCCTGGGCTGCCTTATGCTGTTGTCGCATTGGATCCCCTAGTGTGGATGCAGCTATTCCGTGGGGTCCGGGTAGGGGTGTCAGTGTGTTTCTGGGGGCACTACTCTGTTCTTCTCTCACCTTGTTTTCGGGGGCACTATCTTGTAAGCCACGCATTTCACCACTCTCTCCTTGGAAAAAGTCATGTCCCCATGGCTGGAGGTGGTATACATGAGCGTCGTGGGTGGCGTATGCAGGCTGGAGATGCTGGAGTAGGGCTTACCAAGCAGTGGTGTAAGAGTTTTCTTCCTGCTCAGCGTTGCAGGTGAGGAAGAGCGTGGAGGCGGTGAGGGTGGACCGGAGGAGGGTAAGCAGGTGGTGTGGTCCTCTGAGTCGACAATTCTTGCCGATGGTAAGCGCACATATGGCTCGTCTCACCTTCATTCTGGTCGGTGTTGTTGCTGGTGTGGTAGAGGGCTGTATGCTGGATACCGAGGGTTGGGGACGGGTTTTGTGCCATGGTAATGCGGTGTCGAGTCTCTGGGGAGTATAGGTGAAGGGGATTTGGGCCTGATGTATCATAATAGTGTGAAGTTGTGGGGAGGCGGGAGGTGTAGGGGTATGGGTGTATCGGGTGGGTGGGCGTGAGAGTCGGCTGGAGCGGGTGGTGGTGGTTCTGAGGGTGGGTGTGGGTGGGGAAGTGGGCATGCGGGGTGGGCAGGGTTGGTTAGCAAGGGCTGTTGTGGGTGTTGGGGGCGCGGTGGGGGGTGAGGCCGTTGGAGTGGGCGTGTGCAAGGGTGGTGGGGAGAGGGCGGTGGTAGTGGGTTGTCTTGAGGGGGTGGCGGCATGGGAGGGACATGTGGGCTGGGGCGGAGAGGGTGGGACAGCGGAGGGAAGGGGTGAGGGTGAGTGAGGGGAGGATGGTGTGACGGGTGAAATGTCAGGTGAGGTGCGGGGGGTGGTTGCAGGGGGGGAGGCTGAGGTGGTAGGAGGGGTGGAGGGGGAAAGCGAGGAGGAAACATAGCACTCGTATATGGAAGTGACAGGCGGTGTGGGAGCAGGGGGAGGTTGGGGGTGTGAGGTCGGGGTGGCAGAGGCGGGCATGCGGAAGGGGCGCACGTGGCGGTTTCAGAGGGTGCGCAGGGTGCCATGGTAATCCACGACAACCTGGTAGGGGTCTGGAACATGGGTGATTTTGTGGGGCCCCGTGAAGAGGAGGGCGAGTTTGTGGGGGGTGGGAAGTTGGGCGATGACGACAGTGTAGCCCGGGCTGAAAGGGTTGGAGGCGGTGTCGGGGCCGAGGTCCAGGATTTTCTGTAAGTGGTGCAGTCGGCCCTTCAGAAGGTGCAATGGATCTGTAATGGGGGCGGAGGCAGGTGGTTGCAGGTGTTGGCGCAGTGGCAGCAGAAGAGGGGATTCGCCAAATATTCGCTCATGTGGGGAAACCCCGTCCTCCCGGGGACAGGAATTCATGCCCCACTGAATGATTTTCACATTGGCCGGCCAGTCGTCATCTTTCGTAGCCTGGATGCACGTACGTAGTTGGTTCATAAGAGTACGATGACTACGTTCACACTGCGTTTCCCTGTGGCCAATAAGGCGAGGAGTGGGTTTTATTTCCAAAGATCTTGGCAAGTTCCTCCCAGATTTTTCTGGAGAACTCTGGGGCATTGTCAGAATGAATGGGTAGAGGGATGCCAAAATAAGGGAATACGTGCCAGAGAAGGGCATTGGCGACAGCGATGGCATGATGCTCTTTTGCTGGACAGGCTACTACAAATTTTGAATATGTGTCGACAAAGGCGATCACATATTTGTACCCAGATTTGGAAGGAAGGGGGCCTACTACATCTATCGCCAGGAGTTGCCAGGGTTTATGGGCGGTGATGTGGCCCGAGGGTCCGACGGTCCGGGTGACATCTCTTCCTAGCGCACATGCACGGCAATTTTGAATGATTTCTTTGGCGAGGGTGGAAGGGGTTGGCGCCCAGTAAGTGTCGTTAAACACTTGTACCAGTTTCTTGGTACCCAGGTGGATGCTGTTATGGGCATGGAGGTGGCGCAGGGTGTCACGTGCCGCATCGGGGGTCAGTAGGATATGCCCGGACGGGGTTAGAAGGTGGTCGCCCTATCGGCATAGTTTAGTGAACAAGTGGGCGGGAATCCAGGGGGGCCGTTCCTTGCGGTGCCATAGGTATAAGAGGTCCGAATCTGGCTGTACCGCGTGAATGGGGCGGTGGGAGAGGGCATCTGCGTTGGTATGTAGCTTCCCAGGCCTGTAGGAAGTTTCATACTGAAATTCTTCCAGGGTTTTGCGCCACCTGACGAGTTGGGCGTTATGTGAGTCAGACTGGCGTAACCACTGGAGGGACTGGTGGGCAGTGATGATCGTGACCTGGGTACCGGAAAGGTAAGCCCTAAAGTGTTGGAGGGCCCAAATTATGCAGAGGCATTCTCGCTTGGTTGCGGCATAATTCTTCCCGGCCGGATTCAAGGTGCGGCTGGTGCATGCAATGATGTGTTCTCGGCCTGCTTGTACCTGGGCGAGCACGGCGCCTATTATGGTAGAAACATCTGTGTAGAGGTGAAAAGGGAGGGCATAATCGGGAAAGGCCACGATGGTAGCAGAGATGAGTTTGTCTTTCAGCTGTTGGAAAGCATCTTGCCTTTCTTCAGTCCATATGAACTGTTCCCCCTTCCTGGTCAGATTGTGAAGAGGCTTTGCAATTTGTGCGAACCTCTTCATAAAACAACGATAGTAGGACGTGAGTCCTAGGAAGGCGCGGATGCCGTGGATGTCCTGCGGTGGCAGTATGTCCGCTATGGCGCAGAGCTTGTCAGGGTCCAGGGAGATTCCTGCCTGGGAGATAACATGTCCCAGGAATGAGACAGTCCTGGTGGCCAGGACACACTTAGAGGGGTGAAGTTTGAGGCCTGCCTGGTGGATCCTAGTAAAAACCCGGCGAAGGCACTGCAAATGGTTGGCCCAGGTCTGGCTAAAAACGATGACGTCATCCAAATAGACCAGACATATCTCCCAAGTGAGGCTGCTCAGGACAGATTTCATTTGCCGGGAGAAGGTGGCAGGGGTATTGCAAAGGCAAAACGGCAGGACATTGAGTTCGAAGTGTCAGCCGTTGCTCGTGGAAAAGGCTGTTTTGCCTCGGTGTTCTGGGTGTACCGGGACCTGCCAGTACTCAGACTGGAGGTCGAGGGTAGAGAACCATGATAGCCCATAAAGGGAATCTAGGGAATCGTTGATGCGTGGGAGGGGAGTGGCATCCTTGATGGTAACGTCGTTCAGGCTGCGATAATCAATGCAAAATCACATCGTGCCATCCTTCTTCCTTACTAGAATGACAGGGGAGGACCAAGGGCTGGTGGAGGGGGAAATGACGCCGGCCTCGATCATTTCACGTACTTGGCGGTCCTCTTCCTCCCTTTCTCAGGGGTTCTCGCGTCGGGAAGGCTTTCTAATCGGTGGGCCTGTCATATGGATTTCATGAGACAGGTATGTGGTATGCCCTATATCTGCTGGTCCTATTGCAAACAGGTCCCGGAAATCCAGGAGGAGGCGACATAGGGTGTCTGACTGCTGGCCGGAGAGATGGTCGGGAATAGGGGGTAGGGGGGCGGGGAAGTGGGAGGAGGATGGGGCACAAGGCTCGGCTTCCTCCATCTCTCCGATAACGAGCCCTTTGGGGAGGGTAAGAGGGGAAGGGGTGAGGTTGGCTATGCGGACGGCAGTGTGGTGTGGAGGGAGAAAAGTGGGAGATAAAAGGCAGGCAGAAAGGGCACCCGATGGGAGGAGGGGGGAAAACAGAACAAAGGGGCCGGAGGGCCAGTTAAGGGGCACCCAAGCCTCGTGGTGAGAGGGAATGGTAACAGCAGCGGAGACAGTAGTGGGGATGGAAGGAGCAGGGGCAGCGGGGTGGAACACTGGGAGAGGAGAAGAGGGGGGTGGAGGGAGGGAAGGAGGAGGGGGGCGGGAGGGGAGGAGGGGACGAATCTTCCGGCCGGGGCCACGGCTTGCAGGTGCAAACGGCCTGGGTGGGGTGGGGTGGGGTGGGGGACGGAACTGGAGCTGTCGGTGGTGGCAGTCAGTGGTAGCTCCAAGAACTGGAGCTGTCGGTGGTGGCAGTCAGTGGTACCTCCGAGTTTTTGGAGCAAGTCCAGTCCTAAATACCCGTTGTAACTCCGGCAGGAGTCAAAAATAATAAATTGATGCTGGGTGGACACCAGCTGGTGGGTGTCGACCCATAGGGCACGAGTGTCCCCACAGATGGGCAGGGGGCCATCCCCCGAGTCCTCAAGGTGAGTGGTGGTAGGGCGGAGTGGGCCAAAGGTCGACCTGTGACGGGAGAAATAGTGGCTGTATAGGCAGGACCTGGCTGCTCCCGTATCGACTAGCAGTCTGGCCTTCACGCCATTTAATTTCATCTTGTGGTACACTGGGGGGCGATACTTAGAGGTAATGGACCCCGCCACCATGGGTTGGTGCGGGGGTGGGCCTAAAAATCCAGCTGTCTGGGGCTTTCATTCTCCTGTTTCTGCTCCTGTTCTCCCGCATAGGGCTCGTCCATGGGTGCCAGCTCGTCTTCTGGAGCCTCACCTTCCAAAGAAGACACCTTACGTGAACCCGGGGCAGTGGGTCTGCGGCGAGCAGCTTCCCGTATATCATGTAGGGGACAGCGGGAGCTGCAGGCTGTGAATTCCCACGGATTCACCAAAATCAGGCTCAAATTTTCCCGCGAGGCGGGGCGCCGGCGGGAGGGGTGTGCCCTAGGTGGACTGGGTGCCGGGGTAGGGCTGGTGTGAGGCATGGGCGGTCGTGGCATGGTTGGAGGAGCCGGGGGTTGAGTGGAAAATCTCTTCACCACGTTAATCGGCTGAGGAGTAGGGCAGGCGGTCAGGAGGCGCCATATTAGCTGGATATCCCTATCCATGTCTCCAGTTGGGTCGTGGATAGTAAAGTGTTGTCTAACGACATTCGGAAGCACTCTGAGTAGAGTGTTAAACATGTGCTGATCCCGGGTTTCTTCGTCTGCCTCCGGGTAGGCAGCAGTAACTAGGTGTCTTGCCTGTATCAGGGTATTGTCTAAATCCCCGTCAAATGATAAACTATCCAATTGGGATAGAGCCACCACTCTCCCTAATGATGGGGTGATGGCTTGAACAGCGAACTTTGTAAAGTTCTGCCAGGTGAGCTCCGGGACGATTTTCGGTGCTATGTTCGCCGCCGCTTTGCCCAACAGTGGGAGTGTGACTGCAATTTTCTGCTGGTCACTTTCAAAGCCAATATCCAGTAAGGGTTTAATTATTGTCAGATACGTGTGTATATCATACTGGTCAGTATCAAACTTGGGTAACTGTACGTGCGGTTTAGTTGCATTGTTGCCAAATATTTCTCACTACCTCTCTTCTACGCCCGGGTCAAGAACCACCGCTGGCCACCAGTGTAATGCTAGGTGAAAAAGACACGACTCCTCGGTCCTAAAGCACCTAACGTGTAGCTGGGTCCCCTTTCGAGACCGGAGCTTAGTGTGTAACGGTAGGATTTTTATCCCACCGTTGTTCATCAGTTGTAACGGTAGGATTTTTATCCCACCGTTGTTCATCAGTGTAATGATGAGAAATTGGATTTCCCACCGTTGTTGTTCCCCAGTGTAATGATGGTAATTTTATCCCATCATTATTTATCAGGTTTGTTCTGTTTAATTTACTTGTTGATAATACAAAGGGTACTCAACTTAATCTCCCCTCAATGACTGATAAAGTATTCACCAAAGAAAAAACGAAGGGGGGGGGGAGTAACTTCGACTTTGAATGATAAAGGTTAATTGCATAAAGGATATTTTTGGTAGCGTTTGTATTTTTAGCCGAGTCGAGAATAAGTTAGTACCATGTGTGTTAGTCGTTCCCAAAGCGGAGGAATTCTGAACTGGAAGGGGAGTGAGTCATGCGTGAGAGGACAAAATTCCCTTGGTTGGATTTACCACAGAGTTATACATATAGAGTGCGCCACCCTGGTTTGAAAGTGACGCAACCGGAAGTGGCTCAGCGGCCATATTGGGATGCCCAGTCTCACGCTAAATTCAAAACAGGTAAGATGTTCTCGCTTCTCTGTGATCAGGAAATAAAATAGAATGGAAATATATTCAAGCACTGCATCAACTTCAAGAAGAGGAGGGCCTTCATTTAGGAAATAAACTCAGGGATATCCATCTTTCATGGCACACTCAAAAGATGAAAGTAAAACTTGCTGCGCAAACACTGAGTTCTAGTGTAGCTGATGCATTAATCTTCTGTCGGGATTCATTACATCTCCCACAGTTTTAAGGATTGTCAGGGTACAGTTAAATTTCTGCAAATGGCTGATAAACTTTTTGATGTACTGAACTCGAGAAACAAATTTGCTAGAGGAATGAAAGCAGCACTTCAACCTGAGACAGAAGTAGTTTCAATGTCATTCTTAGATCAAGCATTTGCTTATCTAATGACTATCACTAATTCTGATGACATCCTCATGTACAAAACTTCTAGAAAGACACCTTTCATTGTTTTTTTGGCTGCCATTAAGAGTGCTCAGGCACTTTATAAACAGTTTGTAGGTGTAAATAAGCCACTCCAGTACTTTCTAACTTATAAGCTGTCACAGGATCACTTAGAACTCTTTCTGTGCAATTCGAGCATCTGGTGGCTTTCGAAATAACCCTTCTGCGTTAAACCTCATGGCAGCATACAAGAGACTCCTTCTGAGGCATGAAATAAAAACGTCAAACGGGAATGTCTCTGCACAAGACCTCACTGAAGTGCTCACATCTGCAACATCTAGCAGTGTCATGAAGAAAGCTTTAGGGGATAAAACTGAAGATATTATGATGGCAAGAAGATATGATATCATTCCTCGCAGTCCTGCCCAAGAAGATCATGATTATGTAGACTGTCCAAACTTTACAGATGTGTCAGATTATAAGGAAGCTGCAGTAGGTTACATTGCCGGATATGCAGTTAAAATGGTAAAGAGAAATATTTCATGTCCAGACTGCTTGTCTGCACTTACAGCAACAGAAATTAAGAACAATGATAAAAGTTGTGCATTGATACTGGTTAAGGACAAAGGCGGCTTGATAAAGCCCTCTATGAGTGCTGTGTCTGTCTGCAGATCAACAGAGAAAATATTTCAGAAAATGTTGAAAAGTCATGACAAAGAGCTACGTAACATTCCCAGAATTTCCTCTCTAGTTGCATATTCTGTATTGAAAGAGACTGGTAGCACTGCATTTAAAACACATGATTCCCATATGTTTGAATGTTCACCTGATAATAATCACATTTTTCTCTTATTAAAGCAGTGGTGCTTGCATATTGCAAGATACGTTTGCATCATCTTGCAAAAGCAACCACTGCTAAAGTAAGAGGCTGTTATGTTAGGAAAACACTAACTAAGTTAGTATTATTTAAGACCCAGTAAGTGAGGGAACTCACCATCCACTCAATTAATGTAATGCTATTAATAAATTGGTATATGTTCGCTTCTAATCGTTGATTTTTGTGTATCCAAAGTAAAATGGTGCGTAGAGACAAGGTAAGGGGACCGGGAATAACTTTTCTTCTCACTTCATTCAGAGCGCAATAGTAATGGAGAAAAGGCTTAAAATAGCTAAAGTAATTATATTGATAACTGCTCTATCTATTTACATCAGGATATAATGCAAAAAACACTCGGGAAAGGTTAGTATTTGTGAATTATGATGAGCTGTACGAGAAGGTCGGGACTCGGTAGAGTGGGCATCCTAAGATGGCCGCCGCCCCGGGCCCGCTGGCTTCACTTATCGCCCATACCACAACACAGGGACGCGCGCTCTATATGTATAACTCTGTGGGATTTACTTTAATAAATCTATACTTGTTAAACAACAGACATTTTTTTTTAATTACATGACCTTTAATAATATGAAAAGAGTTGTAAATTAAGTAGTAGTTTGGGCGATAGTAATACAGTACTGTTACCAAGCGAAACAATTTGAATATTTAACAATGACTCCTGAGTTCATCACATTTCATTCTCGATTATCAGTTATTCTTGGGCTCGTCAATAGCCTCAAGACTGGGACATTCAGTGACATGGACTGTCTTTTCTGGCTGGCATAGCCTCGAACCAAAAATATTCACTCATGTATTATTACGTCGGGCCAGTCTAATCTCATCACACAGTTCACTAATATTTCATAATCACTCGGGCTTGCTTAGCCTCGAGGAACAGTTCGAAATTACATATCCTTACAACCACTAAATTCACTTCAACACTTCCAATAATTCTAACCTATTAATAAAAGAAGAGAGAGAGAAAAAAAAGGTTGATGAGTTAAATTCGCTTTTCCGTTACTGATCACATTAACTTTCAAAATTCTGTACATTCTCTACTATAAAAAAAAAAAAAAAAAGGTTCACCTGACTGATTCATAATTCAATTGCTACTACATTCAGTTATAAATCTATTTGTGGGTAGTGTAAGTGTGTGTGTAGAACATGTCTATGGGCAATATCACATGATGGCCTCGTGCAACCCCAAAGTCACGGTGTCTGTGGACTGAAACAACGTCTGTTATCCACAACGTCTGGTTAGCCAATGCCTACGTTAAGCTTTTAACAACATTACTTCATATTGTTCACGACAAGCAAGAATTAAAACAAGCAAGGGGGAAGAAAGGAGGAATGTGTACAGCTCACCTGAAACAACGTCTGTTACCCACAACGTCTGGTTAGCCAATGTGGCTTAGCTGGGCACATAGGGACGCTACTGCTAGTCAAATGAGATTGTGTTTTTGCGATATGGTGGGTTTTAATTCTCTTCACTATTTATATAGTAGAGCACACATGACGTTAGGACTTTTGATTGAACTGGGGAAAATTTGGGATTCATTCCTTACTACAGTTAAATACTGAATTTACCGCCATCCCGCCCTGAGTTTGGGGTAGCTTATGCCATCTAGTGACGGCTAAGGCAAGCGGAACTACTTGATCCTCACAAATTACATTATCTTTGCCTTTTCTGACTATTAATTTCACATATTTGGATTCTAGCAGCTTCATTAGTAAGCATTTCACAACAATGATACGGAAAGAATTGCATACCCATTATTATTCTGTTTAAGGTTTAAACTTGGCGCCCGGCAACGATGCACCACAAGCAAGGGGATGTTGCCCACATCTGTTATTCGTTACCTACCAGATGGGTGAACTCCCATAACTCAACACTCCCAGTTACACTACCTATGCATAGATACAGAGATATATACATATAAAAATAAAGTTGTCCCTATATCGATCATTAACACATGAACTACTACTTAGAACAGGAGCCTTATAGACTAGTATTCAGATTACACTCTATCTGACTTAGAAATTACAGTACCTCTAAACATATACATGAATACTAAATTTGTGGCATTACACGGCTCCCACGTTCGGAAGACAAATTTTACCCAAGTCAATCATCTATGACATATGCATGGATGGAATGTTGTTACCCCTATAACTGCTATTAATACTTTGAATTGGAACATCTTTTTCCCCACAATCGGTGGCACCTGTCGGTCCGCATTAAACACCTAATGCGTACCTCGGAAGGTCGCTTACTCACTTCATTAGGAGGTATGATCACTCCTTACACTTGATGTGATGAGGGAATTTATGCCCCAGTCAGCCTCAGGTTTTGGAGGATAGCTTGTCGCTCACCGGAGCTTGACAGGGTCTCTCGAGAGTGAGATCACCACGGGGGCGCTTCCTTCCACTCTTCCATTCGCATTCGCATTCACTCGGTTCTTTTGTTTCCAGCATTCCGCCCGCAAGAAGGTGAGGGCTCAGTCTGTCCTGAAGACTCCACTACCTCACAAACCGTGCTAACTGTAAGGTGAGGGGATTAATTACTCCCCTCGAAGTAAGGCACTTCCCTGTTCCAACCAGAACATTTTTCTCTTTTTTTTTTTTTTTTTTACACCCTCTCCTCGGGGATGAGTCCACCCGGAACACAACCTCAGGCAGTTATGTTTCACAACATCCGTCTCATGCATTTATCTCTACTTTTCTGTTTAACACTCCTCTATGAGCCTCCGAGGGGCATTCCTCACTCACGGTGGTAATCGCTCATCTTCGGGCTCCGGGGTGAGCTCCTGCTGCAATGGTTCTAAGAGCCATTCCTCGGTACCGTAATATGGTTTAACCTTTTCAGCAGCCCTTTGTATTCTATCTATCTGTCTATCTATCTATTGCCAGACGCCTCAATCCCATTTGGGGTGGCCACAAACAAATCGCCTCCAAGTCGCCCTGTCCCCCGCCATTTCACTCCCCTGCTCCCAGCTCACACACCCCTCTCTCATATACCTCTCCACCCCATCCCTCCATCTCATCCTCGGCCTCCCCCTCCCTCTTTCCCCCTCCACCTCACATACACTCTCTTCGTCAGTCTTTCACCCTCCATCCTCTCCACATGGCCAAACCACCTCAGTATGTTCCTCATAACGCTTCCTATCACATCCACATCAACACCACAACGCTCCTTTATATCCTCATTCGTCAGCCTGTCTCTTCATATGACTCCACAGGCTCCTCTTAAATAACTCATTTCCACTGCTCTCACTCTTGACTTGTGTCCTTCCAACAACGTCCAAGCTTCACTTCCGTACGTTAGAGTTGGTATCACAATACTGTCATGTAGTAACTTTTTCACTTCCATGCTCACTTCCCTGTTTCTTATCACTGCGTTCAAGGAACCAGCAACCTTTCTTCCCTGCTGTACCCTTTCAAGCACTTCACCCTCCAAACCTCCATCCTTACTCATCACACTACCCAAGTACTTAAACGTACTCACATTTTCCAATTCCTCACCATCCAACCTCGCTGTACATTCACTGACTTCACCTCTTTCAAAGACCATCACTTTACTCTTCCCTACATTCACCTTTAGATTCCGTTTCTTACACACTCTTTCAAACTCATCAACCAAGCCTTGCAGCTCCCCTTCGTCTTCACTCAACATCACAGTATCATCTGCAAACAACAGTACAGGGAGTTTCCAAACACTATCCTCTCTCACCGTGGCCACTCCAACATCCACTACCCTACCTTGAACCTCTTTTATTACCCCATCCATGTACAGATTGAACAACCATGGAGACATGACACATCCCTGTTTCAACCCAACCTTCAAAGAGAAAAATTCACTTAGTTCACCATCCACACGCACTGCAGCCTTCACACCATCGTACATACTCTTCACAGCATTCAACAACTTTCCATCTACTCCATATATTCTTAACACTTTCCACAATCCTTGTCTATCCACCCTGTCATATGCTTTCTCCAAATCCATGAATGCCGCATACAACTTCTTTCCCTTCTCTAAAAATTTTTCCACTAAAGATCTGAGAATCAATATCTGATCTACACAACCTCTTCCCTTCCTAAAGCCTCCCTGTTCTTCTCCAACTAATTTCTCTGTCCTTTCTCTAACTGTCAATAAGTATCCTACCATACACTTTTCCTATTATACTCAGAAGACAAATGCCCCTATGGTTACCACACACTTCTTTTTTCCCTTTTCCCTTGTACAAGGGAATAATTATACCTGACTTCCAATCCTCCGGGACTCTACCTTCCTCCCAGGCCAATCTACACATCTTCCACATCCATTCTACTACTATCTCTCCCCCATGCTTCAGCATTTCACCACACACTCCATCAATTCCTGGGGCTTTCCATGATTTAACTTTCTTCATTGCTACCACAACTTCTATCCTACTGATTTCTTCCTGTCTTCTCACCTCCCTCCTTCTCCCAGCCATTCCCCAGCCACTTATACTCGCATTACTTCCATCCTCTACGTTCAACAATTCCTTAAAGTGTTCTCTCCATCTGCTCACTTTTTCTCCCTTCTCCACTAGTAATCTACCATTTTTATCTTTCACTCCCCTGCTAACTTCACTTCCACCCTGTCTTACTCTTTTCACCTCTCTCCAGAACATTTTCTTACAGTCCCTCCACTTTACCCTCAAATTTCTTCCAAATTCCTCATCCACTCTCTTCTTACTCTCTCTTACTAATCTTTTCACCTCTCTCTTCCTTTCTACATATAACTCTTTCTTCCGCCTCTCAACTTCTTCCACGCCCCTATTTCTCATCCATTCATTGTATGCTTTCTTCTTTTGTGCCACAGCCTGTTTCACCTCTTCAGTCCACCACGCTGTTCCTTGCACCCCCCTCCGTCTTCTCTTCCTTCCACACACCACATCACATGCTGCACATATTTCTTCTGTAAATATTCTACCCACACCTTCCACGTCTCCCATCTGCTCCAATTCATATTTGCCCAATCGTTCCTCCACTTCTCTCTTATACTCTGCCTTTTTCTCATCCTCTTGTAACCTTTCCACTCTCCTTGCAACTACTCCTTCCTCTCGTCTTTCCTTTCTTTTATTCCTCCAACTTACTTGAACTTTAATTCTGGCCATCACCAAGTAGTGGTCAGAAAGTCCACTTCCCCAACCTCTATACACTCTTGCATCCATTACACATCTTCGCATCCTTTCATCCACACACACATAATCAATCATTGCCTTCCTTTCATTCAGTTCACCACCCACCCTTCTCATCACTCGCCATGTATACCTGTGAATCATTTTATGCCTGAAGAGGGTATTGGCTATCACCAACCCCCTCCCAGCACAAATGTCCACTAATGCACTCCCATTCTCATCTATCTCAGCAGGCACACCCCACTCACCAACTATTCCATCCACCTTCACATTCCCAACTTTACCATTCATATCACCAATCAAAAACACTCTCTCATTCCTTCCAAACTTTTCCATGCACACTTCTACATTTGTCCAGAACTCTTCTGTCGCTCTTCTAGCACGATCTTGCGTTGGCGCATACACACACACAATCGCCCACATTTGTATTCCAACTTTCAATACACTAAATGTATTTGCCACTAAATACATTTTCAGTGATATAAACACTTCTATCTAGCAACACTTTGATCACTTTATACGGGACGTCCCATTTGGCATTCAGTTTCCTACAGGGACCCGGCTGTATGGTTTCTTTTTTCGCCCACACCAAGCTATTGACCCCAACCTTCTGCGCTCTCCTCCGCCTGTTGGCCACATCCCGGTATCGCCTGGTCATCTTTTGGTGGGTTCTTTTAATAAGGGTGTGTGCTATCGCTAGGTCGTCCTCCTCTGCGTCCACGGAAGGCAATGAGGTACCAATGAGGCTAGGGAAACTGCGTGAGAAGAAGGCATAATAGGGCTGTTGTCCCGTGCTTGAGTGCACCGCTTGATTTATGACGGTTTGGCACGACTGGAGTAGCTGAGGCCAACGCAAGGGGTGCCCGTTGCAGAGGGATGCTAAGATACTTTTCGTAGTCCTATGCATCCTTTCAGTGGTGGAATTTCCCTGGGGATGATAAGGGGTGACGTAGAACAAGTCCACCTGGTTTTTCGGCAGATCTTCTTGAATTCTCCACTCATGAACTCTCCGCCGTTGTCCAGGACGATACCTCGTGGCGTCCCAAAGTCGGTGAAGTATTGCCCAAGACAGTGTATGATGTGTTGTGTATGTTTGTCTCTGAGTGGGTAATATTTCACAAACCTACTGTAGTGATCTATCATAGTAAGGACATATCGGTAGCCCTGAGCTCCAGCAACCATATCGGTCAAGTCGATCCCGTTACGTTCCAATGGTTTACTTACAGGCGGGAAACCTTTCCAAGGTTGCTGTAATCCAGTTTCACCTTTGAATCTTTGACAAGTGGAACACTGTTTCACATACTCGCATACATCTACTTTTAGATTTGGCCAATAGAATAGCTCTTCTGCCTTTTTGATGGTTTTCTTTTGACCTAGATGTCCTGAGATTTCATGAGCGTGTTTAATAGCTTCTTTTGTTAATGACTTAGGAAACACCAAGCAATATTGGATGCTACCATCATTTGTTTCCTGAGCAAAATATAATAGTTCGTCAATCAACGCAAACTGGCTCAACATGGCTTTCGGTAGTCGTTTAGTAGGGAGCTTCTCACTCCGCAAGTACTTAGCTAACTCATCCCACATGGGTTCTTCTCGCTGCTTATTTCTCACTTCGTCTCGGCTAAATCCAAGCCAGTTGGTTTCTGACTGGTGGAATATCACTCTGACAGGTCTAGGAAGCTGATCGGCGACTACTTTATATTTACCCTTAACATATTGCACGTTGTAGTTGTACTCGCACATCTCGAGAATCCATCAGTTCATACGTGGGGATTTTGTTTTTTGCTTATAAATGCTGGTAAGCGGTTGATGGTCTGTCAAGATAGTAAAGTGGGAACCCCACAAGTAATGGTGGAAGTTGCGGCATGTGAGAACGACTGCCAATGCTTCTTTGTCAGTTGCGGAATATTTTCTCTCGCAGGGATTGAGCTTTTTAGAAAAGTAACCAATAGGTAAGTTGGAGTTGTCTGGTTGTATCTGCCTCAGTACGCCACCAATATGGGTGTTGCTCGCGTCGATGGTTACAATGAATGGTCGAGTCACACAGGCTCTTACCAATGCTGGCACATTCACTAAACACGACTTCAATTGAACAAACGCGGATTGGCACTCGTCTGACCATTCGAACGCTACTCCGGATCTTGTTAAGTTAGTAAGGGGAGCTGCTATTTTCGCGAACGAAGGTACGTGTTTTCGGTAGAACCCGCACATCCCGAGGAATCTCCGGACTTCTTTGACTTTTGTGGGTCTTTTCATTTTGTTGATAGCCTCTATTTTTTTTGGGTCCGGTTTACTTCCGGCCGCTGAGATTTTATGGCCAAGAAAGGTTACTTCTTTTAATCCAAAAGTACATTTGCTTAAATTTAGCTTGGCCTCATTCTGTGTCAATAAAGTGAATAGTTGCTGTAAGTGACTCAACAACATGGGGAAGTCATCAGCCCAAATTATTAAATTGTCCAAATAATTCTTTACCCAGCCTTGTTTCAACAATGGAGTAAGAATTTCTTGCATTCGTCGGGAAAATATGGCTGGTGAACATTTTAGTCCGAATGGTAAGCGCCTAAATCTGTAAAGGGTGACTCCATCACTGAATGTGGTTAAATCACGGCTCTCCTCGTCCAACATGATTTGAAAATATGCCTCACACATATCAAGAGTCACATAGTAATTATGACCTGCGGCCTGCTCGATCTTCTAGTCTGGGCAGTGGGTAGATATCCGTGGCTAGATGTTAATTCACGTGGCGATAATCTAAACACATGCGCTTGCTGGCGTCCGGTTTGTTAACTAATAGCCTACAATAGGAGATAACCAGGCAGCTGTTAATCTTTTAATAATTTCTCTCTCTTCCATGTCTTGCAACATTTCAGCGATCACCTGTTTAGCTTGTTCAGGATATCGATAGATCGGTCCACGGCTGGGCTGTGGGTCTGCTACTTTAATGTGAACGGGGGTACTGCTGATGGTTCCTAGTTCTCTTTTTTCCAAAATGAAGAGGGGATCGTGTTGCAGAATTACGTTAGCTAGTTCTTCTTGTTAAGCTAAAGCTAAGTGAGGCCATGTCTGTTCATCAATTAGCTTTCGGAGTCGTTGAACACGAGTTCCGCTTTCATCAGGTCATTATGAATTTTGGTAACTGAGCTGACTGTACTTTCAGGAGGGTCATCAATAATTTCATATGAGCCTAGAATGGTACCTTTCCGAAATAGTTTATCTTGTTTAGCTCCATTATTGAGGGGTAAATAGACTAAACCCTCTGAATTCACTTGTAATATGTAAGGGTGACTATTATGACTGAAACGTGCTTGTGGGTAGAACAGTAAAGTGGTTTTAGGCTCCTCACTGACTGGCACGGCTATGAATCTGGTTTGATATGGGGTGAGTCTCTCTACTGTTAAGAGATTAATCTGTTTCAACTGTTGAGGGTTCCTGACGGCCCTGATAGGTGTGGCCTGGACTCGCTCAACTTTTCCTTTCCGCCGCGGAACATAGTTTACGACGTACGGGGCTCCTCCCCACATCAGCGCTCGTTGCACACCATTCTAGATCAACGGAGATTGTCCGAGGACATCACATCCCAGCAACATTTCAGTAGTCAAGCAGGCGTTCGGGAAGACTGGACACCACTGTTGATGAACTTTCTCGTCTCCCACTCTGATCTCTACTTTGACCATACCCAGGATACGGAGCGGCGCTCCTGTGACTCCCTGTAATCTCGGTGGATTTCTCCTTGTGTTTATTTCTGTTCCTAACCGCTTCATGGTGGCCTCTTTGAGTAAGGTGTACCACTCCCTATATCAACTACGGCTTCCACTACTTTATTATTCACGCTGACACTTACCGTGGGCGATGTTATGCCTGCGGTTAGTCAAATAGACTGATGGGGGAACTTTGTTTCGTTGGCGATCTGCCTCGCATTTGGACTGGGTTGGTGAAATCTGTTATTTCTCCACATCGCTGTGCTGTGGTCTATGCGACCTGGGCAATCATGACTGCCTCTACGACATCCCAACCTACGGCAATCAAAACAGTGGCCTGGTGGTGGTTTGGCCCAACATTCTTGCAACGTGTGTGAACTCTTCAGACAATAACTACAGTATTTTCGCCTCGGTGTTACAGGAGGAGTAGATTGTTTTTGGTTGAGTTGTTCTGAATTTGTTTTCAAATCCCTTAATTGAGCTTTCAGTTCAGTCACTTCCTTGTCTGACTCGGGTTGATGGTTAACATGGGATGGTCTTGGTGGAGTATCCACTACATTTGTATTTGAGGGAACTTCACTTTTATTGTCCCTATCCGGCATTGCATTAACTCTCTTCGAGAAGCTGCCTCTCATTTTCGATCCTGTCAATGAATTTACGGAGTGGATATCCGTCATCAAGGTAACCTTCCAATTTTTCCCTGGACTCTAGCTGAAGACCATACCACAATTTCTTCTTAATTCGTTTATCTCGCGAGGGAAACTTTTGGAAACTTCGTTTCAAGAGCCGCGTGCTTACACATGAATCTATGTACAAACGCCTGAGGTGATTCTTCCCAGTCATAAGTCATGCTTTCTAGCTCTTGCCATGCTCGATCTACACTCAATTCAATGGCAAACTCCGCGCTCAAGAATTTTTTTGTTCGAGCCATGACAGTGCAAAATGTTTCTTTTGGTAATCATGGATGAAGTGGCCAGTTCGGAACCCATTCGACTTTTGGCAACTTGGATTCTGATCGCATTACTGGTATCAACTTGCTCAACCGCCTCACAAAACATTTCAAGGCGAGATGTGGCCTCTATCCCTTGAAGCTGATTTAATTCCAAAATTGGAATATCGCGCGGTTTTATGAGAGAGACCCGTGAAGTCATGGTGTGTGAACAAGGGGTCGAGTGTGAAAGCAACGTTCTATTCGCAGTACCGAATTGCTTATCCGCCTTATCTAATTGGATAGTTACATGATCTCTCATTGTTTGGGACGGATGATCAGCTTTCGGCTGCGATTGTCCAAATAATTGTCCATACAGAGACATGGTGGCCCTAATTATCTTTTCCACCCTTACTCAGAAAATTAGATTTTGGAATGCTTTCTCTCTTTTGGTGTTTGTAAAAGAATTGTGGATTTTGTTTGTGAACACCTTCATTACCTTTGAGTAGGTCTAGTCACTTACATCGTCTCTGTAGGCCTCAACAATTTTGATAAATTTTGCGTCCACCCGCTCTCTAACTGTGCCTCTCCAGTGTACTCCATCATCTAGATTATTACTATAGTAAGCCCAGTTAAATTGCAGGTTTTGATTAGGCAAGCGTCGGCGAATTTTCTGATTGACAGAGTTCCTTACGGTTTTATGGTCCTCGGATGAAATAGGGGCACTTGCTCCCTGGTACACTCTTGGTTCTAATTGGCAAACAATCACCCTGGCACGGCATTGTTTCTCTAGCTCCCTGGTGACAATCTTTATTCTGTGAAAAATTTCTTGAGGGGTAGTATTTTGGTCAATATCATTACTTCCAATCCACAAAAATACAAGGTCACATTCCCACTCCATTGCAGAATTTAATCGGGGGTCCTGAAAGAAATTCCTAACCTTGCCCCCACTTGCCTGAAAGATTCTAATCCACGTCCTGAACATAGAGTTGCGGAGGTATTTGGGAGTGACCAACCAATGCTATCTTTATCATTCTCACTCTCTTTGCTAGTCACTTCCCTTCACTTTCTCACAAAAGCCACTAACCGTGGAATGATCATCCCACTGCTGCCACCAGTTGTAACGGTAGGATTTTTATCCCACCGTTGTTCATCAGTTGTAACGGTAGGATTTTTATCCCACCGTTGTTCATCAGTGTAATGATGAGAAATTGGATTTCCCACCGTTGTTGTTCCCCAGTGTAATGATGGTAATTTTATCCCATCATTATTTATCAGGTTTGTTCTGTTTAATTTACTTGTTGATAATACAAAGGGTACTCAACTTAATCTCCCCTCAATGACTGATAAAGTATTCACCAAAGAAAAAACGAAGGGGGGGGGAGTAACTTCGACTTTGAATGATAAAGGTTAATTGCATAAAGGATATTTTTGGTAGCGTTTGTATTTTTAGCCGAGTCGAGAATAAGTTAGTACCATGTGTGTTAGTCGTTCCCAAAGCGGAGGAATTCTGAACTGGAAGGGGAGTGAGTCATGCGTGAGAGGACAAAATTCCCTTGGTTGGATTTACTTTAATAAATCTATACTTGTTAAACAAGACATTTTTTTTTAATTACATGACCTTTAATAATATGAAAAGAGTTGTAAATTAAGTAGTAGTTTGGGCGATAGTAATACAGTACTGTTACCAAGCGAAACAATTTGAATATTTAACAATGACTCCTGAGTTCATCACATTTCATTCTCGATTATCAGTTATTTTTGGGCTCGTCATAAAATGCCCGCCGCCGAACCTTCCGCCCCGCCACCCCCCACCCCACCACCGGGCCACCATCACCCCACCACCCGAGGAAGGGATAACGGGGGGGGGGGCTAATGACCCAGGGCAAGAGGGTCATCCAACCATCACTGACCTGTGCCCCTTCTCCCCGCAACTGCCCCAACGCCAGGTGAGCCTAGATCCGCAACAACCTCAACGGCGGGCTGACCATCGACAGCAATGGGGTGGGACTGATACAAAACAAGTCCCTGGTAGCTTTTTGGTGACGACCATAGTTACACCCCTTAAGGGCAGGAGGTCCCTTGGTGAGCCACGAGGTGTCCCCACCTCTGCCACAGTCAGCCACGAGGGAACACCACCCTCTGCCACAACTTTGGTGAGCCACGAGGGGCTAGTACCCTCTGCCACAGTGAGCCACGAGGGAACAATACCCTCTGCCACAACTTTGTTGAGCCATGAGGGGCCAGTACCCTCTGCCACAGTGAGCCACGAGGGAACACCACCCTCTGCCACAAACAGGACAGGAGGTCCTTTGGTGAGCCACGAGGGGCCAGTACCCTCTGCCACAGTGAGCCACGAGGGAACACCACCCTCTGCCACACCCCTGGTGAGCCACGAGGGGCTAGTACCCTCTGCCACAGTGAGCCATGAGGGAGAAATACCCTCTGTCACAAACAGGGCAGGAGGCCAGTACCCTCAACCACCCCAAGGGTAAGAGTCCCTTGTAGAGAGCCAAAAGTGGGTCCCAGGGTAAAACAACCTGGAGCCACGTCTGTGACGGAGACAGGAGAGAGAGTCGCCTCCATGCTACCCTCCCTGTATAGGAGAGAGAACACGGTCTCCGTGTGTCCTCTACATTCAGCAATCTCCTGTGGGAGTAGCTGGACACCACTCGGGAGAGTTGCCCCGAAGGTGTCACCGGAGCGGAGACAAAGTCCCAGTCAGGACCTGCCTCCTACTCCTGGGAAATTCTTGTCTCCCCCAGGCACCAGCAGGAGACAAGGCCGCAGCCCACACCTGACAGCGTGTCCCCTGGCAGACCTCCACAGCCCCAAGACCCCCAGGCGAGCCCAGCAGCCTACCAGCGCTGCCCTCCGGTGCCAGACACGCCTCCTCCAACTGTTTGGCCCCAGTCCCGAGGGCCACCACTCCAGGTCGAGGCCCCGCATAGGCGGGCCTCCCTGCACCACGACGACGAGACCCTGAGTTGAGGGTCTACACCAGGTCGAGGCCCCTAGGCAAGAGGGCCTCCCTGCAACGTACCGATGGAACGGACCCGGGTAGTGACTCCCCCTGCGGGTAGTGTGACGCCCGCCACGGGTAGAGTCCCCGGAGGTCCCCCCCCCTGGCTATAGTGACAGAGTGATATAACTCAAGAAAAACGGGTAAGATCAGTGACACCTTTTCAATCTCAATATACCCGAGAAAGTGGAACAGGAACAGTGACAGAGTGACATAGTGCGATCTATAGGAAGTCAACAAATAAGTGTTCGTGATCCCCATAAACTCACCTGCCCCTTTTTAAAGAGAGTAATTCTATAATAGTAAATCTAGTGTTGTTCCCCCATCCCAGAATAGATGAGTTTCCCCGTCAGTGTGATCGGCAGCCGGGTGCGCGGGCGAGTGTCGCCGCGCCTAGTTAACCAAGTCAAGTGTCGTGATCCGCCCCCTGCCTTTCTTATAGTAATACTCCTCCCCTAGACTATTAAATTTGCATATTCCTCTTGTGACTGTGAGTATAGACTTTTTGGGCTTTGATGAAAGACAATCACCTTCACTTATAGAACCACGAGCCATTGTTATATGTGATTATAGTGTGTTGAATATCCCATGTCATCCTAACGTAACTCTGTATATCTGTATCCCATTTCCTAAATATCATTCTATGTAATATTGTAACGGTGTTAGATTAAGGTAATAGATGTGTTAAGGTATACTGCCTAGTTTTTATGTCCTGTTCCTTTGTTGGTGCTTTACTTCTGGTCCGGAAAGAGGACCCCGCTCAGTCGCTAGTGTTTTTAGGGCGAGGAGTCGACCTAAAAACACTCAGCATAACACTGGTGGCAAGCGGTGGTTCTGGGTCCGAGTAAAAGCACGAAAGAACATAAAAGGAAACTTGCACAATGGCAGCCAAACTGCACATTCAATTACCAAAATTCAACCCAGACCAATGTGACATGGATGTATATTTGAATGTGATCAAACCCCTCTTAGACATAGGGTTTGACTCGGATAAAGAGAAAATTGCAGTCACATTACC
The DNA here is from genome assembly GCF_032717465.1 of Coenobita brevimanus. Classification (NCBI taxonomy): domain Eukaryota; kingdom Metazoa; phylum Arthropoda; class Malacostraca; order Decapoda; family Coenobitidae; genus Coenobita; species Coenobita brevimanus. The sequence continues at coordinate 16,818,076 of NC_137038.1, forward strand.
TAACCTGGGAAAAATTATCACAAATGTCGCACTCAAAATAGTCCCAGAACTGTCATGGGACCAGTTCACACAAATAGCGAAACAGGCTTTCATGCCTTGCATGGGCAGAGTTGTCGCTCTTTCACAACTCGACGCCCTCACCTACGACGGTAACTTGGACGACACTTTCGTCCAGGCTTGGCGCCTCATCAGCACCGCTTATCCCGAGGCAGAAATGAATACTCGGGATACCCATACATTCAATGCCCTGCTGAGGATTCTCCCTAGCATAGTCAGGGAGCACTTCTCCATTTATGATCCATCAGGAAACATGGATCAGGACCTGCAACTCGTCAGACGTCTCCTCGCCGCCCGTCCCACACCACAACCACTTCACGCAGTAACAAAATTCCCCACAAATCACAACCCACCACCAAAACCCAAGCCGCCGCCTAACCAGTCGCCTGCAGAACCGCCTCCCACAGTGCCCAGGGCTTACCCACAAAGGAAGCGCCATAACCCCAGGGAACAAAGCAACTTAATTAGCATAAACCCTTGGGAGTTCACGGCTTGCAGTCGCACCTGCCCCCTTCATGATATAAGGGAGCAACTCAAGGCAAATAGGCGCAAAAATCCCCAACACAGGCGTAGGGAAGTCTCCTCCCTTGACGCCGCCGCCCAGGAGGACGACGTGCCACCACTGCTCTACCAAGGACCGGACGACAACGAACACGACGACTACACCCATCCTCAGCAGATGGATTTTTAGGCCCGCCCCCGCACCTCCCCACGGTGGCGGGGGCCACCTCACATAACTACAGGCCCCCAGTCTACAACAAGATATGGCTGAACGGGGTCAAGGCAAGATTACTGGTGGATACGGGAGCAGCCAGGTCTTGCCTCTACTCCCATTTTTACTCCCGCCACATCTTAGCATTCGGCCCACTCCTCCCCACTTCAGCCAACCTCGTAGACGCGGGGGATGGCCCCCTCCCCATCCGTGGGGAAACCATGGCCCTACAAACCACCACCCACCAACGAGTCTCCACCGACCACCCATTCATCATATTTGACTCTTCATGTAGTCAATATGATGGATACCTCGGCCTGGACCTCCTTCAGAAACTCCACGTGACCATTGATTGTTATCAGCGTCGCCTCCACTTCGGTCCGGGCCACCCTAACCAAGCATCCACCGACAAGGGGAAAAAAAAAAAAAGAAGGATAGACAACACCACCACCCCCACACCACCCACACACACACCACCCTACAACACTCACCCTCCCCAACCAACTTGTACATGTATCCCCACCCTAACCTCCCTAAATGCCTCGCTTCATCCCCCTCCAACCCCATCCCCCATTCCACCCTTGCTACCCCAGACTCCCTCATTCCCCGCTGCTATTGCTGCCACCATTACCATTCCACCTTACCATGAAGCGTGGGTCACACTCACCAGACCCTCAGGCACATCAGTCCTTTTTTCACCGTCCATCCCCACCGGACCCCTATCATCCTGTTTAGTTTCCCCTACTTTCCTCCCCCCCCCCCACGCCCACAAAATCCGTATCGCGAATCTCGCCACAACACCATTAACTCTGCCTCGAGGACTCATCATTGGTGATACAGAAGAGGCAGAACCATGCTCAGCACCATCCCCTGACCACCCCACTCTCCCCAACATACCACCACATCTATCCCCTTCCCAGTCAAACAGCCTCCACCAACTACTCCTGGACTTTCAGGACTTATTCTCCGCCGGCCCGACTGATCTTGGCCATACCACCTACCTAAGCCACGAGATCAATACTACCGGACCTCCCATTCGCCAACCATCTCGCAAAAAAAATCCCAAACAACGGGCAGAAGAAGACCGGCAGGTCCAGGAAATGCTCGATGCCGGTGTCATATCAAACTCCACTAGCCCATGGTCCTCACCTGTAGTACTCGTGTGAAAAAAGGACGGAACCATGTGTTTCTGCGTCGATTACCGCAAAGTGAACGACGTTACCATCAAAGACGCTACACCACTACCCAGGATCGACGACTCCCTAGACTCTCTCCATGGATCGACATGGTTCTCTACCCTAGACCTGCAATCAGGCTATTGGCAGGTTCCAGTCCACCCCGACGACAAACACAAAACCACCTTCTCAATGTCAAACGGGAAGCACTACGAATTCAACGTCCTTCCCTTCGGACTCTGCAACGCTCCTGCTACATTCTCCCACCTTATGGAATCTGTGCTGAGCGGACTCACCTGGGAAACCTGTTTGGCTTACCTAGATGACGTAATAGTTTTCAGCCATACCTGGGCCGACCACCTCCACCGCCTCAAACAGGTATTCCAGTGTATACGCCAGGCTGGGCTCAAGCTAAAGCCCACAAAATGTGTTCTAGCTGAACGATCAGTCTCCTTCCTCGGACACCTGATCAACGCAGAGGGCATCTCTCCCGACCCCGACAAGCTACGTGCAATCGCCGACATTCCCCCACCCCGCAATGTGCACGAAACCAGGGCCTTCCTAGGTTAATCCTATTACCGGCGTTTCGTGAAAGGTGTCGCGAACATCGCCAAACCCTTGCACGACCTTAAAAAAAAGAACCCTTTGTCTGGACAGATCCCAGAAACAATGCATTCACCACCCTCAAAGACAAACTCACCTCCGCCCCAGACGTCGCCTTCCCAGACTACAACCTGCCGTTCCGCCTGTATACTGACGTCTCACTCCACGCCATAGGGGCGGTCCTTGCACAAGTCCAAGACGGCCGCGAACACATCATCGCCTGTGCCAGCCGCACCCTGAACTCTGCGGAAAGGAATTACACGGCCACCAAACGTGAATGCCTAAGAATTATATGGTCACTCGAGTACTTCTGCTCGTACATCTCAGGCACCCATGTGATCGTCATTACTGATCACCAGTCCCTAAAGTGGTTGCACCAATCCAACACCACAAATGCACAGCTCACAAGATGGAGAGAAACCCTCGAAGAATACGATTTTGAAATATCGTATCGTCCAGGCAAGCTCCACACGAACGCCGATGCCCTATCAAGATTACCCATCAACGCCATCTCAGTAGAACCAGACCTGATCAAGATGTGGCAAGATAAGCAACGCCCTACCTGGATCCCGCTGAACATTTTCAGCAAACTCCACCTGCACGGCGAACACCTGTTCGACCCCAACGGCCACATCGTCCTAAGCCCCACCACCGCCCACGACACCATGCTGCACCTTCACGCCAACAACGGCATTCACCTAGGCACTAAGAAACTCACTCAAGTGTTCAATGACATGCACTGGACACCGAACCCCACCACCATCGCCAAGAACATTATACAATCCTGCCGTGCCTGTGCTCTAGGAAACGATATCACCCGCACACCAGGCCCATCCGGAAAACTAACAGCAACAAATCCCTGGCAACTACTTTCCCACGACGTCGTCGGACCCCTCACCCCCAAAGCAGGATATAAATATATAGTCACCTTCGTTGACGTCTATTCCAAGTTCATAATAGCATGTCCCGCAAAAGATCACAGTGCAGTATCCGTCGCAGATGCTCTGACCCGCCACATATTCCCATACTTTGGCATTCCCCAGGCGTTACACTCCGACAATGCACCGGAATTCACAGGAAAAATCTGGCAAGAATTAGCTAAAATATTTGGATTCCACATCTCCCACTCGTCCCCCTACTGGCCCCAAGGCAACAGCATCTGTGAAAAAAGTCATCGCTCCCTCCTCAATCAGGTCCGCACTCGCATCATGCAAACAGGGAATGAAGACTGGCCTGCTCATGTCAAAATTGTTCAATGGGGCCTAAACACATGCCCACGAAAAGACGGCATAACACCACACGAGCGAGTATTCGGGGAAACCCCGCTCCTCCTCCCGCTCCACCACCACCTCCAGCCACCCACCCCGCCCTCCACCACAGACCCTCTCCACCACCTCAAACGCTGCCTCCACAACCTGCAAACACAACAAGACCTTACGCCCGACACCAACCACACCAACCCCTACAAACCTGGCCAATCCGTTGTCGTGGCACAACTCCCTACCTCAAGTAAGATCTCACCCCGATTCATCGGACCCTTCACCATATCCCAAGTCCCCAACCTGTATCAAGTAATCATCAATCAGCAAGGCCATCAACGCACGTATTGGAATCGCCACGTGCGACCCTTCCACCCACCCAACAATGACCACTCCCACACCCGCATGCCCCGCACCTCTGCCCGACCACCTGGCCACGCCGACACTTCCGAGAATTACCCCCCAAACTCCTACGCCTACTATTTCTCACCCCCACCCAGCACCTCACCTACAACCACACCACCCCCCATCACACCTGATCCTGACTCACCACAGCCACTGCCCCCATCACCACCCCCGCCCAGCACCGTCAACCACTCACCGAGTCCCACACCACCCTCTACCACCCATCCCCATACCACCCCCCACACAATGTTGCCTCCAGCACCTGCCTCACCACCGCCACCCCAAGCCACTACCTCCTCAAACCGCGCTCCTGAACCCCCACCCACCTGCGCCCGCACCACGCCCATACCTACCCCATCAAATGCTTCCCCCCTCCCCAGCGACCATGCTCACTATACCCGCCACACTGCACTGCCACCCACCTCACCCCCCACCAGCTGCACACCCTCACCACCACCACGTGCACAACCACCCTCACCCACACTCCCCACCACCACTACCAGGCCTGGTCGCCTCTCATGCCCACCACCCAGATACACCCCAACACCACCCCCCAGTAAACACCCAGCCCGCCAACCACCACCACAAACCCCACCTACCCCAAACACCTCCCCCATCACCCTCTCTCTCCACCAAGCACGATGGAAAACCCACAAATCCCAATTCCCCAAAGTCAAATCCTCCACCCACAGACCCATTCCCCATAAAAGCGCCTACCCACCAACACTCGCCAGCATTTAGCTACTGCCGTCCCACCAGGCACCAACCACCAACATGAGGATCACCTGAGTCCAGTGGCTACCCTACAACCAGCAACCCGTCAGGATCCGACAGACGCCCCAGCTTCTTCGCCGCCTACGCCACACAAACCGCCCATCCTCCATCCGCCTCTTTTTCAACCCAGCCCAAGAACCAAACACCATGACCAACCACTGGATGAACCTCCTGCAACACCTCACCCCGATCAACAAGACATTCACTACCACCACCTACCACCTGCAGTCACGGAGTCGTGACTTTTTCACGAACGACGGTGGTAAAATCCCCGCCGCCGGACCTTCCGCCCCACCACCCCCCACCCCACCACCGGGCCACCACCACCCCACCACCCAAGGAAGGGATAACGGGGGGGCTAATGACCCAGGGCAAGAGGGTCATCCAACCATCACTGACCTGTGCCCCTTCTCCCCGCAACTGCCCCAATGCCAGGTGAGCCTAGATCCGCAACAACCTCAACGGTGGGCTGACCATCGACAGCAGTGGGGTGGGACTGATACAAAACAAGTCCCTGGTAGCTTTTTGGTGACGACCATAGTTACACCCCTTAAGGGCAGGAGGTCCCTTGGTGAGCCACGAGGTGTCCCCACCTCTGCCACAGTCAGCCACGAGGGAACACCACCCTCTGCCACAACTTTGGTGAGCCACGAGGGCTAGTACCCTCTGCCACAGTGAGCCACGAGGGAACACCACCCTCTGCCACAAACAGGACAGGAGGTCCTTTGGTGAGCCACGAGGGGCCAGTACCCTCTGCCACAGTGAGCCACGAGAGAACACCACCCTCTGCCACACCTCTGGTGAGCCACGAGGGGCTAGTACCCTCTGCCACAGTGAGCCATGAGGGAGAAATACCCTCTGCCACAAACAGGGCAGGAGGCCCAATAGTGAGCTGTAAGGGGCCAGTACCTTCAGCCACCCCAAGGGTAAGAGTCCCTTGTAGAGAGCCAAAAGTGGGTCCCAGGATAAAACAACCTGGAGCCACGGCTGTGACGGAGACAGGAGAGAGAGTCGCCTCCGTGCTACCCTCCCTGTATAGGAGAGAGAACACGGTCTCCGTGTGTCCTCTACCTTCAGCAATCTCCTGTGGGAGTAGCTGGACACCACTCGGGAGAGTTGCCCCGAAGGTGTCACTGGAGTGGAGACAAAGTCCCAGTCGGGGCCTGCCTCCTACTCCTGGGAAATTCTTGTCTCCCCCAGGCACTAGGAGGAGACGAGGCCGCAGCCCACACCTGACGGCGCGTCCCCTGGCAGACCTCCACAGCCCCAGGACCCCCAGGCGAACCCAGCAGCCTACCAGCGCTGCCCTCCTCATGCTGCGGAGCCTCCGGCGCCAGACACGCCTCCTCCAACTGTTTGGCCCCAGTCCCGAGGGCCACCACTCCAGGTCGAGGCCCCACATAGGCGGGCCTCCCTGCACCACGACGACGAGACCCTGAGTTGAGGGTCTACACCAGGTCGAGGCCCCTAGGCAAGAGGGCCTCCCTGCAATGTACCGATGGAACGGACCCGGGTAGTGACTCCCCCTGCGGGTAGTGTGACGCCCGCCACGGGTAGAGTCCCCGGAGGTCCCCTCCCCTGGCTATAGTGACAGAGTGATATAACCCAAGAAAAACGGGTAAGATCAGTGACACCTTTTCAATCTCAATATACCCGAGAAAGTGGAACAGGAACAGTGACAGAGTGACATAGTGCGATCTATAGGAAGTCAACAAATAAGTGTTCGTGATCCCCATAAACTCACCTGCCCCTTTTTAAAGAGAGTAATTCTATAATAGTAAATCTAGTGTTGTTCCCCCATCCCAGAATAGATGAGTTTCCCCGTCAGTGTGATCGGCAGCCGGGTGCGCGGGCGAGTGTCGCCGCGCCTAGTTAACCAAGTCGAGTGTCGGGATCCGCCCCCTGCCTTTCTTATAGTAATACTCCTCCCCTAGACTATTAATCTTGCATATTCCTCTTGTGACTGTGAGTATAGACTTTTTGGGCTTTGATGAAAGACAATCACCTTCACTAATAGAACCACGAGCCATTGTTAAATGTGATTATAATGCGTTGATTATCCCGTGTCATCCTAACGTAACTCTGTATATCTGTATCCCATTTCCTAAATATCATTCTATGTAATATTGTAACAGTGTTAGAATTAAGGTAATAGATGTGTTAAGGTATACTGCCTAGTTTTTATGTCCTGTTCCTTTGTTGGTGCTTTACTTCCGGTCCGGAAGGAGGACCCCGCTCGGTCGCTAGTGTTTTTAGGACGAGGAGTCGACCTAAAAACGCTCAGCATAACACGTCAATAGCCTCAAGACTGGGACATTCAGTGACATGGACTGTCTTTTCTGGCTGGCATAGCCTCGAACCAAAAATATTCACTCATGTATTATTACGTCGGGCCAGTCTAATCTCATCACACAGTTCACTATTTCATAATCACTCGGGCTTGCTTAGCCTCGAGGAACAATTCGAAATTACATATCCTTACAACCACTAAATTCACTTCAACACTTCCAATAATTCTAACCTATTAATAAAAGAAGAGAGAGAGAAAAAAAAGGTTGATGAGTTAAATTCGCTTTTCCGTTACTGATCACATTAACTTTCAAAATTCTGTACATTCTCTACTATAAAAAAAAAAAAAAAAAGGTTCACCTGACTGATTCATAATTCAATTGCTACTACATTCAGTTATAAATCTATTTGTGGGTAGTGTAAGTGTGTGTGTAGAACATGTCTATGGGCAATATCACATGATGGCCTCGTGCAACCCCAAAGTCACGGTGTCTGTGGACTGAAACAACGTCTGTTATCCACAACGTCTGGTTAGCCAATGCCTACGTTAAGCTTTTAACAACATTACTTCATATTGTTCACGACAAGCAAGAATTAAAACAAGCAAGGGGGGAGAAAGGAGGAATGTGTACAGCTCACCTGAAACAACGTCTGTTACCCACAACGTCTGGTTAGCCAATATGGCTTAGCTGGGCACATAGGGACGCTACTGCTAGTCAAATAAGACTGTGTTTTTGCGATATGGTGGGTTTTAATTCTCTTCACTATTTATATAGTAGAGCACACATGACGTTAGGACTTTTGATTGAATTGGGGAAAATTTGGGATTCATTCCTTACTACAGTTAAATACTGAATTTACCGCCATCCCGCCCTGAGTTTGGGGTAGCTTATGCCATCTAGTGACGGCTAAGGCAAGCGGAACTACTTGATCCTCACAAATTACATTATCATTGCCCTTTCTGACTATTAATTTCACATATTTGAATTCTAGCAGCTTCATTAGTAAGCATTTCACAACAATGATACGGAAAGAATTGCATACCCATTATTATTCTGTTTAAGGTTTAAACTTGGCGCCCGGCAACGACGCACCACAAGCAAGGGGATGTTGCCCCACATCTGTTATTCGTTACCTACCAGATGGGTGAACTCCCATAACTCAACACTCCCAGTTACACTACCTATGCATAGATACAGAGATATATACATATAAAAATAAAGTTGTCCCTATATCGATCATTAACACATGAACTACTACTTAGAACAGGAGCCTTATAGACTAGTATTCAGATTACACTCTATCTGACTTAGAAATTACAGTACCTCTAAACATATACATGAATACTAAATTTGTGGCATTACACGGCTCCCACGTTCGGAAGACAAATTTTACCCAAGTCAATCATCTATGACATATGCATGGATGGAATGTTGTTACCCCTATAACTGCTATTAACACTTTGAATTGGAACATTTTTTTCCCCCAACAATCGGTGGCACCTGTCGGTCCACATTAAACACCTAATGCGTACCTCGGAAGGTCGCTTACTCACTTCATTAGGAGGTATGATCACTCCTTACACTTGATGTGATGAGGGAATTTATGCCCCAGTCAGCCTCAGGTTTTGGAGGATAGCTTGTCGCTCACCGGAGCGTGACAGGGTCTCTCGAGAGTGAGATCACCACGGGGGCGCTTCCTTCCACTCTTCCATTCGCATTCGCATTCACTCGGTTCTTTTGTTTCCAGCATTCCGCCCGCAAGAAGGTGAGGGCTCAGTCTGTCCTGAAGACTCCACTACCTCACAAACCGTGCTAACTGTAAGGTGAGGGGATTAATTACTCCCCTCGAAGTAAGGCACTTCCCTGTTCCAACCAGAACATTTTTCTCTCTTTTTTTTTTTTTTTTTTTTTTACACCCTCTCCTCGGGGATGAGTCCACCCGGAACACAACCTCAGGCAGTTATGTTTCACAACATCCGTCTCATGCATTTATCTCTACTTTTCTGTTTAACACTCCTCTATGAGCCTCCGAGGGGCATTCCTCACTCGCGGTGGTAATCGCTCATCTTCGGGCTCCGGGGCGAGCTCCTGCTGCAATGGTTCTAAGAGCCATTCCTCGGTACCGTAATATGGTTTAACCTTTTCAGCAGCCCTTTGTATTCTATCTATCTGTCTATCTATCTACTGCCAGACGCCTCAATCCCATTTGGGGTGGCCACAAACAAATCGCCTCCAAGTCGCCCTGTCCCCCGCTATTTCACTCCCCTGCTCCCAGCTCACACACCCCTCTCTCATATACCTCTCCACCCCATCCCTCCATCTCATCCTCGGCCTCCCCCTCCCTCTTTCCCCCTCCACCTCACATACACTCTCTTCGTCAGTCTTTCACCCTCCATCCTCTCCACATGGCCAAACCACCTCAGTATGTTCCTCATAACGCTTCCTATCACATCCACATCAACACCACAACGCTCCTTTATATCCTCATTCGTCAGCCTGTCTCTTCATATGACTCCACAGGCTCCTCTTAAATAACTCATTTCCACTGCTCTCACTCTTGACTTGTGTCCTTCCAACAACGTCCAAGCTTCACTTCCGTACGTTAGAGTTGGTATCACAATACTGTCATGTAGTAACTTTTTCACTTCCATGCTCACTTCCCTGTTTCTTATCACTGCGTTCAAGGAACCAGCAACCTTTCTTCCCTGCTGTACCCTTTCAAGCACTTCACCCTCCAAACCTCCATCCTTACTCATCACACTACCCAAGTACTTAAACGTACTCACATTTTCCAATTCCTCACCATCCAACCTCGCTGTACATTCACTGACTTCACCTCTTTCAAAGACCATCACTTTACTCTTCCCTACATTCACCTTTAGATTCCGTTTCTTACACACTCTTTCAAACTCATCAACCAAGCCTTGCAGCTCCCCTTCGTCTTCACTCAACATCACAGTATCATCTGCAAACAACAGTACAGGGAGTTTCCAAACACTATCCTCTCTCACCGTGGCCACTCCAACATCCACTACCCTACCTTGAACCTCTTTTATTACCCCATCCATGTACAGATTGAACAACCATGGAGACATGACACATCCCTGTTTCAACCCAACCTTCAAAGAGAAAAATTCACTTAGTTCACCATCCACACGCACTGCAGCCTTCACACCATCGTACATACTCTTCACAGCATTCAACAACTTTCCATCTACTCCATATATTCTTAACACTTTCCACAATCCTTGTCTATCCACCCTGTCATATGCTTTCTCCAAATCCATGAATGCCGCATACAACTTCTTTCCCTTCTCTAAAAATTTTTCCACTAAAGATCTGAGAATCAATATCTGATCTACACAACCTCTTCCCTTCCTAAAGCCTCCCTGTTCTTCTCCAACTAATTTCTCTGTCCTTTCTCTAACTGTCAATAAGTATCCTACCATACACTTTTCCTATTATACTCAGAAGACAAATGCCCCTATGGTTACCACACACTTCATTTTTCCCTTTTCCCTTGTACAAGGGAATAATTATACCTGACTTCCAATCCTCCGGGACTCTACCTTCCTCCCAGGCCAATCTACACATCTTCCACATCCATTCTACTACTATCTCTCCCCCATGCTTCAGCATTTCACCACACACTCCATCAATTCCTGGGGCTTTCCATGATTTAACTTTCTTCATTGCTACCACAACTTCTATCCTACTGATTTCTTCCTGTCTTCTCACCTCCCTCCTTCTCCCAGCCATTCCCCAGCCACTTATACTCGCATTACTTCCATCCTCTACGTTCAACAATTCCTTAAAGTGTTCTCTCCATCTGCTCACTTTTTCTCCCTTCTCCACTAGTAATCTACCATTTTTATCTTTCACTCCCCTGCTAACTTCACTTCCACCCTGTCTTACTCTTTTCACCTCTCTCCAGAACATTTTCTTACAGTCCCTCCACTTTACCCTCAAATTTCTTCCAAATTCCTCATCCACTCTCTTCTTACTCTCTCTTACTAATCTTTTCACCTCTCTCTTCCTTTCTACATATAACTCTTTCTTCCGCCTCTCAACTTCTTCCACGCCCCTATTTCTCATCCATTCATTGTATGCTTTCTTCTTTTGTGCCACAGCCTGTTTCACCTCTTCAGTCCACCACGCTGTTCCTTGCACCCCCCTCCGTCTTCTCTTCCTTCCACACACCACATCACATGCTGCACATATTTCTTCTGTAAATATTCTACCCACACCTTCCACGTCTCCCATCTGCTCCAATTCATATTTGCCCAATCGTTCCTCCACTTCTCTCTTATACTCTGCCTTTTTCTCATCCTCTTGTAACCTTTCCACTCTCCTTGCAACTACTCCTTCCTCTCGTCTTTCCTTTCTTTTATTCCTCCAACTTACTTGAACTTTAATTCTGGCCATCACCAAGTAGTGGTCAGAAAGTCCACTTCCCCAACCTCTATACACTCTTGCATCCATTACACATCTTCGCATCCTTTCATCCACACACACATAATCAATCATTGCCTTCCTTTCATTCAGTTCACCACCCACCCTTCTCATCACTCGCCATGTATACCTGTGAATCATTTTATGCCTGAAGAGGGTATTGGCTATCACCAACCCCTCCCAGCACAAATGTCCACTAATGCACTCCCATTCTCATCTATCTCAGCAGGCACACCCCACTCACCAACTATTCCATCCACCTTCACATTCCCAACTTTACCATTCATATCACCAATCAAAAACACTCTCTCATTCCTTCCAAACTTTTCCATGCACACTTCTACATTTGTCCAGAACTCTTCTGTCGCTCTTCTAGCACGATCTTGCGTTGGCGCATACACACACACAATCGCCCACATTTGTATTCCAACTTTCAATACACTAAATGTATTTGCCACTAAATACATTTTCAGTGATATAAACACTTCCATCTAGCAACACTTTGATCACTTTATACGGGACGTCCCATTTGGCATTCAGTTTCCTACAGGTACCCGGCTGTATGGTTTCTTTTTTCGCCCACACCAAGCTATTGACCCCAACCTTCTGCGCTCTCCTCCGCCTGTTGGCCACATCCCGGTATCGCCTGGTCATCTTTTGGTGGGTTCTTTTAATAAGGGTGTGTGCTATCGCTAGGTCGTCCTCCTCTGCGTCCACGGAAGGCAATGAGGTACCAATGAGGCTAGGGAAACTGCGTGAGAAGAAGGCATAATAGGGCTGTTGTCCCGTGCTTGAGTGCACCGCTTGATTTATGACGGTTTGGCACGACTGGAGTAGCTGAGGCCAACGCAAGGGGTGCCCGTTGCAGAGGGATGCTAAGATACTTTTCGTAGTCCTATGCATCCTTTCAGTGGTGGAATTTCCCTGGGGATGATAAGGGGTGACGTAGAACAAGTCCACCTGGTTTTTCGGCAGATCTTCTTGAATTCTCCACTCGTGAACTCTCCGCCGTTGTCCAGGACGATACCTCGTGGCGTCCCAAAGTCGGTGAAGTATTGCCCAAGACAGTGTATGATGTGTTGTGTATGTTTGTCTCTGAGTGGGTAATATTTCACAAACCTACTGTAGTGATCTATCATAGTAAGGACATATCGGTAGCCCTGAGCTCCAGCAACCATATCGGTCAAGTCGATCCCGTTACGTTCCAATGGTTTACTTACAGGCGGGAAACCTTTCCAAGGTTGCTGTAATCCAGTTTCACCTTTGAATCTTTGACAAGTGGAACACTGTTTCACATACTCGCATACATCTACTTTTAGATTTGGCCAATAGAATAGCTCTTCTGCCTTTTTGATGGTTTTCTTTTGACCTAGATGTCCTGAGATTTCATGAGCGTGTTTAATAGCTTCTTTTGTTAATGACTTAGGAAACACCAAGCAATATTGGATGCTACCATCATTTGTTTCCTGAGCAAAATATAATAGTTCGTCAATCAACGCAAACTGGCTCAACATGGCTTTCGGTAGTCGTTTAGTAGGGAGCTTCTCACTCCGCAAGTACTTAGCTAACTCATCCCACATGGGTTCTTCTCGCTGCTTATTTCTCACTTCGTCTCGGCTAAATCCAAGCCAGTTGGTTTCTGACTGGTGGAATATCACTCTGACAGGTCTAGGAAGCTGATCGGCGACTACTTTATATTTACCCTTAACATATTGCACGTTGTAGTTGTACTCGCACATCTCGAGAATCCATCAGTTCATACGTGGGGATTTGGTTTTTCACTTAAAAATGCTGGTAAGCGGTTGATGGTCTGTCAAGATAGTAAAGTGGGAACCCCACAAGTAATGGTGGAAGTTGCGGCATGTGAGAACGACTGCCAATGCTTCTTTGTCAGTTGCGGAATATTTTCTCTCGCAGGGATTGAGCTTTTTAGAAAAGTAACCAATAGGTAAGTTGGAGTTGTCTGGTTGTATCTGCCTCAGTACGCCACCAATATGGGTGTTGCTCGCGTCGATGGTTACAATGAATGGTCGAGTCACACAGGCTCTTACCAATGCTGGCACATTCACTAAACACGACTTCAATTGAACAAACGCGGATTGGCACTCGTCTGACCATTCGAACGCTACTCCGGATCTTGTTAAGTTAGTAAGGGGAGCTGCTATTTTCGCGAACGAAGGTACGTGTTTTCGGTAGAACCCGCACATCCCAAGGAATCTCCGGACTTCTTTGACTTTTGTGGGTCTTTTCATTTTGTTGATAGCCTCTATTTTTTTTGGGTCCGGTTTACTTCCGGCCGCTGAGATTTTATGGCCAAGAAAGGTTACTTCTTTTAATCCAAAAGTACATTTGCTTAAATTTAGCTTGGCCTCATTCTGTGTCAATAAAGTGAATAGTTGCTGTAAGTGACTCAACAACATGGGGAAGTCATCAGCCCAAATTATTAAATTGTCCAAATAATTCTTTACCCAGCCTTGTTTCAACAATGGAGTAAGAATTTCTTGCATTCGTCGGGAAAATATGGCTGGTGAACATTTTAGTCCGAATGGTAAGCGCCTAAATCTGTAAAGGGTGACTCCATCACTGAATGTGGTTAAATCACGGCTCTCCTCGTCCAACATGATTTGAAAATATGCCTCACACATATCAAGAGTCACATAGTAATTATGACCTGCGGCCTGCTCGATCTTCTAGTCTGGGCAGTGGGTAGATATCCGTGGCTAGATGTTAATTCACGTGGCGATAATCTAAACACATGCGCTTGCTGGCGTCCGGTTTGTTAACTAATAGCCTACAATAGGAGATAACCAGGCAGCTGTTAATCTTTTAATAATTTCTCTCTCTTCCATGTCTTGCAACATTTCAGCGATCACCTGTTTAGCTTGTTCAGGATATCGATAGATCGGTCCACGGCTGGGCTGTGGGTCTGCTACTTTAATGTGAACGGGGGTACTGCTGATGGTTCCTAGTTCTCTTTTTTCCAAAATGAAGAGGGGATCGTGTTGCAGAATTACGTTAGCTAGTTCTTCTTGTTAAGCTAAAGCTAAGTGAGGCCATGTCTGTTCATCAATTAGCTTTCGGAGTCGTTGAACACGAGTTCCGCTTTCATCAGGTCATTATGAATTTTGGTAACTGAGCTGACTGTACTTTCAGGAGGGTCATCAATAATTTCATATGAGCCTAGAATGGTACCTTTCCGAAATAGTTTATCTTGTTTAGCTCCATTATTGAGGGGTAAATAGACTAAACCCTCTGAATTCACTTGTAATATGTAAGGGTGACTATTATGACTGAAACGTGCTTGTGGGTAGAACAGTAAAGTGGTTTTAGGCTCCTCACTGACTGGCACGGCTATGAATCTGGTTTGATATGGGGTGAGTCTCTCTACTGTTAAGAGATTAATCTGTTTCAACTGTTGAGGGTTCCTGACGGCCCTGATAGGTGTGGCCTGGACTCGCTCAACTTTTCCTTTCCGCCGCGGAACATAGTTTACGACGTACGGGGCTCCTCCCCACATCAGCGCTCGTTGCACACCATTCTAGATCAACGGAGATTGTCCGAGGACATCACATCCCAGCAACATTTCAGTAGTCAAGCAGGCGTTCGGGAAGACTGGACACCACTGTTGATGAACTTTCTCGTCTCCCACTCTGATCTCTACTTTGACCATACCCAGGATACGGAGCGGCGCTCCTGTGACTCCCTGTAATCTCGGTGGATTTCTCCTTGTGTTTATTTCTGTTCCTAACCGCTTCATGGTGGCCTCTTTGAGTAAGGTGTACCACTCCCTATATCAACTACGGCTTCCACTACTTTATTATTCACGTTGACACTTACCGTGGGCGATGTTATGCCTGCGGTTAGTCAAATAGACTGATGGGGGAACTTTGTTTCGTTGGCGATCTGCCTCGCATTTGGACTGGGTTGGTGAAATCTGTTATTTCTCCACATCGCTGTGCTGTGGTCTATGCGACCTGGGCAATCATGACTGCCTCTACGACATCCCAACCTACGGCAATCAAAACAGTGGCCTGGTGGTGGTTTGGCCCAACATTCTTGCAACGTGTGTGAACTCTTCAGACAATAACTACAGTATTTTCGCCTCGGTGTTACAGGAGGAGTAGATTGTTTTTGGTTGAGTTGTTCTGAATTTGTTTTCAAATCCCTTAATTGAGCTTTCAGTTCAGTCACTTCCTTGTCTGACTCGGGTTGATGGTTAACATGGGATGGTCTTGGTGGAGTATCCACTACATTTGTATTTGAGGGAACTTCACTTTTATTGTCCCTATCCGGCATTGCATTAACTCTCTTCGAGAAGCTGCCTCTCATTTTCGATCCTGTCAATGAATTTACGGAGTGGATATCCGTCATCAAGGTAACCTTCCAATTTTTCCCTGGACTCTAGCTGAAGACCATACCACAATTTCTTCTTAATTCGTTTATCTCGCGAGGGAAACTTTTGGAAACTTCGTTTCAAGAGCCGCGTGCTTACACATGAATCTATGTACAAACGCCTGAGGTGATTCTTCCCAGTCATAAGTCATGCTTTCTAGCTCTTGCCATGCTCGATCTACACTCAATTCAATGGCAAACTCCGCGCTCAAGAATTTTTTTGTTCGAGCCATGACAGTGCAAAATGTTTCTTTTGGTAATCATGGATGAAGTGGCCAGTTCGGAACCCATTCGACTTTTGGCAACTTGGATTCTGATCGCATTACTGGTATCAACTTGCTCAACCGCCTCACAAAACATTTCAAGGCGAGATGTGGCCTCTATCCCTTGAAGCTGATTTAATTCCAAAATTGGAATATCGCGCGGTTTTATGAGAGAGACCCGTGAAGTCATGGTGTGTGAACAAGGGGTCGAGTGTGAAGGCAACGTTCTATTCGCAGTACCGAATTGCTTATCCGCCTTATCTAATTGGATAGTTACATGATCTCTCATTGTTTGGGACGGATGATCAGCTTTCGGCTGCGATTGTCCAAATAATTGTTCATACAGAGACATGGTGACCCTAATTATCTTTTCCACCCTTACTCAGAAAATTAGATTTTGGAATGCTTTCTCTCTTTTGGTGTTTGTAAAAGAATTGTGGATTTTGTTTGTGAACACCTTCATTACCTTTGAGTAGGTCTAGTCACTTACATCGTCTCTGTAGGCCTCAACAATTTTGATAAATTTTGCGTCCACCCGCTCTCTAACTGTGCCTCTCCAGTGTACTCCATCATCTAGATTATTACTATAGTAAGCCCAGTTAAATTGCAGGTTTTGATTAGGCAAGCGTCGGCGAATTTTCTGATTGACAGAGTTCCTTACGGTTTTATGGTCCTCGGATGAAATAGGGGCACTTGCTCCCTGGTACACTCTTGGTTCTAATTGGCAAACAATCACCCTGGCACGGCATTGTTTCTCTAGCTCCCTGGTGACAATCTTTATTCTGTGAAAAATTTCTTGAGGGGTAGTATTTTGGTCAATATCATTACTTCCAATCCACAAAAATACAAGGTCACATTCCCACTCCATTGCAGAATTTAATCGGGGGTCCTGAAAGAAATTCCTAACCTTGCCCCCACTTGCCTGAAAGATTCTAATCCACGTCCTGAACATAGAGTTGCGGAGGTATTTGGGAGTGACCAACCAATGCTATCCTTATCATTCTCACTCTCTTTGCTAGTCACTTCCCTTCACTTTCTCACAAAAGCCACTAACCGGGGAATGATCATCCCACTGCTGCCACCAGTTGTAACGGTAGGATTTTTATCCCACCGTTGTTCATCAGTTGTAACGGTAGGATTTTTATCCCACCGTTGTTCATCAGTGTAATGATGAGAAATTGGATTTCCCACCGTTGTTGTTCCCCAGTGTAATGATGGTAATTTTATCCCATCATTATTTATCAGGTTTGTTCTGTTTAATTTACTTGTTGATAATACAAAGGGTACTCAACTTAATCTCCCCTCAATGACTGATAAAGTATTCACCAAAGAAAAAACGAAGGGGGGGGGGAGTAACTTCGACTTTGAATGATAAAGGTTAATTGCATAAAGGATATTTTTGGTAGCGTTTGTATTTTTAGCCGAGTCGAGAATAAGTTAGTACCATGTGTGTTAGTCGTTCCCAAAGCGGAGGAATTCTGAACTGGAAGGGGAGTGAGTCATGCGTGAGAGGACAAAATTCCCTTGGTTGGATTTACTTTAATAAATCTATACTTGTTAAACAACAGACATTTTTTTTTAATTACATGACCTTTAATAATATGAAAAGAGTTGTAAATTAAGTAGTAGTTTGGGCGATAGTAATACAGTACTGTTACCAAGCGAAACAATTTGAATATTTAACAATGACTCCTGAGTTCATCACATTTCATTCTCGATTATCAGTTATTTTTGGGCTCGTCATAAAATGCCCGCCGCCGAACCTTCCGCCCCGCCACCCCCCACCCCACCACCGGGCCACCATCACCCCACCACCCGAGGAAGGGATAACGGGGGGGGGGGCTAATGACCCAGGGCAAGAGGGTCATCCAACCATCACTGACCTGTGCCCCTTCTCCCCGCAACTGCCCTAACGCCAGGTGAGCCTAGATCCGCAACAACCTCAACGGCGGGCTGACCATCGACAGCAATGGGGTGGGACTGATACAAAACAAGTCCCTGGTAGCTTTTTGGTGACGACCATAGTTACACCCCTTAAGGGCAGGAGGTCCCTTGGTGAGCCACGAGGTGTCCCCACCTCTGCCACAGTCAGCCACGAGGGAACACCACCCTCTGCCACAACTTTGGTGAGCCACGAGGGGCTAGTACCCTCTGCCACAGTGAGCCACGAGGGAACAATACCCTCTGCCACAACTTTGTTGAGCCATGAGGGGCCAGTACCCTCTGCCACAGTGAGCCACGAGGGAACACCACCCTCTGCCACAAACAGGACAGGAGGTCCTTTGGTGAGCCACGAGGGGCCAGTACCCTCTGCCACAGTGAGCCACGAGGGAACACCACCCTCTGCCACACCCCTGGTGAGCCACGAGGGCTAGTACCCTCTGCCACAGTGAGCCATGAGGGAGAAATACCCTCTGTCACAAACAGGGCAGGAGGCCAGTACCCTCAACCACCCCAAGGGTAAGAGTCCCTTGTAGAGAGCCAAAAGTGGGTCCCAGGGTAAAACAACCTGGAGCCACGTCTGTGACGGAGACAGGAGAGAGAGTCGCCTCCATGCTACCCTCCCTGTATAGGAGAGAGAACACGGTCTCCGTGTGTCCTCTACATTCAGCAATCTCCTGTGGGAGTAGCTGGACACCACTCGGGAGAGTTGCCCCGAAGGTGTCACCGGAGCGGAGACAAAGTCCCAGTCAGGACCTGCCTCCTACTCCTGGGAAATTCTTGTCTCCCCCAGGCACCAGCAGGAGACAAGGCCGCAGCCCACACCTGACAGCGTGTCCCCTGGCAGACCTCCACAGCCCCAAGACCCCCAGGCGAGCCCAGCAGCCTACCAGCGCTGCCCTCCGGTGCCAGACACGCCTCCTCCAACTGTTTGGCCCCAGTCCCGAGGGCCACCACTCCAGGTCGAGGCCCCGCATAGGCGGGCCTCCCTGCACCACGACGACGAGACCCTGAGTTGAGGGTCTACACCAGGTCGAGGCCCCTAGGCAAGAGGGCCTCCCTGCAACGTACCGATGGAACGGACCCGGGTAGTGACTCCCCCTGCGGGTAGTGTGACGCCCGCCACGGGTAGAGTCCCCAGAGGTCCCCCCCCCTGGCTATAGTGACAGAGTGATATAACTCAAGAAAAACGGGTAAGATCAGTGACACCTTTTCAATCTCAATATACCCGAGAAAGTGGAACAGGAACAGTGACAGAGTGACATAGTGCGATCTATAGGAAGTCAACAAATAAGTGTTCGTGATCCCCATAAACTCACCTGCCCCTTTTTAAAGAGAGTAATTCTATAATAGTAAATCTAGTGTTGTTCCCCCATCCCAGAATAGATGAGTTTCCCCGTCAGTGTGATCGGCAGCCGGGTGCGCGGGCGAGTGTCGCCGCGCCTAGTTAACCAAGTCAAGTGTCGTGATCCGCCCCCTGCCTTTCTTATAGTAATACTCCTCCCCTAGACTATTAAATTTGCATATTCCTCTTGTGACTGTGAGTATAGACTTTTTGGGCTTTGATGAAAGACAATCACCTTCACTTATAGAACCACGAGCCATTGTTATATGTGATTATAGTGTGTTGAATATCCCGTGTCATCCTAACGTAACTCTGTATATCTGTATCCCATTTCCTAAATATCATTCTATGTAATATTGTAACGGTGTTAGAATTAAGGTAATAGATGTGTTAAGGTATACTGCCTAGTTTTTATGTCCTGTTCCTTTGTTGGTGCTTTACTTCCGGTCCGGAAAGAGGACCCCGCTCGGTCGCTAGTGTTTTTAGGACGAGGAGTCGACCTAAAAACACTCAGCATAACACTGGTGGCAAGCGGTGGTTCTGGATCCGAGTAAAAGCACGGAGGAACATAAAAGGAAACTTGCACAATGGCAGCCAAACTGCACATTCAGTTACCAAAATTCAACCCGGACCAATGTGACATGGATGTATATTTGGATATGATCAAACCCCTTTTAGACATAGGGTTTGACTCGGATAAAGAGAAAATTGCAGTCACATTACCTAACCTGGGAAAAATTATCACAAATGTCGCACTCAAAATAGTCCCAGAACTGTCATGGGACCAGTTCACACAAATAGTGAAACAGGCTTTCATGCTTTGCATGGGCAGAGTTGTCACTGTTTCACAACTCGGCGCCCTCACCTATGACGGTAACTTGGACTACACTTTCGTCCAGGCTCGGCGCCTCGTCAGCGCCGCTTATCCCGAGGCAGAAATGAATACTCGGGATACTCACACATTCAATGCTCTGCTAAGGATTCTCCCTAGCATAGTCAGGGAGCACTTCTCCATTCATGATCCATCAGGAAACATGGATCAGGACCTGCAACTCATCAGACGTCTCCTCGCCGCCCGTCCCACACCACAACCACTTCACGCAGTAACAAAATTCCCCACAAATCACAACCCCTCACCAAAACCCAAGCTGCCGCCTAACCAGTCGCCTGCAGAACCGCCTCCCACAGTGCCCAGGACTTACCCACAAAGGAAGCGCCATAACCCCAGTGAACAAAGCAACTTAATTATCATAAACCCTTGGGAGTTCACGGCTTGCAGTCGCACCTGCCCCCTTCATGACATTAGGGAGCAACTCAAGGCAAATAGGCGCAAAAATCCCCAACACAGGCGTAGGGAAGTCTCCTCCCTTGACGCCGCCGCCCAGGAGGACGACGTGCCACCACTGCTCTACCAAGGACCGGACGACAACGAACACGACGACTACACCCATCCTCAGCAGATGGATTTTTAGGCCCGCCCCCGCACCTCCCCACGGTGGCAGGGGCCACCTCACATAACTACAGGCCCCCAGTCTACAACAAGATATGGCTGAACGGGGTCAAGGCAAGATTACTGGTGGATACGGGAGCAGCCAGGTCTTGCCTCTACTCCCATTTTTACTCCCGCCACATCTTAGCATTCGGCCCACTCCTCCCCACTTCAGCCAACCTCGTAGACGCGGGGGATGGCCCCCTCCCCATCCGTGGGGAAACCATGGCCCTACAAACCACCACCCACCAACGAGTCTCCACCGACCACCCATTCATCATATTTGACTCTTCATGTAGTCAATATGATGGATACCTCGGCCTGGACCTCCTTCAGAAACTCCACGTGACCATTGATTGTTATCAGCGTCGCCTCCACTTCGGTCCGGGCCACCCTAACCAAGCATCCACCGACAAGGGAAAAAAAAAAAAAAAGAAGGATAGACAACACCACCACCCACACACCACCCACACACACACCACCCTACAACACTCACCCTCCCCAACCAACTTGTACATGTATCCCCACCCTAACCTCCCTAAATGCCTCGCTTCATCCCCCTCCAACCCCATCCCCCATTCCACCCTTGCTACCCCAGACTCCCTCATTCCCCGCTGCTATTGCTGCCACCATTACCATTCCACCTTACCATGAAGCGTGGGTCACACTCACCAGACCCTCAGGCACATCAGTCCTTTTTTCACCGTCCATCCCCACCGGACCCCTATCATCCTGTTTAGTTTCCCCTACTTTCCTCCCCCCCCCCCACGCCCACAAAATCCGTATCGCGAATCTCGCCACAACACCATTAACTCTGCCTCGAGGACTCATCATTGGTGATGCAGAAGAGGCAGAACCATGCTCAGCACCATCCCCTGACCACCCCACTCTCCCCAACATACCACCACATCTATCCCCTTCCCAGTCAAACAGCCTCCACCAACTACTCCTGGACTTTCAGGACTTATTCTCCGCCGGCCCGACTGATCTTGGCCATACCACCTACCTAAGCCACGAGATCAATACTACCGGACCTCCCATTCGCCAACCATCTCGCAAAAAAAATCCCAAACAACGGGCAGAAGAAGACCGGCAGGTCCAGGAAATGCTCGATGCCGGTGTCATATCAAACTCCACTAGCCCATGGTCCTCACCTGTAGTACTCGTGTGAAAAAAGGACGGAACCATGTGTTTCTGCGTCGATTACCGCAAAGTGAACGACGTTACCATCAAAGACGCTACACCACTACCCAGGATCGACGACTCCCTAGACTCTCTCCATGGATCGACATGGTTCTCTACCCTAGACCTGCAATCAGGCTATTGGCAGGTTCCAGTCCACCCCGACGACAAACACAAAACCACCTTCTCAATGTCAAACGGGAAGCACTACGAATTCAACGTCCTTCCCTTCGGACTCTGCAACGCTCCTGCTACATTCTCCCACCTTATGGAATCTGTGCTGAGTGGACTCACCTGGGAAACCTGTTTGGCTTACCTAGATGACGTAATAGTTTTCAGCCATACCTGGGCCGACCACCTCCACCGCCTCAAACAGGTATTCCAGTGTATACGCCAGGCTGGGCTCAAGCTAAAGCCCACAAAATGTGTTCTAGCTGAACGATCAGTCTCCTTCCTCGGACACCTGATCAACGCAGAGGGCATCTCTCCCGACCCCGACAAGCTACGTGCAATCGCCGACATTCCCCCACCCCGCAATGTGCACGAAACCAGGGCCTTCCTAGGTTAATCCTATTACCGGCGTTTCGTGAAAGGTGTCGCGAACATCGCCAAACCCTTGCACGACCTTAAAAAAAAGAACCCTTTGTCTGGACAGATCCCAGAAACAATGCATTCACCACCCTCAAAGACAAACTCACCTCCGCCCCAGACGTCGCCTTCCCAGACTACAACCTGCCGTTCCGCCTGTATACTGACGTCTCACTCCACGCCATAGGGGCGGTCCTTGCACAAGTCCAAGACGGCCGCGAACACATCATCGCCTGTGCCAGCCGCACCCTGAACTCTGCGGAAAGGAATTACACGGCCACCAAACGTGAATGCCTAAGAATTATATGGTCACTCGAGTACTTCTGCTCGTACATCTCAGGCACCCATGTGATCGTCATTACTGATCACCAGTCCCTAAAGTGGTTGCACCAATCCAACACCACAAATGCACAGCTCACAAGATGGAGAGAAACCCTCGAAGAATACGATTTTGAAATATCGTATCGTCCAGGCAAGCTCCACACGAACGCCGATGCCCTATCAAGATTACCCATCAACGCCATCTCAGTAGAACCAGACCTGATCAAGATGTGGCAAGATAAGCAACGCCCTACCTGGATCCCGCTGAACATTTTCAGCAAACTCCACCTGCACGGCGAACACCTGTTCGACCCCAACGGCCACATCGTCCTAAGCCCCACCACCGCCCACGACACCATGCTGCACCTTCACGCCAACAACGGCATTCACCTAGGCACTAAGAAACTCACTCAAGTGTTCAATGACATGCACTGGACACCGAACCCCACCACCATCGCCAAGAACATTATACAATCCTGCCGTGCCTGTGCTCTAGGAAACGATATCACCCGCACACCAGGCCCATCCGGAAAACTAACAGCAACAAATCCCTGGCAACTACTTTCCCACGACGTCGTCGGACCCCTCACCCCCAAAGCAGGATATAAATATATAATCACCTTCGTTGACGTCTATTCCAAGTTCATAATAGCATGTCCTGCAAAAGATCACAGTGCAGTATCCGTCGCAGATGCTCTGACCTGCCACATATTCCCATACTTTGGCATTCCCCAGGCGTTACACTCCGACAATGCACCGGAATTCACAGGAAAAATCTGGCAAGAATTAGCTAAAATATTTGGATTCCACATCTCCCACTCGTCCCCCTACTGGCCCCAAGGCAACAGCATCTGTGAAAAAAGTCATCGCTCCCTCCTCAATCAGGTCCGCACTCGCATCATGCAAACAGGGAATGAAGACTGGCCTGCTCATGTCAAAATTGTTCAATGGGGCCTAAACACATGCCCACGAAAAGACGGCATAACACCACACGAGCGAGTATTCGGGGAAACCCCGCTCCTCCTCCCGCTCCACCACCACCTCCAGCCACCCACCCCGCCCTCCACCACAGACCCTCTCCACCACCTCAAACGCTGCCTCCACAACCTGCAAACACAACAAGACCTTACGCCCGACACCAACCACACCAACCCCTACAAACCTGGCCAATCCGTTGTCGTGGCACAACTCCCTACCTCAAGTAAGATCTCACCCCGATTCATCGGACCCTTCACCATATCCCAAGTCCCCAACCTGTATCAAGTAATCATCAATCAGCAAGGCCATCAACGCACGTATTGGAATCGCCACGTGCGACCCTTCCACCCACCCAACAATGACCACTCCCACACCCGCATGCCCCGCACCTCTGCCCGACCACCTGGCCACGCCGACACTTCCGAGAATTACCCCCCAAACTCCTACGCCTACTATTTCTCACCCCCACCCAGCACCTCACCTACAACCACACCACCCCCCATCACACCTGATCCTGACTCACCACAGCCACTGCCCCCATCACCACCCCCGCCCAGCACCATCACCCACTCACCGAGTCCCACACCACCCTCTACCACCCATCCCCATACCACCCCGCACACAGCGTTGCCTCCACCACCTGCCTCACCACCACCACCCCAAGCCACTACCTCCTCAAACCGCGCTCCTCAACCCCCACTCACCTGCGCCCGCACCACGCCCATACCTACCCCATCAAATGCTTCCCCCCTCCCCAGCGACCATGCTCACTATACCCGCCACACCGCACTGCCACCCACCTCACCCCCCAACAGCCGCACACCCTCACCACCACCACGTCCACAACCACCCTCACCCACACTCCCCACCACCACTACCAGGCCTGGTCGCCTCTCACCCCCACCACCCAGATACACCCCAACACCACCCCCAGTAAACACCCAGCCCGCCAACCACCACCACAAACCCCCCCTACCCCAAACACCTCCCCCATGACCCTCCCTCTCCACCAAGCACGATGGAAAACCCACAAATCCCAATTCCCCAAAGTGAAATCCTCCACCCACAGACCCATTTTCCATAAAAGCGCCTACCCACCAACACTCGCCAGCATTCAGCTACTGCTGTCCCACCAGGCACCAACCACCAACATGAGGATCACCCGAGTCCAGTGGCTACCCTACAACCAGCAACCCATCAGGATCCGACAGACGCCCCAGATTCTTCGCCGCCTACGCCACACAAACCTCTCATCCTCCATCCGCCTCTTCTTCAACCCAGCCCAAGAACCAAACACCATGACCAACCACTGGATGAATCTCCTGCAACACCTCACCCCGATCAACAAGACATTCACTACCACCACCTACCACCTGCAGTCACGGGGTCGTGACTTTTTCATGAACGACGGTGGTAAAATGCCCGCCGCCGGACCTTCCGCCCCGCCACCCCCCACCCCACCACCTGGCCACAACCACCCCACCACCCAAGGAAGGGATAACGGGGGGGCTAATGACCCAGGGCAAGAGGGTCATCCAACCACCACTGACCTGTGCCCCTTCTCCCCGCAACTGCCCCAATGCCAGGTGAGCCTAGATCCGCAACAACCTCAACGGTGGGCTGACCATCGACAGCAGTGGGGTGGGACTGATACAAAACAAGTCCCTGGTAGCTTTTTGGTGACGACCATAGTTACACCCCTTAAGGGCAGGAGGTCCCTTGGTGAGCCACGAGGTGTCCCCACCTCTGCCACAGTCAGCCACGAGGGAACACCACCCTCTGCCACAACTTTGGTGAGCCACGAGGGGCTAGTACCCTCTGCCACAGTGAGCCACGAGGGAACACCACCCTCTGCCACAAACAGGACAGGAGGTCCTTTGGTGAGCCACGAGGGGCCAGTACCCTCTGCCACAGTGAGCCACGAGAGAACACCACCCTCTGCCACACCTCTGGTGAGCCACGAGGGGCTAGTACCCTCTGCCACAGTGAGCCATGAGGGAGAAATACCCTCTGCCACAAACAGGGCAGGAGGCCCAATAGTGAGCTGTAAGGGGCCAGTACCTTCAGCCACCCCAAGGGTAAGAGTCCCTTGTAGAGAGCCAAAAGTGGGTCCCAGGATAAAACAACCTGGAGCCACGGCTGTGACGGAGACAGGAGAGAGAGTCGCCTCCGTGCTACCCTCCCTGTATAGGAGAGAGAACACGGTCTCCGTGTGTCCTCTACCTTCAGCAATCTCCTGTGGGAGTAGCTGGACACCACTCGGGAGAGTTGCCCCGAAGGTGTCACTGGAGTGGAGACAAAGTCCCAGTCGGGGCCTGCCTCCTACTCCTGGGAAATTCTTGTCTCCCCCAGGCACTAGGAGGAGACGAGGCCGCAGCCCACACCTGACGGCGCGTCCCCTGGCAGACCTCCACAGCCCCAGGACCCCCAGGCGAACCCAGCAGCCTACCAGCGCTGCCCTCCTCATGCTGCGGAGCCTCCGGCGCCAGACACGCCTCCTCCAACTGTTTGGCCCCAGTCCCGAGGGCCACCACTCCAGGTCGAGGCCCCACATAGGCGGGCCTCCCTGCACCACGACGATGAGACCCTGAGTTGAGGGTCTACACCAGGTCGAGGCCCCTAGGCAAGAGGGCCTCCCTGCAATGTACCGATGGAACGGACCCGGGTAGTGACTCCCCCTGCGGGTAGTGTGACGCCCGCCACGGGTAGAGTCCCCGGAGGTCCCCTCCCCTGGCTATAGTGACAGAGTGATATAACCCAAGAAAAACGGGTAAGATCAGTGACACCTTTTCAATCTCAATATACCCGAGAAAGTGGAACAGGAACAGTGACAGAGTGACATAGTGCGATCTATAGGAAGTCAACAAATAAGTGTTCGTGATCCCCATAAACTCACCTGCCCCTTTTTAAAGAGAGTAATTCTATAATAGTAAATCTAGTGTTGTTCCCCCATCCCAGAATAGATGAGTTTCCCCGTCAGTGTGATCGGCAGCCGGGTGCGCGGGCGAGTGTCGCCGCGCCTAGTTAACCAAGTCGAGTGTCGGGATCCGCCCCCTGCCTTTCTTATAGTAATACTCCTCCCCTAGACTATTAATCTTGCATATTCCTCTTGTGACTGTGAGTATAGACTTTTTGGGCTTTGATGAAAGACAATCACCTTCACTTATAGAACCACGAGCCATTGTTATATGTGATTATAGTGCGTTGATTATCCCGTGTCATCCTAACGTAACTCTGTATATCTGTATCCCATTTCCTAAATATCATTCTATGTAATATTGTAACAGTGTTAGAATTAAGGTAATGGATGTGTTAAGGTATACTGCCTAGTTTTTATGTCCTGTTCCTTTGTTGGTGCTTTACTTCCGGTCCGGAAGGAGGACCCCGCTCGGTCGCTAGTGTTTTTAGGACGAGGAGTCGACCTAAAAACGCTCAGCATAACACGTCAATAGCCTCAAGACTGGGACATTCAGTGACATGGACTGTCTTTTCTGGCTGGCATAGCCTCGAACCAAAAATATTCACTCATGTATTATGACGTCGGGCCAGTCTAAACTCATCACACAGTTCACTAATATTTCATAATCACTCGGGCTTGCTTAGCCTCGAGGAACAATTCGAAATTACATATCCTTACAACCACTAAATTCACTTCAACACTTCCAATAATTCTAACCTATTAATAAAAGAACAGAGAGAGAAAAAAAAGGTTGATGAGTTAAATTCGCTTTTCCGTTACTGATCACATTAACTTTCAAAATTCTGTACATTCTCTACTATAAAAAAAAAAAAAAAAAAAGGTTCACCTGACTGATTCATAATTCAATTGCTACTACATTCAGTTATAAATCTATTTGTGGGTAGTGTAAGTGTGTGTGTAGAACATGTCTATGGGCAATATCACATGATGGCCTCGTGCAACCCCAAAGTCACGGTGTCTGTGGACTGAAACAATGTCTGTTATCCACAACGTCTGGTTAGCCAATGCCTACGTTAAGCTTTTAACAACATTACTTCATATTGTTCACGACAAGCAAGAATTAAAACAAGCAAGGGGGGAGAAAGGAGGAATGTGTACAGCTCACCTGAAACAACGTCTGTTACCCACAACGTCTGGTTAGCCAATATGGCTTAGCTGGGCACATAGGGACGCTACTGCTAGTCAAATAAGACTGTGTTTTTGCGATATGGTGGGTTTTAATTCTCTTCACTATTTATATAGTAGAGCACACATGACGTTAGGACTTTTGATTGAATTGGGGAAAATTTGGGATTCATTCCTTACTACAGTTAAATACTGAATTTACCGCCATCCCGCCCTGAGTTTGGGGTAGCTTATGCCATCTAGTGACGGCTAAGGCAAGCGGAACTACTTGATCCTCACAAATTACATTATCATTGCCCTTTCTGACTATTAATTTCACATATTTGAATTCTAGCAGCTTCATTAGTAAGCATTTCACAACAATGATACGGAAAGAATTGCATACCCATTATTATTCTGTTTAAGGTTTAAACTTGGCGCCCGGCAACGACGCACCACAAGCAAGGGGATGTTGCCCCACATCTGTTATTCGTTACCTACCAGATGGGTGAACTCCCATAACTCAACACTCCCAGTTACACTACCTATGCATAGATACAGAGATATATACATATAAAAATAAAGTTGTCCCTATATCGATCATTAACACATGAACTACTACTTAGAACAGGAGCCTTATAGACTAGTATTCAGATTACACTCTAACTTAGAAATTACAGTACCTCTAAACATATACATGAATACTAAATTTGTGGCATTACAAGTGCAATGAAAGAGAGGCAGGACACAAAAACTTCAGGCAATAACCTTTAACACGTATATTACCATAGTCAGACACAGGACAAAAGCAGCAGATATTACAACACAATATATGACAGAAATAAAACCTTAACTAGGATATTAGTATCTCGCAGGATACTGTCTTAACTAATACTGTTACCGAGACAGAAAGTCTAGTGAACAGGTGTACAGGGAACACGGGCGCGCGTGGGAGCGCGGGGAGAGAGCTCACTCCGGGGGGGGGGTGTAGGGGGAAGGACTCGTGATGGACCGGAACAGAGTTATGATAATATTGGGAGAGGGTAAGCATTATTAATTCAAACTTAGTATCACCTGATAGCAAAGGGGTTTTGACATTTGATTCTATCTCTTATTTTTTTTACGCTAGCTGTTGGGAAGAGATTCTTTAGGAAGCGAGGGAGTAGAGGGACACTGGATATTCACTGTTTATGGTAATATAAACGGGAGGATATTATTCTCATCTTTCTCTATTATTTTCTGGTAACAAGGGACATGGGTATATTTTCACTACAGAGGATTCCTCGGGGGAAGAGTCTTACTGGTTTTCTACAAGGGCGTCACTTGTGAGTCAGATTCCTCAGAACTCACTCACTGTACTCGTTCTTACTCATTCGCCCGTGATTTCACTCACCCCGATATTTGACATACATTAAGTCACTGTATCACTGTAACCTGTTTTCTAGGGCAACGTCACACTTAACATAATTTCACTTCACTAGGGGCACCGCCAAGGGAGGGTGTACCGAGAGGGCACGGGACGGCTCGCAGGGGCGTCCTCTCACGTCCAGGGCTGCAGGTGGCACAGGAGCCCGCAGTCTCCGGGCTAGGTTTAGGGGTGTGGCCCTCAGGGCTAGGGCCAAACAGGTCCAGGAATCTCTGGCTCAGGTTTCGGTTGGAGGTGGAGGTCTTACGCCGTCTCTTGGGCGTGGAGAGGTCGCGCCCAGGTGTCCTGGGGAGGGTCTGGAGGGACTGAGGACTGCGGTCCCCAGAATCGAGGGGCGCCATCAGGGAGGGGCTGCAGCACCGTCCTGCACTAGGGTCCGTCAGGTGGGTCTTCTCCAGGGCCAAGCGTAGAGACCAGAGGCCAGGGGAAGCCGTTAGGCCTCGCAGGGTCTCTCTGGTGCTGGGGAACCAGGTGCCTGCCTCACGCAGGGGCGATGACAATACCTCCTTTTGGCCGTGGGGCCTGGCAATTGGCTGTGGCTGCCCAGGGGCGCAACTATAGGGCGTCAAGGCCCAGCAATTGGCCGTGGCCTGTGTGGGGGAGCCAGCGCACCTCTGGTCACCTCTTGGGCAACAGTAGGCCGTCCTCTTCTGCAGGAGGGGGGAGTGACAGTAGGCCATCTCAGGGGCAGTGCCTTCGGAGTGGCAATTGGCCGTCTCCTTCGGCAGGAGGGAAGAGCAGCAATCAGCCGTCTCAGGGGCAGCACCTTCAGAGCGGCAATTGGCCATCTCCTTCAGCAGGAGGGAAGAGCAGCAATTGGCCATCTGAGGGGCAGCACCTTCAGAGCGGCAGTAGGCCGTCTCCTTCAGCAGGAGGGAAGAGCGGCAATCGGCCGTCTGAGGGGCAGCACCTTCAGAGCAGCAGTAGACCGTTTCCTTTGGCAGGAGGGAGGAGCGGAAATAGGCCATCTCAGGGGCAGCACCTTCAGAGCGGCAGTAGGCTGTCTCCTTCAGCAGGAGGGAGGAACGGCAACAGGCTGTCTCAGGGGCAGCGCCTTCAGAGCGGCAATAGGCCGTCTCCTTCGGCAGGAGGGAGGAGCAGCATTAGGCCGTCTCCTTGGGCAGAAGAGAAGAGCGGCAGTAGGCTGTCTCGAGGGAAACACCTTCAGTGCAATGCTTGACCAACTGGCAAAGGCGGGAGCGGCAGTTGGCCGTCTCCAGAGGGGCGCTGTCAGGAACTGAGATATCAGCTCCACCCCGGGCTGATCCGGCAATTCCTCTTCCCAAAGGTAGTGTACTCCTCCTGCTAGGGTGGCGGTGTGACGGTTGGGTGTTATAAGGGCGCACGGCGCAGGCTGCCTTATGCCGTTGTCGCATTGGATCCCCTAGTGTGGATGCAGCTATTCCGTGGGGTCTGGGTAGGGGTGTCGTGTGTTTCTGGGGGCACTACGCTGTTCTTCTCTCACCTTGTTTTCGGGGGCACTATCTTGTAAGCCACGCATTTCATAAAGTATAACTTAGATGAACACCCACTATGGAAAAGACAAGACTGATACAAATAGTGATGAATTCAGATATGCATAAGCTCATAAACCATGCTTGCCAAGTGAAGCTATAAATTAGGAAGCAATCAGTAACAATAGTAGGATCAACAACAATAGTTATATTACAACGCTAACAAGGGCAACAAAATAAGTTAGCAAATTATGGTAATCTGTTTAGGGGGACGTGGTGGCTTAATCGGTAGAGAAGTGGCCTGTGGTCCTGTTGGACCCAGGTTCAAATTTCCGCTGGGGCAGGGAACAGGTTAAGGATTTGAATTTCATTTAAAGCAGACTTTACTAATCTACCAGAAGACCCGCCGACATGTTGTAAGAATACTCCTGCTAATACCAATACACCAGTCCTGTATGAGACAGCCCTAGTATGTATTCAATATGGATGGTGGGTGTGAGCACCGAAGTGGTGACATACAGAGGAGTATGATATGTAGGAGGACTACTGGGCCTTGGAAGCAGGCTGTGAAGTCTATGCCCAGAGTCGAGCACATAAAAACAAAAAATACCCATCCACTTCACTTGTTTTTGCTGTGCCCCGGAGAAGTGTATTCCATGACGTCACAAAGATGCATGGGGAGGCAAAATGATCAGACCTGTTCTCACTGGACCTTGGATGGAACAGCCTCAACCAGGTTGTCTGCCTGGAGAAGATCACAGAGGGTCTTATTGGTCAGTTCTCCTAGCTGGTACAGTACAACCGGCTGTGGGCGCCAAGAGCCAGGAGATATTTTAAACAGGCACATTGAGCCAAACCACAGAGGCCTTGAGTGAAGGGTGGGATGGGCTGTCCTCCGCACCTGGAGGAGTGAAGGACTCCAGAATGTCCACCTCGGTCGAGGAGTCAGTTGACAAATCCTCAGCCTAGAGGCAGAGGTGAAAGAGTCTTGTCCCCCTTCAATCGCTGGCATCTGGTGGTGGTCGCCAGTAGGGTCATCGGTTGTAGCCATAGCCTGGTCCAGAGCCGGGTGGGTACTTGAAGACAGGCAGGTGTGCCAATTCAAAGAGGCATTGAACCCCAGCCTCTTCTGGGGTGTCTGTCGGAATGTGATGGGCTGTAGCACTGTGGTCCTATGCTCTTGACAACAGCGAGAAGCAAGACGTACATCACAGGCGAAGCACTCAAGAATGACAAGGCATGGCAGCCCATTCTGCTCAAAGATCTTGGGGAAAAGAACATGGAATGCCCCCTTCTCACCCCCACAGAAAGCCTTTGCTGTTGCAACAAACAGCTCAACTATGGTGCTAACTTCTCCAGGACTTGTAGTGACCATGGCATGGTGTTCTTGGGCTGAGCAGTGCCTCCATGCATGGGTGAAACCCTGCATGGCCACGCTACCTGGCCCCGTAACATCCCTGGCCTTAGGATCATTAGGAGTCCCAAAGATAGCAAACTTCACAGCCTTGCCATCCCTGAGAGATTGTTGGAGGTGCTGTGGATTTGGTGCAACCACAGCCTGGCAATGCATGTGTTATGCAGCGTGTTCTGTGTCCCGACTTCTCGGGTCCAGTCGCAGTGCAACTCTGGGTCCTTAATTCCTGACCGGGTCAGCACTAGCAAGGAAGGAAAACACAAACACCACGAGCCAACAAATACTCGAATATATTATGGAGAAACAATTACACACACAGTATTCTATGACCAGAGTCGAAATTACACAATTCCTTATACTGATATTGGTCTGAATCACTGTCCACCTAGTTCAGCCTCTTTGTCTCACATCTGGGTTATTTCCTCACAGTACCACAGGCAATATTTCGCCAATATAGATAATACATCAACACAGAGAGGATTACATACAGCACAGCCCAATATACCCACAGGGACAGCCCTTAACCCTATTCGGTGCAACCCGTATCATTTTTGATACGCCCTAACTAATTTTTACCAATAAACTCTAGTTTGTAAGCAATGCATGGTCTCACGATTGTTTTCTAATTAAATTACTGGAAACAACAAATGGTGATTCTGAGCGAAAAAACTGGGTTGAAACGAGCGTTTTCTCTAAAATTAACGATTTTTCCCCGTGGAGAGCGCTAAACAAAAAGAAAACGCTCGAAGGTGAGTGGAATATCTGGGACCTTAGCCTACGCAAGCCTAACGGGCATCAACACAGCTTCCAGACGTACGATACGTTTCCTATTTTCATTGAAACTACTTTATTTTCTATGTATTATTCATTGTTCATACTTTATGACTCCTCATACGTAGTGAAATAGTTATTTCATTCACTAATTTTATTATATATGTATTATTCATTGTTTTTTCTCTATGACTCCCCATACGCAATGAAATGGTTGTTCGTACACATACACACAGATACACACATGCGAATTATATTGTGCACACAGATACAAATGGAAGAGAAATCGGAAAGAATTATACTAACTGGGGACTTCAATACAAATATAAATTGGAATAGTCTAGATATAAATAGCCAAGAAAGCTGTTGGGACCAAAAGCTCCTGGATCTCGTACAAGAGTTTTTCTTAACGCAAAATGTGAGGGAAACCACTAGAAAAAGAGGACTTGATGTACCTTCAGTGCTAGATCTAATATTTACTAGGCAAGAAAATGACATTGACAGTTTAATATATCACCCTCCACTCGGCAAAAGCGATCATGCAGTACTAAATTATAACTTCAGGATAGCATATGACATAGTAAACAGCAATGACAGTTACAAAAAGAGCCTAAACTATAAAAAGGGAAATTATCAAGACTTAAAGAAGTATTTCTTAGAAGTTGATTGGGAAAATGAGCTTAGAGGACAAGATTTAAATGCTGTATATAAAAAATTTTGTGCATTTTATGAAATAGGAGTCCAGAAGTACATCCCACAGCACAAAGAAGCAGGTAAGAAAATACAGAAATGGTTCAATACAGAATGTAAAAAATCAAAAGAAAGAAGAGATTTGTTGTGGACTAGATACAGAAGACACAATAATGAAAGGGCGTATAATAATTACAAACAGGCAAGAAACGACTATACAAGAATAAGGAGGGAAGCCCAAAAACAGTTTGAGAAGGATATAATAAATAAAAGTAGTGATCAACCAAAGCTGTTTTACAGCTATATCAGAAGCAAAACCAAAGTAAAAGATATAATACAATCCATTACGGACGAGGGAATCACTTATACACAAGAGAAAGATATTTGTGAAGCACTAAATAAGAATTTCCAATTAGTTTTTACAGAAGAAAAAAATTTTGAGAGGGACTATGTGGAACACGCATGTCCACACATACTACCAGATATACAAATAGCAGAAAAAGTAATACAGGAGGAATTAAGTAGATTAGACAGAGGAAAAGCAAGTGGTCCTGATGAAATTTCATGTTGGGTGTTACAAGAATGTGCAAAGGAGTTAAGTAAACCACTATTTTTAATTTTCAAGAAATCCTTGAGTCAAGGGAAACTACCTGATATTTGAAAAAAAGCAAATATAGTCCCCTTATTCAAGAAAGGAAATAGACAAAATCCTCTCAACTACCGACCAGTATCACTGACCAGTGTTGTAAGCAAGGTATTAGAAAAACTTATAAGAAAAGCTTGGGTAAATCATCTAGAAGAACACAGTATGATAACAGAAAGACAGTTTGGTTTCAGAAAAGGAAAATCATGTGTTACTAATTTGTTGAGCTACTATGACAGAGTAACAAACACAATACAGGAAAGGGAAGGATGGGTGGACAGTATCTATTTAGATTTCAAGAAAGCTTTTGACACAGTACCACACCAAAGACTTTTATGGAAACTGTACCATCAAGGAGGAATTCGAGGCAAACTGTTTTGTTGGATGCAAGACTTTCTCATAAAAAGAGAAATGAGGACAGTACTAAGAGGAAACTACTCATCATGGAAAGAAGTGACTAGTGGAGTACCACAGGGTTCGGTGCTGGCACCAATCATGTTTTTAGTGTACATAAATGATATAAACAGTAACACTGGAAATGAGAGCTATTTGAATATGTTTGCAGATGATGCAAAAATACAAAGGAGAATTACTAGCACAGACTCTTGTAGGGAGCTACAAGAAGAATTAAATAAACTTCATGAATGGAGTAGTACATGGCAAATGGAATTCAATGTGGACAAGTGTCATGTAATCAAGTTTGGTAAAAGTGGAAAAAGACCTGATTGGGATTATAAGTTAGGAAATAAAACCCTATACACATCAGAAAGAGAGAAAGACCTAGGTGTGATTATCAATAACAGACTATCTCCGGCTGACCACATCAGCGAGAAGGTATGGAACATGTATACACTGCTTGCAAATATGAGAATAGCATTCACATACATAAATGAAGACATGCTAAGAAGGATAATAACATCATTCATTAGACCAACCCTGGAATATGCATCAATAGTCTGGAGTCCTCATCTCAAAAAGCATATAGACAAGATTGAAAAAGTTCAAAGGGCCGCTACAAGATGGATACCAAGCTTAAGGGACCTAAGCTACGAAGAAAGACTAAATAAACTGAATCTACCAACACTACAGGAGAGAAAGAAATGAGGTGACATGATAATGCTATATAAGTGCATATCAGGAAAGGAGAAAATAGACATAAGTGATTACTTAACATATGGAGAAGCATCAGCAAGAGGACACTGCAAAAAACTGCATAAGAAGAGAGGTGATAAAGACGTAAGGAAATTCAGTTTCGCAAACAGAGCAATTGATCAATGGAATGCACTACCGAATGAAATAGTGTGTGCCAAAACAATTCACAAATTTAAGGATATGTACGATAAATATGGTTTAAGACACGGGACAGTACGAGCTTGACTCATTCCTGTAAAGATACAATTAGGTAAGGTAAGAACAAACCTCGCGGCTCTCGTGTAGGCGTGCCGGACGACGGTTAGTTAGGCATTAATTAGGGGACGGGGTGGATGTGCTGACGGACGTAGTCATGGCTTTTACTTTCGACTATATTGACGACCCAGTCGAAGATTACTTAGAAGAGGTAGTTGGCGATGATGATGATGATGATGACCTTGCCTTGGATAGAGTAGCTGGGGGCGACGATGAAGATGAGGATCAGAATGATGACAAAATGAAGAAGAGTGGGTACCACTCAGAAACAGAAAGCCACTGGTGAAAAAGAGATTAATCAGTTCTTTGGACCAATGCTTGAACAAGCAAAATTATGACGAATTTGTCCTGCCACACGAGCTCAGGGAATGTACCTGCATTTTAGAGAAACCCCAGAGAAAATTAGATATCGGTAAGTCAATAACATGGACCAATCATACAGAAGGTAGGCCTGTTGAGAAGGTATTGCCTCACAATAACTTTGTAGTTTGTTGTGGTGATGTTTTGTAGATCAGTTATACATAGACTCGTGGACGAGCGGTTGTTATACGTGAGTAGTTTGTAAGTAGATAATCTTCGTTCCCATTTGTCATGCAATGACAGGAGAGGTAAAGAATAGTATGGGACTATTTTTATTTGTCTTGGAAATATTAATAAAGTCTCTCACACACGAGTGAAGTATAAGTAGAGACCCGCGAGCTACCTCCCTGTCTCTCTCTCTCTCTCTCTCTCTCTCTCTCTCCCATGTTGCTAAGCCCTTCTCCCTACTACCTGCCGGTTCTATGGCCTGTCTCCTTCTGAGCTCTGCTTCCTAAATTCTGGTGCAGCAGGGGTCGTGTCACGTGTGTTACACTGTTGTTGGAAAGTTCTAGAAGCCTGTGTGTGAGTATGTGTGTGTATGGTCACGAGGCGCTGTCGTGTGAATATCAAGCATTAGTGTAAGCATGTTTAGGATTGCTCGATTCTCGCAGACACAATACCTTCTCATCATCTGACTTCCTGCTTCTATCTGTCTCTCTGTCTATCTATTTATCTATTTATCTATTATGAGTTGTAATTATAATATGGAGTCCTAACAAGTCAATAACATGGACCAATCATACAGAAGGTAGGCCTATTGAGAAGGTATTGCCTAGTGAAGGATGTTTGTTAGGAGAGGCAAGGTCAGCTAATACAGAAATAATGGCATGGGAGTTGTTTATAACATCTGATTGATGGTATTGTAACCCATGCTAACACAAGGCATAATTACCGAAATTTCTAATACTGACAGTGCTGAAGTACCAACACACGTCAAGATGACTGATGCCATAGAATTGAAAAGCTTTTTTGGCCTGCTCTCTGCAAGAGGCGTGTTAGGACAAAATAAATAATGCTATAACCGTCTCTTCATGGAAGGGTTTGGTCACCCAATATTTGGAGCCGTCATGTCTGTAAAACGATTTGGTTTCTTACATGCCAACATAACTTTTAACAACATTGATACCAGACACCAGAGATGGGTACACGATCAACATTGATACCAGACACCAGAGATGGGTACACGATCGGTTTGCATCAATCAGGGAGCTTTTTGAACAGTTCAGTAATTGTTGTTGCTCAGTGTTAGAGCCAGGTGACTTCTTGACCACTGATGAAACGTTGTATGGGTGCAGAACACAAATAGGGTTCAGACTACAGTAGGAGCAAACCCGTACTCTACGGCCTCCAATATAAATCTATTAATGCTGTTAGATATCCATTTACCTTTAGGACAGCTGTATAGTCAGGTAAACCTGGAGAGCCAGGACCACACTACATACGCGGTACAGTCCCAACAGTGAAAGCTCTGGTAAGTCATTTACAAGTTTCAATCGATCTTAGAGGTAGGATTATTAGCCTGGATAGATTGTACACCAGTATAGAGTTACTGGAGTGGCTTCAAACACAAGGTATCTCAGCCTTAGGTACTATAGATTCTAGTAGGAAAGGCATACCACCAGAGATAAAGACAGTCACAGAAAGGGAAGATAGGTCATACCAAGTTTACTGGAAGAAACACGGGGAGGAAATGACACTGAATCCTATGTAACACCCACCAAAAGCAAAGGTAAGAAAAATGTGTTACTTCTGAGCACAGTTTCCCCAATATTAGGCATTACCAAGGATGATTTGAAAAAAAAAAAAAAAAGCTATATTTAAATTGTATGATTTCACTAAAGGAGGCACTGACATTATGGATCAGAGAATAAGTTTTCATACAGTACACACTAAATCTAGAAGATGGACAGTGAATGCCCTTGGCTACATTGTCGACACTGCCAGAGTAAATTCACAGACAATTTATTCGTTTTATAATAATCAGGACCCAAGAAAAATTGCTTCAATCTCCTATTGCTGGCAGTTAGTGAAGGCATTGTGTAAGCCGTAAATTGAAAGAAGAAAAGTTCAGGCTTGTGGTATGAACAGGAATACAATAGCTAAGATGAAACTGATGCTCGGACAGGGAGATGTAGAGGAGGCCGTCCCAGAAGTAACACATGAGAATAGGTCAGGCAAGCGGCACAGGTGTCATTCATGCCTGGAGTCTCTTTATGGTCCAGGATACACTCAGAATCGCCCTAAAGTAAAATCGTCCACGAAACAATGTCAAGTATGTCACAAGCACACCTGTGATCAGCACTGAAATAAAGTATGTATGAAATGCTATAGTAACATGCCCAATCAGTGAAAGTCTTGTTTTGGAAATTAAGAATGAATATGCATGTCTGCGAATATGTATAGATTATGACTGAGTTTACATTATATACGAATTATATTTTTGTTTAAAAATTTCCTTATATGATAGATGTAAATAGAGATACGGAAGGTGAGAATCTTGCAGCATAAGAATCCCCCAGCTTACTTATATTAGTTGTAAGTGTAGAGTAAAAAGGATGTTCGAGTGCGTAGGATCAAATATCGCCGGAAAATACATAGATTAGGAGCATAGGCATGGATAGCCCCGAGTTAACGGTTACTACTCTTTCGACCTGTGATGGGCTGTTGGTCACTGAGGGCCCTTTTAGTTAATTGGCACCCGTCGGGATCTTTTTAACTTACCAGGGGTCGATGCTGCAGGGGGTGGATCAGCTGAAATGAAGCATGGTCTCGCAGTGGAGAGGAGCTGGGGCCTGATTGACTGCTGTCTCCCTTGAAAGCGCCAGGCAAGGCTCTGGACCTAACCCCTCACATCCACACTGTGCCTGTGCATTAACCAGGGAACAGCTTGTTCTCCGGTTAATAGAGATGTAGGGTTTAACTAGGAAGCTACAGGTTGCTCTAAGCGATTCAGTAATCCAAAGACTGGCACGTTTCCTGGTTAATAGTCTACTCGTAAGAATTTAATGGTGACCCCGCATGTACGGAGCTTTGGCTGGCAGCTGCATTTTCTCGTGGTGACTACTAGCAAAGGATCAAGGGACTGACTTCTGGAGAGACTGACTGTCTGACCGACAAAGGTCTCAGTGATAGGCTAGTGATTGACCAGTGGGAAATTACTAATAAACTGACATCAGAAGGACAGTCTACTGACTAATTTGTCGGTATTTTGGGATTGACTGCCCCACTGAATAACTATTAATTTATACTGTACATTGATGATGTTTTGGGTATAACTATTCATAACTGAATATTTGTTATTACTCCTTGGGGCGTAGCATGAGCAGCTAGAGCTACCGTGCCCTTTGAATAATTGGTTATAACTAAATATTTCTCTGCGCCCTTCAATTTTAATTGGCAGTACTCAGATTTAGAAATACCTATATAATATATTGGTGACAACAGATTCAGCCTTCTCAAGGACCTCCTTTAGCTGTAAGGAGTGAGAAGCAGGTAGACCTTTAATACAACAGAGGGGCAGGCAGAATAGGAGGTAGGTAAGGCACAAGGCTGTTGATGTGGAATTTTGCAATTATTATGCAATATGTATGCCTTTTCAAGCATTTATCTCCCGTACATCTACCGCCTTCTGCCTTATCTACCTCCTGTTCTCCCCGGCCCTTTCTCACTCGCCATCCATTTGTATGATAAAGGTCTACCTGTTTCTCACTCCTTAGTTATACGTGAAGTGGGTCCATGAGAAGGTCGAGTCTGTTTTGTTCTCGCCAATAGATTATATTTCACACACCAACACAATCCTCACAAACCACCACAGACCTCACACACGAGCACAATCCTCACACACCACCACAGTCCTTACACAACACCACAGTCCTCACACACCAACAGTCCTCACACACCACCAGTCCTCACACCACCACTGTCCTCACTCATCAACACAATCCTCACACACCACCACAGTCCTCACACACCAACACAGTCCTCACGCACCAACACAGTCCTCACGCACCAACACAGTCCTCACACCACACGTGTAAAATTAATAAGAATAATCTTTTACTTCTATAAATTCATTATTATATAGTGGTAATGGCGTTTGAAAAATAAATAAATACTTTCTAAAGGGAGGAGGTTGGGGAAAGTGGTTGGTGGGATACATGGCGAGTTGGGTCCTCGTCCCGTATCCTGGTTACACACTTTTTTTGAGTGTGGCTGAAACTCGCTTAGCTAAATATTATATTCAGTCATTAGAAAGAAATATATGGTAGTATTCTCATCATCATCATTATGTACTTTCCATTTTTAGTCCACAGCAGGACTGGACTCTTCACTTAGGGAGGTTTTAGTCAGGAAGCCCTAACCCACGGCCCTGCACAGTTGTTGACTTTATACACGGGTTTTATTCGCTCCTGTGTAGAGCACAGCTGTCATGTGTGGGGAGGCTCCCCACACAGTTCTTCTCAACAGGATGGAGTCGGAGACTTTTCGTCTCATGAACTTTCCTCTTACTGGCTCCCTTCAACCTCTGTCTCTTCGCGGCACTGTTGTCTCTTTTCTATCGCCACTTCAATGGTCACTGCTCCTCTGAACTGTCTGCTTGCATCCCTCCACCACCACGGGAGGCACGCAGCACCCGTCTTAGCAACAAACTCAGCCCTTTTCTGTCCAACTCTCTAATGCAAGAGTTAACCGTTGCTCCAGTCATTCATGTATGCAACAGGTCAACTCTGGAATTGTCTCCATCTCTGTTTTTCTTACTGCCTACGGTCTCCAGTCTTTCATACACAGTGTGTCCAGGCATCTCGAAATGAACTGATTTTGAATTTGGCTCTGCTGTCGTTTTTTTTCTTGGAGGGAGCAATTTGTAGGTCCTGCCCTTTGGTTCCTTCTTTCTTGCATAAAAAAAAATACTTGCATGTATAACCAGAAATTATTTACATGCTTACATTATTAGATTTCCTTGACTAATAGCTACCTCTCCATCAACTAGTCTACCTAGTAGTAAAGCCACTGAAAGTGGGTTTAGGAGTTATGATGGTGAGGAAGAAAGGGAGAGTATTAGTGGTGGCGAGTGAGTGAGAGAGATGGTGGTGAGAAAAAAGCGGTGGTAGTGAGACAGGGAGAGTAGGGTAGAAGGGAATATAGTGGTGAGTGTGAGGGTGATGGAGGAAGGTGGTGGTGAGGAAGATGGGAGGTGGTGAGTGTGAGGGAGAAAGGGTGGTGATGTTGATGATGAGGAAGATGTGTAAGCTATCAACTTCCATGTTATGGACGGTGTGTGTGTGAGAGACAACAGTAAACAGTTCATTGATACTGCAGCCCTCAGACTGAAAATATAGCCTACAGCTTTGATATATGGCAAACATGATAAGCGTTGCTGAATGATAAAATATTTGGTCATTTGATATTTACATTAATTTTAAATTTGATAATAGTTAAATGTGTGTGTGTGTGTGTTTCAGTGCGCGCGGGTGCGGTACGATATGTTTGGCGGCGCTTGCCTTGCAACGGCGCCGACGTGTCCGAATGCGTTCCTTTCACTTCGTCAAACCAATAATATTACTCAAGATTCTTTTCATGTAAGTGTGGGAAATCGCCAAGGGTTGCACCGAGTAGGGTTAAGCCTAGGTGCTCGTGTGACATAGAAGGGTCCTAGCTAATACATCATCTCCCCGTGACATGTACAGCAGTCCCTATCTCACCAATCTAAAACCAAAGTTTGGGTGGGGTGTGGCGCTGGGTGCAGCCATGCCATACTTCCTAAACGAGCGATGAGTAGATTCTGTTATATATGTAATAGGCATCACAGATAGGTACACACATACTAATACAATATAAACGTAAGTATTCTAGCATATCAAAGGAAGGTAAACTTGTAATGCATATGGCTCTTGTACATCAATAAAGAAACGTGGCATACATATTTTACAGTGTTGCTGAAAAAAATGTAGTTACTTTTACCGACTTTCACGGTAGTTCTAAGTTGGGTAAGTAATATAACAATTACGTTTACAATATAATTTGAAGGAATCAGTAGAACATACGCTATTTTCTTAATAGAAATAAATAAGTTAAAACACTCATGAGCGGCAACATCCAGGCCCATACTAGGAATCATAAATAATATATGAGAGAGAATGCGATTTTTAATTTCATTATTTTGGTTATATTTATAACTTAAATTAGTTTTTCTTTACACACACACACACACACACACACACACACACACACACTTACACACACTGACATGACTTCACCCACTTCTGTGTTCTTACCTTACAATTAGGTAAGAACACAGAAGTGGGTGAAGTCATGTCAGGCCAGGTGGCGAGATGTGAGCGGCGAACTCTAACGGTGTCAGGTCAGCCACTAGCCAATCAGAGTATAGGAAACAAGGCAACGATGTACGCCGGGAAATCCCCGGCTGGACTCCACCCAAACCTTTGTTTTAGATTGGTGAGACTTTAGCTAACTTAGTTTCTACATACGCATCACACAGGTCGAGAATATACTGTAGGTCACACTGGGGGGAAGTGGGGGGGGGGAGCGAGGGGCTTACTGAGGATAGGGAGGGTTTCTCTCTGCGGGGCCGGGCCGGGGGCAGGGAAGAGGGGAGGGGGAAGATTCAGTTCTGAGATATTGCTGTGTTATGTGAGTGATACGGGCTCATCTGTCCTGTCCGAAGGGGGGGGGATCTCAACCCGGGGCTAGGGTCATACACTCCACACGTGATTCACAGGGGCTCGACTCATCAGCAAGGGGGGGGGACACTGATAGGGAGGGTGTGTGTGCTGCATATGGGGATAGGGGAGAGGAACACAGGAGAACGGTTCACTGGTAGTTCACTGAAAAGAGGGGAGGGTCACAACACTGGGGGTGTATATAATCACCAAACCTACCACTCACAGCTCTGACGGAGAGGAGACCACAGCCCTTGGGTGAGAGGATCTATGCAGGGAGCTCCAGGTGGTGGCCAGGCATGGAAGGTGGGCCGTCTAGGGAGCTGTGCAGAACAATGGGGCCCGTGGAGTTGCCACTAGTCCGGGAGTAATGGGGCGGCATCTGGGGCAGAATTCTTGCCTCATCGGCCCTGAAGGAGGCAGGGCTCTCGGGACTGAGCCCAAAGCGGGCCAGAAGTCGGGCTATACGCCGTTGGCCTTTGGTCATCTTTGGGGGCTGGGGGAGGGCCTGGTGGAGACGCGGTCCGAGGGTCGGCTGGGAGGAGGGTGCCGCTGAGGTAGGGCGGCCTGTACCCCGGTCTGGGGCGGCCGTCAGGGGAGATTTGCGGCCGCTTGCTTCAGGGGAGGCCCTTCAGCCTCGGCGAGCACCTCAGGGGGTCCGCCGGCTCCAGGAACTGTGGCCTCTGCTGCAGGGGGAGGCTGACAGGGTAAGGCTGTGGCCTCTGGTCCTGGCAGAGCCCGTCAGTGTCTGGGGTGGCCCGGGCTGGAGGGACTAGATTCTGGGCCTTGGGGGTGCCTCATCTGGTCCTGACTCAGGTGGGGAGCCTGTAGGGAGAGAGACTCCAGCCCTCCAAGGAGAGACCTGGAAAGAGTGGCACCTTGCTCTAACACCAGGGCGGTGGGGTGAGCCAGAGGTGACTCCTTTCATCAGGCAGCCCCGTTGGGCACTGCCTGTGCTCCTACGTGGATCAGGGGTGCGTTGACACTCCTGTCATAGGGCTAGGGCCTCCTGCCCTGGAGACATTGGGAGGAAGAGGTCAGACGTACACTTTTGGCTTTCGCCACAGCTCCGACGAAGCATGACCTCCCTTCGTGGGGTGGGAGTTACCTGTCCTGGGGACATCAGGAAGAAGAGGTCAGACGTACTCTCTCAGCTTTCGCCAC
The DNA here is from genome assembly GCF_032717465.1 of Coenobita brevimanus. Classification (NCBI taxonomy): domain Eukaryota; kingdom Metazoa; phylum Arthropoda; class Malacostraca; order Decapoda; family Coenobitidae; genus Coenobita; species Coenobita brevimanus. The sequence continues at coordinate 16,862,396 of NC_137038.1, forward strand.
AGCCCTGATGGAGCATGCCTTCCTTCCGTGTGGGAAGGTCTTATGCCTGTAACATCGGGAGGAAAAGGTCGGATGTACTCTCTCAGCTTTCGCCACAGCTTCTATGGAGCGTGCCCTCCTTCAATCTAGGCAGAATAGCAACCCTAGAGGCTCCTCCTGAGTCCTCAGTTAAGTGTGGAGCCGATCCAGAAGACTCAGCATCCGAGGGTGTGCTTGGGAACTTGCCACTGCAAGTCCCACCCTGATTCTGGCGAGCATTCCCTCTACTGGAGGGAAGTGTACTTTTTCTGTACACTGCCAGGTGTTCTGGTTACATGGAAGAGGGGTGCTGGGTCACGAGGAAAATGCGCAGTTGTTGCTTGGACATCCACCCAGGTAATTCAGCCCCTCCGTTGTCTCCTTGTGGGGTGGGTGTCATCCCCTCACTCTCTCCTCCTGGGGTAGTGGTCTGGCTCATCCCGCTGCACTGGTATTTCTCCACTGTCATAGGTTAAAAAGTCACGTCCCCGTGACTGGAGTTGGAACGTGTCAGAGGTGGCAGTGTGGTGTGCGGGCGTGAGGTGGTGGAGGAAATTTGTCCAGTGGGTGGTTTCCTGGTTTGGCTGGAGATGTGGGGAGTACCTGACAGTGAGAGATGACGGCGTCGGTGTTTGTCATAGGAGGCAGAGGAGTTGGTCAGTGCCGTGGATGCGATGCCTGCGCCCTTGGGGTCCAGAGGGCAAGAGTGATTTTCATTTCGAATGGTGGGGATGGGGTGGTGGGGAAGAAGTCTGGCTGGAGACTGTAGAGGGAGGGTGTGTTGGCGTATTTATGAGGGCATTTCGAGGTAATCGACTTATTGGGGTGGGCAATTGGGATGTTCTTTAGGGGATGGCGGAATTTGCGGAGGAGGGGGGCGATAGTAGGGGCGGGGATGGAGGGCGGAGAGGGTGTGTGGGTGTAGCAGGCGGGTGGGCATAATAGGCTGCCGGATTGGGTGCGGGTGGTTGTCAGAACAGGTGTGGGTGGGGAGGAAGGGTTGAGAGGTGGGTGTACTGGGGGTGTGGCAGGCGGGGGTGGTGTCGAGGGTGATGTTGGTGATGGGGTGTGTTGTGGTGTGGTAGGGGTTGGGGTGGTGGTGATGGGCACAGATGCAGGACTTAGGGGTTGTTGGGGGGGGGGGCTGGGCGTGATGGAAGGCAATACCAAGAGATGGGGAGGGGTGGTGGTGGATGATGGGGAGGGTGAGGATGTTAGGGGTGTGAATGAGAGCTATGGGGAGGGTTGTGGCGGGTGTGGGGGTAGTAGAGGTGGCAGGGGTGTTGTTTGAGGAGAAGGAAGGGGACAGGTAGCAGGCGTAGGACTTTTCCTGAGTCAGGGGGGTGGAGGAGGGCAGGTTGGGTAAGTTCCAGTTCGAGGGTGGTGGTGTACTTGGCGGCAGGGACCGTCGCACGTGTCAGTTTCTATAGGTGTGGGTGGTGTTGTGGCAGTTAATGGTGACCTAGTAGGGGTTGGGGATGTTGACTATTTCATAAGGGCCTGTGTAGTGCGGGGCAAGTTTGTGGGGGGATACGTAGGGTGGCAACCATGACAAGGTTGTCAGTCTTGTAGGGATTAGCCAGTGTGTCGTCTGGGGTTAAGTCTTGCACAGCCTGTAGGTGTTTGTTTCTGTTTGAGGTGGATCAGGAGGTCAGAGGAGGTGGGGTTGGTGGGGGGTTGGAAGTGGCAGTGGAGGGGGAGAAGTAGGGGCGGCTCGCTGAATAGTCTTTCATGTGGCGTGATGCCGTCTTCACGCGGGCAGGTATTCATGCCCCATTGTATGATTTTAATGTGGGCCGGCCAATCATCGTCCTGGGTGGCTTGAATTTGGGTGCGCACCTGGTTGAGTGGAGTGTAATGGCTGTGCTCACAAATACAGTTTCCTTGTGGCCAGTAGGGGCATGAGTGTGAAATGTTATATCCGAAGATGGTGGATAGTTCTTTCCAGACTTTACCTGTAAACTCGGGTGCATTATCAGAGTGGAGGGCCTGGGGAATCCCGAAGTATGGAAACACGTGGCGGATCATCGCGTCTGCAATGGTGAGGCGTGGTGTTCTTTTGCTGAACAGGTGACTAGGAATTTAGACTAGGTGTCTACAAATGTAATGATGTAGGAGGAGCCTGACTTAGGGGGAAGGAGACCGACCACATCGGTTAATTGCAGCTGCCACGGTTTGCTGGCCACTAGGCAACCCGCGGGGCCTGGTGTATGGGTGGTGTCCTTCCCAAGGGTGCATGCTTGGCAGGCTTGGATTACTTGTTGCACTGATTTAGAGGGGTGTGGGGCCCAGATGTCATTAAATGCCTGTAGCAATTTTTTGTTGCAGAGGTGTATCCCGTTGTTGGAATGGAGATGGGTGAGGGTGTCCATCGCAGCCTCGGGGTTGAGGGCTATGTGGCCGGACTGGGTGTACAACAGGTCGCTGGATCTTTGTAGCTTGGAAAACAGATGGGCTGGCATCCAGTCTGGGCGGTCTTTGGCTTGCCACCGTTGCAGTAAGGTGGGCACGGATTGGATGGCACTCACGGGGAGTCTAGAGAGGGAGTCTGCATTCGTGTGGACTTTTCCAGGTCGGTATGAGATATCAAAATCGAATTCTTCCAAGGTCTCCCTCCAGTGGATCATCTGTGCATTTTTGGTGTCGGATTGGCGGAGCCATTGTAGTGATTGGTGATTGGTGATGATGATTACGTGGGTGCCTGCCAGGTATGTGCAGAAATATTCTAGTGCCCAGATGATACCGAGGCACTCCCATTGCATGGCTGCATAGTTTCGTTTAGCCTGGTTAAGGGTATGGCTGGTGCAGGCGATGATGTGCACCCTGCCATCTTGTACCTGTGCTAGTACAGTGCCTATGACCACCAGTGAGACATCAGTGTAGAGGCGGAATGTGATGGTAGAATCTGGGAACGCCACTACGGAGGCTGTGATGAGCTTGTCTTTGAGGGTCCGGAAGGCTTGTAGGGATTCCTCAGTCCAAGTGAATGGTTCCCCCTTCTTGGTGAGATCATGTAGCGGTTTGGCAGTGGAAGAGAAGCCTTTTATGAAATGCTGGTAATAGGAGGCGAGGCCTATGAAGGCACGTGTGTCGTGCACGTCTCATGGCAGGGGTAGGTCAGCTACGGCTCTAAGTTTCCCTGGGTCTGGTGTAATGCCTTCCCTTGATATGACATGTCCTAGGAAGGAGACGGATCGCTGGGTTAGAACATGTTTGGATGGCCGGAGTTTAAGCCCACTGTGATGTATTCAGGAAAAAACCTGGTGAAGGCAGTGAAGGTGGTTGAGCTAGGTCCTGCTGAATGTGATGATGTCATCAAGGTAAGCAAGGAAGATTTCTCATGTGAGGCCGCTGAGGACAGACTCCACGAGGCGGGAGAATATTGCTGGGGCGTTGCAGAGGCCGAAAGGGAGCACATTGAATTCATAGTGCTTCCCATTCCTGGTAGAGAAGGCGATCTTTTGTCGGTCCTCTGAGTGCACAGGGACCTGCCAGTATCCCGACTGTAAATCTAAGGTAAAGAACCAAGAGGCCCCATAAAGAAAATCCAGGGAGTCGTCGATCCTTGGCAGGGGAGTGGCATCATTTAGGCAACGGTAGTCCACACAGAATCTCAGTGTCCCGTCATTCTCTTTGACGAGTACGACAGGAGAGAACCACGGGCAGGTGAATGGAGATATTACGCCGGCATCTAACATGTCCTGGACCTGCCGGTCTTTCTCAGCCCGATGCATGGGTTTTTCCGGCAAGCGGGTTGCCAGATGGGGGGACCCATCGTGTGTATCTCATGGGACAGGATGGTGGTGTGGCCGATGTTGGTGGGTCCTGATGAGATGTCCTGAAAGTCCAGGAGGAGTCATTGCAGGTCAGTGGTTTGTTGAGGGGAGAGATGGTCGGGAAGTGGGCGGAGGGTCGGGGAGTTAGGGGGCGAGGGGGGGGCGCAGGGCTCTGCCTCTTCCATCTCACGTACTACTAGACCCTTGGGGAGGGTAAGGGGCGAGGTGGAGAGATTAGCCGAGCAGACCGCAGCGAGGTGCAAGGGGAGAAAGGTGGGGGAAAGGAGGCAGGAGGTGATGGTGCCCGCTGGGGCAGCTGGGGAGAATACTACGTGGGTGCCCGCAGGTTGATGCAAGGGGAGCCATGTCTCGTAGTGGGGGGCAATGGTTACGGTGGAGGATAATGTGGCTGGGAAGGTCGGTGGGGGCGGGGTGGTAGGTGCAGGGGCGAGACTAAAGGGTGGAGGGGGTGGAAGGGGGGAGGGGGGAAGAGGGGGGGTTTACGGTGTGGCACATGCACAGAGCTTTAGGGGGTGGATCTGGTGCCTTATGGAAATGCAACCGCCTTCTGTGACAGTCGATGTTGACACGCAGTTTCTGTGACAGATCCAACCCCAAATACCCGTCATAAGCACTGCAGGAGGAGTCAAATATAACAAACTGGTGTTGAACGGTTGCTTTTTGGTGAGTTTGGACACAAAGACCCCAGGTTTCCCCATGGATGGACAGGGGGCCGTTCCCCATGTCTACAAGGAGGGCCGTGGTGGGGAGGACAGGGCCAAAGGCTCTGGTGTGACAGGAGTAGAAGTGATGGTATAGGCACGATCTGGTTGCTCTCGTGTCAACCAGCAGTCGAGGTTTCACCCCGTTTAACCTGACCTTGTTGTAGACTGGGGGGCCATGCTTGTGTGATGTGGCCCCTGCCACCAAGGGGAGGTGAGAGGTGGTCCTAAAAATCCAGTTGGGGTGAGGTGGCTTCCCCCTCACTGCCTATGTCCGCCTCGTCGGCGTCGGGGGCCTCTATGGGGGGGAGGGTTCGTCGGGAGGATCATCCTTGATGGCCGACACTTTGTGGCGCCCCTGATTAGCAGCTCTTTGCCGGGCGGCCTTTAGTTGTTCTCTAATATCGTGTATGGGGCAGCGGTGACTGCATGCCGTGAACTCCCAGGGGTTGATGGAGATGAGATTGGATGTTTCCCTGGGAGCAGGTTGCTTCCTGGTGGGCGTGGCTCAGGGAAGGGCTGGCGGTTCCTGGGGTGGCTGGTGTGGGATCAGTGTCCGGGGCTTGTTGGGGGGCGGCTTGCTGGTGGGGATTCTGCTCACTGCCCCTATCTGTTAGGGCACGGAGCAGGCAGCGAGTAGGTGCCTCACCAACTGGATATCTTTGTGAATATCCCCAGTCGGGTCATAAATGGTAAAAGGTTCCCTGACCACACTGGGGAGTATTCGTAGGAGAGTATCAAACATATGCTGGTCCTGGGTTTGTGGGTCTGCCTCCTGGTAGGCAGTGGCGACGAAACGTCGCGTTTGAATGAGGGTGTCGTCCAAGTTCCCCTCATAAGTTAGTGTGTCTAACTGGGAAAAGGCAGTGACTTTCCCTAAGGAGGGCATGACAGCTTGGGTCACGATTTGCTGATATTGGTCCCATTTCAGCTCCAGGACTATTTTTGTGGCTATGCTGGAGACAGTTTTTCTAAGGTGGGAAGTGTGACTGCTATCTTTTCGCGATCATTCTCAAAGCTTATGTCTAGTATGGCTTTGATCATAGACATATACGTGTGTATATTGTAGAGCTCGGCATCGAAATTTGGGAGTTGAACATATGGTTTGGCCGCCATGGTTGCGGATTTTCCGTTCCTTGCCGTTTTACCGCCGGGTCAAGAACCACCGCTAGCCACCAGTGTTATGCAGAGTGTTCTGTGTCCTGACTTCTCGGGTCCAGTCACGGTGCAACTCTGGGTCCTTAATTCCTGACCAGGTCAGCACTAGCAAGGAAGGGAAACACATACAACACGAGTCAACATATACACCAATATATTAATGGAGAAACAATTACACACACAGTATTCTATGACCAGAGTCGAAATTACACAATGCTTTATACTGATATTGGTCTGAATCACTGTCCACCTAGTTCAGCATCTTTGTCTCACATCTGGGTTATTTCCTCAACAGTACCACAGGCAATATTTCGCCGATATAGATAATACATCAACACAGAGAGGATTACATACAACACAACCCAGTATACCCACAGGGACAGCCCTTAAACCTAGGTGCTCGTGTGACATAGAAGGGTCCTAGCTAATACATCATCTCCGTGTGACATGTACAGCTAACTTAGCCTCTACTTACACATCACACAGGTCGAGAATATATTGTAGGTCACACTGGGGAAAGTGGGGAGGGGGGCGAGGGGCTTACTGAGGATAGGGAGGATTTCTCTCTGTGGGGCCGGGCCGGGGGCAGGGAGGAAGGGAGGGGGAGGATCCAGTACTGAGATATTGCTGTGTTACGTGAGTGATACGGACTCGTCTGTCCTGTACAAAGGAGGGGGGTTTCAACCCGGGGCTGGGGTTATACACTCTGCACATGATTCACAGAGGCTCGACTAATCAACAAGGGGGGGGGGGAACACTGACAAGGGGTGTGTGTGTGCTGTGTATCGAGATATGGGAGAGGAACACAAGAGAACGGTTCACTTGTAGTTCACTGAAAAGAGGAGATCACAACACTGGGGAGGTATATAATCACGAGACCTGTCACTCACAGCTCTGACGGAGAGGAGACCACGACCCACGGATGAGAGGACCTATGCAGGGAGCTCCAGGTGGTGGCCAGGCGTGGGAGGCGGGCCGTCCTGGGAGCTGTGCAGAACAGTGGGGCCCATGGCATTGCCACTAGTCCAGGAGTAATGGGGCGGCATTTGGGGCGGCTATCTCACTGCATCAACCTTGCAGGAGGCAGAGCTCACAGGACTGGGTCCGAAGAGGGCCTGAAGTCGGGCTATACACCATTGGCCCTTGGTCGTCTTTGAGGTCTGGTGGAGGGCCTGGTGGAGGCCTGGTCCGACAGTCAGCCGAGAGGAGGGTGCCGCCGAGGTAGGGCGGCCTGCACCCCGGTCTGGGACGGCTGTCAGGGGAGATTTGCTGCCGCTTGCATCGGGGGAAGTCCTTCAGTCTCAGCAAGCACCTCGGGGGGTCCGCCGGCTCCGGGGACTGCTGCCTCTGCTGCAGGGGGAGGCTGACAGGGTAAGGCTGTAGCCTCTGGTCCTGGTGGAGTCAGTCAGTGTCTGGGGTGGCCCGGGCTGGAGGGATTGGATTCTGGGCCTCGAGGGCGCCTCGTCTGGTCCGGACTCACGTGAGGAACCTGTAAGGGGAGAGACTCCAGCCTTCCAAGGAAAGAGCTGGAAAGAGTGGCACCTTGCACTAACACCAGGGCGGTGGGGCGAGCCAGAGGTGACTCCTTTCGTCAGGCAGCCCTGTCGGGCACTGCCTGTGCTCCTACATGGATCAGAGGTGTAGGGGCACTCCTGTCGTAGGGCTAGGGCCTCCTGCCCTGGAGACGTCGGGAAGAAGAGGTCTGACATACACTCTCGGCTTTCGCCACAGCTCTGATAGAGCGTGCCCTCCCTTCGTCGGGTTGGAGTTACCTGTCCTGGGAATGTCAAGAGGAAGAGGTCAGACGTACTCTCTCAGCTATCACCGCAGCTCCGACAGAGCGTGCCCTCCTTCTGTGTGGGAAGGTCTTGTGCCTGTAACGTCAGGAGGAAGAGATCGGATGTACTCTCTCAGCTTTCGCCACAGCTCTGAAGGAGCTTGCCCTCTATCCTGGTGGGAAGGTCTTGTGCTTGGAATGTCAGGAAGAAGAGGTTGGACGTACTCTCTCCTCTTTCGCCACAGCTCCGACGGAGAGTGCCCTCCTTCAGTCTAGGGAGGGGAATAGCAACCCTAGAGGCTCCTCCTGAGTCCTCAGTTAGGTGTGGAGCCGATCCAGAAGACTCGGTGTCCGAGGGTGTGCCTAGGAACTTGCCGCTGCAAGTCCCACCCTGATTCTGGCGAGAATTCTCTCTGCTGGAGAGTAGTGTACTTTTTCCATACACTGCCGGATGGTCTGACTGTGTGGAAGAGGGGCGCCGGGTCGCGAGGGAGATGTGCCGTTGTTGCCTGGACATCTGCCCAGGTAATTCAGCCCCTCTGTTGTCTCCTTGTGGGGTGGGTGTCACCCCCTCACTTTCTCCTCCTGGGGTGGTGGTGTCCAGTTCATCCCACCGCCCTGGTATTTCAGCCCAAATACATCAGCACCAGTGTTCTGGCACTCGATGAACCTGTACCCCACTCTGCAGTTGGAACAAACCATGGTTCCTTTGATGAGCAATGTAGTCATGGTAGATTGATGAAAACCCCCTTCAATGGGTTGTAGGCTAGAGCAAGAGAGCGCTGGGAAAGATGTGTATTCCATGACTGCTAGGCTCGAACCCCTCTCCTCATTAACCCCTTAACCACGGGGCGTCACTTTCGTGATGCTCGGGAGCAAGGGATCATACCGCGGGGTGTCACATTTGTGATTCTGTGTTATTTTGAATTCGCCCGGGCTTTCAAGTGGTGGCTTGTATCATCTATCAGTACTACCAGTGTCCAGCTATACTCAGTTCTGCTAATGTCACCTGTACTGCCATCCGCTGTTGACAATTTAGGCATTTTTTCTCCTGTCCTTGACTCCCCCCTTCCTTACCTCCTCTCCATTACCCTCTCCTCCCACCTGACCAGCTGTGCTGCACTACACAAATGATGGACGGATTTTTCCACTCATTTTATCCATTGAAATGTGCCCTTTGCCTTATTCTTATACAAAATAATATATAAAAGAAAGAGAAAAGGTAATTGATACTGACATACATCTGGACTGGGCCAATTATCACCTGGCAACACCTCACGTGCACTCGTTCGCTAATTTTCCCTGTTTATTTCCCCTTGAAATATGCCGTATGACTTGTTCTCATAATAAAAATATATATAAGAAAGGAAGGGAGAAGCCTAAATGATATTTACATTCACCTGGAACCACCTAATTTATTATGTATTGTCTAGATTTCCTGCCAATCATTTCACAGCTTATATATTAGCAGCTGTCACCACGCTGACATTGGCAGCCCTTCACTGCCCTTAGGCAACAGCATTCAGTTTACTGTCGTCTTTCAAGGTGAAACCACGTCGGATTCGCGCCTGTCCAATGCCGCCGCTTTTTAGCCCCATGCAAAGGGCCCTGTGACCTCTACCCCTACTAAACCTCGTGTTGAAAGGAATAAACCGCAAAGTGACTGCTGTGGAACGTGAACTAGCTAATTTATCAATGATAATGATGGACAGTGACTAGCCTACGATCTTTCTGGTGACTCTAAAACAGTGCAAGTGGAACTGTAAATAATGTGTCAACCGTAAGTGAAAGCATATGAATGTAAATATAACTGAGCAGTGGAAAATAGTTTTATAAGTTACTGCAAGTGACAGTGCATAACATAGTGTAAATAAAATAGAAATGTAAATAATGTAAATAAAATAGAGAATGTAAATAAGTAGTTATATAAGAATAAGAGTATATATACTAGGAGTAATGAAAGTGAAAGTTTCACTCTAGCATCTATGAATACATGGAGTTATGAAAGTGAAAGTGACAGATTCGTTCTCCACCCTAGTATACAGGACGAGAAGTGAATGCCTGGAGTGAAAATAAACTACTAGTACTGAAAGAAACTTATAGACAAATATTGTATATATAAATAAGTGTAATAAAGTACTAGGAATGTAAAGTGACAGCTCTGCCTCAGAATACCATCGAGGAACAAGCACGGGAGGAAAGCTCGCATACGCTCGTAATTTACATTGCTTTCACAGTGTGTGTTTTTTTAAATTATGGATTCCAAACTACTTGAAATTCATAGAATAGTGTTTGTAGTTATAATATCAGGCAGTGGTAACCATATTACGGGGTATTGGGAAGTGTAAAGTGGAGACTTCGTTACCTAACTTCATAAGTCTCCACAAGTCCTACGGTAGACGAGAAAGGCTCAACAAACATCCCAGGGGAAAGCTGAAGGTATGTGGCATATGCATATTTAATTTTATGTACTAGGACTAATTATTTATTTTTGGCAAATATTTTTAAAAAGTCAGTCGCAGCGTGAATATCCTCGCAGGACGTGCAAGGAGCGCAAAAACAACCCCGCAGTATAGGGGTTAATGGTAGAGTTGAGGGGTATTTTAAAAGGACCACCCCACCTTTTCGGGTGAGAGACTGATTCATGGTCATGGAGAGTGGACGTCTGTGTTTTGCTTTCTAATTTTAAGGCTGCCCCACTATCATTATTTTTTTTTTCTCAACCCTCTGGTGACGATTAGGTTTAGCAAGCTCTCATTTCCCTCCCTTCCTTGCTAGTTTGGTACAGTAGGTGTCTGTACCGCTCACAGTTTAGTGGTACTGCTGTAGTGAGATTGTCTTCGCCTCCTGCCTGTGGAGGGTCCCCACCACTGAGCTCCATAATATGGAGGGGCTATCCCCACAGTGTGTCTTTGGCCAACATACTGAATCACCTAACTTATTGTCTTCACCATGGTAATGCAATTGGAACACTTTTCTTATCTTGCTGTCCCAGTTTCATCGTTGCTTCTGTATGCTGCACAGTGGACCATGGCACTATATTTTCCAGATTCATAGGCTGATTTCAAAAGGTGCGGGCATCAGGTGAGGTGCATAAACATGGCTGCCAGTATATCAGTGTCACCCTGGGCCCCTGGCGGTGGGCACACAAACTATGTGGCGCTACCCATGAGAAAGCCCCTCCATATGATAGAGCTCAGTGGTCCCAACCCAGTGATGGCTGTGGGTGCATGAGAACACAGTCGGGCCTCCCTGGAGTGTGTTGGAAAGGTATTCTCTACTAAAATACCCCTTGCAACGAGACACCACTAGGACGTCGCGACCCCCACCCCAGGGGGAGACCATTGAGGGGCTTCAAGGGCACGTGCGCTACCTAAGCAATATGGGCCTATGTCCCCTTCTACCTTGCACCCTTATTCCCAGCAACAGACCCAGCGAGAACTACTCAGTGCTAGGGCATTACCCTTCAGCTGGACCAGCCCTCGCCAGGTCTGGGGTGGGGCTGATAATTCAGTACCAGACAGTGCCTCAGTGATGGCCACTAGCTGCTGCTCAATAGCTGCATCCCCCCCCCCCTGTAGAAACCAGTGATGGCCACCAGCTGCACTAGGGGAGAGATGGCCACAGCCCGCTCTCCTGCAGCTGCCTCAGGGAGCTGGACCTCGGTGATGGCCACAAGCCACACCAGCAGGCAGGTGATGGCCACTAGGCGCACTGTGTCTGCCGTCCCCTCTCCTCCCAGGCCCTCGGTGACGGCCATTAGCCGCACCTGTGAGCAGGTGACAGCCAATAGCTGCACTCAGCTCACAGTCCACCCAGAGAACAAGGCCCTGGCAACAGCCACTAGCCATGCCAGAGGACAGGTGATGGCAACTAGCCACACCTCCCCTCACAGGTCCTCGGTGAAGGCCACTAGCCGCATCTCACCCTCAGTCCTGCCAGGAAGTCAGGCTCCGGTGACGGCCATTAGCTGCACCGACAGGAGAGGGACGGCCACTAGCTGCCCTACCCCTGTTGCCCTTAGGACCTCGGCAACGGCCACCAGCTGCACAAGGGAGAGACCAGACACAACCCGTCTCTCGCCCCCTGTGACTTCCCTTCCGGAGGACGTCATTTGCTCAGCCCACCCCTCCTGTGGCCAAGCGGGACACCCTTCCTGTTCTCCCCACAGAGGCAGCCCCCAGAAGGAGCTACCCTGTCTGGAGGAGGTCTGGCAAGGCCCCATTGTGACCCTGGGAGTGCAAGCAGTCCAGCCAGGAGACCACCCGCTGCTGGACTCCCAGAGGAGAGGACGCCACAGACCACACCTGACGGTGACCCAATCCGAGGGAGACTGCAGTCCTTGTATTCCCCAAGGTGCCCCTTGGACCCCGGGGCATGACCTCCCAAGCCCCAAAGGACAATGACCCTCTCTCCAGGGTGGGCGCAGACAAGCACGCCTACTCTCCCTATTTGGTCCCAGCCCTAGGGACCGAACGCCCACTGAGGCTGCACTAGAGAAGGGCCCCTCTCCATGCTGCCCAGCAGCCCACTCAAGACGAGACAAACCCTGAGAGTAGTCCCGTGTCCTCTAAGGGAAGGCATAACTGACGGGACCCCTCCCACACCCAGCTGACACCTGTAGGAGCCCAGAACTTCAGCAACCCTGTAGGAACCCTCCTGTCCCGAGATTGACTTTGTACCAAGACAGTGAATTGTGCCTTAACTGTGTCTACATTGTATCTAGTGGTTTGTGAATTTAAGATAATACACGTGTAAGGTTGATTGACCAGAGTTTTTATGCCCTGTTCCTCTCATGGTGTATTCTAGTTCCGATCTCGAAAGAGAACCCAGGCTCAGCAGCTAGTGTTCTTAGGGCGAGGGGTCAACCTAAAAACACGTAGCATAACACTGGTGGTCAGCGGTGGTTCTTGACTCAATCAGAATACAAGGAGGAGCAAAACAGGGAAAATTAACAAAATAGCGACCAAACCTCACATGCAAATACCCAAATTCAGCTCCAAGCAATGTGATATTAACACATACCTGTCCATGGTCAAGCCACTCCTGGACATAGGGTTTGAAGATGACAGACAGAAGATAGCAGTTACCCTGCCTCACCTGGGCAAAGCAGTGGCCAGTATTGCACCGAAGATCGTCCCAGAGCTGACATGGGCAAATTTCACTCAAATAATGAACCAAGCCATCACGCCATCCTTAGGAAAAGTCATAGCATTGTCACAACTCGACACTCTAACCTACAACGGCAACCTGGATGACATATGCATCCATGCCAGACAGCTCGTCACCGCTGCATACCCAGAAACCGATGCAGCAACCTTGGAGCAACATATGTTTAACACTGTTGTGCAGCTTATTTTGAGTCCCGACTTCTTGGGCACAGGTACAGTGCAACCTTGGGTTCTTTGTTCTCCACCGGGTCAGTCACAGACAAGGAAGGAAAGTCCAAACACCACTGGTCAAAAGGCTCACTTATATATTAACAATAGACAATTACACACACACACACACACACACACACACACACACACACACACACACACACACACACACACAATCTATGAGCAAAACTATGGAATGTACAGTACAATAACCAAATAATCTCAGAAGGCTAGCTCCTGCAATATATCTTTCCACCTAGTTCAGCAAGCTTGACCTTTACACAGTATTCTATCTTTCCTGCTATAGAGTAATTTCCACACAGTGTCACAGGTATGGTTCACCGATACACCAGATGCATTAGTTCTCGCACATATGACAAGGACAGTCAAGTATACCTCAATATATCCAAACGCATGACATAGGCGGCAGTGTGTACTCAAGTCCTTATGTATATACAATCGCGTAACATAGACAGTTTCCTATGCTAATTATATGCATCAACGTGACTTGGACGATATCCTAGCTATCCTTATGCTATATGAGCATTACAGAGGACGAGGGGATATAGCACTTAGGATCTATCCACGCATGAGGGGCTCAAGGGGGGGGAGAGGGGGGAGGGCGGTAATATTGGATTTCTGGCAGGGCAGGTGACTGGGGGTATAGGACTTGGGGTTTGGGGCAGTAGGGCAGCATGGGGGGGGGTCACTGGTGTTATCAGTCTATGTGTAACACTGGGGGGGAGTCACACTTAGGGCGAGCCTGTGGCCTGGCGCCACGCACTCCACGCATAAGGTTATGGACACAAGAGTTCACAATTGCACACGGGGGGGGGGAACACTGGGGAAACATGGGGGGGGTGCACTGAAATGGGGAGGGGAAAAGGCCTGGTCCACTGGGGTGGGGCTCACAAACACTGGGGGAGGGGACGCAACCTTAGTCTCTTACTCACAGTACTGGCGGAGAGGAGGGCACAGGTCACGGGCGGTAGATGGCCCTATGCCGGGAGCTTTAGGTGGCAGCCACATGTCGGGGGTGGGCCGTCCAGAGTGTAGTACAGAGGTAGGTCATCTGTGGGGTCACGACAAGTCCTGGAGGAGTTGGTGAGTGGCGTGGTGGGTGGCTCCCTTACTGTAGAGGCCTGGCAGGAGGCAGGGCTCTCTGGGCTAGGGCCAAAGAGGGCCAAGATGCACGTCACTCGGCACTGGCCCTTGGTCGTCGTTAGGGTCCTGGGGGTGGACCTAGGGTGGCCCGGGCCTAAGGCCGGCTGCAGGGAGGGCAGTGTCCTGGCTGAGCTGCTGTCATGTTCGGCAGGGGCAGCCGTCAGGGAAGAACTGCATCCATCTGTGCCGAGGGAAGTCTGGCGGCTGCAGTAGGTGTCGGGGGAGGCCCGCTGGCTCCTGGGGCTGCGGTCTTGTCTGCGGGAGGAGGCCATCAGGGCTGGACTGCAGCCTGTTATCCTGGCGGAGTCTGGAAGCACCTGGGGAGGATGGGGCTGCAGGGACAGGACACCTGGCCTCGGGGATGTCTTGCCTGGTCTGGTCTCTGGTGGGGTACCTAGAGAGGAGCAGATCCCACCCTCTCGGAGAGAAAGGCGGGGAGAGGGGCACCTCACTCTGCCACAGGAGGGGTGGGTGGAGCAAGAGGTGCTACCCTCTGTAGGAGCTTGGGGACTCTCAGAGGGAAGGTGGCCAAGGGCCGGCTCTCCTACTTGGCGGGCTCGGTAGGCCCTGCCAAAACTCCGGTCTGGGGTGTGCGTGGGAGGTCCGGGGGACGCTCCCTCCACCAGGCAGCCCTGTTGGGCACTGCCTGTGCTCCTACTTGGGAGAGAGGTGGAGGAGTCTGAGGGGACTCCTCCTGGCACCACAGACCCTGGCCGCTGGAAGAGGGCACCTGGCGGGCTCTCCCGGCAATAGCCACAGCTCTGGTGGAGACTGCACTCCTGCCGTAGGGTCTAGGACGCCTGTCCCGGTGACATCAAGAGAAAACGGTCTGGTGGGCGCTCCTGGCCTAAGCTGCAGCTCTGGCGGAATCTGTCCTCCTTCCATTGGGATTGGGGCAGCCCTATGGGACAACTGGCGGTCAGTCCCTAGTGGTACCTCTGGCGGAGTGTACCCAGGGGCCCGCCTCCCTCCTGGGTAGTACCGGTGAAGGTCGTCTGGTGGACGTGCTGATGTGTTGGCTCCTGAAGGTGGGTGGCAGAGGGTGGACAACCAGCGGTCACTCCACCCACAGTATACCTAGTGGGTTCTACTGTGCCACTGCTCCCTTGAGGTGTAACAAACTTTGAGGCTCCTCCTGAGTCCTCTGTTATATAGGAGGCCAATCCAGTGGACTCGGCATCCAAGGGTTTGTTTGGGATCTTGCCATTGCAAGTCTCATCCCAATTCTGGCGAGTGTTCCCTCCACTGAAGCGTACTGTACTTTTCCTGTACACTGCCGGGTGGTCTGCCTGTGGGGAAGAGGGGCGTCGGGTCATGGGGAAGATATGTCGCTCTTGCCTGGATGGCATGTCAGGTAAAACAGCCTCCCTGTCATCTTCTCGTGGGGTGGGTGTCATTCCCTCATACTCTCCTCCTGGGGTGGTGGTGTTGGGTTCACCCCGCTGCGCGGGTTTTTCAAACACATTCCTAAGGATCCTCCCCAGTGTCATCAGAGAACATTTCACAATACATGACCCAATGGGGAACCTAGACAGAGACATCCAGCTGTTATGACGTCTCCTAGCCGCCCACTCCACCCCGCAGCACATCGGCACCTTAAGTATATTCCCCTCTCAAAAGACGGCACCTCACCAGAAACCACGGATGCCCCCAGCCCATGCAAGCTTTCCTTCAACACCCAACTTATCCAGGGCACACATTACCAACAGGTGCCCCATCCCCAAGGAAAACACAAACTTCATTTCTATCAACCCGTGGGAATTCTCTGCCTGCAGCCACAAATGTCCCCTCTGCGACATCCAAGAACAGTTGAAAGCAGCCCGGTGCAGGACAGCCACTCAGGGGCACCGAAAGGTCTCCTCCCTGGATAACAAGGGCGCCGAGGTTGACGCCTCACCGACCGAATGTGCCGACCCCGGGGTAGTGGAGCCAGAGGAAGACAAGATCCCGTAGCAGCTGGATTTTTAGGCCCACCCCCACACCTCCCCATGGTGCCAGGGGCCACCTCACAGAAATACTGCCCCCCAGTCTGCGATAAGATAAGACTGAATGGGGTGAAGGCGAGGCTGCTGGTTGATACGGGAGCGGCCAGATCTTGCCTCTACAGCCTTTTTTACTTCCATCACAAATCGGCTTTTGGCCTGCTTTTCCCTACTTCAGCTCACCTCGTAGATGCGGGGGATGCCCCCCGGCCCATATGTGGGGAAACCCAGGCCCTGCGCGCCGACACCCACCAGCAAGTCTCTGCCCAACACAGGTTCATCATTTTTTACTTGACCTGCCATGCATATGATGGTTATTTGGGACTGAACTTCCTGTAGGAACTATGTACAAACATCGACTGTCACAAGCTACGCCTCCAGTTCCAGAAGCCACCAGACCCCCTCCCCCAGTCACTCTGTACGTGCATGCACCCCCCCTCTCACCTTACAACCTCCCCTGTGTCCTCCACCCAACTCCCCACCCTCCCAGCACCCCTCCACATCCCACTTTCCTAGCAGCTATTGCCTCCACCTTGACAATTCTCCCCCCCCCAGCATGAGGCCTGGCTACACCTGAACAGGCCCACTGGAGCCTCCATCCTGTTCTCCCCCAGCCTACCACCCGGAACCCTCTCGGCCTGCCTACTGTCCCCCACCTTCCTTCCCCCCACATTGGGACAGTACAAGTTGCAAATATCCCCACCACTCCCATCACCCTGCCTAAAGTATTAGTGGTGGGCGAATGGAAGAAGCTGAGCCTTGTGCCCCCCCCATTCCTCCCCTGCAGCCCTACCCCCACTACCTGAACACCTCTCACCTCACCAAGCAGACAGCCTCCACCACCTCCTTCTGGACTTCCAAGACCTATTTGCATTAGGACCCGCTGACATCGGCCACATCACGTACCTGACACACGATATCCACACCACAGCACCACCTATTTGCCAACGATCACAGCGGAAAAACCCCAGACAATGTGCTGAGGAAGACTAGCAGGTCCAGGAAATGCTCAGTATCGGCATCATATCACGTTCCACCAGCCCTTGGTCCTCCCCCTTCATTCTGGTAAAAAAGATGGCACCATGCGTTTTTGCCTGAATTACAGATGGCTGAATGGTGTGACCACCAAAGATGCCACCCCCCTCCCCAGGATAGACGACTCCCTTGACTCCCTACATGGAGCATCCTGGTTCTCCACCTTGGACCTCCAATCGGGATACTGGTAAGTCCCCATACACCCTGAGGACAGGCAGAAAACAGCCTTCTCCATCAGTAACGGAAAACACTGTGAATTCAATGTCCTCCCATTTGGATTCTGTAATGCTCCCACTATGTTTTCCAGATTAATGGAGTCAGTCCTCAGTGGCCTTACCTGGGAAATCTGCTTGGCATACCTGGACGATGTAATCACTTTCAGCCAGATGTGGGCCGACCACTCCAAGCACCTTAAAAAGATCTTCCTGTGCATCTGCCAGGCTGGCCTCAAACTCAGACCATCAAAATGCGTCCTGACTGCCCGAACCATCTCCTTCCTGGAACACATTATCTCAAAGGAAGGAATATCACCTGACCCTGACAAGCTGCACACCATCGCAGGTCTCCCCCTACTCCAAGATGTCCGCGAGGTCACGCCTTCCTGGGGCTCACCTCTTACTACTGGCGCTCTGAGAAAGGATTTGCAGACATTGCCAAGCCCCTCCACGACATGACCAAAAAGGGCAAGACTTTCACCTGGACAGACGAGCAGAGAGTGGCATTCCACGACCTAAAAACCAAGCTCATCACCTCCCCGATCGTTGCATTCCCTGACTACACCTTGCCATTCTGCTTATATGCGGATGTGTTCCTGATAGCAATTGGTGCCATCCTCACCCAGGTGCAAGAAGGGAGAGAGCACATCATTGCCAGAGCCATCTGCATCCTCAACCAAACCGAGAGAAATTATGCCGTCACCAAACGAGAATGCCTAGGCATCGTATGGGCACTGGAGCACTTTTGAGCCTACCTCTCAGGTACGCATGTTACCATCATCACTGACCATCAGTCACTCCAATGGTTATGCCAGTCCAGCACCCACAACGCCCAAGTCATCAGATGGAGGGAAACCCTCGAGGCATTTAACTATGAGATATCCTATCTCATAGCTACACACCAACACCGATACCCTGTCCCGACTACTGATTAACTCTGTCCACATTAAACCCAACCTCTTACAACAGTGGAGTAATAAGGATTGCCCCCACTGAATACGGCCACATGTATTCTCCAAGCTCCACCAACAGGGAGATCACCTGTTCACCCAGTCGGGGCATATAGTGCTCGACCCTGAAACCGCCCTCAAGGCAATGACCACCTCCACTCAAACAATGGGATTCATCTCAGCACTAAGAAACTTTTACAAGTATTCAATGATGCCTATTGGACACCCAGCCCCTCCAACCTGGCCAAGCAAGTCACCCAGGCCTGCCGAGCCTGTGCGCTAGGCAAGGACATCTGCACACCTGGTCCAATGGGAAGCATCACCGCCCACAAGCCATGGCAACTGTTGTCCGTGGGTGTAGTGGGCCCTCTACCACCTAAAACCGGCTACAAATATATCATCACCTTTGTGGACACATACTTGAAATTCCTCGTCGCCTGTCTGGCCAAGGAACACCACGCCCTCGCCATGGCTGACGCCCTTGTCTGCCACGTCTTCCTGTACTTTGGCATTCCCCAAGCCCTGCACTCAGACAATGCCCCCCGAGTTCATCAGCGCAATATGGCAAGAACTCGCCAACATCTTTGGCTATTGCATCTCACACTCCTCCCCTACTGGCCCCTTGGGAACGGATTACTTGGAAGGAACCATTGCACCCTCCTCAACCAGGTGTGGGCTCAAATAGAAGAGACCAATAATGAGGACTGGCCAGCCCACATCAAGATTGTGCAGTGGGGGATGAATTCCTGTCCGTGGGACGATGGCATCTCCCGCCACGAATGGGTATTCAGAGAGGCCCCCCTCCTCTTACCATTGTGACAGCACCTGCAGCCCCTTTCCATGTCCCTTACATCAGACCCCCTTCACCACCTCAGGAGGCGACTGCACCACTTGCAGAAGCTTCAGGACGTACAACCAGACGTCGCCCCCTCCAACCCCTACAAACTGGGTGATTCAGTCGTAGTGGCCAAACTACCAACACCCAACAAAGTCTCACCCCGGTTCGTGGGACCCTACACCATCACCCACATCCCCAACTCCTACCAGGTCACCATCAATTACTACAACACACCACGCACTTACCATAACCGTCACGTATGCCCATTCCCAATGAACACCTCCCCACGACACCACCCTCCTACCCCCACCTGCCACACCACCTCACAACCAACTGCTGCCCCAGACTCCCCATCACACTCATACACCTGCTACTTCACACCTCCTCCTCCCTACCATCCTTCCCCACTCCCTTCCCTCCGGCCAACTCCCCCGCCACACCTCACACCTCAGACCCGGCCACCACACCTCCACAGCAAGTCCAGCCAACCGGCCCCAGGACCCCCAGCCCACCCCCAGCCACCCCACCACATCTCCGGCAATGTACACCACCCGTGGCCACCTCTACACCTGCACCATCTCCCCCCTCACTCCACAGCCCCCCGCAAAACCATCCACCCACCCCTCAACCACCATCCCTGCTGCCTCACCACTAAACACTCAGACCACCTCAGCACACCCAGCCACCACACCATGAGGCCACACTCCCCCCTTGCCAGCCACACCAACCCTCACCACCACCACCACCCGATCCGGTTGCCTCTCGTGCCCACCGGCCTGATACTCCACCACACCATCACCCACTCCCCCACTCTCATATACACCACCAGGACAGCCCACTCCTACCCCCCCCACATGCCCACCACTCCCCAGGGAGAAGAGCTGCACCTACCCTCGGTGGCTGCATAAAACCCTGACCACCTCACCAGTTGCCAGCATTCAGCTAGGGAGCACCAACTACCCATCACCACCCACTATGAAAGTACGGTGAATCACCTGGGCCCCAGCCCATGGGAAGAATGGTGCATCCGTGGGACACACCACCTCCTCCAACTCCTTCAGGAGACAGCCCAGACCTCCACCTAGCACATCACATACGCATACCACCGGGACCCAGACACACCCACCCCCCACTGGACCACCCTCCTCCATCACCTTACACCAGCACACAGTACCACCACACAGTCACCTACTGCCTCCAGCCACGGGGACGAGACTTTCCCCCCAACACGGTGGTGAAATACAGGCGACGAGACATCACCAGGACATTGCAACACCCACCCCAGGAGGAGACCACGGAGGAGCTTCGAGGGCGAGTGCTACCCAGGCAGTATGGGCCTATGTCCCCTACTACCTTGCACCCTTATTCCCCGCAGTGGACCTAGCAAGAACTACTCAGTGCTAGGACGTTACCGTCCAGCTGGACCAGCCCTCGCCAGGTTTGGGGTGAGGCTGATAATTCAGTCCCAGACAGCGCCCTAGTGACGGCCACTAGCCACACTAGGATAGAGATGGCCACTAGCTGGTCACTAGCTGCATCCCCCCTTTGCCTTTGCAGAAACCAGTGATGGCCACTAGCTGCACTAGGAGAGAGACGGCAACCACCTGCTCTCCTGCAGCTGCCTTAGGGAGCTGGACCTCATTGACGGCTACAAGCCACACCAGCAGGCAGGTGACGACCACTAGCCACATTGGTCTGCTGTACACTCTCCTCCCAGGACCTCGGAAACGGCCATTAGCTGCACCCCTGAGCCACTAGCCATACTCAGCCCACAGTCCACCTGGAGAACAAGGCCCCAGCAATGGCCACTAGCCATGCTGGAGGACACGAGTATAGTGACAAGTCTTGCTGGGCTTCACAGTTAGTATGTGGCAAGTCTGCATCTCAAGGTCATGATGCTGAACACTGCACATCCGTTGTTGAAACTTTCATAGCCACCATTTATATATACTGTATGTAACGCTTTAATCTTGTAATAGGTCGGTCTTGAGTTTTGGTTAAAGTTATTTCGGTACTTGAAGAGCAGGAGGAGTTAAAGATGAATACAGGGAGTTGATCTTGATTTATTATCTTCAGAGAAAGTCTAAGTTGAGGAGCGTATATATTACAAGGGACTTAATATACTAACTAAGTCTAGCTGGACCCTTCTTCTTATTCGCTCTTTCCATTACCTGCTGGTTCTATGGCCAGTCCACTTCTGAGCTCTGATTCCTACATTCTCGTTTAGCAGGGGCCGTGTCACGTGCGCTATACTGTTGTTGAAATGTTCTAGAAGCCTGTGTGTGCTTATGGTCACGAGGCGCTGTTTGCGGACTATTGTGCTGGTGAGAGGCATTCTGGAGAGGTGCTAACGTCATTTCCTTTTGGCCCCTAGGTTTGACATTGACCTAACCTCGAGACTATATATGTATGTTGCTAGCTATTATGTATTAAGATATTTTAGAGTCCTGACATCGCTCGGTCACGCAGCTGGCTGTCCTCCGACAGTAATCATCACTGACATATGTTAATCTATTAATACATAATATTGATTATAATATTGCATAGATATAATATTCATTGTAATATTGCAATGATCCAGTAATATTACATTTTAAACAAGCTATATACATAATTGAATAAATGCAATATGGTTAAATTGGTTGTTGTATGACATTTTGTAAGATGTGTATGTATAATAGTAAAATGCATATATGCAAAAAAAAAAAAAAGTTCAAAGTTAAGATTATGGTAAGAGCTATTAATATTTCAAATAGAGATAATGATACTGGTATACTTCTATATCATGTGTCATTCTTCTTCTTATATATATATATATATATATATATATATATATATATATATATATATATATATATATATGGATAGATAGATATAGATATATATATATATATATATATATATATATATATATATATATATATATATATATATATATATATATATATAATATGCACACATCATTCAGGGGGGTTAACTTGAATGCATACTCTACCCCCACTAATTACTGACTCCAAATATGCAGTTCTTGCGTGCAATCTGTGCATTGCGAACAGCATTACTGCAAATACAGTTCAGAAGATTATAAAGACAGTAGCTGCTGGGCTATACACATAATATGGGTTGAACATACTCAAACTCAAATTTTCATTGTTTCATTGATCAATTGCATAGTTTCAAACTTAGGTGAAGTCAACTTAATACTTGTGCTCATGTTTAAGTCCATATTAGGCAGTGGGTGGAAATGTTTGTGTGTATGATTGAGGATGGCGTAGTGATTGATGGTGGATAAAGTGGACATGGATGGTGTAAATACCGCACAGTATTCTGGTGCTGAAGTATGAGATGGTGGTATATCTGGACAGACTATGTAAACTGATGTGTTATGAGTGAAAAAAAAAAAATGTGAGTGTCCGATGCGCTGATAGTATACAAGCTTATCTGGAGCAAAAGTGGAGTTGCAATGATTATGAATATTGTGATTTCTTATGATAGCCATTTCACAAGGGACTGTTTCAGTAGGCTGAAACGTGAAAATGTACGCAGGACAAAGGTAAACAGCACGTAAGGATGTTCGGCACTTTCGTTCAGTCTTTGATTCACTTGCGGAAGTGACAGTGTTCCGTCTCTTGGAGACCATGATGAGTTCGGTGTCTGTGTTGATGTTGATGATGACCAAAGTGTTATTTTTCTCAGAAGGGAAGGGGTGTATTTCGTATACTGTGAACAGGTCGTTGGTTATGAATGATACATGAACTACTACTGATGTTGGTGTTAGTGTTGCTTCAAAATGTAATGCTAGGTGTTTAAGGCTCGACTTCTCGCTCTTAGAACACCTAACGTGTAGCGGGGTCCTCTTTCGAGACCGGGGCTTAGGACAAATAAGAGAGAGGCAGGACACAAAAACTTCAGGCAATAACCTTTACACGTGTATTACTTAGTCAGATAAGGGACAACAACAGATGATACAGCACAAGATTTGGTCAATTACAAACTCTTATAGCTAGATTCTCAGTATCTCGCAGGATACTATAGTAGTATGTACGTGGAATAACACTCAAGGCGTAGTGTACGGAATTAGTATAGTCCAGGGTCTCGGTGCACGTGGAGGAGTGAGCAATAGGGCTCACTAGTAGGGGGGGGGTGTAAGGCACTGGGGTCTAATTGTCTTTATGGTAGTATGAGGCAGAGGTTAATGATAGCACGTTCAACTTATATTTTCTAAGTGCAAAGGGTTATTTGTTAATTATCACAATACGGTCCAAGGTTGTTGCGCGTGTGGGGGGGAGTTTAAGGTAAAGTTCACTAGGGGAGGGTGTAAGGCACTAGGATCTAATTATGTTTATAGAAATATGAAGTGTAGGGTATTGATAGCGTGTTCGATTTATTATTTTCTATGAGCATGGAACATTTGGATAAATTACTAATATGAGTTCCACGGCTCGGTCGTTACACTGATTATAATGTGAAGGGGGTCATACATGAGTTTTATGCACTATCACTTGGATTTTACAGGAATTATTCACTATTCTGCCCTGTTGTACATTAGACCATTATTTCCCTGTCACGTAAACACTTGGCCTGGTGCTAGGAAAGTACACTATCGCCTTGTCACTGTTTCACTATACTGAGGGCACAAGCACTGTCTCACAAGTTACTGGCGGCAGGTGCGGCGGGGAGACATGCCGGTGACAGTTCTGCCGGGGCAGGGGGACCGGCAGGGAAGGTCATGCCGAGAGGGCATGGCGCCTTCTCTCGTCCAGGGCTGCAGGTGGTGAAGGGGCCCGATTTCTCCGGGCTGGGAACAGGAGTATGGCCCTTAGGACTGGGGCCAAACAATTCCTTGAACCTTGCGGTCAGGTCTCGGCTGAAGGTGGAGGTCTTCCGCTGTCGGGGTGTAGGGAGGACCTGCCCGGGTGTTCTGGGGAGGGCCTGGAGTTCCTGAGGGCTGTGGCCCCCAGAGCCAGGCAGCGCTGTCAGGGAGGGGCTGCGGCACTGGTCTGAGTCAGGGTCCGTCAGGTGGGTTTTCTCCAGGGCCAGGCGTAGGGAGCAGAGGCCAGGGGAGGTGATAGGGCCTCTCCAGTACTCTCCTGTGTCCACCGCGTCGGGGGTCAGGATACTCGTCTCACGCTGGGGCGGCAGGACTGCTCTCGACTGCTTCTGGCCATGGGGCCCGGCTACTGGCCATGGATTCCCAAGGGCATGACCATAAGGTGCCGAGGCCCGGCTACTGGCCATGACCTGAGAGGGGGAATATGAACCAGCGCACCTCGAGACACCTTCGGAGTGGCTACTGGCAGTCTGACGAAGGTGGGAGCTGCTACAGGCCGATTCCTTCAGGAGGGGGTGTGGAGCGGCTACCAGCCGTCTCCGGAAGAACACCTTCTGATGAAGGTGGGAGCAGCTACCGGCCATCTCCTGATTACCCTCAGGTCGGTGTTGGGCCGATTCCTTTACGAGGGGCTGGCGGCTACTGGCCGTCCCAAGAGGGAAGACACCTTCGGAAAGGCTACTGGCACACATCTGTAGAAGGCGGGAGTGGCTACAGGCCAACTCCTGAGGGACGTTGATCGGAGCTGGACAGATAGCTCCACCCCGAGATGGTTTGGTGGAACCTCGCCCGGAAGGTAGTGCCGGATTCCTGCTATGGCGATGGAGGGGCAGCTCCGGGTCATAGGGGCATACAGCCCAGGCTGGCTTGTGCCGTTGTCGTGCCGAGTCTCGGTGTGCTGCTGCTGCTCCTCCGTGGGGTCCTTGTGGGGGTGTCGGTGAGTTTCCGGGGGCACTATGCTGAATCTCTGGTGTGGGGGATTGGGCATTCCAGGGGACACTATGCTGTATTTCACCACCGTCCCCCTGGAAAAAGTCACGTCCCCGTGACTGGAGGTGGTAGACGTGTGTCATGGGTGGCGTAGATGGGTTGGAGATGCTTGAGGAGGGCTTGCCAGGTAGTGGTGGCTAGGTTCTCTTCCTGTTCCGCATCACAGGTGAGGAAGAGGGTGGAGGCGATGGGGGAGGAGCAGAGGAGGTGGAGTAGGTGGTGTGGCCCACGGAGCCTGCGGTTCCTACTGAGGGTATGTGCCCATACAGCCCGTCTGATTCGCATCATCGTGGTTGTTGCTGGTGGTGTGGTGTGGTGCTGAATGCTAGAGACAGAGGGCAGGAGTCGGGTTTCGTGCCGGGATAATGTGTCATAGGGTCTCTGGGGAGTACAGTTGGCTTGGATTTGGGCCTGGTGTATCATGATGGTGTGAAGTTGTGGGGAAGCAGGTGGGGTGGGAGAGTGGGTGTATCGGGCAGGTGGGCGTGAAAGGTGGCCAGAGCAGGTGGTGGTAGTTTTGAGGGTGGGTGTAGGTGGTGAGGTGGGTGTGCAGGGTGGGCGGGGACTGGAGGTGTGTGCCGTTGGGCATGGGGTTGGTGAGGTGTGGTGTGAGGAGGTAGGAGTGGGTGTGTGTAGGGGTGGTGGGTTGGAGGGAGTGGTGGTGGTCATGGATGGTGGCGGTGTGGTGGCATGGGCAGGACACGTGGAGCTGGGCGCGGAGGATGGAGTGGCGGGAGAAGGTGGTGAGGGAGAGTGGCGGGAGGGTGGTGGTGCAGGTGAGCTGTCAGGCGAGGTGCAGGGTGGGGTAGCAGCCGGGGAGGTGGAGGTGGTAGGGGGAGTGGAGGGGGAGGGAGAGGGGGAGGAGGAGATGTAGCACTCGTATGTGGAAGGTGGGGGTGGCACCGGGGCAGGAGGAGGGATGGGGTGTGGGGCTGGCGCAGCAGGGGCCGGGGTGAGGAAGGGACATACATGGCAATTCTGGAGAGTGCAGGGGCGCTGTGGTAATCCACGGTAACTTGGTAAGGGTTGGGGACGCGGGTGATAGTGTGGGGCCCCGTGAAGCGGGGGGCGAGTTTGTGCAGGGTGGGGAGTTGAGCGACCACGATGGTGTTGCCAGGATGGTAGGGGTTGGATGCTGTGTCATGACTGAGGTCCAGGTTACTCTGCAGGTGCACCAACCGGCTCTTAAGGTGGTGTAGTGGGTCTGTAGTTGGAGTGGAGGTGGGAGGTTGCAGGTGCTGCCGAAGGGGTAGTAGGAGGGGTGCCTCACCAAAGATCCGCTCGTAGGGTGAAACTCCATCTTCTCTGGGACAGGAATTGATGCCCCATTGGACAGTTTTGACATGAGCAGGCCAGTCGTCATTTTTAGTGGCTTCGATGTGTGTGTGGAGTTGGTTGATAAGGGAGCGATGGCTGCGCTCGCACACTGTATATTTCCTTGTGGCCAGTAGGGGGATGAGTGGGAGATACTGTACCCGAAAATTTTTGCGAGTTCCTCCCAGACTTTGCTTGTGAACTCGGGGGCATTGTCCGAATGAATGGCCTGGGGAATGCCAAAGTAGGGCATCTGCTATGGTGACAGCGTGATGTTCCTTAGCTGGGCAGTCTACAACGAGTTTTGAATAAGTGTCAATGAATGTGATCACGTACATGTAGCCCAATTTTGTGGGAAGAGTCCCCACCATGTCGATTGCTAAGAGTTGCCAGGGATTGTGGGCGGTGATGTGGCCTGAAGGTCCTGCGGTCCGTGTGATGTCTTTTCCGAGCGCACAGGCACGGCAACTTTGAATAATTTCCTTGGCATGGGTGGAGGGGTTTGGTACCCAGTACGTGTCATTGAACACCTGTAGCAGCTTTTTGGTACCCAGTACGTGTCATTGAACACCTGTAGCAGCTTTTTGGTACCCAGTACGTGTCATTGAACACCTGTAGCAGCTTTTTGGTACCCAGTACGTGTCATTGAACACCTGTAGCAGCTTTTTGGTACCCAGTACGTGTCATTGAACACCTGTAGCAGCTTTTTGGTACCCAGGTGGATGCCGTTATGGGCGTGAAGGTGGCGTGAGGCGTCAAGAGCAGTGTCAGGGGCCAGGATTATATGACCAGAGGGGGTTAGGAGGTGGTTGTCCTGACGGTGTAGCTTTTTGAATAAGTGGGGAGGGATCCACGGGGGTTGCTCCTTGCGATGCCACTGCTGCAGGAGGTCGGTTTCGGGCTGGATGGTGTGGATGGGGAGCCGGGAAAGTGCGTCTGTGTTCGTGTGGAGCTTGGCTGGTCTGTGGGAGATTTCATAATTAAATTCTTCTAAGGTCTTGCACCACCTGATGAGTTGGGCATTGTGGGAATACGATTGACGTAACCATTGAAGGGACTGGTGGTCCGTGATGATGGTGACCTGAGTCCCGGTTAGATATGCCCTGAAATGCTGGAGGGCCCATACTATTCCTAGGCATTCCCATTTAGTGGCGGCGTAGTTCTTTTCTGCCTGGTTCAGGGTATGGCTAGCGCAGGCGATGATGTGTTCGTGGCCCTCCTGAACTTGTGCTAATACGGCGCCTATGGCGGAGAGGGAGACGTCGGTGTAGAGGCGAAAAGGGAGGGCATAATCAGGGAAAGCTACAATGAGGGCAGAGACGAGTTTGTCTTTCGACTGCTGAAAAGCAGCTCATCTTACCTCTGTCCAGATGAATGGTTCCCCTTTTTGGGTCAGGTCATGGAGAGGTTTGGCGATGTGGGCAAACCCTTTTATGAACCGGCAGTAGTAGGACATCAATCCTAGGAAGGCACGGATGCCGTGGACGTCTTGTGGCGGGGGTATGTCCGCAATGGCGTGGAGCTTGTCGGGGTCGGGGAGATTCCTGCCTGAGAGATAACGTGTCCCAGGAACGAGACAGTCTGAGCGGCCAGGATGCACTTAGAGGGGTGGAGTTTGAGGCCTGCCTGGTGAATTCTGGTGAAAACTCGGCGGAGGCGCTGCAGGTGGTCGGCCCAGGTCTGGCTAAAGACGATGACGTCGTCTAAATACGCCAGGCATATTTCCCACGTAAGGCCATTGAGGACAGATTCCATGAGCCTGGAGAAGGTGGCGGGGGCGTTGCAAAGTCCGAAGGGCAAGACGTTAAATTCATAATGCTTGCCGTTACTTATTGAGAAGGCTGTTTTGCCTCGGTCTTCTTGGCGCACGGGGACTTGCGAATATCCAGAATGGAGGTCCAGAGTGGAGAACCAGGACGCTCCATAAAGGGAATCTAAGGAATCGTAGATTCAAGGGAGGGGAGTGGCGTCTTTGATGGTGACATCGTTAAGGCGGCAGTAGTTAATGCAGAATCACATCGTGCCGTCCTTCTTTTTCACTAGGTCGATGGGGGAGGACCAGGGGCTGGTGGAGAGGGAAATGACGCCGGCCTCTATCATTTCCTGCACTTGACGTTCCTCTTCCCGCTGTCTGGGGTTCTTCCGCCGGGAGAGTTGTCGGATTGGTGGGCCTGTCGTATGTATTTCGTGTGACAGGTAAGTGGTGTGCCCTATGTCTGTGGTCCTGCCACGAACAAATCCTGGAAATCCAGGAGAAGGCGGCGTAGGGTGTCTGACTGCTGAGTGGAGAGATGGTCAGGGATGGGTGGCAGGGGGGTGGGGGAGTGGGAGGGGGATGGGGCACAAGGCTCGGCTTCTTCCATCTCTCCGATTATGAGTCCTTTCAGGAGGGTGAGAGGGGAAGGGGCGAGGTTTGTGATGTGGACTGCTGTGTGATGTGGAGGAAGGAAAGTGGGAATCAACAGGCAGGCCGAAAGGGCTCCCGGTGGCAGGAGGGAGGAGAATAAGACAGAAGGGCCAGAGCGCTAGTTGAGGGGCACCCAGGCCTCATGATGGGGGGGAATGGCAACGGCGACAGAAACGGCGACAGGGAAAGAGGGAGGAGGGGTGGTGGGGGGCACAGGGGGAGGGAGGAGGAGGGGGGTGGGGGAGGGAGGGAGCGGGTGAGACTTCTGGCCGTGGCCGTGGCGTACAGGTGCGGACAGCCCGGGTGGGGTTGGGTGGGGCGCGGAACTGGAGCTGCTGGTAGCGGCATTCTATAGTAGCTCCCAGTTTCTGGAGTAAGTCCAGTCCCAAGTACCCGTCGTAGCTCTGGCGGGAGGAGTTAAAAACTATGAACTGGTGCTGGGTCGACACCGGTTGGTGGTTATCGACCCGTAGGGCCCGTGTCTCCCCACGGATGGGCAGGGGGCCATCCCCAACATCCACAAGGTGAGTGGCATGGGGCGGAGCGGGCCAAAGGTTGATCTATGGCGGGAGAAGTAGTGGCTGTAAAGGCAGGATCTGGCTGCTACCGTATCGACTAGCAGTCTGGTCTTCACGCCGTTTAATTTCATCTTGTGGTACACTGGGGGGCGATATTTGGGGGTAATGGCCCTCGCCACTGAGGGTTGGTGCGGGGGCGGGCCTAAAAATCCAGCTGTCTGCGGCCTCCTTCTTCCTGCTCCTGCTCCTGTTCCCCAGGATCGGTCTCCTCTACAGTTGCCAATTCGTCCTCGGGGGCCTCGTTTTCCAGTAAGGACACTTTACACGAACCTGGGGTAATGGGCTTGCGGCGTGCAGCCTTTAACTGGTCCCGTATGTCATGCAGGGGACAACGGGAGCTGCAGGCTGTAAATTCCCAGGGATTCACCAAGATCAGGTTAGGGTTTTCCCTGTGGGGGGGGCATGGGGTGTGCTCTAGGCGGGCTCGGCGCCGGGGTGGGGCTGGTGTGAGGTATGGGTGGACATGGCTTGACTGGGGGAGCCAGAGTCTGTGTGGGAAACGTTTTCACCACATTGATTTGCTGGGGTGTCAGACGGGCGGTCAGGAGGCGTCAGATAAGCTGGATATCTCTATCCATGTCTCCAGTCGGGTCATGGATAGTAAAGTGTTGTTTTACAACACTGGGAAGCACTCTCATAAGAGTGTTAAAAGTATGCTGATCCCGATTTTCCTCACATGCCTCCGGGTAGGCAGTGGTCACTAGGCGTCTTGCCTGAATTAGGGTATTATCTAAATGCCCGTCAAATGTAAGACTATCCAATTGGGATAGTGCCACCACTTTCCCTAGTGATGGGGTGATGGCCTGAATCACAAACTTTGTGAAGTTCTGCCAGGTGAGCGCCGGGACGATTTTCGGTGCTATGTTCGCCGCCGCTTTGCCCAATAGTGGGAGTGTGACTGCGATCTTTTGTTGGTCATTATCAAAACCAATGTCCAGTAAGGGCTTGATAATCGCCAAATATGTGTGTACATCATACTGGTCGGGGTCAAACTTGGGCAATTGCACGTGTGGTTTTGTTGCCATTTTGCCGATATTTCCTCACTACCTCTCTCGTACGCCCGGGTCAAGAACCACCGCTGTTCACCAGTGTAATGCTAGGTGTTTAAGGCTCGATTTCTCTCTCCTAGAACACCTAACGTGGAGCGGGGTCCTCTTTCGAGACCGGGGCTTAGGACAAATAAGAGAGAGGCAGGACACAAAAACTTCAGGCAATAACCTTTACACGTGTATTACTTAGTCAGATAAGGGACAACAGCAGATGACACAGCACAAGATTTGGTCAGTTACAAACTCTTATAGCTAGATTCTCAGTATCTCGCAGGATACTATAGTAGTATGTACGTGGAATAACACTCAAGGCGTAGTGTACGGAATTAGTATAGTCCAGGGTCTCGGTGCACGTGGAGGAGTGAGCAATAGGGCTCACTAGTGGGGGGGGGGTGTAAGGCACTGGGGTCTAATTGTACTTATGGTATTATGAGGCAGAGGTTAATGATAACGCATTCAACTTATATTTTCTAAGTGCAAAGGGTTATTTGTTAATTATCACAATACGGTCCAAGGTTGTTGCGCGTGTGGGGGGGAGTTTAAGGTAAAGCTCACTAGGGGAGGGTGTAAGGCACTGGGATCTAGTTATGTTTATAGTAATATGAAGTGGAAGGTATTGATAGCGTGTTCGATTTATTATTTTCTATGAGCAAGGAACATTTGGATAAATTACTAATATGAGTTCCACGGCTCGGTCGTTACACTGATCATAATGTGAAGGGGGTCATACATAAGTCTTATGCACTATCACTTGGATTTTACAGGAATTATTCACTAATCTGCCCTGTTGTACATTAAGCCATTATTTCCCTGTCACGTAAACACTTGGCCTGGTGCTAGGAAAGTACACTATCACCTTGTCACTGTTTCAATATACTGAGGGCACAAGCACTGTCTCACAAGTTACTGGCGGCGGGTGCGGCGGGGAGACATGTCGGCGACAGTTCTGCTGGGGCAGGGGCACCAGCAGGGGAGGTCGTGCCGAGAGGGCACAGGATGGAGCGCAGGGTCGTCTTCTCTCGTCTGGGGCTGCAGGTGGCGAAGGGGCCCGATTTCTTCGGGCTGGGAACAGGAGTACGGCCCTCAGGACTGGGGCCGAACAATCCCTGAACCTTGCGGTCAGGTCTCGGCCGGAGGTGGAGGTCTTCCGGAGTCAGGGCGTAGGGAGGTCCCTCCCGGGTGTTCTGGAGAGGGCCTGGAGTTCCTGAGGGCTGTGGCCCCCAGAGCCAGGCGGCACCGTAAGGGAGGGGCTGCGGCACCGGTCTGCATCAGGGTCCATCAGGTGGGTTTTCTTCAGGGCCAAGGGTAGGGAGCAGAGGCCAGGGGAGGCGATAGGGCCTCTCCAGTACTCTCCTGCGTCCACTGCATCGGGGGTCAGGATACTCATCTCATGCTGGGGCAGCAGGACTGCTCTCAACTGCTTCTGGCCGTGGGGCCCGGCTACTGGCCGTGGCTTCCCAGGGACACGACCATAAGGCACCGAGGCCTGGCTACTGGCCATGGCCTGAGAGGGGGAATATGAAGCAGCGCACCTCGGGACACTTTCGGAGCGGCTACTGGCTGTCTGACGAAGGTGGGAGCGGCTACAGGTTGACTCCTTCAGGAGGGGGTGTGGAGTGGCTACCGGCCGTCTCCAGAAGGACACCTTCTGACAAAGGCGGGAGCGGCGACCGGCCGTCTCCTGATTACCCTCAGGTCGGCATTGGGTCGATTCCTTTACGATTGCGGGCGGCTAGGGAAGACATTGGAGAGGCTACTGGCACACTCCTGTTGAAGGCAGAAGTGGCTACAGGCCAACTCCTGAGGGGTGTTGATTGGAGCTGGACAGACAGCTCCACCCCGAGATGGTTTGGTGGAACCTCGCCCGGAAGGTAGTGCCGGATTCCTGCTATGGTGACAGTGGGGTGGCTCTGGGTCATAGGGGCATACGGCCTGGGCTGGCTTGTGCCGTTGTCGCTCCGAGTCTTGGTGTGTTGCTGCTGCTCCTCCATGGGGTCTTTGCGGGGGTGTCGGTGGGTTTCCGGGGGCATTACACTGAATCTCTGGTGTGGGGGATTAGGCATTCCCGGAGACACTCTGCTGTATTTCACTAAATATGGATAATATTGCATGAATTCCCTACTTCGGAACAAAGGCTTCAATTTATGTTTATGTATGCCTTAACTAATTATCTGATGTAGCTCATGAACTGGAAGTAAGTCAATTGTGATCTTACCATCACCGGCATTCGAAATTCCTTGCATAAGTGCCCTGTAACGAACTCTAGTGTTGTTTAATTGGAGTAGAATTGTGTCAATGTGTTCCGGGATGATGGAGAAGTGTTGGAAAAGTGTTATGTTACCTTCCATGTCATTTATTTTATCTACACTTTCGAGAGCTATGTTTTCCGACTTTTTCAGATTTTTCACGATTGTCTTCATTGCTGAGTTATGTCCTGCGACGAATTTATCTTGGTATGTTAGTACCTGAGCTATTTCATTAAATTTGTTGTTTATTTCTTGAAGGTCTTCCTCTGTAGCCAATCCAAAGATGTTCCCAAGAACTGCACCACCCAGGTCGAATGTAATGCTAGGTGTTTTATGTTTGGCTTCCCACACTTAAAGCACCTAACGTGTAGCGGGGTCCTCTTTTGAGACCGGGGCTTAGACAAATAGGAGAGAGGCAGGACACAAAAACTCAGGCAATAACCTTACACATGTATTACTCAGTCAGACAAAGGGGAAGAGCAGATGTTACAAACACAATATTTTGGATGATCATAAACTCTTACAACTAGGTAGGGTCAAGAGTATCTCGCAGGATACTGTTGGGAAAATGTATTAAAACAATGTTCGAGGCGGAATGTTCTAATTTAGTATAGTCCAGGGTCTTTATGCACATGGAGGGGCTAGGGTTATTTCTCACACAAAGGGGGGTGGAAGGCACTGGGGTCTGATCGTAATTATAGTACTATGAGGCAGGGTTTGATGATAGCGCATTCACTTTGTTATTGTCAGCCTTAGAGTCACTTTTGGCCAATTATCATTACTTACTCCACAGCCCTGGTGTTAGTTTTATTATTGTATATCCCGTCACTGTGTCTATCTCTTTTTCCGGTATTTGGTCTATCACTGTAAATGCACTATTCCGCCTCGGCACTGTTGAATCACTATTATTACACAGTACAGTCACTATAATTCTCCTGGCTCCAAGAGGCGTCTGAGGGGCCGCGCAGGCCTGCTACTGATGGGGCTGGGCACCACCAGGAGTCCCCGTGCTCAGGGGACACGAGATCACGCACAGGGGTGTCTGCTCTCGTCCGGGGCTGTTGGCAGCAAAGGGGCCCGAACTCTCGGGACTTGGTACTGAAGTGCGGCCCTCAGGGCTAGGGCCGAACAATTGCCTGAACCTGTCATTCAGGCTCCTGACGGAGGGGGAGGTCTCCCGCCGTCGAGGTGTAGGGAATTCCCACCCGGGAGATCTGGGGAGGGCCTGGAGTTCCCAAGGACTGCGGTCCCCAGGGCTGGGCAGCGCCAGCAGGAGGGGGCTGCGGCACTGGCCTGCATCAGGGTCCATCAGGTGGGTCTCCTCCAGAGCCAGTCGTTGGGACCGGAGACCCGGGGAGACTATGGGGCCTCTCCAACACTCCTCCACGCCCTTGGTGCTGGGGGTCGGGGAACAGGCGTCAAATTTGGGTGACGGGGTGGCTCTCGGCCACCTCCTGCCGTAGGGCCTGGCTACTGGCCGTGGCTACCTTGGGGCGTGGCTACTGGCTGCCAAGGCCCAGCTACTGGCTGTGGCCTGGGAGGGGGGGTGTCTGCCAGCAGTCCTGACTACACCTTTGGAGCGGCTACTGGCCGTCTGGCAAAGGTGGGAGCCATTACAGGCCGTCTCCCGGAGGAGGGGTGTAGAGCGGCTACAGGGCGTCTCAAGGGGAACACCTTCGGAATGGCTACAGGGTGTCTGGCGATGGCAGGAGCGGCTACAGGCCGTCTCCTTATTACGCTCAGAGTGGCTACAGGCCTTCTCCTTAGTGTGGGGTGAGCGGCTACAGGCCGTCTGGTGAAGGCAGGAGCGGCTACAGGTCGTCTCCTTATTACGCTCAGAGTGTCTACAGGCCTTCTCCTTAGTGTGGGGTGAGCGGCTACAGGCCGCCTCTAGGGGGAAGCCTTCGGAGCGGCTACAAGCCATCTGGCGAAGGTGGGAGCGGCTACAAGCCGTCTCCTTAGGAAGAACACCTTCGGAGCGGCTACAGGCTGTCTGGCGAAGGCGGGAGTGGCTACAGGTCGTCTCCTTATTACCCTAAGGTCGGCTACTGGCCGATTCCTTAGTGAGGGGCGAGCGGCTACGGACCGTCTCAAAGAGGAAGACACCTTCAGAGCGGCTACAGGCTGTCTTCTTTGGAAGGCGGGAGCAGCTACAGGCCGTCTCCTTTGAGGTGCTGGCAGGAGCTGGACAGACAGCTCCACCTCTTAGCTGGTTGGTGAAGGCTCGCCCGGAAGGTAGCTCAGGATTCCTGCTAAGGCGACAGCGGGCGGACCCTTGGTCACTGAGGCGCACGGCCTGGGCTGACTTATGCTGTTGTCGCCCTGAATCCCGGCGTACAGCTGCTGCTCCTCCGTGGGTTCCTTGTGGGGGTGTCCAGGAGTTCCTGGGGGCACTATGCTGTATTCTTGGTGAGGGTGGCTGGGTGCTCCAGGGGGCATTATGCTGCATTTCATTGAACAATCCGCGCTCTTGGCGAGTACGTGTGATGTTGTTCTTGTTGCTCAATACCTCTGTTCCATGAGATGGGAGATCTTGGATCATGAACATAGTTGACTTAGCCTGTTCTATTTTCCATTTCGCTAACTTCACTATTTCATCCACTTCCTTTGTGTTATGTGCTTGTTAAACTTAGCCTCCTATCATGAAGTCCAGGGTTCTCATGAGTCTCGCGATGTTTTCTAGATAAGAAGGTAATTCATATAAGTAATCCAGACTGATTTCAGTACTCATGACATATTTTACGATTGACGTCGTGGCCGTTGGAGCTATGACGCATCCTTGCCGTACTATGTGTTGGGGGTGTAACTGAGCATATCCTCTTGCTATGTGGAGGAGAATCCATAGCATAAGTCCCTTCATCGTTACCTACCAACAAAAAAAATCTATTAATTTTCTAATATGGTCATGCTGTGGTCGATGATAGTGATGATGTGCGTTACGGTTGACTAACGTAGGACAATAACTTGATTGTTATTTCATTTATAGAAGGAGTTTAAATCGATATTTAAATCTCATAAATGATGTACTGTAGATTTTACAGGAACAGTTGCACCTATGTTTGACTGTTTGGTATATGACCTTAATTTATTTTTGTAATAATTGTTGTTTTCTTGATTGGTTTCATGAGTTACGTTCACTTGTTCAGTTGTATCCGAGGCTGTATAGTTATTGGATGGTTCCCTTGAAACTCGTTTTAAATGGTCAATATGAACTTGTTTCTCTTTGCCACTTGACAGTGACCTAATTAAAACTTTGCTTTTATGTTACTTACTCTGTATGGGCCCTCAAATTTTGGGGATAATTTATTGTCTCTCGTATGAATGATACCATTATAATGCTAGGTGTTTTAGGTTCGGCTTCCCGTTCCTTAAACGCCTAACGTGTAGCGGGGTTCTCTTTCGAGACCGAGGGTTAGGACAAATAAGAGAGAGGCAGGACACAAAAACTCCAGGCAATAACCTTACACGTGTATTACTCAGTCAGACAGGGGAAACAGCAGGTGTTACAGACACAATATACTGGGCGATTATAAACTCTTATATCTAGATAGGGTTAATAGTATTTCACAGCATACTGTTAAAGAATACGGTGAAAACACACTCGAGGCGGAGTATTCTGAATGAGTATAGTCTAAGGTCTCTAAGCGCGTGGAGAGGTTAGAGATGTTTCTCACTGGGGGGGAGGGGGGAGGCACTGGGGTCTAATTATGATTATGGTAGTATGAGACGGAGTTTACTGGTAGCGTGTTTATTTTGTTCTTTTCCACTTGCAAGGGACTTTTGCTTAATTATTGTTACAAACTCCACGGCTTTGGTGTTCATATTATTACTGTATGGTGACTGCACTGTGTCGGTCTTTCTTACTAACACTTGGGTCTGTTATTATCAATTCACTGTTCCGCCTTGTCAGTGTTAGACCATTATTATTTCTCTGTGTCTATTCTGCTCGCTAACACTTGGGCCTATTGCTATCAATTCACTGTTCTGCCTCGTCACTGCGTTACCACTGTCAATTCACAGTCACTGTCATTATGGTTCAACTGGCAGCGTGGGTGCGGCGGAGGGGCAACCCAGCTTTGTTATGCCGGGGCTGGAGCACCGCCAGGGGAAGCCGTGCTCAGGGGACACGGGATCACGCGCAGGGGCGTCAGCTCTCGTCCGGGGCTGTGGATGGCAAAGGGGCCCGTATTCTCCGGGCTGGGGACAGGAGTGTGGCCCTCAGGGCTGGGGCCGAA
Organism: Coenobita brevimanus; assembly: GCF_032717465.1. NCBI lineage: Eukaryota > Metazoa > Arthropoda > Malacostraca > Decapoda > Coenobitidae > Coenobita > Coenobita brevimanus. Next base: position 16,899,062 of record NC_137038.1, read on the forward strand.
CAACTGATTCGGTCGTTCAGGCTCCTGACGGAGGGAGAGGTCCTCTGCCGTTGAGGTGTAGGGAGTTCCCGCCAGGGCTTTCTTGGGAGGGTCTGGGGTTCCTGAGGACTGCAGTCCCCAGGGCTGGACAGTGCTGACAGGAGAGCGCTGCAGCACCGACCTGCGTCAGGTTGTGTCAGGTGAGTCTCCTCCGGAGCCAGTCATAGGGAGCATTGGCCGGGTGAGACTACAGGGCCTCTCCAATACTTCTCTACGCCCTCTGTGCTGGGGGTCGGGGAACAGGCATCAAGCTTTGGCGGAGGGGCGGCTCTTGGCCACTTCCTGCCATAGGGCCCGTCTACTGGCCGTGGCTTCCTAGGGGCACGGCTACAAGCCGCCAAGGCCCGGCTACTGGCCGTGGCCTGAGAGGGTGAGTAACTGCCAGCAAACCCCAGGACACCTTTGGAGAGGCTACAGGCCGACTCCTGCAGGAAGGTGGTAGAGCGGCTACAGGCTGACTCAGGAGGGACACCTTTGGAGTGGCTACCGGCTGTCTGACGAAGGTGGGAGTGGCTACAGGCCGACTCCTTCAGGAGGGGTTTGGAGTGGCTACCGGTCGTCTCAAGGGGAACACCTTCGGAGTGGCTACAGGCTGTCTGACGAAGGCAGGAGTGACTACAGGCCGTCTCCTCATTATCCTCAGAGTGGCTACCAGCCATCTCCTTAGTGAGGGGCGAGCAGCTACAGGCCGTCTCTGGGGGAATGCCTTTGGAGCGGCGACAGGCCGTCTGACGAAGGTGGGAGCGGCTACAGGGCTACTCCTGCAGGAGGGATTTGGAGCGGCTACCGGCCGTCTCCAGAAGGACACCTTCTTGGCGAAGGCGGGAGTGGCTACCGGCCATCTCCTGGTTACCCTCAGGTCGGGTACTGGCCGATTCCTCAGTGAGGGGCGAGCGGCTACTGGCCGTCTCAAGAAATAAGACACCTTCTTGGTGAAGATGGGAGCGGCTACTGGCCGTCTCCTTGGGGGTGCTGGCAGGAGCTGGACAGACAGCTCCACCCCTTAGCTGGTTGGTGGAGGCTCGCCCGGAAGGTAGTGCAGTATTCCTGCTATGGCGACGGCAGGCGGGCTCCGGGTCATAGGGGCGCGTGGCCAGGGCCGACTTAGGCCGTTGTTCCACCAAGTCCCAGTGCGCTGCTGCTGCTCCTCCGTGGGCTTCTTGTGGGGGTGTCCGGGAGTTCACTGGGGCACTATGCTGTATTTCTTGCCGGGGTGGCTGGATGATCCAGGGAGCACTGTGCTGCATTTCAACCATTAACAATGTCTCCTAAGCTGATAGGCGAGTCTCTTGCCATTTTATTAAATGCCTCTGTCATTTTTTCCTTGGACATCGTTAATTGTTTTTTGACTCTTTTGTGTATGTCCTGGAATTCACGTAAACGGAGTTTAGAGTAATCATCATAGTTGTATATGGGCAGTCTGTCACCTTCTAGGATCTCATATGGTAATTTTTTATCTGTCCCATATATAATGAAATGTGGTGTGTCACCTATGGATTTATTTATAGATCCATTAATTGAGGCTTCTACTCTGGGAATCCAATCATCCCAGCTTGCATAATTTTCACTGAGAATGTGTAGTACATCAAATATTTTTTTTGTTTTGTCTCTCTACTAACCCATTGGATGCTGGGTGATAGGCTAAAACGTTAACCTTTTTGATATTGTATTGTTTACATATTTCTTGTAAGATATCAGAATTAAATTCTCCTCCATTATCACTTATTAGTACCTTTGGGGTAGTAAAGCGACATATTACATAATCTACAGTATTATTGCCTTTGCTACTGTGCTGTTTTATCTTTAATAGGGGCTAAAATTACATAACGGGAAAAATGATCCGTTGCTACGAATAGGTGTTGGTTATTATTGTATGATAATTGCATCTTGAGTAAATCAACCGCGACAACGTTCCATGGTTAATGTGGTACAGGGTAATTACCCATCGGTGCAGGTGAAATTGAGTATCCTTTGTGTTTTGCACATGATGCGCATCTGTCTATATGATTGTTTATATCTTTTCGTAATGTTGGCCAGTAATATAACAACTGGGCTTGTTTGAATGTCCTATCCTTTCCAGGATGTCCTGCATGTGGGCTATCGTGTATCGTTCGTAATACTTGGGGTATCATGTCATTAGGTACTACCAGTTGGCTATTATTTCTTATGCGTTTTGGTTGTCCTGGGTTGATCTTGTATAAAGTATTATTGACTACATGTAGTCAATATAAAGTATTAGTGGTACATGTAGTTTCGGTTATGGTATGTCATCTCCACTTTCTAACTTGCATATAACTTTAGACTATATTGGATCAAGTCTTTGTGCTTTTGCGATATCATCGTGGTTTGGGATGTCTCCTTTGAGATCTAATGACGCGACCTGATTTGTGTTCGGGTTCCTAGATAATGCGTCGGCTACTAGATTCACTTTGCCTTGTATCTAATGAATATATACATTGTAGTTTTTGACTGTACATTTCCATCTTGCTCTCCTCCAAGAGAGGAGTTTTTCTTTAAACATACCCACTAGCGGTTTATGGTCGGTGAATAAGTGTATTTCGTAACCATATACCAAACCTCGAAACTTTTGTAATGCAAAAACCACTGCAAATGCCTTTAAGTCTGTAGTGCAATAATTTTTCTATACAACTTTTATTTGTCTGCTGGCAAATGCAAATGGTTGATTCTGTCCTCTTTTATTTTCTTGCATCAGTACAGCCCCTAATCCTTTAACTGATGCATCTGTACAGATAATAAATGATTTTGTGAAATCAGGTTATGCCAAATAAGGAGCATTTGTTAGTTTAATTTTTAATTTGTTAAATGCTTGTTTTTTAAAATGCCCGCCGTGACCGCCGCAGGACCTCCCACCTCACCACCCCCCACACCACCACCGAGCCGCCACCCCACCACCACCCCAGGAGGACACACTGGTGAGGTTAGTGACCCCGGGCAAGAGGGTCATCAGGGCATCACGGCCCTGAGCCCCTATTCCCCGCAAGTGCCCCAACCCCAGGTGATCAGGGGAACTGAACTACTGTGCGGGCGGAGCAGTGATCGTCAGAATAGGGGTGGGACTGAAGCTAAATCAGTCCCAGGTAACACCGTATTGACGGTCTTGTTACACCCTCTAGGGCAGGAGGCCCAAGGGCAGGAGGCCCAAGGCTACGGCCTAAATAAAAGTAAAGAGAGATTGACAGACCTAGGCTACGGCCTAACAGAGTGTGCAAAGGGGAAGGCGACCCCAGGCTCCGGCCTTAACACACCAGGGAGAGAGAGTTGCCCTCGTGCATCCCTCTCCTGCTGTTCTTCGGCTACAGCCAGAATACGGTCCAGGGTAAAGAGCCCCTGCTACCGTACGTGTAGCACTACCCTATTACGGAAGCGGCGTCCCGGGGTCGGTACCCTGCCACAACGGACGGGCGAACCAGTTCGCCCGTTAGTTGTCTTCCGTACGGGCAGACACTCGGCTCCGGCCGGGGCACGTACCAGGGTAGAGAATTCCCTGCAGGTAAGATCAGTCCGTATTGGAGAGAGTGTGACCTCTGTGCCCCTCACTCCGGCTTGTCTCCTACTACGGGAGGAACACCATGCCGTCGGTACCTTGCCACGGCGAAAGGGCGACATCGATCACACTGTAGGTGTACACCGTACGCCGGGCAAGTTCACGGCCACAGCCAAGGTGTGCGATAGGGGAAGGAGATCCCTGGCTCAGGCCTCCATACACACTCGAGAGACCACGAGCAGCGTGAGTCCTCCTCTAGCCTCTTTCCCTTCGGGGAGCCCTTCATCGCCATCCGGGAATATAGTCCCGGATGAGACACTAGAGTGGTGGCAAGGCCCGATATCGGACCTACCGCCCACACCAGGGAGTTCCTTGTTCCTGCCGGAGCCCCACAGGAGACGCTGCCGCAGTCCAGTCCTGACGGCGCCTCTCCCTCTTGGTACCCGCAGTCCCAGGACGCCCAGGCCTGACTCCGCAATCCACGACGAAGGTGATCCAGGCTCCCTCACTCCCCGGAGTTGGAGGAAACAGGCCCGACTGCTCCGGTTGTTCGGCCCCAGTCCTGAGGGCCACCGATCAGGTCAAGGCCCCCAGACCACAGGGCCTCCCTGCACCCCACCGGCGCGGCCCTAATACGAGGGCCACCTCTCAGGTCGAGGCCCCCAGACGGGAGAGCCTCCCTGTATCCTAAGTACAACAGTGAACTACTAAACCCAGGAAACAAGGGGAAAACAGTGACAGTGACAGTGACCAGGAGAATAGTGACAGTGCTTACACAGTAAAATATATTAAACAGTGGCCCACTAGAATCTAATGCTATCAGGGCAGAAAGTGTATTTTGTCAATTGATTTAGTCCCTCCCCACATCAAGGAACCAGGGAGTTTTCTGTGAGTCTAGAGGTAGGAGCGCGGGCGAGTTGAAAGATAAGTGTACGTGTCTCCGTGACCAGGTGACAGTGTCGAGTGTCGCTATCCGCACCCTACCTCTATTATAGTAATATCCTCGAAACAGACTCTCAATCTCGGTATTCTTACAGTGAACAACCCCATTTTTATATTACCCCTCAGTGACATAAGAATCCCATTCAAGAACATAAAGTGAACAAACCCCTTTTTGTATATTACCTCCAAGTGACTTGAGAACCCTATTAAAGAATACCCGTGATCTCCCTGTGTAATAGTGATAATACATATGATCATTCTGTGAAGCCAAGTGTTAATTCTGTATCTCTGTGTCTCTGTATTCTAAATATCATTATATGTGTACTGTTATGAGTAGGACCTAGGTAATAGATGTGATACGGTATACTGCCTGGTTTTTATGTCCTGTTCCTTTGTTAGTGCTTTACATCCGGTCTAGAAAGAGGACCCCGCTTCAGTAGCTAGTGTTTTTACGACGAGAAGTCGCCTTAAAAACACAGCATTACATTTTTGTTCTTCTTCCCATTGGAATATAGCATCCTTTTTGAGTAGTTGGAATAGAGGAAAGGCTATATGAGAGAATTGTTGTACGAACGACCTATAGTACCCAGCTAGACCTAAGAATGGTCTAACTTCGTCATTCGTAGTTGGTTCAGGAAAATCTCTCTGTAACGCTAGGTGTTTAAGGCTCGACTTCTCGGTCCTAGAACACCTAACATGTAGCGGGGTCCTCTTTCAAGATCGGGGCTTGGTACAAATAAGAGAGAGGGAGGACACAAAAACTCCAGGCAATAACCTTTACACGTGTATTACTGTACTTAGTCAGACTAAAATGCCCGCCGCCGGACCATCCACCCCGCCACCCCCCACCGGGCCACTACCACCCCATCACCCCAGGAAGGGACAACGGGGGGGCTAATGACCCAGGGCAAGAGGGTCACCCAACAACCACTGACCTGTGCCCCTTCTCCCCGCAACTGCCCCAACACCAGGTGAGCCTGGATCGGAGACAACCTCACCGGCGGGCTAACCATCGTCAGCAGTGGGGTGGAACTGATAAAAAATCGGTCCCTAGTAGCTTTTTGGCGACGGCCATAGTTACACCCCTGAAGGGCAGGAGGTCCCTTGGTGAGCCACGAGGTGTCCCCACCTCTGCCACAGTGAGCCACGAGGGAACACCACCCTCTGCCACAACTTTGGTGAGCCACGAGGGGCCAGTACCCTCTGCCACAGTGAGCCACGAGGGAACACCACCCTCTGACACACCTTTGGTGAGCCACGAGGGGCCAGTCCCCTCTGCCACAGTGAGCCATGAGGGAGAAATACCCTCTGCCACAAATAGGGCAGGAGGCCCTTTGGTGAGCCACGAGGGGCCAGTACCCTCTGCCACAGTGAGCCACGAGGGAACACCACCCTCTGCCACACCTTTGGTGAGCCATGAGGGAACACCACCCTCTGCCACACCTTTGGTGAGCCACGAGGGGCCAGTCCCCTCTGCCACAGTGAGCCACGAGAGAGAAATACCCTCTGCCACAAACAGGGCAGGAGGCCCTTTGGTGAGCCACGAGGGGCCAGTCCCCTCTGCCACAGTGAGCCACGAGGGAGAAATTCCCTCTGCCACAAACAGGGCAGGAGGCCCAATAGTGAGCTACTAGGGGCCAGTACCCTCAGCCACCCCAAGGGTAAGAGTCCCTTGTAGAAAGCCAAAAGTGGGTCCCAGGGTAAAACAACCTGGAGCCACAGCTGTGACGGAGACAGGAGAGAGAGTCGCCTCCGTGCTACCCTCCCTGTATATGAGAAAGAACACGGTCTCCGTGTGTCCTCTACCTTCAGCGTTCTCCTGTGGGAGTAGCTGGACACCACTCGGGAAAGTTGCCCCGAAGGTGTCACCGGAGCGAAGGCAAAGTCCCAGTCCGGGCCTTCCTCCTACTCCTGGGAAATTCTTGTTTTCCCCAGGCACCAGCAGGAGACGAGGCCGCAGCCCACACCTGACGGCGCGTCCCCTGGCAGACCTCCGCAGCCCCAGGACCCCCAGGCGAGCCCAGCAGCCTACCAGTGTGAGCAACGCTGCCCTCCTCACACCACGGAGCCTCTGACGCCAGACCCGCCTCCTCCAACTGTTTGGCCCCAGTCCCGAGGGCCACCACTCCAGGTCGAGGCCCCAGACAGGCGGGCCTCCCTGCACCACGCCGACGAGACCCTGAGCTGAGGGTCTACACCAGGTTGAGGCCCCCAGATAGGAGGGCCTCCCTGCAACTCACCGACGGAAATGACCCGGGTTGTGACTCCCCCTGCGGGTAGTGAGACGCCCGCCACGGGTAGAGTCCCCGGAGGTCCCCCCCCCCCAGACTATAGTGACAGAGTGAATTAACCCAGGAAAAACGGGTAGATCAGTGACACCTCTTCGACCTCAATATACCCGAGAAAGTGGAACAGAAACAGTGACAGAGTGACATAGTGCGATCTAGAGGAAGTCAACAAATAAGTGTTCGTAATCCCAATAAACTCACCTGCCCCTTTAAAAGAGAGTAATTCAATAATAGTAAGTCAAGAGTTGTTCCCCCCATCCCAGAATAGAGGAGTTTCCCCGTCAATGTGAACGGCAGCCGGGTGCGCGGGAGAGTGTCGCCGTGCCTAGTTAACCAAGTCGAGTGTCATGATCCGCCCCCTGCCTTTCGTATAGTAATACTCCTCCCCTAGACTATTAATCTTGTGTATTCCTTTTATTACTGTGAGTATAGATATTTTGGGCTTTGATGAAAGACAATCACCTCCACTTATAGAACCACAAGCCATTGTATATGTGATCATAGTGTGTGTTGAGTATCCCGTGTCATCCTAACGCAACTCTGTATATCTGTATCGTGTATCCTAAATATCACTCTGTCTCATATTGTAACGGTTTTAGAATTAAGGTAATAGATGTGTTAAGGTATACTGCCTAGTTTTTATGTCCTGTTCCTTTGTTGGTGCTTTACTTCCGGTCCGGAAAGAGGACCCCGCTCAGTCACTAGTGTTTTTAGGGCGAGGAGTCGGTCTAAAAACACTCAGCATAACACAGACAAAGGACAACAGTAGATATCACAACACAATATTTGGTCAATTACAAACTCTTATAACTAGGTGATCAGTACCTCGCAGGATACTATGGTAGTATGCACTTGACATAACATTCGAGGCATAGGGTACAGAATTAGTATAGTCCAGGGTCTCTGTGCACGTGGAGGAGTGAGTGATGAGGCTCACTAGGGGAGGGTGTGAGGCACTAGGGTCTAATTGTATTTATGGTAGTATGATGCGGAGATTATTGTTAGCGTGTTCAACTTATTATTTTCTGAGAGCAAGGGGCTTTTGGTTAATTATCATAATACGGCCCAAGGTTTCTGCGCGTGCGTGGAGGAGTTAGAGATGAGACTCACTAGGGGAGGGTGTAAGGCACTGGGGTCTAATTATATTTATGGTGATATGAGGTGGAGGCTATCGACAGCGTGTTCGATTTATTATTTTCTAAGAGCAAGGGACATTTGGGTAAATTACTAATGTGAATTCCACGGCTTGGGTGTTTCACTGATTATAATATGAAGGGTGTCACACAGGAGTCTTATTCACTATCACTTGGATTCTACATGGGTTATTCACTATTCCGCCCTGTCGTATATTAGACCATTACTCCAACTTCACGTAAACACTTGGCCTGGTGCTAGGAAGATACTCTATTACCTCGTCACTGTTTCACTGTACTCAGGGCGCAATCACTGTCTCATAAGTCACTGGACGGTGGGTGCGGCGGGGAGACACGCCGGCAACAGTTCTGCCGGGACAGGGGCACCTCCAGGGGAGGTCGTGCCGAGATGGCACGGGACGACATGCGGGTGCGTCTTCTCTCGTCCAGGGCTACAGGTGGTGAAGGGGCCTGCGCTTTCCGGGCTGAGAACAGGAGTGTGGCCCTCAGGACTGGGGCCGAACAATTCTCTGAACCTCTCGGTCAGGTCTCGGCCGGAGGTAGAGGTCCTCCGGCGGCGAGGCATAGGGAGGTCCCGCCCAGGCGTTCTGGGGAGGGCCTAGAGTTCCTGAGGGCTGCGGCCCCCATAGCCAGGCGGCGCTGTCAGGGAGGGGCTGTGGTACCGGTCTGCACCAGGGTCAGTCAGGTGGGTCTTCTCCAGGGCCAGGCATAGGGAGCAGAGGCCGGGGGAGGCGATAGGGCCTCTCCAGTACTCTCCTACATCCACTGCGTCGGGAGTCAGGATACTCGTCTCACGCTGTGGCGGCGGGGCTGCTCTCAGCTGCCTCCGGCTGTGGGGCTCGGCTACTGGCCATGGCTTCCCAGGGGCGTGACCATAAGGTGCTGAGGCCCAGCTACTGGCCATGGCCTGAGAGGGGGAATGATTACCAGAGCACCTTGGGACACCTTCGGAGCGGCTACCGGACGTCTGACGAAGGCGGGAGCAGCTACAGGCCGACTCGAAGGGAACACCTTCAGAGTGGCTACCGGCCGTTTGACGAAGGCGGGAGCAATGGCCGTCTGACGAAGGTGGGAGTGGCTACAGGCCGACTCAGGGGCAACACCTTTGGAGCGGCTAACGGCCGTCTGAGGAAGGTGGGAGCGGCTTCAGGCCAACTCCTGTAGGAGGGGTGTGAAGCAGCTACAGGCTGACTCAGGGGCAATGCCTTTGGAGCGGCTTCCAGCTGTCTAACGAAGGTGGGAGCGGCTACAGGCTGACTCCTTCAGAAGGGGGTGTGGAGCAGCTACAGGCCGTCTCTTGAAGGACACCTTCTGATGAAGGTGGGAGCGACTACAGGCAGTCTCCTTATTACCCTCAGGTCGGCTTCTGTCCGATTCCTTAGCGAGGGGCGGGTGGCTACTGGCCATCCCAAGAGGGAAGACACCTTTGGCGAGGCTACTGGCACACTCCTGTAGAAGGCGGGAGTGGCTACAGGCCAACTCCTGAGGGGAGGCAGTGGCTGAATCAGTAGCGAGGCAGCCTGCAGTCCTGATGGACCCAGGTTCGAATCCTGGCTGGGGCAGAGAACAGTTTAAGAATTTGAATTTCATAAAAGCAAACTTTCCTTATCTACCAGATGACCCGCCAACATGTCATAAAAGTACCCCAGCTTATACCAATACACCAGTCCTGTATGAGACAGCCTTAGCATGTATTCAATATGGACAGTGAGTGTTAGCACTGAAGTGGTGACATGTGGAGGTGTAGGAGGACTACTGGGTCTTGGGATAGCCTACTGCTCCCGAGATATAGGCCCTGAAGCCTTTGCCCAGAGTTGGACACATTAAAAAAAAAAAAAAAAAATGAGGGGCACTGGTCGGAGCTGGACAGACAGCTCCACCCCGAGATAGTTTGGTGGAACCTCCCCCGAAAAGTAGTGCAGGATTCCTGCTATGGCAACTGCGGGGTGGCTCCGAGTCATAGGGGCGTACGGTCCGGGCTGCCGTGTGCCGTTGTCGCGCCGAGTCTCAGTGTGCTGCTGCTGCTCCTCCATGGGGTCCTTGTTAGGGTGTTGGGGAGTTTCCGGGGGCACTACTGTATGCTGAATCCCCGGTGGAGGTGTTTGGGCATTGCCAGGGACACTATGCTGTCACTGCCTGTATTTTGTCATCAGTGGTGTGAATACCATTAGAACTTAATTTGTGGCTAAAGAAATTTATTTCCTTAAGGCAAGATTTGCATTTAGAAAGCTTAATTTTTAAACCAGTATCACAAAGCTTTTGTAAGAGTAGGTTTAATTTCTTGAGATGTTCTGTGATATCTTTCGTTGCGATGATAATATCAAGATAAACAAATATTCCTTGTCCTAAAATTCCGGACAATACGTAATTCATAAGACGCTGGAATGTGCCCGGGGCTGTCCTCAGTCCCATTGGCATCCTTCTATACTGATAGTGTCCTCTATTTGTGGAAAAGGCAGTGTATTTACGTGACTCCTGATCTATAGGAATTTGATAATAACCACTTAGCAGATCGGTCGTGGAAAATACATTATTTTCTGGTCCAATATTCTGTAGAATGTCGCTTAGCAATGGCATGGGAAATCGGTCTGGGATTGTGTGACTGTTTAGTTTACGGTAATTTACTACCGCACGCATTTCTCCATTTCGTTTGGGCACGAAGAATAATGGGGCATTCCACGGGGAGACTGATGGCTCAATAATTCCAAGTTTTAACATTTGATGGACATACTGGTTTGCGAATGTACGCTGAGATTGTGGGATCCGATAGGCCGGTAGGAGAATTGGTGGTGTATCTCGGTGCACATTAATCTTGTGATTAATCAGGTTAGTACACCCTAATTGTTCTCCGGGTAATGCTCCGGTGTCCCTGTGTTTTTCCAACAGGGTTAACAAATAATTTTCTTCATCAAATTCACGTGAGTGAATTAAATTCTCTTTTATGCATTCTCTATCCATAGATTTTATCTCACTTGTCACTCCAGCTACAACTGTTTCTTTCACAGGGGCGGGACATTTTTCAATATTAACTATACAAGTCCCCATTTTCAACTGTACTTCCCCATTCATGTGATTAATTATGAATATTTGAGTTTGCCCTTCGTCGTTCATCTGACATAATGCGTTTTCTACTGACAATCCTTTTACTTTACATAATTCTTCTAAGACAAGAACAGTACTATTCCGTAACTTGCTCTTTATGGTAACTTTCATATAGGAGTTAGGTGGTATAAGTAAATCATTGGTGAGATGGGCGGGAAAAACTGGTAAACCAGTACCGTTACCTGGGTTTCTAGTCCTGGGTGCGGATGCTCAAAACATTAGTCCCGGTCGTTGCTCGCCAGCGCGGGACTAAGTCATCACCTGTGTTCACAATGGCTGCGGTCTGCGATGTTCAAAACAGTTTGGGCGCCATGTTGTGACGTCAGCGGGACTATCTCTGGTCGGAACTCCATCAAAATTTACGACTGGTACCAAGCAGTCCTAAAGCCCATTCAGCACGGTCGTAAGGAAGCTTCGAGCCTCTCATCAGCGTTATCTACCCCTCAAAACATTAGTTAAGGTGTTTGTAATACATACAAGCATATAGCGGTATTTTATTATGGCAAGGATCCCAGGGAACTCTCTCATGCATGATTTGTGCTTGGTTATCGAGTTTTCAGTGACTCGCTATTGAGGCCTCTTATGAATTGTAGATGTGCAGCATAATTTTATCTCATGAGACTGTGAAAGCCTCCCTATGATGCCACATACTTGCTATAAAATGTAGGCTACTCATATATTTTCATTAGGTATGGCATGTGAACTGCTTTTCTTCTACAAACCCTCGTTCTAAGTTAGATGTGGGCAGATTTGGTATTTTTTACGGTATATTACAGTTTAGGACTCTACTGGAATTTCACATTTTAACCTCCATTCTCTGGAGTATGCATATTGAATTCCAGAGGTGTCCTAAACTGTTAATTTACCTCTTTTTTTTTTTTTTCCTTTAGGGACCTTTCATTAGCTCAATTTTATTATGACTAGTATGGGCTGTGAAGTGATAGGTTAGGGTCTTTAGGTAAGGATAGAGTAAATGTTTACAAGCGCACCTGCCTCATGGTAATGAATTTGATATAGCTCAATAGGTACAGCTTGATGTCTGCATCAGATCATTCTACTTCTTCCATGGCAAAATAATAGTCTCTGAGATATTAACGAAAACCCACCACCACTTTGCACTTAGCTTAAAACCTAACCTAACATTACTTAACTGGACCCCACTGACCTAAAAACAACTTATCACCGTAATCATGAGGCCTTGGCTTGACAACCTCCAAGCAGGTTTGGGGTTTAGGTTAGGTTAGTTAATTTAGGTAGATTAGGTTAGATTGGGGCTAAAACTTTGTTGGATGGGCCTAATGGTTATTAACAAATATAAAATCTGTCAAAGATTATAAGTTAGAAAAGAAAAACATTGCAAAACAGGTCTTAAGGAAAAAAATTCCAGTTTATTGACTAAACTGAATGCTTGAATTTAGTTTTTACGTCCGAAACATCACGTTGAATTCGACTGACAGCATTGACAGCAATGCTGTCAGTCGAATTCAACGTCAGTCGAATTCAACGTATCATAGAAATTAGTGTGCAAAGTGTTAAATAACTCAGTCCCCCCGGTAGGAAGGAACCGGGGAGTTTTTTGTGGAACTAGAGGTAGGTGCGCGAGTGAGCCGAAAGGCATGTGAAGTGTCCCTCCCCCGCGACTTGGTGACAGTGTCGAATGTCGCCATCCGCACCCTACCTCTATTATAGAAATATCTCCGCCACAGACTCCCGATCACAGTGAACCAAAGTGAGACTCCCCTATTTATTATTATCCACCAGTAACATGACAATTAATCCAAACTGACAACCTCAGTGAAGTGATATTCCATCTAAGCAACAGTAAAGCATATCCACGACTGCCCTGTGCCACGTGTTAATATATATTGGATCAGTCTATGTAAGCGAGTGTAATATTGTATCTCTGTTCTCTTATGTGCCAAATATTGTTGTATGTACACTGTAATGAGTAGAATTTAAGCAATAGATGTGATACGGTGTACTGTCTCTTTTTATGCCCTGTTCCTTTGTTAGTGCATTACATCCGGTCTAGTAAAAGGACCCCGTCCCAGTGCTCGTGTTTTTACGACGAGAAGTCGCTTTAAAAACACAGCATTACAGTGCTAACCATGCATGTGCGCATTTGCCGTCCTTCCATGAAACCTTCCTCAAGGACGTTTGCTGTTACTTTTCACGAAGTAGTAAGCGTCAGCATCAATTTGAACTGATTCAAGAGGTCGTTCAGAGTCCCAAGCATAAGATGATAAAACTTTCACAGACTCGGTGGTTATCAAGAGGTCAAGTAATATCACGAGTGCTGGAGCAGTGGGATGCCCTCCTGCTATTTTTTCAATCAGAATCTACTTCAGATCAAGTTGATGGGGCATCACAAATATATAAAACTATGGCAAATCGGGGAACTAGACACATGTTGTTATTCCTGAACTACATTCTTGGAAAAGTGGATAAAATGAACAAAGAATTCCAAGCAGAATACTTTAGGCTTAGCACACTGTACTCTTCGATTGCTGATGAATAGCGAAGCATCCTTAGTATGTTTGTTAACCATGAAGTGTTAGAGAGTCAAAAGCTGTCTGTGATTAACCCTCATGATGTATCAGTATACCTTGACATGGACAGTATAAATCTTCGTGGAAGATGTCAATCTTTGCTACTGAAAGAACCACTTGGTGAAAGTAAAAAAAGGTTCCTTGTTGACTGTCAGAAAGTTTTAGTAGAACTGTGTGCGCAGATAAAGAAGAGATTTCCCCTAGAAGATGGTGTCCTAGCACAGCTTACTATTATTGATCCAAAAGTTGCTCTGTCTCCGCTGCAAAATGCTAAATCAATTGTACAATTGGCTGTTCATTTCCCCACACTCGTGAAAGAGCCAGACCTTGATGACTTACAAGAGCAGTGGCAAGATCTGTTGCATGCCAAGGCTAGTCTTCAAAATTTGAACCTGTCACCAACCTCTTTTTGGCAAGAATTACTCGAAGTAAAAGATGGAAACAATGAAGCAAAGTTTTCTACTATTGCAACATTCATGCGAGATTTATTGGCCTTGCCACATTCATCTGCCGCAGTTGAGCGGATGTTTTCTAAGATAATCATTGTTAAAACCAAGCATTCTAACAGGTTATTAACCGAAACTGTTGCAAACCGTATGCTTGCAAAGCAAGCAGTCGCTCGGCAGGGAGGGTCTTGCTGCAATTGGAATCCATCTAAATCTCTACTAAGCGACATGAAAAGTGGAAAATGTCACCAGCGCTATACAGAGAGGTGTTCCAAGTCAGAAGTGGCAACTCTGCACCCAGAAGATGCCAGCAGTGATTCGGAAGAACTTCCACTACAAGTATACACGCATTAAATACGTACTGTATAAATCCCAGGTAAGACGTATATACATATTTTCGAGACTTTAACACAAGGTAAATGTTCGGGTACGGTGAAAATGAACATCTTGGGTTTTTTAGGTCAATCTTGGAGTTTTCTGAGTTGCAATCTTGGATCTTTTTAAATTCTGGAGTGGCAACACTGGACAGCATCAGTAACATACTGCCAAGCTGCCGCCTTCATCCTGACTCCTGTTGAGGCACTGTCAAATGAAAATTTTCCCAATATAAAGTCTTGCTTCTCTGCAACACTTGTTGCCTTAGCCAGCAGCTCTGCATCAGTAAAGTTTGGGCGCCGAGGTCTCTTGGCTTTAGGTTCACCTTCCATTGTGAAGTAGGTTAGTATTAGCAGACAGAGAGGCGTGTGGCGAGTATCTAGACTGTGGCGGTGATATTTGTTGTTACCAGCATGCACGAGTTGTCTGTTTAGAAACAACCTCCTTGATTCTCATTGGGTGCCTTTTTTGTTACACTGATTCTCATTGGTTGCTATCAGATCAGCTGGCGAACTGCCTGCCCTCTGCCGCTTGATGGGACTAACACTTATACCCACCCTACGACTGACCGCTTCTCGTTTGAACATTGGTGGAGGTGGTCAGTCATAAGGTGGGAATAACTTAAGACGGGACTAGAGGAGCGACCACCGACGGCGGGACTGAGATATGACCAGTTTTGAGCATCCGGCCCCTGGAGGTTGGGGGGGTGGGGGTGGTGTGAGTGGATCTATAAACTCATCTGTTTGTGTATGTTTGTTTAAGCTTTTAATATTACTGAAATGCGTGGCTTTAACAGTGCTCCCGAAAAATACCATAGTATCCCCGACGACAGGGCGAACCAGGAACAACGGAGTTTGCCCACAAACATGCCGACCATCCCCCCCCCCCCCGTACCAAAACAACACGGCCAGTGGAAATTACCTAAATTAGTATCTTTGAATGAGTCAAGCTCTGTACCAGGTTAGACTAAATGATTTTTCATTATTAAAAGGTAATGAAATAATAAGTTTCAGTAAGACTGGTTCAAACAACAAAGAACCACGATGCGTTGAGTCAGCTGGGTTTGTTTATACTACAGCAACACGGGGAAAGCGTGCATACTTTGTAAGTACATACTCTGTTCATTTAGTAGTACAAAATGGATACATACTTCAGTAAAACAAATTTGGAAAAGAAAAGGGATAAAAGTAAAAAGCAAAATGATGATTTCTACCAAGAACTGGTTGAAGTGGAGACTCACAATAGACTGGTTGAACGTGTACACAATCTAGAAATGGCTTTCAAAAATGAAATTGATGAAATAAAGAAGCAAATGCACTTGCAAAAGGAAGAGATAGAAAAACTAGGAAGGGAGGCCAATAAGAAAGACACAACCATCAGTGAACTAACAGTGGAATTGAATACGCTTTGGAAGAAAGTGAGTGAAATGGGAAGTACAGTAGTCAATCACGACAGTGTTATGGAAGAGTTCAAAAATGACACAGAGACAATTAGACAGGCAAGCAGTCTTATGGACCAGAACAGTGATATTGAGGAGAAGATAACACAGGTGAATGAAACTGTGCAAAGCTACAAAAATGATGTAGAAACCACGTATGCTGAAGTGGTGAAAGTAAAGAAAGACTTAGAAACAAGGGTGGAGGAAAAAAGCATTAAAAAGGAAGTGAAAAGAATAATCCAAAACAATCCAAAGTTAGTCAGAGATTCAGTAGAAATAAATAAATCAACAGTAATCACTGGTATAGAAGAGGAAGAAATTAAAAACAAGATCACTAGTGACAAAAAGGAGATGGCAAATGTAATGAGCTTACTGAAAGAAGTATCAGAGGAAATCTGTAGTAAAGACATAGAGGAACACAAAAGGTTAGGGAAATACGAGAAAAGCAAGACAAGACCTCTAAAGGTGACTTTCCAAAGTGTAAACACTGTGGAAGAGATACTAAAAAATGCAAAGAATCTTATGGAAAAAGAGGAGTTCAAAAATGTATGGATAAAAAGATGCCTAACACAAGAGGAACTGGAATTACTGAAAGAGAAAAGGGAGGAAGCAAAAACAAAAAATGAGGGAAGATCAGAAGAGGAGAAGAAGAATTTTTTTTTTACAAAGTAATAGGATTGCAGGTACGAAAGTGGTACACAAAGACGATGGAATAAAAAGGAGGAAGGTAGTAGAACCATGTCATGACAAGTATATAAACAAGATGATAAAGTTGATGTACTCAAATGTGGATGGAATGGTATCTAAATTACTAGAGATAAATGATTATGTCAGGGAAAATGAACCACAAATAATATGCCTAACTGAGACAAAATTAACACCAAGGATATCCAATGACATACTAAACTTAGAGGAATACAATATATGGAGAAGAGACAGAAATTTAAAAAAAGGAGGAGGAATTATAATATTAACTAAGAAAAATCTAAAAGTCAAGGAAATAAACCTGGATATACCATCACAAGTAGAACTGATTGCAGTAGAGATCAACACATCTGAAGGTAAAGTAATTGTAGTCAATTTGTATATGCCACCCAGATCAAACACATGGGAAAGAGACGAATATGAGGACCTGGCAGAGAGTACAATTCAGAGTATATGATCCTTGCTACATGCTACATAAAATGGAAGAGAAATCGGAAAGACTTATACTAACGGGGGACTTCAATACAAATATAAATTGGAATACTCTAGATATAGCCAAGAAAGCTGTTGGGACCAAAAGCTCCTGGATCTCGTACAAGAGTTTTTCTTAACGCAACATGTGAGGGAAACCACTAGAAAAAGAGGACTTGATGTACCTTCAGTGCTAGATCTAATATTTACTAGGCAAGAGAATGACATTGACAGTTTAATATATCACCCTCCACTCGGCAAAAGCGATCATGCAGTACTAAATTATAACTTCAGGATAGCATATGACATAGTAAACAGCAATGACAGTTACAAAAAGAGCCTAAACTATAAAAAGGGAAATTATCAAGACCTAAAGAAGTATTTCTTAGAAGTTGATTGGGAAAATGAGCTTAGAGGACAAGATTTAAATGCTGTATATAAAAATTTTTGCGAATTTTATGAAATAGGAGTCCAGAAGTACATCCCACAGCACAAAGAAGCAGATAAGAAAATACAGAAATGGTTCAATACAGAATGTAAAAAATCAAAAGAAAGAATAGATTTGTTGTGGAATAGATACAGAGGACACAATAGTGAAAGGGCGTATAATAATTACAAACAGACAAGAAACGACTATACAAGAATAAGGAGGGAAGCCCAAAAACAGTTTGAGGAGGATATAAAAAATAAAAGCAGTGATCAACCAAAGCTGTTTTACAGCTATATCAGAAGCAAAACCAAAGTAAAAGATATAATACAATCCATTACGGACGAGGGAATCACTTATACACAAGAGAAAGACATTTGTGAAGCACTAAATAAGAATTTCCAATTAGTTTTTACAGAAGAAAAAAATTTTGAGAGGGACTATGTGGAACACGCATGTCCACACATACTACCAGATATACAAATAGCAGAAAAAGTAATACAGGAGGAGTTAAGTAGATTAGACAGAGGAAAAGCAAGTGGTCCTGATGAAATTTCATGTTGGGTGTTACAAGAATGTGCAAAGGAGTTAAGTAAACCATTAATTTTAATTTTCAAGAAATCCTTGAGTCAAGGGAAACTACCTGATATTTGGAAAAAAGCAAATATAGTCCCCTTATTCAAAAAAGGAAATAGACAAAATCCTCTCAACTACCGACCAGTATCACTGACCAGTGTTGTAAGCAAGGTATTAGAAAAACTTATAAGAAAAGCTTGGGTAAATCATCTAGACGAACACAGTATGATAACAGAAAGACAGTTTGGTTTCAGAAAAGGAAAATCATGTGTTACTAATCTGTTGAGCTACTATGACAGAGTAACAAACACAATACAGGAAAGGGAAGGATGGGTGGACAGTATCTATTTAGATTTCAAGAAAGCTTTTGACACAGTACCACACCAAAGACTTTTATGGAAGCTGTACCATCAAGGAGGAATTCGAGGCAAGCTGTTTTGTTGGATGCAAGACTTTCTCATAAAAAGAGAAATGAGGACAGTACTAAGAGGAAACTACTCATCATGGAAAGAAGTGACTAGTGGAGTACCACAGGGTTCGGTGCTGGCACCAATCATGTTTTTAGTGTACATAAATGATATAAACAGTAACACTGGAAATGAGAGCTATCTGAATATGTTTGCAGATGATGCAAAAATACAAAGGAGAATTACTAGCACAGACTCTTGTAGGGAGCTACAAGAAGAATTAAACTTCATGAATGGAGTAGTACATGGCAAATGGAATTCAATGTGGACAAGTGTCATGTAATCAAGTTTGGTAAAAGTGGAAAAAGACCTGATTGGGATTATAAGTTAGGAAATAAAACCCTATACACATCAGAGAGAAAGACCTAGGTGTGATTATCAATAACAGACTATCTCCGGCTGACCACATCAGCGAGAAGGTACGGAACATGTATACACTACTTGCAAATATGAGAATAGCATTCACATACATAAATGAAGACATGCTAAGAAGGATAACAACATCATTCATTAGACCAACCCTGGAATATGCATCAATAGTCTGGAGTCCTCATCTCAAAAAGCATATAGACAAGATTGAAAAAGTTCAAAGGGCCGCTACAAGATGGATACCAAGCTTAAGGGACCTAAGCTACGAAGAAAGACTAAATAAACTGAATCTACCAACACTACAGGAGAGAAGGAAAAGAGGTGACATGATAATGCTATATAAGTGCATATCAGGAAAGGAGAAAATAGACATAAATGATTACTTAACATATGGAGAAGCATCAGCAAGAGGACACTGCAAAAAACTGCATAACAAGAGAGGTGATAAAGACGTAAGGAAATTCAGTTTCCCAAACAGAGCAATTGATCAATGGAATGCACTACCGAATGAAATAGTGTGTGCCAAAACAATTCACAAATTTAAGGATATGTACGATAAATATGGTCTAAGACACGGGACAGTACGAGCTTGACTCATTCCTGTAAAGATACAATTAGGTAAGAACACGGACCCCACGGGGTAGCCGCCACCAGCCACCACCACTCCGGGCAACAGCGACACATGTCAGCTCGGGCCGTGCGCCCCTGTTACATGCAGCCACCACGCCGCCGCCACCGTAGGCGAAGGACACTACCTTCGCGTGGCGGAATCACTGAGTTAGCTAGGGGTGGAGTTAGAACTCAAACTCCAGACGGCGCCCCTCTGGTAGAGACGCTCTATGGTCACTCCCAAAGTGTTTCGGTAGAGACGATCAATGGTCGCTCCCTTAGTGTTTCGGTAGAGACGATCAATGGTCGCTCCCGCAGTGTTCAGGTAGAGACGATCAATGGTCGCTCCCTTAGTGTTCCGGTAGAGACGATCAATGGTCGCTCCCACAGTGTCCAGGTAGAGACGATCAATGGTCGCTCCCTTAGTGTTCTGGTAGAGACGATCAATGGTCGCTCCCACAATGTCCAGGTAGAGACGATCAATGGTTGCCCCCAAAGTGTTCTGGTAGAGATGATCAATGGTCGCTCCCACAGTGTCCAGGTAGAGACGATCAATGGTCGCTCCCTTAGTGTTCCGGTTGAGACGATCAATGGTCACTCCCACAGTGTCCAGGTAGAGACGATCAATGGTCGCTCCCTTAGTGTTCCGGTAGAGACGATCAATGGTTGCTCCCACAGTGTCCAGGTAGAGACGATCAATGGTCGCTCCCACAGTGTTCAGGTAGAGACGATCAATGGTCGCTCCCACAATGTCCGGGTAGAGACGATCAATGGTCGTTCCCCCAGTGTCCAGGTAGAGACGATCTATAGTCGCTCCCAGCCTCGTGAGACAATCTACGGTCGCTCCGAGGGCGTGCAAAGGAGAGGGACGTCTCTACGGCTGGAAATAGAAATCCAGGCTCTCTGTCCCAGAACACCCCGGACAGGCCCCCTCGTCTCCCCCGGTCTCTGTTCTTTACGCCTGGCTCTAGAGCAGACGCACCTGTCGGGCCCCAGTGAAAGTCGCTGCCGCAGTCCTCCCCTGACGGCGCCTCTAGACGTTGGAGACCGCAGCCCACCGTCTCTCTCGGTCCTCTCCAGAACACCCGGGCGAGACCTCTCCACGCCCCCACGACGCCGGGACCTGACACAGAGGTTCCTGGAGCTATTTGGCCCCAGTCCCAAGGGCCACACGCCGGAGCCCAGTCCGGAATCCACAGGGAGTCCCGAACACGAGAGGACGCCCTTGCGAGCCGCCCCGTGCCCTCTCGGCTCGCCCTGCCTTAACGGTGCCCCTAGCTCAGCCGGATCACCAATGTCGTGCTCCTGTCTTTCTCCCCAAGAAAATACGGGTGATAATGTAACATAAGTGATTTAGGTTAAGTGTGACTCTCCTAGAATAAGTATTGTGCAGTGAATCCATGTAATGCATATCGGGGTAAATCAGATCACAATGAGAAGTTAAAGGTCGAGAATGTGGACTAAGATCTGAGTGACTATATGTGCGAGTGCCACCCCGGATATCTATAAAGACATACCCCCATTGCTGTGAAGGAAGACTGTGAGAAAGGAATGTAATAGTGTTCTATCTCTCCCCACGCTGAAACAAGATCTATTGGCTAGCCGCGAAGTAATATTGTGAAAGTAGTATTAAGAGTATTCCATCTCTCCCCACGCTGTGAAGCGAGATTCTATGGACTCTATCCAGAGGACCTTTCTGACATATATGTAATTAATAAGCCTGTGCCTAAAAAGATATACCCCCATTACGGCGAAAGAATATCGAGAAAGGAAGTATTAATACTATTCCTTCCCTCCTCACGCCACCCATAAAATCTTCTCTATTACTCGCTCTCCTAAAACTAAAGTAAGTGTAAACCCAGGATCAGAGTCATTTGCCAAAGTATCTTAACTAGCGGAAACCATATAAACTCCCCTGTTAATATCTGTCGTCTTCCAATATTACCATAACTTTCTCCTCGCCGTTTTAAGTCACTCTCCGCACCTCCCCTATCTCCTTGTGAGTCACAACCCCCCTTTCCCCCCCCCCTCCGCGCTCTGTGCGCACTTGATTTACTGCACTCCTGATACACTAGGATTGTTGTGTTGTCATTAGTATCAAGAAAGCAAGTATCCTGCGAGATACACATATCCTAGATAAGGTTTTATATTGCTCAATACTGTGTTGTAATATCTGCTGAATTGTCCTGTGTCTGACTGTGGTAATATACGTGTACGGTGTTGCCGAGAGTTTTTGTGTCCTGCCTCTCTTTATTGCACTAGCTCCGGTCTTGAAAGAGGACCCCGCTCCACGTTGGGTGAAATAGGAACGAGAAGTCGAGCCTAATTCTACCCAGCATTACACTGGTGGCCAGCGGTGGTTCTAGATCCGAGCGTAGAAGAGAGGTAAGCAGGAAATATTTGGAAAAATGGCAACTAAACCGCACGTTCAGTTACCCAAGCTTGACCCTGACCAGTATGACATACACACATATCTTGCAATAATTAAACCCTTACTGGATATTGGCTTTGAAAATGACCAACAAAAAATTGCAGTCACACTACCACTACTGGGTAAAGACGCAGCAAACATTGCGCCGAAAATCGTCCCAGAACTCACCTGGCAGAACTTTACCAAGTTCACTGTCCAAGCCATCACCCCATCATTAGGGAAAGTAGTGGCTCTATCCAAATTGGATAGTTTTGCATTCGACGGGGATTTAGATAATACCCTGTTACAGGCAAGACGCCTGGTTACTGCTGCCTACCCGGAGGCAGATGAAGAAACCCGGGATCAGCATACATTTAATACTCTCCTCAGAGTACTCCCAAGTGTTGTAAGACAACACTTCACTATCCATGATCCAACAGGAGACATGGATAGAGATATCAATTTAATGAGGCGCCTTTTAGCCGTCCATGCCACCCCTCAACGCGTCGGCGAAAGAAATCAATTCCCCGTTGACCTCATCACCATCAACCCCTGGGAATTTTCTCCGTGCTACCACGGATGTCCGATCCACGACATCCGTGAGCAGCTAGAAGCTGCCCAGTGCAGCCAAATGACACGAGGGCGCTTACAAACCTCCCCACCATACGCAAATTCCCTTAAGCCCCAGGGGAAGAAAAAACAAAAAGGGAAAAACAAAAAGCGCCCCCCCCACTGACCCCGCATCCCACCGTAATGGCGGCGGCCACCTCACCTCTCCCCCAGTCTACGACAGGGGAGAACGTTATCTTTCCTTTTCCTCCCCTCCCACTATCTCTTCTGTTCTACCTTCCCCTATTCCTGCCCCTAGTTCTAACCTTTCCACCCCACACACCACTATACTCCCGCAACACAAAATCGGCCTCCCTCTTCACAGGCCTCCTAGGACCCTCTCCACATCTTCCCCTAACCTACTTCCTAAAACCACCTCCCCCCGTCTACTGCCTTCCACCTCCCACCCCGCGCCACCCACCGCCATCACTTCACCACCGTTCGCTTTCCCCGCCCACACGGTTAACTCATTCACCTTCCCTATCACACCCTCCTCCTCATCCCCGAGCATTCAAACAACCCCGCGAGGCCACATCTCCCCACCACCACCGTCTCTCTCTCCCCCTACACTTCACCCCACCTTTCCTTGGCTCCGACGGCACACACCACCTGCCACATCCCACTCCACAGCCCCTGCCAGGCCACCACGGTTTCAGCACCGCACACCGTCCGCCATCGCCCCCACACCCTCACCATCCCCTAGCTTCGTACCCACCGCCCACCCCACACCACTAGCACAGAGCCCTGCTACCGCCCAGACCACTCCACCACCAAACACCGGGATGGCACCACAAGATCGCACTCCCTCCTCGCCACCTACCCTCCAAGCCAACTCCCCTACCCTCCCCTACCACCTCAGCCTCCACCGCCTCCACCACCCCCTGCACCTCACCTGACATCTCACCCGCCACGCCTCGCTCACCCTCACCCCTTCCCTCCGCCGCCTCACCCTTTCCACCCAAGCCCACGTGCCCCGCCCACCCCACCACCCTTGCAGGACAACCCGCTACCACCGCCCTCTCCCCTCCACACCTACGCACGCCCACTCCGACGTTCTCACCTTCTCCCGCGTCCCCAACGCGCACGACGGCCCGTGCTAACCGACCCCGCCCACCCAGCATGCCTACTTCCCCACCCACACCCACCCTCAGAACCACCACCACCACCCCCTCCGGCCGACTCTCATGCCCACCCACCCGATACACACACACCGTCAAGCAACATCAGGCCCAAATCCCCTCTACCTGTACTCCCCGGAGACTCAACGCCGCTTTACCACGACACAAAACCCGGCCTTCACCCACAGTATCCAGCATTCAGCCCCCAACCACACCGACAGCCACACCAAGCAACATGAGGATCAAGCGGGCCGTATGGGCGCCTACCCTTAGCAGGAACCACCGGCTCCGCGGGCCACACCACCTGTTAAACATTCTCCAGTCTACCACCGCCCCCTCCACACTCTTCCTCACCTATGACCCAGCACAAGAGGAGAATTCCTACATTGTCGCCTGGCAGAACACACTGCGACACCTCCAGCCTGTCTACACCACTCCCAACACACTAACATTCCACCTCCAGCCACGGGGACGTGACTTTTTACAAGAACAGGGTGGTGAAATGCGTGGCTTTAACAGTGCTCCCGAAGAATACCATAGTATCCCCGACGACAGGGCGAACCAGGAACAACAGAGTTTGCCCACAAACATGCCGACACCCCCACACGGACCCCACGGGGTAGCCGCCACCAGCCACCACCACTCCGGGCAACAGCGACACATGTCAGCCCAGGCTGTGGGCCCCTGTGACATGCAGCCACCATGCCGCCGCCACAGTAGGCGAAGGACACTACCTTCGCGTGGCGGAATCACTGAGTTAGCTAGGGGTGGAGTTAGAACTCAAACTCCAGACGGCGCCTCTCTGGTAGAGACGATCTATGGTCGCTCCCAAAGTGTTTCGGTAGAGACGATCAATGGTCGCTCCCTTAGTGTTTCGGTAGAGACGATCAATGGTCGCTCCCTTAGTGTTCAGGTAGAGACGATCAATGGTCGCTCCCTTAGTGTTCCGGTAGAGACGATCAATGGTCGCATCCACAGTGTCCAGGTAGAGACGATCAATGGTCGCTCCCTTAGTGTTCCGGTAGAGACGATCAATGGTCGCTCCCACAGTGTCCAGGTAGAGACGATCAATGGTCGCTCCCTTAGTGTTCCGGTAGAGATGATCAATGGTCGCTCCCACAGTGTCCAGGTAGAGACGATCAATGGTCGCTCCCTTAGTGCTCCGGTAGAGATGATCAATGGTCGCTCCCACAGTGTCTAGGTAGAGACGATCAATGGTCGCTCCCTTAGTGTTCCGGTAGAGACGATCAATGGTCGCTCCCACAGTGTCCAGGTAGAGACGATCAATGGTCGCTCCCACAGTGTTCAGGTAGAGACGATCAATGGTCGCTCCCACAATGTCCGGGTAGAGACGATCAATGGTCGCTCCCCCAGTGTCCAGGTAGAGACTATCTATGGTCGCTTCCAGCCTCGTGAGATGATCTACGGTCGCTCCGAGGGCGTGCAAAGGAGAGGGACGTCTCCACGGCCGGAGATAGAAATCCAGGCTCTCTGTCCCAGGACACCCCGGACAGGCCCCCTCGTCTCCCCCGATCTCTGTTCTTTACGCCTGGCTCTAGAGCAGACGCACCTGTCGGGCCCCAGTGAAAGTCGCTGCCGCAGTCCTCCCCTGACGGCGCCTCTAGACGTTGGAGACCGCAGCCCACCGGCTCTCTCGGTCCTCCCTAGAACACCCGGGCGAGACCTCTCCACGCCCCCACGACGCCGGGACCTGACACAGAGGCTCCTGGAGCAATTTGGCCCCAGTCCCAAGGGCCACACGCCGGAGCCCAGTCCGGAATCCACAGGGAGTCCCGAACACTAGAGGACGCCCTTGCGAGCCGCCCCGTGCCCTCTCGGCTCGCCCTGCCTTGACGGTGCCCCTAGCTCAGCCGGATCACCAATGTCGTGCTCCTGTCTTTCTCCCCAAGAAAATACGGGTGATAATGTAACATAAGTGATTTAGGTTAAGTGTGACTCTCTCCTAGAATAAGTATTGTGCAGTGAATCCATGTAATGCATATCGGGGTAAATCAGACCACAATGAGAAGTTAAAGGTCGAGAATGTGGACTAAGATCTGAGTGACTATATGTGCGAGTGCCACCCCGGATATCTATAAAGACATACCCCCATTGCTGTGAAGGAAGACTGTGAGAAAGGAATGTAATAGTGTTCTATCTCTCCCCACGCTGAAACAAGATCTATTGGCTAGCCGCGAAGTAATATTGTGAAAGTAGTATTAAGAGTATTCCATCTCTCCCCACGCTGTGAAGCGAGATTCTATGGACTCTATCCAGAGGACCTTTCTGACATATATGTAATTAATAAGCCTGTGCCTAAAAAGATATACCCCCATTACGGCGAAAGAATATCGAGAAAGGAAGTATTAATACTATTCCTTCCCTCCTCACGCCACCCATAAAATCTTCTCTATTACTCGCTCTCGCTCCTAAAACTAAAGTAAGTGTAAATCCAGGATCAGAGTCATTTGCCAAAGTATCTTAACTAGCGGAAACCATATAAACTCCCCTGTTAATATCTGTCGTCTTCTAATATTACCATAACTTTCTCCTCGCCGTTTTAAGTCACTCTCCGCACCTCCCCTATCTCCTCCTAGTGAGTCACAACCCCCTTT
Source organism: Coenobita brevimanus (assembly GCF_032717465.1). Taxonomy (NCBI): domain Eukaryota; kingdom Metazoa; phylum Arthropoda; class Malacostraca; order Decapoda; family Coenobitidae; genus Coenobita; species Coenobita brevimanus. Next base: position 16,925,276 of record NC_137038.1, read on the forward strand.
CCCCCCCCCCTCGCTCTGTGCGCACTTGATTTACTGCACTCCTGATACACTAGGATTGTTGTGTTGTCGTTAGTATCAAGAAAGCAAGTATCCTGCGAGATACACATATCCTAGATAAAGTTTTATATTGCTCTATATTGTGTTGTAATATCTGCTGAATTGTCCTGTGTAGGCTGTGTCTGACTGTGGTAATATACGTGTACGGTGTTACCTAGAGTTTTTGTGTCCTGCCTCTCTTTATTGCATTAGCTCCGGTCTTGAAAGAGGACCCCGCTCCACGTTGGGTGAAATAGGAACGAGAAGTCGAGCCTAATTCTACCTAGCATTACAATTACCAATTCTTTTGGTTCTCTTTTACTAATCGGCGATGGCTCTGATGATATTTCCTCCATGAATTCATTATCAAAGTCTGTTCCATTCATTTGTGGGAGTAAAGTTATTTTCTCTGTTCTGATGCATCTTAAGCCTAGTAACGTATGAGCTTTAATTGGTAAGTTTTCAACGATATAGAAAAATGTGGAGATTGGTCTTGTAGTCTGTGAAACTGATGTTTAACCGCATCATACCTTTTACCGTGATTTGTTTGCCATCTACTGTATATAAGTCTAAATCAGATTCTTCTAGAAAAGTTTCTTCTTATTTCTAAAAATTTTATTTATTTCTTCTTGTGTTATTAAGTTCACTGGAGAGCCTGTGTCTAAAAATAATGAAACGTTTTGATCCTCACATACAGCTGGTATCAAGATACACTCATTTCCCAATATGCCTCCTATGTGAAGTTTAGACTTGCTTTTCTTTATGTTTGTTCGTTATTTGTCGTGACTTGATCTTCCCCCGATTTGAGAATGAACACTACTTTTTCTACTGTTTTGCAGTTACTGGTCCAGTGCCCTTGGCACCGATGATGCCTACAGTACGGACCAAATCCTTGTGTCTTTTGTCTATCCTCTTTTGTTTTGATAAAGAATTCATTCCTTGTGTGTCCTGGTTTTGCACAATAATGACATAGAATGGACCTATCTCCTGACTGTGATCTATGAGATGACTTCCCATATTTAGTGGTGTCTGTGTGGCGAGATCTGCTTGGGCTGCGCGGAAACTTATGAAACTGCCTGTGGCTTGGTGTTTGTGATCATAGCCTTGACACGTTTGGTTGTTTGCTCTGCCTGCTTTCGAGTCGCGATAGATTTTGTTCTCTGTTTGGGGTAGTTGTAGCTGTTTTCACAGCTGATACTGTCTCAGGCACTCTCATTCTACTAGAATGTGATTGTATTTCGATCACCCCTGCTTTGCTTCACTGCATCTCTACCTCGTTCATTAAGTCTAGTAAGCACATACCTGGGGTGTACGCTATCGTCCTGGCGATGTTAAGGGTCCTATCAGGTAATTTACACAAGGTGGCTACATAACCAATGATGTCCATGACGAGGTCTGGGGACATCTTTCCATCTCCTGTTATCCAGTTTGAGTTTTCTAAGGTAGCTAATAATGTTCTTTTGATCGTGGAGAAATCAGCAATTATTTCACTGAGCACATGATTTGTAGTGTGCTCCCTTACAAGATCTACAATCTTATGTAATTCTGGGTAAAATACCCGCCGCCGGACCACCCACCCCGCAACCCCCCACCCCACCACCGAGCCACTACCACACAACCACCCCAGGAGGACACAATGGTGGGGCTAGTGACCCAGTACAAGAGGGTCACCGGGACACTACTGTCCTGCGTCCTTTTTCCCTGCAACTACCCCAACACCAGGTGAACGGAAAGAGGCAATGACCTTGCGAGCAGGACAGCCGTCACCAGAATCGGGGTGGGGCTGAACAAGATTCAGTCCCAGGTAACACCGCGTCGACGGCCACTGTACGTGACGGGGAAGGAGCGGCCACTGTATGCTCTTCAGCTGTGTGCCCTAGGAGTCAAGGAACCGCGTTCACGGTCACTGTACGTGACGGGGAAGGAGCAGCCACTGTACGCCCTTCATCCGTGGCTCTGAGAGCACTCCTGATGCAGGAAGTCCCTTGCGCGGCCGACCCCTTCCCTCTCGGCTGTGTGGGACGCCCTTTGTCACCATCCGGGAGTGTTGCCCCGGAGGTGTTGCCAGAGTGGTGGCAAGGCCCGATCCAGGCCCTACCTCCTACCCCTGGGAGATCCCTGCTCCTGCCAGACACCCGACGGAGACGGTGCCGCAGCTCACCCCTGTCGGCGCCTCCCCCTACAGGCGACCGCAGTCCTAGGACCCCCAGGCCCGACCAGCAGCCTCCAGGTGAGGGCAACCCAGGCTTACTCTCCCCACGGAGCCAGAGGCGACAGGCCCGCCTCCTACAGCTGTTTGGCCCCAGTCCCAAGGGCCACCTCTCAGGTCGAGGCCCCCAGACCGGAGGGCCTCCCTGCAGCCCACCAATGAGGCTCCAGTATGAGGGCCTCCTCTCAGGTCGAGGCCCCCAGACAGGAGGGCCTCCCTGTACTCCAACGATGACCAGGACCCGGGCAGTGACTCCCCTGCGGGCAGTGTATTGCCCTCTACAGGAAGGCTCCCCCTAGGACCTTCCCCGCACGCCCGTACACCAGAGTGATTTATACCCAGGACACATGAGTAAATAGTGATGCCCCTTGTACCGAGAACAACCCAGGGGGAAAATAGTGAACAGTGACAAAGTGAGGGCCAGTGTAATACCAGTGAAAGTTACCATTAACCTATAAGAGCCCGATACCCGGCAGAATAGAAAATAGACTGAGTCCCAAATAAGAGAACTTATAGTAACTGTGAACTGAGACTAGGGTGCGCGGGAGAATCAAAAGTCTGTGTATAAGTGCCGTCACGACTAAGTGACTACATCAAGTGTCGCGATCCACACCCTGTTTAATTATAGTAGTATTAACCCCACTGACTCTTGGCCTTGTTCATTCCCAGTGCATTGGACTAAATATATATAATGAGAATTCTGCCAAAGACAAATTAAGGGTATCGCAATATTATAACTAATAACATAAGTGTACATGTATAATACTGTGTCTCAAGTGTAACTGTGAATCTTGGTGTTAAAGGCTAACTCTGTGTCCCTGTCTACTGTATATCCAATACCATTCTGTGTTATATTGTAACGGTGTAGAAATTAAGGCAATAGATGTGTTCAGGTGTACTGCCTGGTTTTTATGTCCTGTTCCTTTGTGGGTGCTTTACTTCCGGTCCGGAAAGAGGACCCCGCTCAGTCGTTGGTGTTCTTAGGACGAGAAGTCGATCTAAAAACACCCAGCATAACACTGGTGGCCAGCGGTGGTTCTGGATCCGAATAAAGCACGGAGGAATGATAAAGGAAAACTTGCACAATGGCAGCCAAACCTCACATTCAATTGCCGAAATTTAACCCGGAGCAATGTGACATTGATGTGTAGTGTGATATGGTTAAACCCCTCTTAGACATAGGGTTCGACTCAGAGAAAAGATAGCCGTCACATTACCTAACCTGGGCAAAATAATCGCCACTGTCGCACCAAAAATCGTCCCAGAATTGACATGGGACCAATTCTCACACATTGTGAGACAGGCTTTCATGCCTTCTATGGGCAGAGTTGTCGCTCTCTTTCAACTCGACACCCTCACCTACTACGGTAACCTAGACGACACCTTCGTCCAGGCTCAGCGCCTCGTCAGTGCCGCTTATCCCGAGGCAGCCACAAATACTCGGGCTCTACACACTTTCAATGCCCTGCTGAGGATTCTCCCTAGCACAGTCAAGGAGCATTTTTCCATCTATGATCCCTCAGGGAACATGGATCAGGACCTGCAACTCGTCCGACATCTCCTCGCCGCCCATCCCATGCCACAACCTATCCACGCAGTGAGCAGATTCCCCACAACCAAGACCCCCCCACCAAAACCAAAGCCACCGCCTCACCAATCACCCACGGAGCCGCCTCCTACTGTGCCCAGGGCCCACCCACAGAAGAAACGCCCCAACCCCAGGGATCAAGGCAACCTCATCACAATTAATCCCTGGGAATTCACGGCCTGCAGTCGCACCTGCCCCCTGCACGACATAAGAGAGCAGCTCAAGGCAAGCAGGCGCAGAACCTTTCCACAGGGATGCAAAAAGGTCTCCTCCTTAGAAGACGACGCCCAAGAAGACGATGCGCCGCCTCTAGCCTACCCAGGACTGGACAACGAGGAACATGACGAACACGCCCACACTCAGCAGATGGATTTTTAGGCCTGCCCCCGCACCTCCCTACGGTGGCAGGGGCCACCTCACACAACTACAGGCCCCCAGTCTATGTCAAAATTTAGCTGAACAGGGTCAAGGCTAGACTACTGGTAGACACGGGAGCAGCCAGGTCATGCCTCTACTCCCACTTCTACTCCTGCCACACCTCTGCTTTCGGCCCTCTTCTCCCCACCTCAGCCAACCTCGTAGACGCGGGGGATGGCCCCCTACCCATCCATGGGGAAACCCGGGCCCTTCAAACCAACACTCACCAACGAGTGTCCACAATCACCCCTTCATCATATTTGATTCCACATGCCGTCAGTATGATGGATACCTTGGGCTGGACCTCCTCCAAAAACTCCACACGACCATCGATTGTCATCAGTGCCACCTCCACTTCAGTCCAGCCCCCCCAAACAAGCATCAATCACAAAAGGAAAAAAAAAAAACTAGAAGAAGAAAGAAACACAACACCACCACCCACACACCACGTTCACACTCCCCCCTTACACTCACCTGCCCCAATCCACCTGTACATGCAATCCCACCCCAACCTCACGCAACGCCTCACTCCATCCCTCTCCATCCCCATCTCCCACTCCACTTCTACTGGCCCCCTCTCCATTTTTTCCCGTCACTATCACTTCCACAGTCACCATTCCACCCCACCATGAAGCTTGGGTAAAACTAAACAGACCCTCGGGTACCACCGTCCTTTCCTCGCCTTCCTTACCCACAGGACCCCTCTCATCCTGTTTAGTGTCCCCCACCTTCCTCCTCCCCTATGCCCAGGAGATCCGTATTGCAAACCTCGCCACAACACCACTAACTCTACTGCGAGGACTCATCATTGGCGACATGGAAGAAGCCGAACCATGCCAAACACCACCCCCTAACCACCCCACTCTCCCCGACCTACCATCACATCTATCCCCTTCCCAAACCAACAGCCTCTGACAACTACTCCTGTACTTTCAGGACCTTTTCTCCTCGGGCCCAACAGACCTCGGCCACACTACGTATCTCAGTCACGAGATACACACGACTGGACCTCCCATTCACCAACCATCATGCCGGAAAAATCCTAAGCAACGGGCAGAAGAAGACCGGCAGGTCCAGGACATGCTTGATGCCGGTGTCATCTCCAACTCCACCAGCCCGTGGTCCTCACCCGTCGTACTCGTGAGAAAAAAAGACGGAAACATGCGCTTCTGCATTGATTACTGCAGAGTGAACGACGTTACCATCAAGGAGGCCACGCCCCTACCCAGAATCGACGACTCTCTTGACTTCCTGCACGGCTCAACATGGTTCTCTACCCTAGACCTGCAGTCAGGTTACTGGCAGGTCCCCGTTCACCCAGACGACAAACAAAAGACCGCCTTCTCAACCTCGAACGGGAAACACTACGAATTTAACGTCCTTCCCTTCGGACTCTGCAACGCCCCCGTCAGATTTTCCCGCCTCATGGAATCTGTCCTGAGCGGTCTGACCTGGGAAACCTGCCTGGCCTACCTGGATGATGTCATAGTCTTCAGTCACACCTGGGCCGACCACCTCCACCACCTCAAACAGGTGTTCCAACGCATACGCCAGGCTGGGCTTGAACTCAAACCCACAAAGTGCGTCTTGGCTGAACGATCAGTCTCCTTCCTAGGGCACGTGATCAAAGCCAAAGGCATCTCACCTGATCCCGACAAACTACGTGCGATTGCCAACATCCCCCTACCTCGCTATATACACGAAACCAGGGCCTTCCTAGGTCTAACCTCATATTACAGATGCTTTGTAAAAGGATTTGCCGACATCACCAAACTCCTCCATGACCTGACAAAAAAGGGCGAACCATTCATATGGACAGAACCAAGAAAAACTGCATTCAACACCCTCAAGTCCAAGTTGATCTCTGCCCCCATCGTCGCATTCCCAGATTACAACCTCCCCTTCCGTCGATATACCGACGTCTCCCTCATAGCCATAGGGGCTGTCCTTGCCCAAGTCCAAAACAGCCGCGAACACATAATCGCCTGTGCCAGTCGCACCCTGAATCTGGCTGAAAGAAATTACGCGGCCACCAAACGCGAGTGCCTCGGAATCATCTGGTCCCTCGAATACTTCCGTCCAAGCCCAACAAGACCTTACACCCGACACCAACTACTCCAACCCCTACAAACCTGGCCAGTCCGTCGTCGTGGCACACCTACCCGCACCCACCAAGACCTCCCCCCGGTTCAATGGTCCCTTTAAAATAGTCCGAGTTCCTAACCCCTACCAAGTGATCATTGACCAACAAGGACAGCAATGCATGTATCGCAATCGCCACGTGCGACCTTTTCACCCCTCCAACAATGACCACCCTCACACCCGCGTGCCCCGCACCTCTTCCCGCGCACCTGTCCCCTCCGCGTCTTCTAAGAATTACCCCCCAGACTCCTACTCTTACTCCTTCTCACCCCCCACTCTCCACCTCACCCACGACCACGCCGCCTCCCACAACACCCACTCCTGACACACCACCCTCCAACACCGACCCTAACCCCCAACCCCCCCCCCCTTAATCACGACCATCCTACCTCTACACCACCTCCACCGCCTACATCACTGCCCCCGCGCCCCACAGCCGAATCCTCGGCCCACCAGCCTGACCACCCCCCGCCCGATGCCACCACGTCCCCACAACCCACCAATCACCCCCCTCCCACCTGTCCACCCACCACCTCCCACATCACACCACACTCCAGCCCACCATGCACAAGCATCACCCGCCCAACCTCACCCCCCCTACCCCATGACCATTCTCATTATATGCGCCACACCGCACCCCCACCCGCCTCCCCCCCCAACAGCAGCACGCCCTCACCACCACCACGTGCCCAACCACCCTCACCACCCACACCCACCCTCACTACCACCACCACCAGGTCAGGACGCCTTTCACGCCCACCCTCCAGATACACACCAACACCGCCGCCCATCGCCCACACACCCCACCATCCACCACCACAAACCACCCACACCCCAAACACCTCCCCCATAACCCTCCCTCTCCACCAAGCTCGATGGAATCCTCCCAAATCCCAATTCCCCAAAGTACAACGCTCCTCCCACCGACCCATCCCCCATAAAAGCCCCAATCTCCCGTCACTCGCCAGCATTCAGTTTTTACCTCCCCACCAGGCACCATTCCCCGAGATGAGGATCACCAGAGTCCATTGGCTACCCCACGACCGCCCACATGTCAGGATCCGGGAGACACACCACCCGCTCCGCCTCTTATGCAGGACCGACCACCCATCCTCCCTCCAGCTCACTCTCAACCCCCACCGAGAGCCAAACTCCGTCACCTTCCACTGGACCAGCCTCCTATATCTCACCCCGGCCCACCAGACATCCACCACCACAACATACCACCTCCAGTCACGGGGTCGTGACTTCTTTACCATAGAGGGTGGTAAAATACCCGCCGCTGGACCACCCACCCTGCCACCCCCCACCCCACCACCGAGCCGCTACCACACCACCACCTCAGGAGGACACAACAGTGGGGCTAGTGACCCAGTACAAGAGGGTTACCGGGACACTACTGTCCTGAGTCCTTTTTCCCCACAGCTACCCCAACACCAGGTGAGCGGAAAGAGGCAACGACCTTGCGAGCAGGACAGCTGTCACCAGATTCGGGATGGGACTGAACAAGATTCAGTCCCAGGTAACACCGCGTCGACGGCGACTGTACGTGACGGGGAAGGAGCGGCCACTGTACGCCCTTCAGCTGTGTGCCCTAGGAGTCACGGAACCGCGTTCACGGCCACTGTACGTGACGGGGAAGGAGCGGCCACTGTACGCCCTTCATCCGTGGCTCTGAGAGCACTCCCAACGCAGGAAGTCCCTTGCACGGCCGACCTCTTCCCTCTCGGCTGTGTGGGACGTCCTTTGTCACCATCCGGGAGTGTTGCCCCGGAGGTGTTGCCAGAGTGGTGGCAAGGCCCGATCCAGGCCCTACCTCCTACCCCTGGGAGATTCCTGCTCCTGCCAGACACCCGACGGAGATGGTGTCGCAGCTCACCCCTGTCGGCGCCTCCCCCTACAGGCGACCGCAGTCCTAGGACCCCCAGGCCCGACCAGCAGCCTCCAGGTGAGGGCAACCCAGGCTTACTCTCCCCACGGAGCCAGAGGCGACAGGTCTGCCTCCTACAGTTGTTTGGCCCCAGTCCCGAGGGGCACCTCTCAGGTCGAGGCCCCCAGACCGGAGGGCCTCCCTGCAGCCCACCAACGAGGCTCCAGTACGAGGGCCTCCTCTCAGGTCGAGGCCCCAAGACAGGAAGGCCTCCCTGTACTCCACCGACGACCAGGACCCGGGCAGTGACTCCCCTGTGGGCAGTGTATTGCCCTCTACAGGAAGGCTCCCCCTAGGGCCTTCCCCGCACGCCCATACACCAGAGTGATTTATACCCAGGACACACGGGTAACTAGTGACGCCCCTTGTACCGAGAACAACCCAGGGGGAAAATAACAGTGAACAGTGACAAAGTGAGGGCCAGTGTAATACCAGTGAAAGTTACCATTAACCTATAAGAGCCCGATACCCGGCAGAGTAGAAAATAGACTGAGTCCCAAATAAGAGAACTTATAGTAACTGTGAACTGAGACTAGGGTGCGCGGGAGAATCAAAAGTCTGTGTATAAGTGCCGTCACGACTAAGTGACTACATCAAGTGTCGCGATCCACACCCTGTTTAGTTATAGTAGTATTCACCCCACTGACTCTTGGCCTTGTTCATTCCCAGTGCATCGGACTAAATATATATAATGAGAATTCTGCCAAAGACGAAATAAGGATATCGCAATATTATAACTAATAACGTAAGTGTACATGTATAATACTGTGTCTCAAGTGTAACTGTGAATCTTGGTGTTAAAGGCTAACTCTGTGTTCCTGTCTACTGTATATCCAATACCACTCTGTGTTATATTGTAACGGTGTAGAAATTAAGGCAATAGATGTATTAAGGTATACTGCCTGGTTCTTATGTCCTGTTCCTTTGTGGGTGCCTTACTTCCGGTCTGGAAAGAGGACCCCGCTCAGTCGCTGGTGTTCTTAGGACGAGAAGTCGACCTAAAAACACCCAGCATAACACTGGGATTATACCTGGCAAAAAGTTCATACCTCCAGAAAATTTCTTCAAAAATTCAGTTTTAAATTCATCATATGTCTTAGCTCTGAGGAGCTTATCTGACCTTAGCAAGTCTCCTGCTGGGCATCTTTCCTGACTAATCCAAGAAGAAAAAATTGCAATTTTCTTTTGTTCATCTTTAATGTGTCTTTTAATGACGATTTGTTCGCACTGACTGACCAATGAAATGACGTCAATACGATCTTTTTCTGTGCCAGAGAATTTCTAGGCAGTTTTATCCTCATGATACACGAATATCTGAGCTTGATCTGTGGTATTCATTTTCACTGGTTGCTCTGTTAATTTAACTTGGACTTCTTTATCGTTGTGTGAGGGAATAGTGGAATAGATTTTCCCTGACTGATGAACCCTGTTAAGTATATTTTCATAAGTATGCAAGTCAGAGACAAAGTTCTCACTCGCTACATCAAAGGGGGTTTGCCAATCATCATCTAGAACTGACGTATTTGTTTCTTTATCTTTAGTTTGTGGTGAATTTTGTAGGGTGGGTGTGTTGCCCTGGTGCTCTCCTAATTGTGTATCTGCAGTGGGTGCTAACTGTGTATCATCTGGTATTAACACGGGTGGAGGCGAAATATATTCCTGTCTTATCACTCAGCAAAAAAGAATTCATGTTGCTAAGGTATGGTGTTATGAAATGCGTCTTTTGTTTATGTCCTAACTAAATAGATGAGTAAATGGGTTGTAATAAAATATGATAGATAGTGAGTGTATAAGTGTATATATAAAAATAAGTAAAGGAGTTGATTGTACCTAATTTAAGCACTGAGAAGAAATGAGTAAGTATAATTAAACCCAATTGATACAGATGCCACTCGGAGGGGCGTGTCAAAGCAACTGTCTATCTTGGAAGATAAATGCAGAGTTGAATGAAGATCTCCTCTCGATAATTCTACGGCTGTGTTGATGGACGATATTACTCAGGAAATTCCATGACCTGATGAATGTAATGATTAACAGCTCTAGTCACAGGCGAACCTCACCATAGAACGTCGAATTCCCACTCAGTACTGTGGAAATAAATGAGTATGAGTAGGAGCTATGTAAATAATGAGTAAAGAGTGATGGGTGAGAAGTGCCTGGTGTCAGTCACACGTTGATTGGCGTGGCATTGTCTCAGCAAACACGCATGGCGACGTCGTCTCAGCAGATACACATGGTGACGTTGGCTTCCCACACTGGTAGCTGTGGTGAGTAACTGAGTAGCGATGAGTCACCTCAGTGAGGAAAGGTCAGTAAGAAGCATTATAAATGTGGCTCTGGTGTTTTGCCGTGTGTCTTGACCTCTGCGTCAGCGATGGAGGTAGGGGGGAGAGAGTGTTGGGGTTTTAGTGCTTGTTGCTTTGTTCTTGCTTTTCATTTACTTGTTTTGTTTTTTATTCTTCTTGCTGCTGCTTGAAGTTGCGTGACGAAGATTATAGAGTTGTCTTATAGACTTGTTATTTGTAGTTAATCGTAGAGCTTGTTGATCCTCACTTGTAACTCGTCGTTGCTACTGTATGCTCGTAGACTCATAGACTCGTAGGCTTGTAGACTCGTAGACTTGTTCCTCTTATTGTATACTCGCTTGCTTGATCGTAGAATTGTAATGTAGAATCAGCTGTAGAACTGGAGCTGACCTTAGTTACAGGTTCGCCTGCTTTTGTAGAAATGATGTTTCGTAGACGTAGAGTCGATCGATACTGCCACCATTTAATGTTGAAACTTTCGTAACCATCATTTATATATATGTAACTCTTTAATCTTGTAATAGGTGAGTCTTGAGTTTTGGTTAAAGTTATTTTGGTAACTGAAGAGCAGGAGGAGTTAAAGATGAATACAGGGAGTTGATCTTGATTTATTATCTTCAGAGAAAGTCTAAGTTGAGCAGCGTTTGTATTACAAGGGACTTAATATACTATCTAAGTCTAGTTGGACCCCTCTTCTTATTTCCTCTCTCCACTACCTGCCAGTTCTATGGCCAGCCCCCTTCTGAGCTCTGATTCCTACATTCTCGTTTAGCAGGGGCCGTGTCATGTGTGCTATACTGTTGTTGAAATGTTCTAGAAGCCTGTGTGTGTGTATGTGTTTGTATGATCACGAGGCGCCGTTTGTGGGCTATTGTGCTGTTGAGAGGCATTCTGGAGAGGTGCTAACGTCATTTCCTTTGGCCCCTAGGTTTGACATTGACCTAGACTATATATGTACTGTATGTTGCTAGCTATTATGTATTAAGATATTTTAGAGTCCTGACACCGTGACTGTATGTTGCTTCCACTGCAAGGGTGCTCACTCCACTTCCTCTGGGGATTGTCCCAGACAGGAGGAAAGAGGTCTGCACAGTGAAGGCAAGTGAGGGCATCTCCTACTACGAAGCCAGGAAGAAAATGAAGGCATTGCAACCAGCTCCCACACCAAATACCTCCTATGCTTCAGTGGTGATGTCCCGTCCTGTGATGTGCTGTTGAAACACAGGCTGACCCTGTTGCTATTACTCAGCCCATTCGCTTTGTCTCCTCATCTCTGCTCTCTGTCTGATTCAACTCTCTTACTAATATTTCTGTCACTACGTCCTACTCTCAGACCGCTGCTGCTTTTCAGTCAGTACGGCCTAAATCGAAGTCTGACAGGTCTGATAAGTGATAAGATTCGTTTGACCATCCAGCTCCAAAGAGGGAGGAAAGAGCTAGTTCTTCCACTGGGGAGTCTGGGAGCCTCCTTATTGACAATAGCATGGAGGTTTCCACTAAGAAGCATCGGGATAGATCCCCCGATAGCCACTCACCTGGTGGCGGGCAGCATGAAACAACTAATGAAAATTGCCCCCCTCATAAATCTTAAACCGTTGCATTCATTGTGTTACAGTGGACTTCTAGGACCCGTGGGAATAAATTACACAATATAGCATTCTTGCTATCTATACACACGCCAGACGTTATTTGTTTACAAGAGATGCGCTTGATCCTCCACATTTCAAACAGTACCCCTGTTATGGAACATATGATGGTCACAGAGTTGCCATATACACACACATATCGCACTCACAAACAGAAGCGGTTCTAATTCTGCTCTGGAAACTGTCGCATGGAGAATAAAATTGAATAACATGCGTCTGTCTATTTGCTCTCTCTGTGCTGTCCACCACATGACCCCATTGACTGTGATGCTTGAAGTTCACTTTTTGAACACCTCCCTGGAAATAAGTTAATATTAGCTGGGGTACCCGGCGTTGCCCAGGCCGATTTGACGAACACAATAATCTTATTTTTGTTCTAGTTCAATCTTTTTTCTACTCCAGAAAGGCCTTGTACCTCTTATGCTTTTGAAGAGGGATTGTAAGAGGTCCAGGAACTTTCTGTTTCACATTTCGCAGACCAACACACAGTATTTGTGCGCACTTTTTTACTGTTACCGGTGACTTCAAATGACGTCTGACCGATGGCCTCAAATGACGTTGGAGGCCAACTTCACATAGCCTCTGTCCGAACTGGAGGTCATGTGAGTCTCCATGCCAAGAAATGGGCTGCTGGGTCCAGTCGTTTGAGAGTGTATTACTGGTGACCTCAAATGACCTCCAACCAGTGACCTCAAATGGCCTCGGAGGTCAACCTCACATAGTCAGTATCCGAACTGGAGGTCATGTGAGTGTCCATGCCGAAAATTAGGCTGCAGGGGTGCTCGGCGTTGCCCGAGCCAAAAAGGCAAACTACCAGTGATCTCAAATGACTCAGATCTAAATTTTGATCCTCCTAAACCATCCTTGGGTCACCCTGATTCAGAATATATATGGGTCTGGGGGTCTCTGGCCCTTGCTTTGGGCGTGACTGAAGGACAAACAAACAACGTGGCTCATTTATATGTAGATTGGGCGCCTTTAACGCCCATCACTATCACTGGGGTAGCATGAGGATCGATGGTTGTAGGAAGGAAGTAGCTGACCTAATTCTGCAATCTAACCTCTGTCTTCCGAACGATGGTGGAGCAACACGTGTTGATGATCATATTGGCAACTTTTCAGCTATTGACTTGTCTCTGGCCTCCCCAGGAATACATCAAGATTTCTCGTGGGACCCTTATGATGACTCCTTGGGAAGTGATCATTTACCTACCCGTCTTTCTTATACAAGTGACATTTTTTCGGTCCCCCCTTTCCCAAAATTTATAAGAAAGCAGACTGGGGCTCTTTCCCAAGGATCACCGGTTTGGTATGTCAGAGGAGATCATAGATGTAAAACTCAAAACCATAACCAATTCCATATTATACACAACAGAGGTTCCTATTCTCAGTTCATGCGAAGCACAGAGCTCATTGATGGACACTGGATTGCTGACAAGCATTAAGGAAACGCTGCAGGATGTACAGTTTTTTTTGATAATCAGCCTACTGAGGAAAACTTCATTGAATACAAACAAACAAGGGCTGAGGGAAGGAGAATAATTAAAAGGGCTAAACGTGATTCCTGATGATCTTTCGAGTGCACGGTGAGTAATTTTATCCCACTCAGCAGAGTCTGGTCCACTATTAAAATATTAAATAATAAAAGCCCTTCCATCCCTGTGACCACTCTGCTGGCTGATTCGGAGGAGGGATTGAGACAGTTGGTAGAGGAATTTGGAAGGGTGTGTGAAAGGAGGAAACTGAGAATATAAGAGAAAAAGAGTAAAGTGATGACGTGTACGAGGTTGGCAGATGGTAGGAGGATGAATATAGTTTTGATTGGCGAGTTACTTGAGGTAGTGTTTTAAATATTTAGGGTCACATGTTGCTGTGGATGGTAGATGAGAAGTAGAAGTGAAGTTTTGAATGAATGAAGTAGGAAAGGTGCAGGGAGGAATGGAAAAAGTGTTTAGATGTCGTTTGCTTAGAACGGATGTAAAGACAAGGCTGTATGAGGGTATAGTAGTACCGACTGCATTATATGGGGCCGAAACATGGAATATGGGTGTAGTAGAGAGGAAAAGTTTGAATGTAATGGAGATGAGGCTTCTGAGGAGTATGTCTGGAATGATACATATTGATCAAGTGAGAAATGATGAAGTGTGAAGGAGAACTGGAGTTATGAAGGAGATGGCTGATCGAGTCGAGCAGTGTTGCGATGGTTTGAGCATATGGAGAGAATGGATGAAGAGCAATTGGTGAAAAAGATAACTGGATCGGATGTGAGAGGTGTACAGTAAGGCTGAGAGGAAGACCATGAATAGGATGGATGGACAGTGTGAAGAGAGCATTAGACGCAAGAGCGATGTCTTTAGAGCAAGGAAGAGTGGCTGCGCGTGATAGGAATGACTGGAGAAAATTGTGAACCAATAAATGATGATGCAGCCCAGAGGGGATATTCTCCCGCATTTGGTGTGATCAAATCAGGTCAGGTGCAAGTAAGGGGATGGGTCCATTATGATGTGGCAGGGGTAAACCAGCTCTGCTGTCGGGCCCTACTGTTGATGATGTTGATTGCACCGGGCAGTTGACCCTCATGCAGTGTGGTGCAGTGAGGATCTGTCCCTTCTCCCCCTGGGGCTAAGATACGAATAAATTGTGTGTGGATGAGTAAATTGGGAGTGTGTCGTCCTGTCTTGGCTACCCCCACTTTCTTTGGGGGAAGAAGCCTAGGTATACAGGTTATAGATGACAATCCCATGGACGTAGCAAACATCCTCACTAGGAGTTTTTCTCATGAGGTAGCTTAGCCCCTGACCAGCGATTCTGACATCATAAGCACATTAATGAACTACAAATATTAGACTTTGCCACAGAAGACATAGACTCCCCATACAACCAAGAGTTTACAATAGATCTTGCCCTTTGTTGGGGTGAAAACCAAGAGGGAGATGGAAACAGTGAGGCCAGCTTCAAGTTTATTCTAATGTGTACAGGCAAAGGCGTGTCCTCCCTCTAGGGTGGCCCGAGTCAGACTGCCCACCCGCACCATGCAAGCCCCGGGCACGTGCGGTGGTAGGAAACTTCCCGGGTGAATTCAACCTCCAACACCCCACCTCCTTTGCAGAGAACTCCCCACTTCCTGCAGCACTGACACAAAGCACACCAGTCGAGTAAGAGGTAGGTCACTGTAATACCTGACACTCATCATAACTTAAGACTGGGCATTACATGACACAACGCTGGCAAAATTTACGTCACATACACGCTGACTTTAGAATGGCATAATTGCTACAATAAGTAATTCAATTATATGCACTGGAGCAACCATTGCTCTGGTATCGTGGTACAAGCTCATCAAGGTTATACACTTTACAAAACATCTTAATATTCCTAGGGGTACTGTCATAAAAGACTTTGTAGTTACTTGTAGAGAAGTATATTTTAGACTTGTGGTCGAGCGGCTTTTATATCTTGTAGTAGCTTCCCCACCAAATGTCATGTAGTGACAGGAGAGGTAAAGAATAGTATGGGACTATTTTTATTTGTCTTGGAAATATTAAAAAGTCTCTCACACGGAACGAATATAAGTCCCGGGTAGCTACCTCCCTGTCTCCTCTGAGGCCTGTCTCCCTCTCGACCTCTCTCTAGGGTCGCTTGTCTCCTTCTAAACTCTCTTTCCTAAAATCTGGTGTAGCAGGGGTGTGTCACGTGTGTTCCTCATGGATGGAAAGCTTAAGGAGCCTGTGTGTGTATATGTGTGTGCATGGTTACCAGATCTTTGTTCACGAGAGGACTGCTGACAGCTAACTGCATCATCTCCTTAGCATGTTTAGCACTGCTCGATTCTCGCAGATACAACACCTTCTCATCATCTGACTCCCTGCTTCTGTCTCTCTATCTATCTATTTATCTATCTATCTATCATGTAGTCCTACATTTGCTCGGCCGCGCGAAAATGGCGTACCATCGACATTTAATAGTTATAATATATTAATACATACTACATACACATTATAATGAACTTATAAGCTAATTAAGTGAAATACATAATATTGTAAAAGTAACATAATTGTATGAATATTGTATACATGTAATATTCATAGTAAATAGTGATTATTCAGTAATATTACATTTTAAATAAGTTGTATACATATTTGAATAAATGCAATGGTTGTTGTATAACACTTTGTATGACGTGCATGTACAACAGACGTACGCATATAATTGTGCAATGGTAATACTGCTAGGTTATACATTACATATTTGAGTTATCACTTTAGTAATGTCTAATATTTCACCTAACTTGTATGATGATACTGGTAATACAGAATTGTGCTATAATTGTATGACTTATAATATTGTACTAACATTGTGGTACTACATAATTGTAACATTTTATGAATTGTTACAAAATATTGTGTTAATGCATAATTGTGTTGGCCTTATAATTGTAGTTACATTTGTTAATGCAACTCTTACATAAGTGTCTTGGCCTTATAATTGTAGTTAAAGTTACATAAAAGTTACATCTTGTTAATGCAACTGTTTTGTCGTTACATAATTGTTTCATATTGTTTGTAGGTACATAATTGTAATTAAAGTTACATAAAAGTTACATCTTGTTAATGCAACTGTTACATAATTGGCAAAGTGTAACATAATGCAATCGTTTGTCGTTACATAATTGTTACATATCGTTTGTAGGTACATAATTGTAGTTAGTGTAACATAATGCAATCGTTTGTCGTTACATAATTGTAATACGTGTAACATAATTGTAATAACTGCAGTTCTAACATATGCTGCGGTCGATGATAGTGATGATGTGTCATGCCACTTGTTTGTGGAGACACAATTTGCTTTTTTGTTTGTAGTTTATGTGGTATTTTGGCATATATAGTAACATTTACACTTATTTTCATTTGTTTGTTATGTGATCTTACTCTATTTCTCTTTTTTCTTTCTTACTTTTCTTTCTTTCCTTTCCTTTTTTTTTTTTTTTTTTTTATGTATTGATTTTCTATAGTTTGTTTTTCTTTGCTTGTGTACACTTTTTCCATGTTCATGGTTGCATAATTACTGGCTAATTTCCTTGAGATACTTTTTTTTTTTTTTTTTTTTTTAAGTTTAGTTTATATTGCACAGAGATTATAAAATGATATTATATAGTCCCATATTTTGTTATTTTATATAAAAAAATATATACATATATACAGTATTAACTATATACACTGATTTGTTGTTCACCTGTACCTATCGTGGGTAATATGTGTCAGCACTGTGTGGAAATCATTGTCTTCACGATTGTGTTGAAGATGTTCACTCTTGCTAACGGCATTTGTGTTGGCCATTTTTTTTTTTTTTCTTGTAAGTTAATTTATCTGTTTCCACTAGGTAGCTTTAATTAATAAATGTTTAATACAGTTCTTTTAATCGCTCACTGAGTAGCTGTGATTGGATATTTTCTTTATCACTTTGTAGATATAATATGTATAGTTGTATATATGAAACACGAATTTTATGTAGGTATAAATGGTAACACTCGTTGGTAGTAAATATATGTTATAATAGATGAATGAATATATACAGTGTAGAATATTTATTGTTGGTGATTATTTAGTATTTGAGTTATGCAGATAATTGAAGTATGTGTATTTAAACTGTAACTATACAACACGTTTTATATGTTTGTGCAGAAGCTTATTGTCTATCACTGTGTATTATATGAATGAAGTAACTATGTAACTCACTAATTTTTACCGTGGTGGAAATGGTGTGAGTGGTGGTGCAGGTGGTGTGTTGACTGACGTGGCGTCTGTTCAGCAAGCACGCATGATGACCTCAACTTCCCACACTGGTAGCTGTGGTGAGTGAATGAGTAGCGATGAGTAACTTGAGTGAAGATGAGAGTAAGATGAGTTATGAGTCGTGTCTCACTCTTCGTTTGTTTGTTCCGTTTTTCTATGTCGATGTTTTCTCGGTCCTTTTCTCTAGTGATTTACTCGTTGTGGGATGAAGACTGCCGCTACTTGTAGGTGCGTGTAGATTATACAGACGACTCGTAGAGTTGTTACTTGTAGTTGATTGTAGATGGTTGTAGTTCGTTCACTGTAGAACTGAAGTTAATCTTGTAGAGTCTCGGTTGCTTTTGTAGAAATTTGCTTTTAATTCGGAGACGATCTCCGTAGATTTGCTGGTTTGTCGTTAAGCTACTTGCAAGGCGTCGAGTGATCTCTTAACCTCTGCATCAGCGTAATGATCTGGGAGACGGAGGGGGCTGGATGGAGAGAATACTGTCAGGAGCTGATGTTGTTGGTTGTTTTCAATCTTGATATTTTGTAGGAATTTAATGTTGATTCGTAGACGAGGTTCGTATATGTTCGCTGCTACCAAATGTCATAAAAGACTTTGTAGTTACTTGTAGAGAAGTATATTTTAGACTTGTGGTCGAGCGGCTTTTATATCTTGTAGTAGCTTCCCCACCAAATGTCATGTAGTGACAGGAGAGGTAAAGAATAGTATGGGACTATTTTTATTTGTCTTGGAAATATTAAAAAGTCTCTCACACGGAACGAATATAAGTCCCGGGTAGCTACCTCCCTGTCTCCTCTGAGGCCTGTCTCCCTCTCGACCTCTCTCTAGGGTCGCTTGTCTCCTTCTAAACTCTCTTTCCTAAAATCTGGTGTAGCAGGGGTGTGTCACGTGTGTTCCTCATGGATGGAAAGCTTAAGGAGCCTGTGTGTGTATATGTGTGTGCATGGTTACCAGATCTTTGTTCACGAGAGGACTGCTGACAGCTAACTGCATCATCTCCTTACTGGCCGCTGTCGTCAGCTTTCCTCAGTGTTAAGAGTGTGTAAGCATGTTTAGCACTGCTCGATTCTCGCAGATACAACACCTTCTCATCATCTGACTCCCTGCTTCTATCTGTCTCTCTGTCTATCTATTTATCTATCTATCTATTATGTAGTCCTACAGTACAAAACACTGCAATGTCATGGTACATAGCTTTCTAGGTGTCTTGGGACATGCCTAGTGCACCGCGGTCTCTCTTGAGAAGGGAGGCTGAGGGGCTTCCCCACTGTGGTCAGCCTCCCCCCGGGGACCATCCTCAATATGCATGGTGGGTGTCTGTTCCCCTGACTCCTCACAGGGGCGTAGGCGCACCCACTGCCATCCAACTGCCCCAGGTACAGTATTGCCTTGGGGCTGGAGTGTCAACAATAACCCCTACACGGTCCCACTGCCTCGTCTCCTGGTTCTGTAGGCGCACTGGCTCTCCTCGATTGAGAGGGGCAAGGTTGTGTGCCGTCTGGTTTAATCTCATGGCCACTGGATCCCCAGTGTGGGCCATGGCCCGCTCTCTGCTTCTCAGCATCCTGGCCCATCATTGCTGATCCTGTAGTGTTCTTTGGCAGCAGGTATGGAATCTCTCAGCTGGTGTCCCATCAGCAGCTTTTATTTTTTTATTTTTTTTTATGCGAGGAAGAAGGAACCAAAGGCCATGAGCCCGCAGTAACAGTTCCCTCCAAGAGAAAAACAAAATACAATAGAGAGCCAAATTCAAGATCCGATCATTTTGAGATGCCTGGACACACTACGTTTGAAAGACTGGAGATCATAGGCAGCAGGAAATACAGACAGAGGGAGACAGTTCCAGAGCTGACCTGTTGCATAAATGAAAGACTGGGAGTAACGGTTAACTCTTGCATTAGAGAGTTGGACAGAAAAGGGATGAGAGTTTGCTGCCAGACGGGTGCTACGCGCCCGTCGTAGAGGTGGAGGAATGCAAGCAGACAGTTCAGAGGAGCAGTGACCATTAAAGTAGCGATAGAAAAGAGATAAAGATGCAACAGTGCGGCGAAGAGACAGAGGTTGAAGGGAGTCAGTAAGAGGAGGAGAGTTAATGAGACGAAAAGCCTTTGACTCCACCCTATTGAGAAGAGCTGTATGTGGGGAGCCTCCCCACACATGAGAGTTGTACTCCACACAGGGGCGGATAAAACCCCTGTATAGAGTCAACAATTGTGCAGGGGTAAAGAAAGAGCGGAGTCGGCTTAGCACACCCAATCTCTTGGAAGCAGATTTTACAAGAGATGTAATATGATCTTTCCAAGATAACTCCCGAGTAAATGAAACCCCAAGCATGTTCAAGGATGATGCAGGATTAATCTGGGCTGGAGACACGTCGATGTTGTGTAGTGGGGTTTTGAGGTACTGCAATATGGCCCTGGCGGCTGCATCCGAGTCCAGGGAGCCTCCCAGGTCAGTGTTGTTCCTCAGTAGCCTCTTGGCGGATTTGTCTACAGCTTCCACTCAGCTGTTGGACTGTGGGTAATGGGCCGATAACACTAGCAGCTGCACACGCCATGCAGAGAGGAATGGCCTAATTTCCCCACTCACAAGGTTTGTACCCCCGTCACAAGACAGGACCTCTGGGATACTGAACCCTTTGAACCACCTACGAAAGGGCTGTTATGAGCCGTGAGCTGGCGGTAACCCTGGGGAGATGCTCCACCTCCAGCCAGCCAATTAATCTGCCTACATGTCTGCATAAGTGATGTACTCTTCCCCCACCAGTTGGAACAGGTCAGCCACTGTTTGCTGGAAGGGGTACTCAGCTGGAGGTGTTGGCAGCAGGTTTTCTGCGGGTTGTGATGGGATGTTGATTTCACACACTTAAAGGTGCCTCCTCTTCTGTTTCACCTCAGCATCAATGCCGGGCCAGTACGTGCATTGCCTGGCGTGCCTGAGCATGGAGTCCTTGCCCTGGTGACCTGCGTGGAGGTTGGCTAGGTTTGCATGGCAAAGGGCTATGGGAATTAAAAGTCGCAGGTGCCCCTCATTACTGGCGTACATGACTGTGTCCACCTGGCATGACAGATGCCTCCTCATCCTGTAGAATGGGCAGAGTGGTATTGGCTCCTCGTCCTTCCAGTCAGCCCAGCCCCCGGCACTCAAGCATTCATGGAGGAGCCTGTAGTCTTCGTCCTGGAGGTCGTCTTTCTTCTCTTGATGGAGGTCCACAATGGCGTCTTCTTCGTCTTCTAGGACACAGGCCATTGCTGCTGCAACCACGGCACATGTAGTCTCGTCTTCCACCAGATCTGTCTCGTTCAGTCCACCCCATAGCAGGGGATACCAAGAGAGTGCATCTACTGTGCAGTTCATCTCCTCCTTTATGTACTTTATGCAAAATGAGTACATCAGTGTCTTCTCCTTGAGGTTGAGTATGCGGGGGTTGCTGATGTCCTTCAGCTCTTTGTCCTTGAAGATCTTGGCGAGTGCACAGCGGTCTCTGATGACGCTGAGGTCCGGACATCCTAGCAGGAACAGGCGTGCCTTTTTCAGGAACCATTTGATTGCAAGGGCCTCCCCCTCCAACACTGAGTAGTTCTCGGCTGCTGTTAGATGGCGGCTGCTCCATAGGGCCAGTTTCCAGCTGCCCTTGCAGCACAGGGGGGCCCTTTTGAGACACACACTGGCAGTACCACTGCATGACCACAAAACCAATGCCAAGCCTGCTGAAGTTGAACACTGCTGTGGGCTGTGTGGGTCATAATACTGGAGGCCCTCCACTGCAAGCTTGCCTGTAGCCTCCTTTGTTGACTCAAAGATGGACTACAGTTGGCCATCCCAGTACACCATTTTCCTTTACTTTTTTTTTTTTTTTCATAATTCTCTGAAGGGCTCCATGAGTGGTGGGGCATTGAGGAATGGTGCCACCTGGTTCACCAGTCCAAACCATGATCGGCTATCTGTGAGGGAGGTGTGTGGCGGCATCTGGAAACTGGTTTTGCTGCTTAGCAAGTCGTGGCTAGGCTGATACTCCACCCAACTGAGCTGATAACTTGCCAGAAGCAGAATTTTTCTGGGCGAAGCATGATCCCGTTTTCCACATACGTTCACAAGAACTTGTATGTGTGCCAGAAAGCATCAGCGATGCTATGGTCATGTAGGAGCATGTAGTCGACACATTTCAGTTTCCTGGGGATCTCTGCTGTTGCATCATTGAAGCGCCTGGTAAAGGTGTCCTGCCCTGCACAGTGGCCCATGGGTGTGTGCCGGTAATGGAAGTAGCCCCACGGGGTGATGAAGGTGGTTAGCTTCTTGCTCTCCTCGTCCAGGGGGATCTGGTAGTACCCTGAATAAGCATCCGCTATTGTTCTGAACATGTACTTCAGCATGCTGGTGATTGCGTTGAATGGGGGGTGGGTATGGTGGGTCTCCCGCTAGCTTGCCTGGTTGAGTTGCTGATAGTCCACTGTTCAATGCAGCCACCCGTCCTTCTTTGGGGCCACCACCATACGAGAACACCACTCAAGTGGGTTATTCGGCCGGTACGGGTTCGATAATACCTTTCCTTATGTCCTCCTCCAACTGCTGGTGAACTTCGTTGTAGAGGTGATGAGGGACGGACTCTGGCGTGTGCACTGCGTAAGGTTTTGAACAGGTGCACAGGTGGATGTGGTGGGCTGCCCCCTTCATCTCTGGCAGAGGGGACGCAGTTCACTGCGAAAGTCATGTGCCTGAAGTGCTCCAGGAACCATTTTTCCAATAGGTTCACATTTTCTTCCATCAGGGCGTATGGGGAAGTGTCAAGTTGGGCGAGGATTAGGGGCTCCTCCACCTGTTAAATGGTCCCTACAGCCACAGGCACGTTGGAGAAGTGTGGCACCACGCCCAGTGCTTTGAGTGTCTGCAACTGCACTCCATCGGCGAAGTACAGGTTCGCCTTAGCGGACCTTCCGCCCATGCTGAAGCTGCATTTGTTGCATCCCACAACCTGTATGCTCCTGCCTGCGAGGTGATTAATACTCATGGTAGGTCTCTGTAGACTTTGCGGGGTTAGCCCAAGGCCCTGCATGAGATGGTGTCCTGCTATAGATAGATTGACAGATAGATATTTTATTGACCACAACAATACATAAATACTGATAATTGAGGTAATTACAATGATTTGAGGTCCAACATAATACTTCATCTGATTCTTTTAGGACTAACCTTAACTTTTTACAATGTTTATAATGGAACACATGCTATAAACAAATATTACTCAACAAAAAGTATCAATACTGTCCATGGCAACGTTGACAGACATAAAATAGTTGCACTATCACACTGGATAAAACTTTTCATCAAATATCATCTGATTTTTATGTTGATGGGAACATTAACCCCTGAAACAAGCAACTCGCTCACAGGTTTCACTCGTCTACTTGTAAACGACCCTATCATCCCCAAAAGGATGTATATGGGTTTAAATTACACAAATGCTACACAAGCTGAAGGAAATCGCCTGGAAATTGTTATGCAGCGTGTTCTACGTCCCGACTTCTCGGGTCCAGTCACGGTGCAACTCAGGGTCCTTAATTCCTGACCGGGTCAGCACTAGCAAGGAAGGGAAACACAAACACAACAAGTGAACAAGTACACCAATATATTAATAGAGAAACAATTACACACACAATATTCTATGACCAGAGTCAAAATTACACAATGCCTTACACTGATATTGGTCTGAATCACTGTCCACCTAGTTCAGCATCTTTGTCTCACATCTGGGTTATTTCCTTACAGTATCACAGGCAATATTTCGCCAATATAGATAATACATCGACACAGAGAGGATTACATACAACACAGCCCAGTATACCCACAGGGACAGCTCTTAAGCCTAGGTGCTTCCGTGCCATAGACGGGTCCTAGCTAATACATCATCTCCACGTGACATGTAAGCAGTCCCTAGCTAACTTAGCCTCTATATACGCGTCACACAGGTCGAGAATATACCGTAGGTCACACTGGGGGGAAGTGGGGGGAGGGGCTAGGGGCTACCTGAGGATAGGTAGGGTTTCTCTCTCTGAGGCTGGGCCGGGGTCAGGGAGGAGAGGAGGGGAAGGATCCAGTACTGAGATATTGCTGTTTTATGTAAGTGATACGGGCTCGTCTGTCCTGTACGAAGGCGGGGGGGTCTCAACCCGGGGCTAGGGTTATACACTCTGCACGTGATTCACAGGGGCTCGACTCATCAGCAAGGGGGAGGGAACACTGATGGGGGGGGGTGCAGCGTATGGGGATAGGGGAGAGGAACACAGGAGAACGGTTCACTGGTAGTTTACTGAAAAAGGGGGGGGGCCACAACACTGGGGAGGTATATAATCCGAGACCCATCACTCACAGTTCTGACAGAGAGGAGACCACAGCCCTTAGGCGAGAGGACCTATGCAGGGAGCTCCAAGTGGTGGCCAGGCGTGGGAGGCGGGCCGTCCAGGGAGTTGTGCAGAACAGTGGGGACCATGGAGTTGCCACTAGTCCGGGAGTAATGGGGCTGTGTCCGGGACGGTGTTCTCACCTCGTCGACCCTGCAGAAGGCAGGGCTCTCAGGACTGGGCCCAAAGAGGGGTATAAGTCGGGCTCTACGCCGTTGGCCCTTGGTCGTCTTTGGGGTCTGGGGCAGGGCCAGGTGAAGGCCCAGCCCAAGGGTCAGCCGGGAGGAGGGTGCCACCGAGGTAGGGCTGCTCTTACCCCAGTCTGGGGTGGCCGTCAGGGGAGAACTGCAGCCGCTTGCATCAGGAGAGGCCCTTTGGCCTCGGCAAGCACCTGGGGAGGCCTGCTGGCTAAGGGGACTGCGGCCTCTGTTGCAGGGGGAGGCCGACAGGGTAGGGCTGCGGCCTCTGGTCCTGGCAGAGCCCATCAATGTCTGGGGTGGCCAGGGCTGCAAGGTCTGGATTCCGAGCCTCAGGGGCGCCTCGTCTGGTCTGGACTCACGTGGGGAGCCTGTAAGGGGAGAGACTCCAGCCTTCCAAGGAAAGAGCTGGAAAGAGTGGCACCTTGCTCTAACACCAGGGCGGTGGGGAGAGCCAGAGGTGACTCCTTTCGTCAGGCAGCCCCATCAGGCACTGCCTGTGCTCCTACATGGATCAGGGGTGCGGGGGCACTCCTGTCGTAGGGCTAGGGCCTCCTGTCCTGGAGACGTCGGGAGGAAGAGGTCGGACGTACACTCTTGGCTTTCGCCACAGCTCCGACGGAGCGTGCCCTCCCTTCATTGGGTTAGGGTTACCTGTCCCGGGGACGTCAGGAGGAAGAGGTCAGATGTACTCTCTCGGCTTTCATCACAGCTCCGACAGAGCGTGCCCTCCTTGCATGTGGGAAGGTCTTGTGCCTGTAACATCGGGAGGAAGAGGTCGGACGTACTTTCTCGGCTTTTGCCACAGCTCCGATGAAGCATGCCCTCCTTCAGTCTAGGCAGGGGAATAGCAACCTAGAGGCTCCTCCTGAGTCCTCAGTTAGGTGTGAAGCTGATCCAGAAGACTCGGTGTCCGAGGGTGTGCCTGGGAACTTGCCACTGCAAGTCCCATCCCGATTCTGGCGAGCATTCCCTCTGCTGGAGAGTAGTGTACTTTTTCCGTACATTGCTGGGTGGTCTGGCTGCGCGGAAGAGGGGCGCCAGGTTGCGAGGGTGATGCGTCATTGTTTCTTGGACATCCGCCCAGGTAATTCAGCCCCTCCGTTGTCTCCTTGTGGGGTGGGTGTCACCCCCTCACTCTCTCCCCCTAGGGTGGTGGTGTCAGGCTCATCCCGCCACGGTGGTATTGCAGTAATAGCTAGAATACTAAAAAATAGCTGTATATCCACACGCCACATGCTTCAAAGAGTGAAATCATTAAAATGCCTACACAGGGAGAGCTACTTATTTGGAGGCAGAATACTGTTAAGAAGAGAGATTTGCCAGTTAGGTAGCCGTGATCTTTCTCGACGTTTCCTGATATTTACGGTAGCTAGTTCCGGTATGAGTCAGAGTTGCCAGTTAGCCTGCTGTTGTGAGCGTACTTATCTCGTGAATTATGCATTAATTTTTGTGCTCTTTTTCTTTATAATGTTTTATTTAATTGACTGCTTGTTAAATTATGTAGTTTAAGTTTGTATGATTAATGATTTAGAGAGTTATGTAAAACAACTCAAGCATGTTTTGATGCTCCTTCTCTAGAATACACCAGAAATGTGGAAAAATGTAGAAGTTTCGAGAGTAATGCAAGCTTATATAAGATGGTGTGGAGACTATTTCAAATTCAGTCGGGTTTCAGTTCAGTGTGAGTGAAGTACAGTCGGTTTTGGTTCAGTTTGAGTGTAGTGTCAGTGCAGTGCTGTTAGTGAAGTTTGTGAAGAGTTGCTGGCAAGCATTAAGTGTAATTACTGACAGTGTTGTTAAGCATTAAATGTAATAGCAGTTAGTAAAGTGCGTATAGCTCCAGTGCTTGTGAGAACAGTGAAGTTGGAAAGCATTAAGTGTAACTATTTGGAAAGTAAAGACAGTGAACTTCAAGGAGCCAGTGTATATTTTTGCCTCAGCTGATCTTTTGTACTGCACACCTAAAGGTTGACTAAAATGCAGTATAGTATCACTGAGGGCAACCCAACATCCCCAGAAGGAGCCCACAGAGGAGCATATACAGCGCGCCTGGATCCGAGCGACAGGGACATAAGTCCGCCCGGGCCACGTGCCCCTATGACCTGGAGCTCGCCCGCCGCCACCATAGCAGGAATACGAGACTACCTTCCGGGCGAGCCGACCACTGACAACCACGGGGTGGAGCTATTATTCTGGCTCCAGTCAGCACCCCTGAGACGGCCAGTAGCCACTCAACCCTCGTACAGGAGACAGCCTTCAGCCGCTCCGGAGGTAACGAGGAGACAGACGGTAGCTGCTCCCGCCTTCGTCAGGAGACGGCTGGTAGCCACTCCGAAGGTGCCCTTGAGTCGGCCTATAGCCGTTCCCTTCCCCAGGCCACGGCCAGTAGCCGGGCCCTAGTGAATACGGAGGCCCCTGGTGGAACTCAGCCCCGTCAGTAATGAGGCTGAGTCATCGCCGCACTTGTACCTGACAGCCAGTACGCCCAGCTCCGACAGTGAGTGACAGTGAAAGCACAGTGTCCGTGACATAGCAAAGTAAGAGTAGAACAGTGATTGTCAGAATATGGAAAGTCAGTGCACGAAACATCAGTAATAATATAAACAAGGTAACAGTGAAACAGTGAACACGGCAAGGCAGTGAAATAAGAGTATCTCAGTGAAAACGCTACCAGATGGTGACACCACCTCACATTAAGATCATACAGAGGCCCCAGTGCAAGAGTAATAATTAGCGACCCGACCGACAAACAAGTTAGCCTGCCAGCAGTGAAAATAGTGCCACAAACTCCACCAGTATACAGAACCTAGACTTTCCCAAAATAATAGTGTTTAGCTTCTCTGCCTTAAGTGGTATTCACCTTACCCGATCGTGTCCTAAGTAGTATCCTGTGCGATACTAACACCGGATATCTACGCCTTAGAATTATAATTGTCCAGCATAACTGTATTTGTGACATCTACCCGTTCCACTGTAGAATTTAGCAATACACATGTTAGGTTGTTGCCTTGAGTTTTTGTGTCCTGCCTGTCTCTTATTTGTCTAAGCTCCGGTCTAGAAAGAGAACCCAGCTACTCACTAGGCGTTAGAGGGACGGGAAGCTGACCCTAAAACACCTAGCATTACACTGACCATAAGGAGAACAACTCACTGGACAACGTCCTTCCTATACTGGACTACTGCTGTTGGAGCCTGTGGCAGTGTGGGGTGAGGACGTAACAATACAGACTTAGGATTGAGTTAATTATCGAGCACACGGATGCATTATCAAATCTATCCATAAATAAATCACTAAGGGTTGTAAACTGATAAGTGTTACGAATATGTTGGGAGAGTGGACAGTCCTGCACTACGTGTAACTCTGTCTGCATCTGTCCACATGTACACAGCCGCTCCTCAATGGGTAGGCAGCCACGCCCCCACCTACTCCACCTTCCTACTTCCACTGCCAGCCAGTGTGCTGACAGACGAAGACAACCGAAAACAGTTCTGTGGTCCTCTTTATGCTTACTAGTATAAATATCCTGTACTCCTAGGTTCGGGTTCATATCTCTATAAGTACATCTTCTTGATAAGACAGACTGAGACATGTTATTCTTAAGGGTTTCCATTGCCACAGCTATGTCATCTACATCATTATCTATAAGTTCTGACACATACATGCATGTAGAATAGCTGGTATTAAGGGTTAAGATAAGAGCAAAATTTAAGGGGTCATCGTTCATAAGTGAGAGCTCATGCCACGCTTTCCTAAAAAATTTCCTTTGCTTACTCCTTACTAAACCTTTAAGTGGAGGATATCCAGATTCTATATAGCACATACCACTACAAGTTGTTGTCCTGACACCAAGCAAGTTCTTAATTGACCAATTATACAGTTTTACTATTGGCGTTAGGTCTGCATTTAGCCAAGACTCACACCCATACAAGATGGCTGACATAAGTGCAGCATCCAGAATTCTTTTTAAAATGCAGTATGGTATCACCGATGGCAACCCAACACCCCCAGAAGGAGCCCACAGAGGAGCTTATACAGTGCGACTGGACTCTGGGCGACAGGGACATAAGTCCACCAGGCCGCGCGCCCCTATGGCCCGGAGCCCGCCCCCAGCCACCATAACAGGAGAGTGAGACTACCTTCCGGGCGAGCAGACCACCGACAATCATGGGGTGGAGCTATTACTCTAGCTCCAGTCAGCACCCCTGAGACAGCTGGTAGCCGCTCAACCCTCCTACAGGAAACGGCCTGCAGCCGCTCTGGAGGTAACGAGGAGACGGCTGGTAGCCGCTCCCTCCTTCATCAGGAGACGGCCGGTAGCCACTCCCGCCTTCGTCAGGAGATGGCCAGTAGCCGCTCTGAAGGTGCCCCTCAAGAGATGGACGGTAGCTGCTCGACCCTCCCACAGGAGACGGCCTGCAGCCACTCTGGAGGTAACCAGGAGACAGCCGGTAGCTGCTCCCGCCTTCATAAGAAGATGGCTGGTAGCCGCTCCCGCCTTCGTCAGGAGACGGCCGATAGCCACTCCCGCCTTCGTCAGGAGACAACTGGTAGCTGCTCCCACCTTCATCAGGAGACAGCTGGTAGCTGCTTCAAAGGTGCCCTTGAGTCGGCTTGTAGCTGCTCCCTCCCCCAGGCCACGGCTGGTAGCTGCGTCCCTAGAAGGCCACGGCCAGTAGCTGGGCCCTACAGCAGGAGACAGCTGGCAGCCAACCCTCCGCCAGGTGCTGACTCCTGTCCACCAACATACGACCCAGAGGGAGACCCCAGCCTGGAGGAGTATTGGAGAGGCCCTGTAATGACCACCAGGCTCTTCTCACTACAGCCGGTTCCTGAGAGCACCTACCTGACGGACCCTGACGGAGGCTGACGCTGCAGCCCACTCCTGACGGCGTCTCAAACTGCCGGAGACCGCACCCCCCAGGACCTCCAGACTGCCCCCAGGACCCCCGGGCGGGACATCTCTTCTTCCTGACGCCGGAGATCTTCGTCCTCCACCAGGCGCCTGAGCAAGGGGTTCAGGCAGCTGGTCGGCTCCAGCCCTGAGGGCCAGACTCCCGCCCCAAGCCCTGAAAGCATGGGACTCTTCGCCACCGGCAGCCCTGGACGAGAGAGGACGTCCCTACGCGTGATCCCGTGGCCCCTGAATATGGAGGCCCCTGGCGGAGCTCAGCCTCATCAAAAGTGAGGCTGAGTCATTCCCGCCACCATTGTACCTGACCACCAGTACTCCCAGTCCCGAAAGTGTGTGTAAGTGGAAGCACAGTGTTCGTGACATAGTGAAACAAGGGCAGAACAGTGAGTTATCAGAATATGGAAAGTCAGTGAGAAAGCATCAGCAATAATATAAAAAAGAGGTGGAATAAGTAAGATAACAGTGAAACAGTGAACATGGCAAGACAGTGAAAAAAGGGTCTGTCTCAAGTGAACACTCTACCATATATATATATAGTGACTCCGCCTCACATTAAGATCATACAGAGGCCCCAGTGTAAGTGTAATAACGACACGACAGACAAACCAGTTAGCCTGCCAGCAGTGAAAATAGTGCCACCAATTTCACCAGTATACAGAACCTTGACTTTCCCAAATAGTAGTGTTTAGCTTCACTGCCCTAAGTGCTATTCACCTTACCTGACCTTGTCCTAAACAGTAACCTGTGCGATACTAACACCCGATATCTAAGCCATAGAATTATAATTGTTCAGCATAACTGTATTTGTCACATCAGCCCGTTCCACAGTAGAATTTAGCAATATACATGTAAGGTTGTTGCCTCGAGTTTTTGTGTCCTGCCTCTCTCTTATTTGTCTAAAATCCGGTCTAGAAAGAGAACCCAGCTACACACTGGGCGTTAGAGAGACGGGAAGCCGACCCTAAAACACCTAGCATTACACTGGTGGACAGCGGTGGTTCTTGACACGGGCATACAAAAGCGGTAATCAGGAAATACCAGCAAAATGGCAACCAAAGCGCATGTGCAATTGCCTAAATTCGACCCCAAACAGTATGATGTTCACACATACCTGGCAATTATTAAACCTTTGCTAGATATCGGGTTCGAGGGTGTCAAGGAAAAAATCGCGGTTACACTCCCGCTACTGGGCAATGCAGCAGCCAATATCGCACCCAAGATTGTCCCGGGGCTCACCTGGCAGGATTTCACGAAACTCGTGATTCACGCCAACACTCCATCACTAGGTAAAGTGGTGGCACTATCCCAATTGGATAGCCTAACCTTTGATGGCAATATGGATGACACTCTAATCCAGGCCAAACGCCTGGTCACTGCTGCCTACCCGGAGGCAGATAATGAAACTGGGGAACAACACACCTTTAATACTCTCCAGCATGGTAAGGAGCACTTTACAATCCATGACCCTACCGGAGACATGGATAAGGACATCCAACTGATACGCCGCCTCCTGACCCCCGGCCCTACACCCCAGCAAATCAACGTGGTGAAAAGGTTCTTCACGATCATCCCGGCTCCCTCAGTCAAGCCACGTCTGCCTATGCCCCACACCAGCCCCACCCCAGCACCCAGCCTGCCTAGGGCACACCCCACCCACTGGCGCCCCAGTCACAAAGAGAATCCCAACCTCATTCTGGTGAATCCCTCGGAGTTCTCTGTTTGCAGCTCAATGTGCCCACTGCACATTATCACGGACCAATTAAAAGCTGCCAGGCAAAGAACCACCACTCCAGGCCGACGTAAAGTCTCCTTCTTGGAGAATGAGGAACCAGAGGACGAACCCGTACGCATGGAGGAGACCGAACCTGGGGAACAGGAGCCGGAGGAGAAAGAAGGAGACCTCCGGCAGTTGGATTTTTTAGGACCGCCCCTGCACCTTCCCACGATGGCAGGGGCCACTTCCCCCAAATACCGTCTCCCAGTTTACCACAAGATGAAGCTGAACGGGGTGAAAGCCAGACTTCTGGTCGACATAGGAGTGGCCAGATCCTGCCTGTATAGCCTTTACTTCTCCCGCCACAAGTCGACCTTTGGCTCGCTATTCCCGACGACTACTTATCTTGTGGATGCGGGGGATGGTCCCTTGCCGATCCGTGGGGAAACACGGGCCCTGCGTGCCAACACCTATCAGCTGGCATCGACACACAAGTTCATCATGTTTGACTATTCCTGCCGCAATTACGACAGATATCTGGGGCTGGACCTGCTACAGAAGTTAGGAACCACCATTGATTGCTGCAACAGACAGCTCCAGTTCCAGAAATCACCCGACCCTCCCCCCTCCCGCTCGAGCAGTCTGCACCTGCATGCCACAGCCCCGGTCAGAAGACTCCATGTCCCCCCTGATCTCCCTTCCCTCTCCCCCTTCCCCTGCTCCCCCCTCTTTTCCCATCACCATTTCCTCCGCTGTCACCATTCCCCCCCACCACGAAGCCTGGGTACCCCTCAACTGGCCCTCAGGTACATCTGTCCTGTTCTCCCCACTCCTGCCACCCGGAACCCTCTCGGCCTGCCTCCTGCCCCCAACCTTCCTTCCCCCTTATCACATGGCAGTCCGAATTACCAACCTTGCCCCCTCACCCCTCACTCTCCCTAAAGGGCTCATAATTGGAGAGATGGAGGAAGCTGAGCCCTGTGCCCCCTCCCCCTCCCTCCCCTCTGTCCCCCATTCCCGACCATCTCTCCGCCCACCAATGAGACACCCTCCACCACCTCCTCCTGGATTTCCAGGATCTGTTTGTGGTGAGATCCGCTGATATTGGACATACCACCTACTTGGCTCACGATATCCACTCGATGGGCCCACCGATCTGACAGCCATCCTGGCGGTAGAACCCCAAACAGCGGGAAGAGGAAGACTGCCAGGTTCAGGAGATGATTGAAGCAGGAGTCGTCTCCCTCTCCACCAGTCCCTGGTCCTCCCCCGTCATCCTCGTGAAGAAGGATGGCACGATGCGGTTCTGTGTCAATTACCGCCGGCTTAATGACATAACCATCAAGGACGCCACTCCACTCCCACGCATAGACGACTCCCTAGTTTCCCTGTATGGTGCCTCCTGGTTCTCCACCCTCGACCTCCAGTCAGGGTATTGGCAGGTCCCAGTGCGACTGGAGGACAGAGGCAATTTTCTCGACCAGCAGTGGGAATCATTATGAATTTTATGTTTTACCCTTCAGCCTCTGTAACGCCCCCACCACCTTCTCAAGACTAATGGAATTTGTCCTCAATGGCCTCACATAGGAGATCTGCCTAGCTTACTTGGACAACATTTTCGTGTTCAGCAAGACCTGGGCTGACCACCTTCAGTGCCTCCGCTGGGTTTTCACCAGAATCTGTCAGGCAGGCCTCAAACTCCGGCCCTCCAAGTGCGTCCTGGCAGCCAGAACCGTCTCATTCCTGGGACATGTCATCTCCCAGGCCAGCATATCTCCCGATCCAGACAGGCTCCACGCCATTGCAGGCATGCCCCCACCACAAGACGTTCACGGAATTCGAGCCTTCCTCGGCCTAACGTCCTATTACCGACATTTTGTGAAGGGGTTCGCTCACATTGCCACGCCATTCCACGACCTGACCCGTAAGGAAGAACCGTTCATCTGGACGGACGAGAGACGAGCCGCCTTCCAACAACTTAAGGACAAACTCGTTTCCGCCCCAGTCTTGGCCTTTCCCGACTATGCCCTCCCACTCCGGCTCTGCACTGACGTTTCCCTAATCGCAATCAGTGCTGTGCTGGCACAAGTCCAAAAGGGCCGTGAGCACATCATCGCCTGCGCCAGCCATACCCTCAATCAGGTGGAAAAGAATTATGCTGCCAGTAAGAGGGAGTGCCTTGGCATCATCTAGGCACTCAAGCACTTCCAGGCATACATATCAGGGACTCAAGTTACTATCATCACTGATAACCAGTCCCTCCAATGGCTGTGACAGTCTGACACCCACAACGCCCAGCTCATCAGATGGCGCGAAACCCTGGAGGAGTTCAACTATGAAATCTCGTACCACCCCAGAAAACTCCACACCAATGTGGATGCTATCTCCTGGCTCCCCATCAATGCTACTCAGCCGGAACCAGACCTCCTCCAGCAGTGGCATTGTAAGGAACGACCCAGCTGGATCCCCCAGCATCTCTTCAAGAAGCTATATCACCAGGGCGACCACCTGCTCACTCCATCCGGGCGTATCATCCTGGCCCCTGACACTGCCCTCGACACCCTCCAACACCTGCATACTCACAATGGCATTCACCTGGGCACGAGAAAGCTCCTGCGGGTCTTTAATGACACCTACTGGGCACCCAGTCCCTCCACCCTAGCCAAGGAGACTATCCAATCTTGCAAAACGTATGCCCTGGGTAAGGACGTCACCCGTACCGCCGGCCCATCGGGACACATTACCGCCCACAAACCTTGGTAGTTGTTGGTGATTGACATAGTGAGACCTCTACCCCCGATATCAGGCTATCGGTACGTGATCACGTTCACTGATACATACTCCAAATTTGTTGTAGCCTGCCTAGCGAAAGAACACCATGCTGTTGCAGTAGCTGATGCCCTGATTCAGCACATGTTTCCATATTTTGGTATCCCACAGGCAATCCACTCCAATAATGCATCAGAGTTCACCAGCAAAATCTGGGAGGAGCTAGCCCACATATTTGGCTATAACTTCTCGCACTGGACCCCTTACTGACCCCAAGGAAATGCCATCTGCGAACAAAGCCATTGTACGTTGATGAATCAACTCCGTACCCGGATAGAAGCCACCAATGACGACGACTGGCCCGCCCATGTAAAAATCGTGCAATGGGGCCCCTGAGAGGACGGAATTTCACTGTACAAGCGAGTGTTTGGGGAAACACCTCTCCTCCTACCCCTTCAGCAACACTTGCAACCCCCCACCTCTACTCCCACATCTGACCCACTACACCATCAAACGACGGCTAACTCACCTTCAAACAACCTGGACCTCCACCCCGACACCGCCTCCAACTCCTACAAGCCAGGCAACACTGTTATGATAGTGCAACTCTCCACCCCCAAGCTCGCACCACGCTTCACAGGGGCCCACACCATCATCCGCGTCCCCAACCCCTACCAAGTGACAGTCAAATATCACGGCACTTCTCACACTCTCAGAAACCGTCACGTGCGTCCTTTTCACGCTCCTGCCTCCCCTACCCTGCACCCTGCCCCACCCACTACCATTGCGCCGCTTCCCTCTACCTCCTATGACTGCTACGTCTCCCCTTCACCATCTCTCTCTCCCTCTCCTTCCCCCGCCGCCTCACACCTCACCTGATAGCTCACTGATACCACCAATTCCTCACCTCTCCCCCACCTCCTCGCCACCAACCGCCCCATCCCCCATGCCCAGCACCACATGCCTCGCCCATGCGCCCCCTCAACCCACCACACTCCCGCCCCAGCCATCGCCCACCACTGGCCCCAAATCTCCCTGCCCACTGCCCACACTCCCCCTTGACCCCACCTGCCCCATCCCACACCCCTGACTCCACCTGTGCTGCCCACGCACCCACTACACCACCACCCACTAGGGCTACACCCCACACCATATCCTGTACCACCCCCACTCCTACCATCCCACAGCCACCCTCGCACACCCCGCACACCTCACACACACGCCAACACCACACACCCACACCACTGCCCACACCCACCCTTAAAACAACCATCTATGCCCCTGTCGCCTCTCCCGCCCACCCGCCCGATACACCCACATTCCCACCCCACCCACCTCACCGTAAAATCACACTCCCGCCCCTGCCCTAAATCATCTCATATTAATGCTACACCAGGCCCAAATCCCAGCCACCTACACTCTCCAGAGATGTCGCGCCGCATTACTCTGGCATAAAACCCTACACTCGATGTCCATCTCCAGCATTCACCACAGCCCTGCTCAGGAGACAACACCTACCACCATGAGCATTCGCTGAGCCATATGGGCGTCGCCCTTTGGGCGAAAACATCGAGTCCGTGGACCCAGCCACCTCCTACGATTCCTCTGCTCGTCAACTGACCCATCCACCCTCTTCATCACCTGTGACGCTCAGCAGACGAGAATCCTGTCACCACAGCCTGGCATGCCCCCCCTCCAACACCAACAGCCAGTCTACCATACCTACGACACCAAAGTTTACCACCTCCAGTTACAGGAACGTGACTTTTTCCCAGAAGGCGGTTGTAAAATGCAGTATAGTATCACCGAGGGCAACCCCACACCCCCAGAAGGAGCCCACAGAGGAGCGTATACAGCGCGACTGGACTCTTAGTGACAGGGACATAAGTCTGCCCGGGCCATGCGCCCCTATGGCCTGTAGCTCGCCCACCGCCACCATAGCAAGAAAGCGAGACTACCTTCTGGGTGAGCCGACCACCAACAATCGTGAGGTGGAGCAATTACTATAGCTCCAGTTAGCACCCCGGGATGGCCAGTAGCTGGTCAACCCTCCTACAGGAGACGGCCTGGATCCACTCCGGAGGTTACAAGGAGATGGCCGGTAGCTACTCCAGCCTTCATCAGGAGACGGCAAGCAGTTGCTTCAAAGGTGCCCCTCAAGAGATGGCTTGTAGCCGTTTGATCTTCCTACAGGAGACAGTCTGCAGCCACTCCGGAGGTAATGAGGAGACAGCCTGTAGCTGCTCTGAAGGCCCCTTGAGTCAGCCTGTAGCTGCTCCCTCCCCTAGGCCGTGGCCAGTAGCCGGGCCTTAGCAATGGCCGGTAGCCATGCCCTTAGAAGGCCACAGCCAGTAACCAGGACCTATGGCATGAGACGGCCGGTAGGCATTCCTCCATCAGGTGCTTACTCCTGCCCATCAACCTATGACCCAGAGAGAGACCCCAGCCCGGAGGAGTATTGGGGAGGCCCTGTAACTACCACTGGGCTATTCACACTACAGCTGGTTCCTGAGAGGACCCACCTGATGGACCCTGACGGAGGCCAACGCCGCAGCCCACCCCTAATGGCATCCCCAACCGCTGCAGACAGCAGCCCCTGGGACCTCCAGACCGCCCCCAGGACCCCCAGGTGGGACATCCCTTCACCCCGACACCGGAGATCTTCATCCTCCATCAGGCGCCTAAGCAAGAAAGTTCAAGTAGCTGCTCAGCCCCAGCCCTGAGGGCCAGACTCCCGCCCCAAGCCCTGAAAGCGCGGGACCTTTCACCACCAGCAGCCCCGGACGAGAGAGGACGCCCCTATGCGTGATCCCGTGGCCCCTGAATACGAAGGACCCTGGCGGAGCTCAGCCCCATCAATAGTGAGGCTGAGCCATTCCCGCTGCTGTTGTACCTGACCACCAGTACGCCCAGTCCCGAAAGTGAGTGAAAGTGAAAGCACGGTGTTCGTGAAATAGTGAAACAAGGGCATAACAGTGAGTTATCAGAATATGGAGTCAGTGAGAAAGCATCAGAAATAATATAAAAGACAGGTGGAATAAGTAAGGTAAAA
Organism: Coenobita brevimanus; assembly: GCF_032717465.1. Classification (NCBI taxonomy): domain Eukaryota; kingdom Metazoa; phylum Arthropoda; class Malacostraca; order Decapoda; family Coenobitidae; genus Coenobita; species Coenobita brevimanus. The sequence goes on from NC_137038.1 coordinate 16,962,395, forward strand.
GTGAAACAGTGAACACGCAGTGCAGTGAAATAAGGGTCTGTCTCAAGTGAACACGCTACCATATATATAGTGACTCTGCCTTGCATTAAGATCATACAGAGGGCCCAGTGTAAGCGTAATAATTAACGACACGACAGACATACCAGTTAACCTACCAGCAGTGAAAATAGTGCCACCAATTCCACCAGTATACAGAACCTTGACTTTCCCAAATAGTAGTGTTTAGCTTCACTACCCCAAGTGCTATTCACCTTACCCAACCTTGTCCTAAACAGTATCGTGTGCGATACTAACACCCGATATCTAAGCCTTAGAATTATAATTGTTCAGCATAACTGTATTTGTCACATCAGCCCGTTCCACAGTAGAATTTAGCAATACACGAGTATTGCTATCCCTGGGGGTAGGGTTTTTTTTTTCAAGAATACTCGCCCAGTATCCCTGCTTGTCGTAAAAGGCGACTAAAAGGGTTGGCGGAGGGTTAGTGACCCTTCCCGGAAAACAACTAAAAAGACAAACAAGAAGCCTTGGACAAGGGCTGACCAAACGATAATGACCCAGGACCGGACAAAGGACTTGGTAATGGCAACATGGAATGTAAGAGAAGCGAATGATGAGGTGAAAGAGAGAGAGATTTTCCAGGTGCTTGAGTGTGCGAAAGTGGATGTATGTGGAATAACTGAAACAAAGTGGAGAGGAGAAAGTGTGAGATAATGGGAGTATGGATGGGGTATATCTGCAGGATTAGGTGAGAATGAGAGGACAAAGGAAGGAGTATGTATAGTTGTGAGTAAAAGATGGAAGAAGAGCATAAGACAGTATGGATCACTTGGGTCAAGGACTGTGTGCGTAAGGTTGAAAGTTGGAATACAAATGTGGGTGATTGTGTGTGTGTATGCGCCAACGCAAGATCGTGCTAGCAGAGTGAGAGAAGAGTTCTTGAGAGAAAAGTTCTGGACAAATGTGGAAGTGTGCATGGAAAAGTTTGGAAGGAATGATAGAGTGTTTCTGATCGATGATATGAATGGTAAAGCAGGGAATGTGAAGGTGGATGGAATAGTTGGTGAGTGGGGTGTGCATGCTGAGATAGATGAGAATGCGTTAGTGGACATTTGTGCTGGGAGGGGGTTGGTGATAGCCAATACCCTCTTCAGGCCTAAAATGATCCACAGGTATACATGGCGAGTGATGAGAAGGGTGGGTGGTGAACTGAATGAAAGGAAGGCAATGATTGATTATGTGTGTGTGGCTGAAAGGATGCGAAGATGTGTAATGGATGCAAGAGCTTATAGAGGTTGGGGGAGTGTACTTTCTGACCACTACTTGGTGGTGGCCAGAATTAGGATCCAAGTAAGATGGAGAAATAGAAGAAGGGAAAGACGAGAGGAAGGAGTAGTTGCAAGGAGAGTGGAAAGGTTACAAGAGGATGAGAAAAAGGCAGAGTATACGAGAGAAGTGGAGGAACGATTGGGCAAATATGAATTAAAGCAGATGGGGGACGTGGAAGGTGTGTGCAGAATATTTACAGAAGAGGCAGATGAAATATGTGCAGCGTGTGATGTGGTGTGTGGGAGGAAGAGAAGACGAAGGGGGGTGCAAGGAACAGCGTGGTGGACTGACGAGGTGAGACAGCCTGTGGCACAAAAGAAGAAAGCATACAATGAATGGATGAGAAAAAGGGGCGTGGAAGAAGTTGAGAGGTGGAAGAGAGAGTTACATGTAGAAAGAAAGAGAGAGGTGAAAAAATTAGTAAGAGAGTAAGAAGAGAGTGGATGAGGAATTTGGAAGGAATTTGAGTGTAAAGTGGAGGGACTCTAAGAAAATGTTCTGGAAAGAGGTGAAGAGAGTAAGACAGGGTGGAAGTGAGGTTAGCAGGGGAGTGAAAGATAAAAATGGTAGATTACTAGTAGAGAAGGGAGAAAAAGTGAGCAGATGGAGAGAACACTTTAAGGAATTGTTGAACATACAGGATGGAAGTAATGCGAGTGTAAGTGGCTGGGGAATGGCTGGGAGAAGGAGGGAGGTGAGAAGACAGGAAGAAATCAATAGGATAGAAGTTGTGGAAGCAATGAAGAAAGTTAAATTGGGGAAAGCCCCAGGAATTGATGGAGTGTGTGGTGAAATGCTGAAGCATGGGGGAGAGATAGTAGTAGACTGGATATGGAAGATGTGTAGATTGGCCTGGGAGGAAGGTAGAGTCCCGGAGGATTGGAAGTCAGGTATAATTATTACCTTGTACAAAGGAAAAGGGGAAAAAGAAGTGTGTGGTAATCATAGGGGCATTTGTCTTAGTAGTATAATAGGAAAAGTGTATGGTAGGATACTTATTGACAGAGTTAGAGAAAGAACAGAGGAATTAGTTGGAGAAGAACAGGGAGGCTTTAGGAAGGGAAGAGGTTGTGTAGATCAGATATTCATTCTTAGATCTTTAGTGGAAAAGTTTCTAGAGAAGGGAAAGAAGTTGTGTAGTGCCACACAGTTGATATTCATGTATGTATTTAGTAGTAGTGTAATTTCAAGTTAGATAGGGTGTAACCTGAATATTAGTTTATAAGTTCCTACCCTAAGTAGTAATTCATATATTAATAATTACTGTAGGGCTAACTCTATTTTTATATGTATGTATCTCTGTATCTATGCAGTGGGTGATGTAATTGTGGATGTTGAGCTATGGGAGTTCCCCGTCTCGTAGAGTAACGAATAACAGACAGATGCGCCAACTTTTCTTGTCGTTGTTGGGCGCCGAGTTTAAACGTTAAACAGAGTAATGATGAATATACAATTCTTTCCGTAACCTAGTTGTGAAATGTTTGCTAATGAAGCTGCTAGAACACAAGTATGTAAGATTAGCAGTCCAAAAGGCCTAAATAATGTCATTTGTGAGGATTTAAAGTCCCGTTTATCTTGGCCGTCACTAGATGGCATGAGCTGCTCTCAGATTCAAATTGAAATAGTAATAGAATCAGTATCTAAATTAAGTAAGGAATAAATCCCAAATTTTCCCCAATTCAATCAAAAGTCTTGGCGTCATGAGTACACTGCTAAATAAATTGTAAAGAGAATTGAAACCCACCATATTTCAAAAACATAATCTCATTTGAGCTAACAGTGGCGTCCTGTGGTGCCCGACAGGCCCCACTTGCTGCCCAAACATCGTGTATAACAGACGTTCGTTTAGTTGAGTCGTCCACATTTCTTCTTCCTCCCCCTCTTTTTCTTTGTTTAATCCTTACTTATTGTGAACTATGAGAAGTAATATTGTTGAGAATTTAACGTAGTGACTTGCTGCCCAAACATCGTGTATAACAGACGTTCGTTTAGTCCCCAGACACCGGCGGCGACGTCAAAGTGTGCACGAGGCCTCCTAGTGGTATTGCCCGTAGACTTTTTACACTTACATTTACACTACCCACGAGTTAATTTACAAACCGAAAGTATTTGATGTGTTATTAATGATTCTATCAAGTGAACTTTTTTTTTGTAGATAAGGAATAGAAGTATAAAAGGGATATGTTCTGTAACGGAAAGGAAAATTCAAATTCATCAACTGTTCTCTTTCTTTAAAATTAGTTTATTAGAAAAAATTATAATCAGGAGCGTGGAAGGGAACTTACTGATTGTGAGCAATAATGTAATATTTAAGTTGTACCTCGAGGCTAAACAAGCCCGAGTGATTGAGGTGTTCCTAGTGATTGTATTTCTTTTTTTTAATTATTCCTCGAGGCTAGACAGGCCCGAGAGATTATGTATTTCTAGTGGTTATATAACATTGTTGATGGTGAACTGTAAAAAAAAAAAATACTGATTTGATGTGAGAACCGAGAAAACTATATGAGGAGAATACCTTATATGGGTGAAAGATGAACACAAATAATCATTCTTATTGATTCGAGGCTATGCCAGCCCGAACAGACAAATCATATTCGTAAAAGTGTCCCTGTCTTGAGGCCAATGTTGAGCCCAAGAGTAACGGCCAAAAAGAAAGTAAAGTATAACGACTCCATATCTCGCGTGTATCAAAATTGTTTCGTCTGGTAACAATGTTAGAGGAATGATCACCCAAAAGCCTTAGTAACTTTTACCATCTTCTCCCATACTAAAAAGGGTCATGTAATAAAGAAATGTTTTTTTGTGGAAATTAACAGAACTATTAGAGTAAAGTATATAGCATTTTCTTTTCTTTATTAGTATACCTAATCAAGGAAATTATGTCCTCAAGCCAAATTCACTCCCCTTCCAATTCAAGATTCCTTCGCTGAGGGAACGACAACCACCTGAGGTACCGACTAAAATCTAAACTCGGCCAAAAACTACAAACGCTACCACAATTCATTCTTTTCATAAATATTTACCATCCACTATACTAAGTCGAGTACCACTTGTATATCCATGGGTGAGTTGATCAATACCCACAACAGGTAAGAAAATACATACCACTAGCATCACACTGGTGAATACCGGTGGGACAACATTCATAGCTTTACACTGGTGTCAACTGGTGGGATAAAGTTTCAGGTTTTACAGTTGTATGCGGCTTTCATGGATTTGTAGAAAGCATATGACAGGGTGGATAGACAAGGATTGTGGAAAGTATTAAGAATATACGGAGTAGATGGGAAGTTGCTGAATGCTGTGAAGAGTATGTATGATGGTGCTAAGGCTGCAGTGCGTGTGGATGGTGAACTAATTGAATTTTTCTCTTTGAAGGTTGGGTTGAAACAGGGATGTGTCATGTCTCCATGGTTGTTCAATCTGTACATGGATGGGGAAATAAAAGAGGTACAAGGTAGGGTAGTGGATCTTGGAGTGGCCCTGGTGAGAGAGGATAGTGTTTGGAAACTCCCTGTACTGTTGTTTGCAGATGATACTGTGTTGTTGAGTGAAGACAAAGGGGAGCTGCAAGGCTTGTTGGATGAGTAAGGGAGAGTGTGTAAGAAACGGAATCTAAATGTGAATGTAGGGAAGAGTAAAGTGATGGTCTTTGAGAGAAGTGAAGTCAGTGAATGTACAGCGAGGTTGGATGGTGAGGAATTGGAAAATGTGAATACGTTTAAGTACTTGGGTAGTGTGATGAGTAAGGATGGAGGTTTGGAGGGTGAAGTGCTTGAAAGGGTACAACAGGGAAGAAAGGTTGCTGGTTCTTTGAAAGCAGTGATAAGAAACAGGGAAGTGAGCATGGAAGTGAAGAAGTTACTACATGACAGTATTGTGATACCAACTCTAACGTATGGAAGTGAAGCTTGGACGTTGTTGAAAGGACACAAGTCAAGAGTGAGAGCAGTGGAAATGAGTTATTTAAGAGGAGCCTATGGTGTCACATGGAGAGACAATCTGACGAATGAGGATATAATGGAGCGTTGTGGTGTGGATGTGGATGTGATAGGAAGCGTTATGAGGAACACACTAAGGTGGTTTGGCCATGTGAAGAGGATGGAGGGTGAAAGACTGACGAAGAGAGTGTATGTGAGTGAGGTGGAGGAGGGAAGAGGGAGGGGGAGGCCGAGGATGAGATGGAGGGATGGGGTGGAGAGGTATATGGGAGAGGAGGGGGGTGAGTTGGGAGGAGGGCAGTGAAATGGCGCGGGACAGGGCGACGTGGAGGCGATTTGTTTGTGGCCACCCCAAACGGGATTGAGGCGTCTGGCAATAGATAGATAGATAGATAGACATGTAAGGTTGTTGCCTTGAGTTTTTGTGTCCTGCTTCTCTCTTATTTGTCTAAGCTTCGGTCTAGAAAGAGAACCCAGCTACACACTAGGCGTTAGAGGGACGGGAAGCCGACCCTAAAACACCTAGCATTACACGTTTTTTAACTATAAATGGGATATCGTTATTTTTTCTTAAAACGAGACAAATTTATTAGCATGAGCCATGCTAGTACTGGCATGAACCCTGACTGCAGAAAATACAGAACCATCGCAGGTGAATGATGAACCTATATATACATACTGGCTGCACGATTCTACCACAAGCCCGTCCAATACTAATGGTTGTTTGTCTACTAGGGTGCCAAAAATAACAAAAAACTTTGTTTAAGATTCATTAATTTTCATACCATAATTATAATGCAGTACAGTGCCATAGGGGGCGCCCCGACATCCCCACAAGGAGCCCATAGAGGATCAACGTCAGTGCGCCGGGACTCAGGGCGACAATGGCATTAGTCCGCCCGGGCCGCGCACCCCTATGACCCGGAGCTCACCTACCACCACCATAGCAGGAATACAAAGCTACCATCCGGGCGAGCCTTCCCCGACCAACATCGGGGTGGAGCTGTTTCTCCAGCTTCTGCTAGCACCCCTGAGATGGCCTGTAGCCGCTCAACCCTCCTGAAGGAGACGGCCTGTAGCCGCTCAACCCTCCTGAAGGAGATGGCCTGTAGCCGCTCTGAGGGAAATAAGGAGATGGCCTGCAGCTGCTCCCGCCTTCGTCAGGAGATGGCCTGTAGCAGCTCTGAATGTCCCCTCCCTGAGACGGTTTGTAGCTGCTCAACCCTTCTGAAGGAGACGGCCCGTAGCCGCTCTGAGGGAAATCAGGAGACGGCCTGCAGCTGCTCCCGCCTTCGTCAGGAGACGGCCTGTAGCCTCTCCGAAGGTGCCTTTGGGTCTGCTGGTAGCTGCTGCCTCCCCCAGGCCATGGCCAGTAGCCGGGCCTTGGCGACAGCCTGTAGCCACACCCCTAGGAGGCCACGGCCAGTAGCCGGGCCCTACAGCAGGAGACGGCCTGTAGCCTCTCCTCCGTCAGGAGCTGACTCCTGTTTCCCAACCAATGACTCAGAGGGAGTCCCCAGCCTGGAGGAGCACTGGAGAGGCCCCGTGACTTCCTCCGGCGTCTTCTCCCTGCAACTGGCTCTGGACAGGACTCACCTTACGGACCCTGACGTAGGCCGGTGCTGCAGCCCCTTCCTGACTGGCCGCCGAGCACCAGGGACTGCAGCCCTCGGGAACCCCAGACCCCCCCCAGGACCCCCCGGGCGGGACCTCCCTACACCCAGACGCCGGAGATCTTCATCTTCCATCAGGCGCCTGAGCGAGAAGTTCAGGCAGTTGTTCGGCCCCAGCCCTGAGAGTCGTATTCCCGCCCCCAGCCCTGAAAGTGCGGGGCCCTTCTCCACCCGCAGTCCCGGACGAGAGAGGACGCCCCTGCGCGTGATCCCGTGGCCTCTGGACACAGAGGCCCCCAACGGAATCCAGCCCCGTCAGTAGTGAGGCTGTGACACCTCCGCCGCCCTTATACCTGACCGCCACGACGCCCAGATCAGAAAGGAGTGACAGTGATAGCACAGTGTCCGTGACTCAGTGACATGAAGGCAGAGCAGTGAACTAATCACGTAACTGGAGTCAGTATGAAAAGCATCAGTGATAATATCAAAGTGGTGGAGTGAGTAAAAGTGACAGTGCAACCGTGAACACGGCCACGCAGTGAGATACGGGTCTATTATAGTGAATACGCTACCATCTGATAACACCTCCTAATACTAAAACCGTACACAGACCCCAGTGCTAAAGTAACACTTACCAACAGTGAAACAGTACCAGCTACTCCACGAATATAAAACTTAGATTTCCTGTAACTAATAATACGTAAACCTCTGCCCCAAGTGCTATTCATTTTGACCCGAGCAGTATCCTGTGCGATACTAATAACCAGTATCTAGACGTCGAGTTGTAATTGTCCAGTGTATCTGTATCCGTGACGTCTACCCGTTCCACTGTACAACTTAGTAATACACGTGTAAGGTTGTTGCCTTGAGTTTTTGTGTCCTGCCTCTCTCCTATTTGTCTAAGCTCCGGTCTAGAAAGAGAGCCAAGCTACACACTAGGCGTTTAAGGGACGGGAAGCCGACCCTTAAAACACCTAGCATTACGATAATCATCGCAAAAATTTTTAAGTGTTGTAATTTCCTTATCATATTTACTCTACTAGTAGCCAATTAGACTGTATCATCCAATAAGACAAGTAGATGCAACCATGACAGGAATACATCTGTTCAACAGTTCTCCTTAATAAGTTTTATCAAATCATTGACATAGAAATAAAAGGCAGGAAGTGGGCGATCCTTGACGTACACCAACTGTTGTTGATATAATTGCTGTCCCAAGAATGCTATCAGTAACACGGTATATGGCAATCAGAGTAGTCAGCATAGCAGCTCCACAACCCAACCTCTTTAATATCATACATAATATTCGTCTAGGGACTAAGTCATATGCCTGGGAAAAATCGTCTACGAAAGTCACAAATAAAGTCTTCTTTTTCCGTGCAAAATCAGTCAAAAGTCGTAAGGTTACTATATGCTCTAAACACCCTCGTCCTTTCTGTGCCTCTGCTTGTTCTCTGTACGGTTTAAACCAACTTTCTAACCTTGAACACAAAACCATGTCATACAGTTTAGTAATACAATTTATTAAAGATATCCCTCGGTAGTTCCTGGGTTCCATTTTATCACCTTTTATGTAAATAGTGAACAACATAGTTCTGGTCCAGTTTATAGGAAAACTCCCTGATATGAAAACAGTTAAACAAAGCAGTGACAGTTACGACCCAATGGACAGGTAGGAACTTAAATAAACCTGGGGAAACTCCATCGCGCCCTATGACACGGAACTCGCCTGCCGCCACCATAGCAGGAATACAAGACGACCTTCCGGGCGAGCTGCCCATCAATCAGACCGGGATGGAACTGTTTCTCCAGTCCCAAACAGCACCCCTGAGACTGTCAGTAGCCGCTCACCCTCCTACAGGAGACGACCTAAAGCCACTCTGGAGGAAATGAGGAGACGGCCTGAAGCCGCTCTTGCCTTCATCAGTAGACGGCCTGTGGCCGCTCAGAAGGTACCCTACAAAGAGACGGCCTGTAGCCACTCACCCTCCTACAGGAGATGGCCTGAAGCCGCTCTGGAGGAGACGAGGAGACGCTGTCTCCTGCCTTCATCAGGAGACAGCGTGCAGCCACTCGGAAGGTGCCCCTGGAGAAAGAGCCTGTAACTGCTCACCCTCCAACAGGAGACAACCTGAAGCGCTCTGGAGGCTAATCAGGAGACGGCTGGTAGCCATTCCTGCCTTCATCAGGAGACAGCTGGAAGCTGCTCTGAAGGTGCCCCTGGAGAGACGGCCTGTAGCCGCTCCCATCTTTGTCAGGAGACCGCCGAAAGCTGCTCTGAAGGTGCCCTTGGAGAGAAGGCCAGTAGCCACTAACCCTCCTACAGGAGACGACCTGAAGCACTCTGGAGGCTAATCAGGAGACAGCCGGTAGCTGCACCCACCACCCACCTTCGTCAGGAGAATGCCAGAAGCTGCTCTGAAGGAGCCCCTGGAGAGATGGCCTGTAGCTGCTCCCCCTCCTACAGGAGACGGCCTGAAGCCGCTCCGGAGGTCAATCAGGTATCTGCTCCCGCCTTCGTCAGGAGACAGCTGGTAGCCGCTCCCATCTTCGTCAAGAGATGGCTGGTAGCCGCTCCCACCTTCGTCAGGAGACGGCTGGCAGCCGCTCTGAAGGTGCCCCGGGAAAGTCGGCCTGTAGCCGCTCTATCCTTCTGCAGGAGACAGCTGGTAGCCACTCCGAAGGTGCCTTGAGACAGCCACGGCCAGTAGCCGGGCCCTACAGCCAAAGATGGCCTGATGCCGCTCCTTCATCAGGTGCTGAGCCCAGTCCACCCACCCACGACTTGGAGGGAGCCCCCAGCCTGGAGGAGTATTGGAGAGGTCTTGTGACCACCACCGGGCTCTTCTCCCTACGTCTGGTGGAGACGCCCCTGACGGACCCCAACGCTGGCCGACACCACAGCTCACTCCTGATGGCGTCCCCGACCTTCGGGGACTGGAGCTCCCGCGACCTGCCAACTGCCCCTCAGACTCTCGGGCGGGACCTCCCTGTACCCAGACACCAGAGATCCTCATCCTCTGTCAGGCACCTGACTCAAAAGTTCAGGCGACTGTTCGGCCCCAGCCCAGAGGGCCAGACTCCCACCCTGAGCTCAGAAGCCTCGGGCCCCTATGCCCCCACCAGCCCTGGACGAGAGAGGACACCCCTAAGTGCTGTCCCCTGCCTCCGGGACCTAGCAGCCCCTGGTGGATCCCAGCCCCATCAGTAGGGAGGCTGAGGCTCCGCCGCTGCCCCCGTGCCTGACTGTGGCACATCCGACCTGACAGTGAGTGAAAGTGAACACACGCAGCATAAAGACAGTGTAGGAGTGACAGAATAAAGTGAGCCGGTGGTTAGAGCGTAAAAGAAAGTGACGGAAAAAGATAGTGCAATAGTGAGACAGTGAAGGACCGGTCTACTATAGTGAACAGTGCCGCCGTATCACGTGAAGATCATACGTAGGCCCCTGTATTGAAATTCCAGTATTGCCAGCTCTACCCGGGCACATAGTGAAGTAGTGTAATAGTGATCTACGGGCCGAGGTACAGTGAACACTCCATCCAACAGTGACGGCACATCTCGGTAAGACCACACCTAGGCCCAGTGTAAAATATTAACGCTACCCAGGGAAATCAGACAACCACCACCACCGGGCTAGGAAATCTAAACTCCCCCACCAACATAAGTGTCTAGCTAAAGTGTCGTTCGCCCTAGCCAATCTGGTCCTGTACAGTATCCTGTGTGATACTATTATTCCATATCTGCAGCCCAAGAATTATAATTGTCCAGTTTATTTGTATCTGTGACATCTGCTCGTTCCTGTGTAAGATTTAGTAATACACATGTAAGGTGTTGCCTTGAGTTTTTGTGTCCTGCCTCTCTCTTATTTGTCTAAGCTCCGGTCAAGAAAAAGAACCCAGCTATTCACCAGGTGCTGTAGGGACGAGATGCCGACCCTAAAACACCTAGCATTACAACATCCATGAAATTATCATTCAGTCTTGTATCAGAAATAGTGTTAACAAGTGTTTCTTGATCAGTATACATACCTGTGTGCCCGTGTCAGTTACCACTGTCACCTCGCATGCTGTGGGTGGGTCATCACACTTCACGTCTACCCTGAGGCAGGCTGACGCCTTGGTACTGGCTATTGTGATGCTACCAGTGGTTTGGGCGGGGCTGGGCTGCGTCACTTACACACTTGCTGGAAGTGGCCGACCTTACCTCATTTGCGGCAGGTGCCCTTGACGGCAGGGCACCGGCACCCCCAGTTGCACTTGCTGCCGCAGCACCTCTGGGAGCCCTTTGTTGGTGAGGGAGGTGCACCCTGCACCTGCCTGCCACGCCTGAGTGGCACTGGCCACTTCCTTTTCCTCCTCGTTGCCCACTGAAGCACCTGCCACACCACTATGGCTGCACATTCCCGCCGTTTTCTCCCGCCAATTCGAACACTTCACAGGTGCTTGTGATTTCTTCTATAGGTCACAACATTGGAAGTCGCCAGGAGCACTTTTGTTTTCATACTGAGGTTGCTCAGCCCCATCACAAGCTTTTTCGATAGCATGAAGTCGTCGAGATTTATGGAACACTGGGGTCACTTAAAACCACACTCTACTGCCTTGGCTCTACATTTTACCACATATGAACACACAATATCATTGGGCTCCTGCGTGTGTGAAGAAGCCTGACCATGCTCCCACAATACACCTGGGGCCCACCACCACCACGCTCCTTACCATGCCGATGACCTTCCCTGTGCATAAGGCCTCAAGTCTATGCTTGGCCACCTGTGTGCCCACGCATTGCTGCACCTCAGGATCACACAGCAGTCTCACGTAACGCACAGCCAAGGGTGGGACCCACCTGCAACCACTGCTGTAGCACTCGATGCCGCATGCTCATGCTTCGAAGTGGGATGGCAACATTTCCATAGTAGCCATACTGGGAGCCACTGGTGGTGCAGGTACTCGCCACTGGACCTGCACCTCCGGGTGCAGGGTTGGGTACACTGGCTGGTAAGCTGTCCCCATTCCTGGAGGTTGTAGCTGGGATGAAGGCACATTGTACATGTTGCTGCGTAATTTGTCTCCTGGCGCCATTCAGTGGAACCAGTCTTTTGATTTGGGGTTCACCTGCTCGAGCACTGGTGGCACCACTCCTGAGTCATCTGTATAACTCCACTGCGCCATGTAGGAGTGAGAACCGGGAGGGAGATGGAAACAGCGAGGCTAGCTTGAGGTTTATTCTAATGCGTACAGGCAAGGGTGCATCCTCCCTCTAGGGCGGCCCAAGTCAGACTGCTCACCCATGCCAAACAAGTTATGGGTGTGGGTGGTGGCGGGAAACTTCCCGCATGAATTCAACCTCCAACACCCTCAAATCTTGTAAAGACACCAGTCCTGGAACAGATTTAATCACGTACGATATGAACCAGCATCTTGATCAGGATAACCTGATTTAACATAGAGACAGGCCAAATGCAAAGTACAGGATCCAGTTTATTTCAATGTTTCGCCCACAAGAGCTTCTTCAGGAATGACACGTGTGTGTTTTTTAATATCTGCTAATTGTCTCTGGGGCTGTGTGTGTTTTTTTTAATATCTGCCAATTGTCCTCTGGGGCTAAAGCCCCAGCTCTTTAAGGCTGATATATATATGTATACACACACACAAACACACACACACACACACACACACACACACATATATATATATATATAATGCAGTATAGTATCACCGAGGGCAACCCAACATCCCCAGAAGGAGCCCAAAGAGGAGCATATACAGCGCAAATGGACTCTGGGCGACAGGGACATAAGTCCGACCAGGCCGTGCGCCTCTATGACATGGAGCTTGCCCGCCACCACCATAGCAGGAAAGTGAGACTACCTTTCAGGCGAGCCGACCGCCAACAATCACGGGGTGGAGCTATTGCTCTAGCTCCAGTCAGCACCTGAGTCAGCTGGTAGCCGCTCAACCCTCCTACTGGAGACGGCCTGCAGCCGCTCTGGAGGTAACGAGGAGTTGGCCGGTAGCTGCTCCCGCCTTTGTCAGGAGACGGCCAGAAGCCGCTCTGAAGGTGCCCTAGATGAGACGGCCAGATGCCGCTCTGAAGTTGCCCAAGACGAGATGGCCAGACGCCGCCCTGAAGGTGCCCTAGATGAGATGGCCAGTAGCTGCTCGACCCTCCTACAGTAGACGGCCTGCAGCCGCTCCACAGATAATGAGGAGTTGGCTGGTAGTCGCTCCCACCTTTGTCAGGAGACAGCCGATAGCCGCTCTGAAGGTGACCCTCATGAGATGGCCAGAAGCTGCTCGACCCTCCTACAGGAGATGGCCTGCAGCAGATCGAGAGGTAATGAGGAGACAGTGGTAGCCGCTCCCGCCTTCATCAGGAGACAGCCTGTAGCCACTCCGAAGGTGCCTTTGAGTCAGTCTGTAGCCGCTCCCTTCCCCCGGCCATGGCCAGTAGCCGGGCCCTAGCGACGGCCGGTAGCTGCGCCCCTACAAGGCCACAGCCGGTAGCCGCTCCTCTGTCAGGTGCTGACTCCTGCCCACCAACCTACGACCCAGAAGGAGACCCCAGCCCGGAGGAGTATTAGAGAGGCCCTGTAACTACCACTGGGCTCTTCTCACTACAGCCGGTTCCTAAGAGGACCCGCCTGATGGACCCCGACAGAGGCCGACACCGCAGCCCACTCCTGACGGCGTCCACAACCACCGGAGACCACAGCCCCTGGGACATCCGGGCTGCCCCCAGGATCCCCGGGTGGGACATCCTTTCAGCCCGACGCCGGAGATCTTTGTCCTCCATCAGGCGCCTGAGCGAGAAGTTCAGGCAGCTGGTCAGCCCCAGCTGTGAGGGCCAGACTTCCACCCCGAGCCCTGAAAGCGCGGGACCCTTCGTCACCAGCAGTCCCGGACGAGAGAGGACGCCCCTATGCGGAATCCCGTGGCCCCTGAATGCGGAGACCCCTGGTGGAGCTCAGCCCAATCAGTAGTGAGGCTGAGCCATTCCCACTGCCCTTGTACCTGACCGCCAGTACGTCCAGTCCCGAAAGTGAGCGAAAGTGAAAGCAGAGTGTTCAGGACATAGCGAAACAAGGGCAGAAAAATGAGTTATCAGAATATTGAAAGTCAGTGAGAAAGCATGAGTAATAATATAAAAGAGAAGTGGAATAAGTAAGATAACAGTGAAACAGTGTGCACGGCAAGGCAGTGAAATAAGGGTCTGTTTCAAGTGAACACGCTACCATATATAGTGACTCCACCACACATTAAGATCATACAGAGGCCCCAATGTAAGCGTAATAATTAACGACACGACAAACAAACCAATTAGCCTGCCAGCAGTAAAAATACTGCCACCAACTTCACCAGCATATAGAACCTAGACTTTCCCAAATAGTAGTGCTTAGCTTCACTGCCCTAAGTGCTATTCACCTTACCCAACCTTGTCCTAAACAGTATCTTGTGCGATACTAACACCCGACATCTAAACCATAGAATTATAATTGTTCAGCATAACTGTATTTGTCACATCAGCCCGTTCCACTGTAGAATTTAGCAATACACAGGTAAGGTTGTTGCCTCGAGTTTTTGTCTCCTGCCTCTCTCTTATTTATCTAAGATCCGGTCTAGAAAGAGAACCCAGCTACACACTAGGCGTTAGAGGGAGGAAAGCTGACCCTAAAACACCTAGCATTACACTGGTGGACAGCGGTGCTTCTTGACACGGGCATATAAGAGAGGTAATCAGGAAATACCAGCAAAATGGCAACCAAAGCGCATGTGCAATTGCCTAAATTCCATCCCGAACAGTATGATGTTCACACATACCCGGCAGTTATTAAACTTTTACTAGATATCGGGTTCGAGGATGACAAGCAAAAAACCGTGGTCACACTCCCGCTACTGGGCAAAGTGGCAGCTAATATAGCACCCAAGATCGTCCCGGGGCTCACCTGGCAGAATTTCACGAAACGTGATTCAGGCCATCACTCCATCACTAGGTAAAGTGGTGGCACTATCCCAATTGGATAGGCTAACCTTTGATGGCAATTTGGATGACACTCTAATCCAGGCCAGACGCCTGGTCACTGCTGCCTACCCAGAGGCAGATGATGAAACCCGGGAGCAACACACCTTTAATACTCTCCTTAGAGTGCTCCCCAGCATGGTCAAGGAGCACTTTACAATCCATGACCCTACCAGAGACATGAATAAGGATATCCAACTGATACACTGCCTCCTGACCTCCCCCCCTACACCCCAGCAAATTAACGTGGTGAAAAAGTTCCCCATGAACATCCAGGCTCCCACAATCAAGCCATGTCCGCCTATGCCCTACACCAGCCCCACCCCAGCACCCAGCCTGCCTAGGGTGCACCCCACCCACTGGCACCCCAGTCACAAAGAGAATCCCAACCTCATTCTGGTGAATCCCTGGAAGGTCTATGCTTGCAGCTCAAGGTGCCCACTGCACGATATCAGGGACCAATTAAAAGCTGCCAGGCAAAGAACCACCACTCCAGGCCGACGTAAAGTCTCCTCCCTGGAGAACGAGGAGTCAGAGGACGAACCCACACCCGCGGAGGAGACTGAACCTGGGGAACAGGAGCCGGAGGAAGAAGAAGGAGGCCCCCAGCGGTTGGATTTTTAGGACCGCCCCCGCACCTTCCCACGGTGGCGGGGGCCACCTCCCCCAAATACCATCCCCCAGTTTACCACAAGATGAAGCTGAACGGGGTGAAAGCCAGGCTTCTGGTTGACATGAGAGCGGCCAGATCCTGCCTGTATACCCACTACTTCTCCCGTCACAAGTCGACCTTTGGCCCACTATTCCTGACGGCTGCTCACCTTGTGGATGTGGGGGATGACCTCCTGCCAATCTGTGGGAAAACACGGGCCCTGAGCATCAACACCCATCAGCCAGCATTGACACATAACAAGTTCATCGTGTTCGACTCTTCCTGCTCCAGTTACAATGGATATCTGGGGCTGAACCTGCTACAGAAGTTAGTAGCCACCATTGTTTGCCGCAACAGACAGCTCCAGTTCCAGAAATCACCCAACCCCCCCCCTCCCACTCAGGCCGTCTGCCCCTTCATGCCACAGCCCAGGCCGGAAGACTCCATGTCCCCTCTTCTCTCCTCCCCCTGACCTCCATTCCCTCTATCCCTTCAGCCCCCCCTCTTTTCCCATCACCATTTCCTCCGCTACCACCATTCTCCCCCACCACGAAGCCTGGGTGCCCCTCAACCGGCCCTCAGCTACATCCGTCCTATTCTCCCCACTCCTGCCACCCGGGACCCTCTCGGCCTGCCTCCTGCCTCCAACCTTCCTCCTCATCACACAGCAGTCCGAATCCCCAACCTTGCCCCCTAGCCCCTCAATCTCCTTAAAGGACTCATAATCGGAGAGATGGAGGAAGCTGAGCCCTTTGCCCCTTCCCCCTCCCGCTCCCCTGCCCTCCATTCCCGACCATCTCTCTGCCCACCAATCAGACACCTTCCACCGCATCCTCCTGGATTTCCAGGATCTGTTCGAGGCGGGACCTGCCGATATTGGACATACCACCTACTTGGCTCACGAGATCCACACGATCGGTCAACTGATTCGACAGCCATCCCGGTGGTAGAACCCCAAACAGAGGGAAGAGGAAGACCTCCAGGTTCAGGAGATGATTGAAACTGGAGTCGTCTCCCCCTCCACTAGCCCCTGGTCCTCCCCTGTCGTCCTCGTGAAGAAGAAGGATGGCACGATGGAGTTCTGCGTCGATTACCGCCAGCTTGATGACGTAACCATCAAGGACGCTACTCCACTCCCGCACATAGACGACTCCCTAGATTCACTGTACGGCACCTCCTGGTTCTCCACCCTCGACCTCCAGTCAGGGTATTGGCAGGTCCTGGTGCAACCGGAGGACAGAGGCAAAACTGCTTTCTCGACCAGCAACGGGAAACATTATTAAAATGCAGTATAGTGCCCCCGAAAGCACCCAGATACCACCACAAGGAGCCCACAGAGTAGCAACGACAGCACGCTGGGACTCGGAGCAACAACAGCATAAGTCAGCCCGGGCCGCGTGCACCTGTGACCCAGAACTCGCCTGTCACCACCAAAGCAGAAATACTAGACTACCTTCCGGGCGAGCCTTCTCCAACCAGCTAAAGGGGTGGAGCTGTCTATCTAGCTCCGCCAGCACCCCTGAGACCGCCTGTAGCCGCTCACCCCTCGCTAAGGAGATGGCCTGTAGCCGCTCTGAGGGTAATAAGGAGACGATCTGTAGCCGCTCCCGCCTTCGTCAGGAGATGGCCTGTAGCTGCTCACCCCTCTTGAGGGAGACGGCCTGTAGCTGCTCCCGCCTTCGTCAGGAGATGGCCTGTAGCCGCTTTGAAGATGCTTCCCCGAGATGGCCTGTAGCCGCTCAACCCTCCTGAAGGAGATGGCCTGTAGCCGCGCCAGCCTTCATCAGAAGGCCTGTAGCCACACCTGCCTTTGTCAGGAGAAGGCCTGTAGCCGTGCCTGCCTTCGTCAGGAGAAGGCCTGTAGCTGCTCCGAAGGTGCCTTCCCTGAGACGTCCGGTAGCCACTCACCCCTCCTGAAGGAGATAGCCTGTAGCCATTCTGAGGGTAAGAAGGAGACGGCCTGTAGCCGTTCCCTGCTTCGTCAGGAGACGGCCTGTAGCCGCTCTGGTGTCCTCCCTGAGATGACCTGTAGCCACTCAACCTTCCTGAAGGAGACGGCCTATAGCCACTGCGAAGGTGCCCTTGGGTCTGCTGGTAGCTGCTCACTCCCCCAGGCCAGGGCCAGTTGCTGGGCCTTGGCGGCAGTCTGTAGCCACGCCCCTAGGAAGCCATGGCCAGTTGCTGGGCCCTACGGCAGGAGACGGCCTGTAGCCACTCCTCCGTCAGAAGCCGACGCCTATTCCCTGACCCATGACCCAGAGGGAGTCTTGGGCCTAGAGGAGTACTGGAGTGGCCCCTTAGTCTCCCCCAGCCTCTGCTCCCTACAACCGGATCTGGAGGAGACCCACCTGATGGACCCTGATGCAGACCGGTGCTGCAGCCCCTTCCTGTCGGCGCCGCCAAGCCCTGTGGACCGCAACCCTTGGGAACCCCAGACTGCCCCCAGGATTCCCGGGCGGGAACTCCCCACACCTCAATGTTGATCTTCGTCCTCCATCAGGAGCCTGAACGACAGGTTCAGGCAGTTATTTGGCCCCAACCCTGAGGGCTGCACTCCTGTCCCCATCCCTGAGAGTACGGGACTCGCCACCCACAGCCCCGGTCGAGAACGGATGCCCCTGCGCGTGATCCCATGACCTCAGCATATAGAGGTCCCCGTTGGAACCCAGCCCAGTCAGTAGCGGAGCTGTGACACCCCACCGCCCTTGTACCTGACTGCCACAACGCCCGGACCCAAAAGGAGTGACAGCGATAGTACAGTGTCTGTGACTTGGTAATATAAAGGCAGAACAGTGAACCCTCTAATGCAGGGGTTCTCAACCTTTTTAATCTTATGTACCCCTTGAAGTCTTTCAGTATTGGTCACGTACCCCTTACCCACAATGCAGCATCAGGAAGGGTAAAAAGAAATGCATGGTTTATTGACTTAGTTTATTAAGTTTAAATTGTGTTATATATGTGGAGCAGACAAACTTTTCAATTAATGTGAGTATGTCACTATGAGGTAGTGTTGATAGGAACTAGTTACTGTCACAGGGAAACACTATGTGACTGGCTGCTAGCATGCAATACATTTACTAAAACAGAACTATAACACAGTTTTCGATCATTGTGACAGTGAACTAGTGCTGCTTGCAGCTAGTTGCAACTTGTAACTAGTAACAGTGATAGGTAAGTCACTGTGTGTGTGAATGGCATAAAAATAATAATAAAACAGTACTAAATCAGACACATTTTTCCAATAACTGTGACTGTGAGGTAGTGGTGCTATATACAGCTTATAACTAGTTACTCATGGGGAAATTACTGTGTGCGTGACTAGCGTCACTAGCATGAAAAAAGTAACAAAATAGAATTAAGGCTTTGTGTTCCACTGACTGCGAACTAATGCTGATTGTTAAGCCTCGCAACTAGTTATTAGTAACTAGTTACTTACTCATAGGAAGTCAGTGTGTGTGACTGCATTAAAATACAAGTATATACTAATTCAGTGAGATGGTTGGGCCTGTTTCTTTGCTGCCAACAAGTCAATCCTCGGCACAGTCTTTGAGAGAGCCACTCTTATATCGTCTTTGACTGCAAGACGTGAACGTAACTTGTTTTTAATCAAGCACAGTGCTGAGAATCCCTGCTCACAGCGGTATGTAGAAGGAAACCATTACCAGTTATTATGGCTGCAGTGCAGGCACATGACTTCGTAGCCGCAAGCAAAATCCATGACAACTTAAACGAGGAAAAAAAATCAGACTACAAATACACTAGAAACCTGAGGGTGAGGGTAGTGAGGGAAGAGTGGTGAGTGGGTGACAGTGAGAGGCGAACAGTGCGTCTCACTTTGGTACCTGCTCGGTACGCATGAGGAGTTACGTGATCGATAGAAAACGAGCAAGGGTGACTACTGTATTATGGGTTTGCAAGGTTGTGTGGCAAGTGTAGTCCAAGAGAGCTTTCTCTCAAATGACATAACTCCAAGAGTTTCCTTGTTAACGTTGTCACTTAGTGTCCTGGTTCTAGTGGAGAACACATCTAGCCTAGCACATGTAGGCCACTTTCTACAAACAGGTTTGAAGTTATTCAAAACCGAAGTATTTTGAGAAACCTGTCACGTACCCCCAAAATTCCTCTCACGTACCCCTGGGGGTACGCGTACCCCAGGTTGAGAACCCCTGCTCTAATGGAAGTCAGTGATAAAACCAAAGTAGTGGAGTGAGTAACAGTGACAGTGTAACCACAAATACGGCCACCCAGTAAGAGTCGAGTCTATCAGAGTGAATACACTACCACCAGAAAATACCTCCTGATACTAAGACCATATTCAGACTCCAGTGCCAATAAAACACTTACCAGCAAGGAATAACATTAGTAACTCCACGAATATAGAAAACCCGGACTTCCTGTAATTAATAACACTCTGCCTCAAGTGCTCTTCACTGTGACCTGAGCAATATCCTGCACGATACTGATAACCCATATCTAGTCATAAAAGCTGTAATTGCCCAGTGTATCTGTATCAGTGACATCTACTCGTTCCCCTGTCCAACTTAGTAATACACGTGTAAGGTTGTTGCCTTGAGTTTTTGTGTCCTACCTCTCTCCTATTTGTCTAAGCTCCGGTCTAGAAAGAGAGCCCCGCTACACACTAGGCATTTACGGGACGGAAGCCGGACCCCAAAACACCTAGCATTACAGATTGTTGTAAACACTATTTTGAGTCATTGTAAGTTCCTCACCTTTGGTCATAGAACGTGTGTGTATTTGAGTTTTGGTAATATATAAGTGTGCCTTTTGAGTAGTGGTGTTTGTGTTTTCCTTCCTTGCCTGTACTGACCCGGTTGGGAACAAAGAACCCAGAACCTCACCTGTCTGTGACCGAGAAGTCAAGACTCAGAACACGCTGCATAACACTGGTGGCTAGCGGTGGTTCTTGACCCAGCGGTGGAGCAGCAAGGAACACAAAATTCGCAAACATGGTGGCCAAACCGCGCGTACAACTTCCTAATTCGACTCCGAACTTTACAACATACACACGTATATGTCTATGATCAAAGCTATACTAGACATAAGTTCTGAGAATGACCGAGAAAAAATAGCAGTCACGCTCCCCCACCTCGGAGAGATTGTCTCAAGTATAGTCACTAAAATAGTTGCTGAGTTGAAATGGGGCCAGTTTCAACAAATCGTGACCCAAGCTGTCACACCCTTGTTAGGGAAGGTCGTTGCCTTCTCCCAGCTGGACGCACTCACATACAGTGGGAATCTAGACAACACCCTTATTCAAACACGACGTCTCGTCGCTACCGCCTACCTGGAGGCTGACTTACAAATCCGGGACCAACATGTGTTTAATACTCTGCTACGGATACACCCCAGAGTTGTCAGGGAACAGTTGACCAACTACAACCCAACTGGGGACATTGACAGGTATATCCAGTTGGTGAGGCGCCTGCTCGCCACCCGCACCACTCCCCAACAAATAGGGGCAGTAAGCAGAATCCCCACGTGCAAGCTGCCCCTCAACAAGCCTTGGATATTCACCCCAAACCCACCGCCCCAGGAACCGCCAGCCCTACCACGAGCCGTCCCCACCAAAAATCAACCCACTCCCAGGGAAAAGTCCAACCTCATCTCCATCAATCCCTGGGAGTTGATCACATGCAGTCACCGCTGCCCCATACACGACATTCAAGAACAATTGAAAGCTGCCCGGTGGAGGGCTGCGAATCAGGGGTGCCGCAAGGTATTGGCTATCGAAGACGACCCACCGGACGAACCTTCCCCTCTCACCGATTCCCCTGACGCTGAAGAGGCTGACATAGGCGGAGAGGGGGAGGGCGCCTCACCCCAACTGGATTTTTAGGACCGCCCCCACACCTCCCCACAGTGGCAGGGGCCACCTCACACAAATAATGCCCCCCAGTCTATGATAAGACCAGGCTGAACAGGGTGAGGGCTCAGCTGTTGGTTGACACAGGAGCAGCAAGGTTTTGCCTATACCACCACTTCTACTCCCATCACGCCAGAGCTTTTGGCCTTCCTCTCCCCACCTAAGCCCATCTCATAGACGCAGGGGACGGCCCCCTGCTTATCTGTGGGGAGACACGGGCCCTCTGTGTCCAGATGCATCATAAAGCAACTGCCCAACATTAGTTCATTATATTTGACTCCACTTGCTGTGCCTACGATGGTTACTTGGGGTTGGATCTGTTGCAGAAACTCCGGGCCAACATTGACTACCACAGAAGGCAGTTGCACTTAAACAAGTCACCAGATCCGCCCCCCTCAACCTCTCTGCATGTGCCATGCCACAACACCCCACCCTTTGCTCCTCCCTCCTTCCTCCCCTCCCTCCCCCTCAGCCCCGCCTGCCCCACCCCCCACCTTTCCCGCTATGCTCCCCTCCACCATCACTATTCCTCCCCACCATGAGGTCTGGCTCCCCTTGCACTGGCCTGCCGGCACCCATGTTGTATTTTCCCCAACCTCACTGGCTGGTGCCACCACCTCCTGTCCCTTCCCCCCCACCTTGCCGAGGTCCACACAGCTAACCTCTCCACCTCACCCCTCACCCTCCCTAAGGGCCTAATAATGGGTGAGATGGAGGAAGCCGTGCCCTGCACAACTCCCCTCCCTTCCACCTCCCCGGCTCTGCCCCCACTCCCTGACCATCTCTCCCCACAACAAACCACCGATTTCTGGACTTTCAGGACATCTTCTCGTCGGGATCCACGGACATCGGCCACACCACCATCCTGTCCCATGAGGTACACATGACAGGTCCTCCCATCTGGCAACCTGCATGCTGGAAGAACCCCATGCAATGGGCGGCAGAAGACCAGCAGGTCCAGGACATGTTAGGTGCCGGCATTATATCTCCAAGCCCGTGGTCCTCTCCTGTCGTCCTCGTCAAGAAGAAAGACAGGACGCTGCAGTTTTCCTTGGACTACTGCCACTTAAATGATGTCACCACCAAGGACGTTATTCCTCTACCAAGAATCGATGACTCCCTGGACTCCCTGTACAGGGCATCCTGGTTCTCCACCCTAGACATACAGTCAGGATACTGGCAGGTCCCTGTTCATCCTGAGGATTGAGGAAAGACCGCCTTCTCCACCAGCAGCGGGAAGCACTACAATTTTAATGTGCTCCCCTTCGGCCTTTGCAATGCCCCATCTACGTTTTTCCGCCTGATGGAGTCAGTACTTAGTGGCGTCACTTGGGAGATTTGCCTCGCCTACCTCGACGACGTCATCATCTTTAGTAGGACCCGGGCCAACCACCTCCACTGTTTGCGTCAGGTTTTCTCCAGGATACCCCAAGCTGGGCTCAAACTTCGTCCATCCAAGTGCGCTCTGGCTCAGAGATCGGTCTCCATTCTGGGGCATGTCATATTGGAGGAAGGCATCCCACCCAACCCTGAGAAACTCAAGGCTATAGCTGAACTCCCCCTGCTGTGGAACATGCATTAGATCCGTGTGTTCATAGGTCTCCTTTCCTATTACTGGCATTTTGTGAAAGGGTTCATGACCATTGCCAAGCTGGTGCATGACCTTACCAAGAAGGGGGAACCCATCACCTGGACAGAAGAGCGTCTCCAAACCTTCCAGACCCTCAAGGACAAACTTATCATGGCCCCCATAGTGGCATTCCCCGATTACCCTCTACCCTTCTGCATGTACACTGACATCTCACTTGTGGCCATCGATGCTGTACTAGCCCAGGTACAAGACGACAGGGAACATATCATCGCCTGTGCCAGCCGCACCCTCAACCAGGCAGAACATAACTATACGGCCACAAAACAGGAGTGCCTCGGATATCATCTGGGCACTCGAATATTTCCACGCTTACCTGGCAGGTATCCACGTTACCATCATCATGGATCATCAGTCCCTCCAGTGGCTCCACCAATCTGACACCAAGAATGCACAGATGATCCACTGGAAGGAGACCATAGAAGAATTCAACTTTGATATATCATACCGGCCCGGCAAACTCCACGCAAATGCCGACGCCCTCTCTAGACTCCCTGTGAACGCCATCCAGGCTGCGCCCACCCTCATTCAACGTTGGCAGGCCAGAGACCGCCCTGATTGGATGCCCATCCATCTCTTTTCCAAGGTAACAGCACGGCGACCTGTTATACATCCACTCCGGCCACATAGCTTTCGACCCCGACTCTGCCCTGGACATCCTCACCCACCTCCATGCTGACAACTGGATACACCTCGGTACGAGAAAATTACTCCAGACCTTTGATGACACCTTCTGGGCCCCACGCCTCTCCAAACTCGTGCAACAAGTTGTGCAGGCCTGCCAAACTTGTACCCTCTGAAAAGATGCCACTCACATGCTGGGCCCCTCTGGCCACCTCGTGGCCAGCAAACCGTGGCAGCTACTATCAGTTGATGATATCGGCCCCCTTCCACCTAAATCGGGCTACCAATACATCATTACGTTTGTAGACACCTACTCTAAGTTCCTAATAGCATGCCCAGCAAAAGAACACCACGCCCTCGCCATTGCAGATGTCCTGACTCTCCATGTGTTCCCATACTTCAGCATCCCCCAGGCCCCACCCACCACTCTCTGCCCACGCCCATACTTACCACCACCCGTAACCAGTCCAGTTGCCTGTCACTCCCACTCACCCACTACACCCAAACGCCCTCCCTGCATGCCACTCCCCAGACAATATCCCAGTTGCCCACCCCATTAAGCCAATTTACTTGAGAGGTCCTCATAAAAGCACGACAACGTCCTCCCTCTCCAGTCTCCAGCCCGATTTCATCCCACACGCCCCAACACTACCACCGGACATGAAAATCATACCCGTGTTCTGGACCCCACACCAAGGGCGCAGACGCTGCATGCAGGGCACCCACCAACTCCTCCAACTCCTTCAATATACCCCCAACTCGTCATCCCTCACCATCTACTACTCCCTGTATCTCCAGCCCAATCCATGAACCACCTGCTGGGCAAATTTCCTCCATCATCTCACCCCCTCGCACCACACTGCCAACTCCGACAAGTTCCAACTCCAGTCACGGGGATGTGACTTTCACCCCCACCACAGTGGTGAAATACCTGTGCGGCTGGGTGAGCCGGACACCACCACCCCAGGAGTAGAGTACGGTGTGGCGATACCCACCACACCAGGAGATGACAGGGAGGCTGGCTCACCTGTCATACCTTCCAGGTAAGAGCATCTTATCTCCCTCGCACCTGACGCCCCTCTTCCCCACAGCCAGACCACCCAGCAGTGTGCAGGAAAAGTACACTAGACTCCGGCGGAGGGAATGCTCACCAGAATTGGGGTGGGACTTGCAGTGACAAGATCCCAAGCAAGCCCTTGGATGCCGAGTCCCCTGGGTCGGCCTCCTTTTTAACAGAGGACTCAGGAGGAGCCTCAAGGGTTGCTATTCCCCCAAAGGAACAGCAGCACAGTATCACCCGTTCGCTATACTGTGGGTGAAAGGACCAACAGTTCGCCACCCTCTGCCAACCACATTCGGGAGCCGGCATGTCAGCATATCCCAGATGACCCTCACAGGCAGCCCCAAGGCGGAAGGCAGGCCAGACAACCCTCACCGGCAGCCCCAAGGAGGAAGGCAGACCCTGGGGTTCTCTCTGCCAGAGCCCCCAGTGCTATCTCCGGGAGAGGAGTCCCAGACCCTATGGCTGGAATGCAGCCTCCGTCGGAGCTGTGGCAATAGCCGGGCGTATCCATTAAGTGCATTCTGCCTGCCACCAGGGTCTGCAGTGCCCAGAGGAGCCTCCCCCGATTCCTCTTGCCCTCCTGTCCCCCTTAGGAGCCCAGGCAGTGCCCAACGGGGCTGCCTGAAGGAGGGAAAGTCCCTTTGACCTCCCCCATCTAGCCCAGACTGGAGTTCCGGGGAGCCTCCTTACCTCACCAAGTAGGAGAGCCGGCCCTTGGCCGCTCTCCCTCTGCCCATCCCCAGGCTCCTGTAGAGGAAGGTACTTCTTGCCCTGTCCACCACTCCAGTGGCAGAGTAAGGTACCCCTCTCCACAAGAGGGCAGTTTCTGCTCCTTTTCAGGGACCCCATCAGAGACCAGAGCGGGCGTGACATCCCTGAGACCTGGTGTCCTGTCCCTGCAGCCCCAAGTGTTCTCGGACTCCTCCAGGACGAGAGGCTGCAGCTCACCCCTGCCAGCCTCCTCCCGACAATGAGACCGCAGCCCCAAGAGTCAGCAGGCCTCCCCTGGTGCCTGCTGCAGTAGCTGAGGCTTCCTCAGTGACGGCAGCCACAGACATTCCCTGATGGCTGCCTCTGCAGGAAAAGGTGGCAGCACACCCCGGGCACCACCTTCCCCACGCGCAACCCCAGCCCTGGACCTCCCCAGGTCCTCTTCTAGGATCCTGTTGACGACTAAGGGTCAGCGCCACGCAGCGCACCTCCTGGCCCTCTTCAGCCCTAGACCGGATAGCCCTGCCTCCTGCTGGGCCGTTGTGGCTAGGGAGCTGCCCAACACACCGCCCATCCACTCCTCCAGGACTCTTGGTGACCACATGGACCACTCTCCCCTGTACTGCTCTCTGGGCAGCCCACCTCCCACGCCCAGCCGACATCTGAAGCTCCCAGCATAGGCCTTCCCATCCCGTGGTCTGCACCCTCCACTCCACCAGGATCGTGAGTACTAGATCCTATGGTTGTACACTCCCCAGTGTCATTGACCCCCCCCACAGTGAACCAGGTTCTGTGACTCCCCCTATATCATGGTGCCTCTCCCCCAGTGTTGAACAACCTTACCCCTGTACTCTATCCCCTCTCTCCCCTCTGGCAGCCTCAGTGTCCCTCTCCCTCAGTGTGCCATAGTGAACTCTACTACTTGTGATCTTGTGCGCAGAGTGTTTGACGCCCACACATGGGTCGGTTCCCCAACAGTGACAACCCTCCCCCAGTGTTGACCCACAGGACACTATACGTCAGTATAACCCTCCCCAGTGCACTCTTCCCCCCCCTCAGCCCCCAGTCCCAGCCCCACATGAACAGACCCACCCTAGACTCACTAATACCCCTCCCTCCTCCTTGCCCTCTCCCTCTTTAAGCAGTGCAGGACATTATATACACTCGTCCTATGTAACACATACAAAGTATAAGTAAAATACACACCTCTGCCGCCACCAGACTCCCCACCCCGCTGCTGAGCAGCAGCCCCACCCCCACCCCAGGAGGACTCCACGGCAGGGCAGGGCAGCGTGAGATTGACCCAGAGCGAGAGGGGTGCCGTGGCGCCCCTACCTTGAGTCCCTCTTCCCCTCAGCTGACCCAACGGCAACAACACAGGAATGAGAGACGACCTCACGGACAGAACAGCCCTCACCAGGTTCGGGGTGGGACAGCTCCAGATACAGTCCCAAGCAACACCACGGTAACGGCCACCGTACATACCGGGGAGGGAGCAGCCACCATACGCCCCTCAGTTGCTTCCCCCTGTAGCACCACCACAACGGCCGCCGTACATGTGGGGGAGGGAGCGGCCACCGTACACCTCTCAGGTACATCCACATCTGGAGACAGCCTCAGTGTGCTAGCTATTGAGCACACACCAACAGGCAAAGGCAGGAGGGGTGGAACAGCGACAATGGCCACCGTACGTGTCGGGGAGGGAACGGCCACCATACATCCCTTAACCACCTCCTCCTCCTCCTACGGGAGTAGCACCACTGTAACGGCCACCGTACTTACCGGGGAGGGAACGGCCACTGTATGTCCCTCATCTGCCTCTTCCTCCTTCGGGAGCAGCACCGCCACAACAGCCACCGTACGTGTTGGGGAAGGAACAGCCACCGTACGTCCTTCTGCTGCTACCCTTAGAGACTGTGGAACCGCCACAATGCCCACCATACGTGTGGGGGAAGGAGTGGCCACCGTACTCCCTTCATCTGCAGTCTCTAGGGTTCTCCCGGAGGAAAAGGTCCCTTGCGCAGCCGGCTCACTACATCTCGGCCGTGTGGGACGCCCTTTACGCTCTCCCTCCAGGTGTTGTTCCCCGGAGATGCTGCTGTTCCATGAGTGGTGGCGAGGTCCTGTCCCTGCCCTGCAGCTGACCCCTGGACGATGCCGGCCCTTGACTGACGACCAAGAGAAAAGTTGCTCCAGTCTATTCCTGATGGCGCCCTGCTCTGTAGGCAACCGCAGCATCCAGCCTCCCAGGGCCAGCCAGTAGGCCCCAAAGCGGGACCACTCAGGCCTCACTCCCTGTCGGCCCTCCACCCAGAGTAAAAGGCGGCAGGCCCGCCTCCTGAAGTTGTTTAGCCCCAGTCCCGAGGGCCACCTACCAGGTCGAGGCCCCCAGACAGAAGGGCCTACCTGTACCCCAGCTGCGAAGCAGGCCCGGGCAGTGACGCCCCCGAGAGCTGTATATTGTCTCCTGCAGGAGAGCTTTCCGAGGGGCCCCCTCCCACTCCCGGGCGCCACCTCCACTAACCCCAGGGACAAGTGGTTTAGTGCCGACGACCCTTACCCCTCAAACCGTGTCAGAGACTAAGTGAATGGACTGAAGTGAAAGTGACAGTAGAGCAGTAACAATATAATATAAAGAGACAATCACTGAATATAAGCATAAATGGGAGAGTGACAGTAAAACAGTGACAATATAATATAAAGTGATCATCAGTGAATATAAACACCAGGGCAGACAACAAGGGTCAGCGAACACGAATAACAAGGTGTCTGTGATATACTGGAGTACTGTGTCTATACCAGTGGTGGCCCGAGATAATCTGAGACCAGCCAGTAAAGACAGAACTAGTAAAATAGTGTCGCCGTGGCTAAGTGACATTCCCGTGTGCTGCGCCCCGCGCTTCGTAATGTGTATAGTAATATCAACCAATCTGACCCTTCACCCCATCCACGTATAGTATATCCTGTTGAGTACATTAAATGACAATTGTACCTTAACTCCAATAATTGTACTGTGCCTTAGTGACTTGTAATATTGATGTGTTTTGAAATAATTGTATTTGCCCTCGACAACTTTACTGTACTGTGTACAGTTTATACCTGTAATACTGTAGTAACTCTGTCACCCTGTCCATTCTGTATCCAGTGTCTCTTTGTTATGTGTTATGCGGGGTGTTTTTAGCTCGACTTCTCGGACTAAAAACGCTTGCAACTGAGCGGAGTCCTCTTTCCGGACAGGAAATAAAACACTTACAAAGGAACAGGGCATAAAAACTAGGCAGTACACCTTAACACATCTATTGGCTTATTTCAATACACTGTTCCAATACAAACAAAGAGTTACAGGATATGATGGAGACAGGTTTACAGAGTTAGGTTCCCAATAATATGTATCATATGCAGCACAGGCATAGAGTAGAGTTCTGTAATTATATCTCGATGGTGAGTTGTAAGTTCTATATACCCGTATTGTGTCTATTGGCAAAATTAGTATTTAATAGTCTCAACCGGATGCACTATAGGTGGAGAGGGCCTGGGGTTGAGAGAGTGAATATTACTATAATTGATTAGAGCGCGAGTCGCGACACTCGAGGAAGTTACTTAGTCTCGGGGACACTGTTCACAGACTTTTGGCTTTTCCTCGCACTTAGGCTCTATGTTCGTGTTCACAAGTCTTTTCTATTCTGCCTGGGTATTTATCTCACAGTGTGTTACTGATATTATGTTGGCCTCACTCTTTCACTGTCACTGTTCACTCCCGTCTCTGTGGTTTTCTACGACACACGAGATACATTTCAGTCACTGTTGGCCCTTGTTTCCTGGGCTTAACACAAGAGGCGCCTGGGCGTGGGAGGGGGCTCTTCTGGGGAGCCCTCCTGCAGGAGACAGTGGACTACCCGTAGGGGTGTCACTGCCCATGGTTCCTTCGTCAGGGGGGTGCAGGGAGGCTCTCCCGTTTGGGGGCCTCGATCTGAGAGGCCCTTGTGTTGGAGCCTCGTCGGTGGGGTGCAGGGAGGCCCTCTGAACTGGGGGCCTCGACCTGAAGGGCAGCCCTCGGGACTGGGGCCGAACAGCTGCAGGAGGGGGGCCTGTCACCTCTTCTTCCGGGCGGAGAGTCGTGGGGGAGTAGAGCCCAAGTGGCCTGACTCTGGGGCCTGCCAGCCTGGTCTAGGAGCCTGAGTGTTGCGGTCGCCTTTAGGGAAGGGCGCCGTCAGGGGCAGACTGTGGCACCTCTTCTTTCTGGGGTCCGTCAAAGACCGGGACCGACCAGGTGTAGGCGGCAGGGCCGACACAGGGTCGCGCCACCACCCCGGTAGTACCTCAGGGGAACCACACCTGGAGGGAGTAAGAGAGGGGCGTCCCATGCAGCCGAAAGGTGAAAGGCCGGCCCCGCAAGGGACCTCCTTCTCCGGGAGGACCTCAGAGATCACAGATGAAGGACGTACAGTGGCCGATCCTTCCCCCACGCGTACAGTGGCCGATGTGGCGGTTCCGTGATCTCCTGGGTCCACAGCTGAAGGGCATACAGTGGCCGACCCTTCCCCCACAGGTACAGTGGCCGATGTGGCAGTGCTGCTCCCAAAGGAGGAAAAGGCAGATGAGGGGCGCACAGAGGCTACACCCTCCCCGGCACATACAGTGGCCGATATTGCGGGTCTGCCTGCCCCATGGGAAGTAACAGAAGAACGTACAGTGGCCAATCCTTCCCCCACACGTACAGTGGCCGATGTGGCGGTGTTACTCCCATAGGAGGAAGAGGTAGTGGATGAGGGGCATACAGTGGCCAAACGCTCCCCGATACGTACAGTGGCCGATATCGCGGTTCCACTCCTGCTTCCTTTTCCAACCAGAGTGCTCTCAATAGCTGACACTCCGGAGGTAGTACTCCCGTAGGAGGAGGAGGTAGTGGATGAGGGCAGTACAGTGGCCGAACCCTCCCCGACACGTACAGTGGCCGATATCGCGGTTCCACTCCTTCTCTCTCTGCCAGTCGGAGTGCGCCCAATAGCTGACACTCTGAGGCCTTTGCCAGTCGGAGTGCGCTCAATAGCTGACACTCCGAGGCCTTTGCCAGTCAGAGTGCACTCAATAGCTGACACTCCGAGGCCTTGTCCAGATGTGGCTGTAGCTGAAGGGCGTACAGTGGCCGAACCTTCCCCCACACGTACAGTGGCTGATGTGGCAGTGCTACAGGAGGAAAGCAACTGAGGGGTGTGCAGTGGGTGAACCCTTCCCGGTACGTGCAGAGGCTGTACTGCGGTGTTGCTTGGGACTGACTCTGGCTCAGTCCCACCCAAAACCTGGTGAGTGCTGTCCCGCCCGCAGGGTCGTGTCTTCCGCCGGCGTAGTTCTGTTGGACCGGTTGAGGGACAGAGGGACTCAGGACAGGGGGGCACCAATGTCCTTCTTGCCCCGGGTTGACCTCTCGGTGACCCGGCCCTCCGTGGTGTCCTCCTGGGGTGGTGGTGAGGCAGTGGCTTGGTGGTAGGGTGGGGGGTGGTGGGGTGGCCGGTCCAGTGGCGGCAGGTATTTCATTCTGTATTGTAAGGAGTTAGAACTAAGACAATAGATCTGCTAAGGTATACTGCCGAGTTTTTATGCCCTGTTCCTTTGTGGGTGCTTTACTTCCGGTCCAGAGAGAGGACCCCTCTCAGTTGCAGGCGTTTTTAGGACGAGAGGTCGGACTAAAAACACTCAGCATAACACTGGTGGCAAGCGGTGGTTCTGGATCCGATTAAAGCACGGAGGAACAAATAGGGAAACATTGCACAATGGCAGCCAAACCTCACATCCAATTGCAAAAGTTCAACCCTGAACAATGCAACATCGATGTTTACTTGGATATGGTTGAACCCTTATTAGACATAGGGTTTGCAAACGATAGGGAGAAAATTGCCGTCACACTGCCACACCTGGGCAAAGTAGTGGCAAGCATAGCTCCGAAAATCGTCCAGAGACTAAATTGGGACCAATTCACAAATTGTGAAACAGGCAGTTACGCCATCCCTGGGCACAGTTGTAGCCTTATCGCAACTGGACGCCCTCACATACGACGGAAGCCTCGATGACACATTCATCCAGGCTAGGTGGCTCGTCACCGCTGAGTACCCGGACACAGATGCATAAACCCGGGAACAACTTATATTCCACAAACTCCTCAGGATCCTCCCCGGTTTCATTAAAGATCATTTTATAATACATGAACTGACGGAAGACCTATCTATCTATCTATATACCTAGGCTGCTTCCCCCAAGGAAAGGGAGGTAGCCGAGACAGGACGACTCACTCTCCATTTACTCATCCATTCAAACACATTCATTTGCATCTTAGCCCCAAAGGGGAGAACGGACAGATCCTCACCGCACCACACCGCACAAGGGTCAACTGGGCAATGCAATCAGTGACATCCGCAGCAGGGCCCGACAGCAGAACTGGTTTACCCCTGCCACATCATAACAGACCCATCCCCTTACCCGCACCTGACCTGACTAGCTGATCAGACCAAATGCGGGAGAATATCCCCTCAGGGCTGCGTCATCACTTATTTATTCACAATTTCTCTCCATTTATTTCTGTCACGCACAGCCACTCTTCCTTGCTCAACAGACATCCCTCTCGCATCCAGCGCTCTCTTCACACTGTCCATCCATCCTATTCGTGGCCTTCCTCTCAGCCTTACACCTCTCACATCAGATCTAGTTATCTTTTTCACCAATCGCTCATTATCCATTCTCTCCATATGTCCAAACCATTGCAACACCCTCTGCTCAACTCTACCAGCCATCTCCCGAACAACTCCAGTTCTCCTTCGCACTTCATCATTTCGCACCCGATCCATACGCGTCACTCCACACATACTCCTCAGACATCTCATCTCCATTACATTCAAACTTTTCCTCTCTGCTACACCCATATTCCATGTTTCAGCCCCATATAATGCAGTCGGTACCACAACACCCTCATACAGCCTTCTCTTTACATCCATTCTAAGCGAACGACATTTAAACACTTTTTTCATTCCTCCCAGCACCTTTCCTACTTCATTTATTCTAAACTTCACTTCTGCATCTATTCTTCCATCCACAGCAACATGTGACCCTAGATATTTAAAACAATCTACCTCCTCAAGCAACCCACCATTCAAAACTATATTCATCCCCCTACCATCTATCAACCTCGTACACTTCATCACTTTACTCTTATTCTCATTTACTTTCAATTTCCTCCTTTCACACACCCTTCCAAACTCTTCTACCAACTGTCTCAATCTCTCCTCTGAATCAGTCACCAGTGCAGTATCATCTGCAAACAGCAGCTGCTTCAGATTCCACTCTCCTCCATCAACATTTACCAGACTCAGACCACCTAAAACTCTTGCATTCACCTCCCTTACAACACCATCCATGTAAATATTAAACAACCAAGGCGACATCACACATCCCTGTCGCAGCCCCACTCTCACGGGAAACCAATCACTCACAGCATTTCCCACTCTTACACACGCTCTACTATTTACATAAAAACTTTTCACCCCTTTTAGTAACCTACCATCAAGTCCATACAATCTTAAAACAGTCCACAAAGCCTCCCTATCAATTCTATCATATGCTTTCTCTAAATCCATAAATGCCCAAAACACATCCTTGCCTTTCGCTAAATACTTTTCACACACTTGTCTCACAGCAAACACCTGATCAACGCATCCCCTCCCTCTCCTAAAGCCACACTGCTCATCACTAATCACTCCCTCTGTACCCTCTCTAACTCTCATAATTAACACTCTACCATACACCTTACCTACAACACTCAACAGACTTATACCCCTAAAGCTAGTACATTCATACTTATCACCCTTGCCTTTATACAACGGGACCACACAAGCACTTGCCCAGTCAATTGGCACCATACCTTTCTCAAAGCACACATTCAACAATCTTACTAACCAGTCAACAATAGTCACTCCACCACCCTTCAGGCATTCCACAGCACACCCATCCATACCTGCAGCTTTCCCTGTTTTCATCTCCTTTACTGCCTTCTCCACTTCTTCCTTCGTGATCAAAGAATCATTCAACTCTCCCAACACATTTATTCCTTGCACCCTTCCATCCGCCACAATCTCAGCCACCCTTTCCTCCTCTACATTTAACAATCTTTCAAAATACTCTGCCCATCTCTTCCTTACTGCATCCATCTCAATTAACATCCTTCCATCCTCTGCTTTTACTCGTTCTTCCTTCCCAGACTCTCCCTTTCGCACCCTTTTCACCTCCTTCCAAAACATTTTCTTATTCTGCTGAAAATTCTCTGTCAGCCGCCTACCCCACCTCTCATCTGCTGCCACTTTAGCATCACGCACAGCCCTTCTCGCTCTATTCCTCTTCTCCTTATACCTTTCATATGACATCTCATCCTTCCTCTGCAGCCACACTTCATATGCACGTCTCTTCTCTGCCACAGCCATACTTACTTCCTCGCACCACCATTCACTTCCTTTTCTTACACCACCACCCACACGTCTCACACCACACACCTCTTCTGCATGCCCCACCACAGCACTCTTAAACAACTGCCATTCCTCCTCCACGCTGCCATTTTCCCGATCTTTCACTGCGTTCCACTCATCTTTCAATTTCTCCTGATACTCTATCTTTTTCTCTCTTTTATCCAACTCACTCACTTTCAAAACCTCCCTGCCACACCTAACCCTCCTAGCTCTCATCCATCTCTTTCCTACTCTTAACTTTCCCTCCACCAGGTAGTGGTCAGACATACCTCCACCCTCCCCTCTCAGAACTCTCACATCCAACAATCTTCCTATTACATTCCTAGACACAACCACATAGTCCATCAAGGCTCTATCAACAACCCTTCCACCCTCCTGTCTCACCCATGTATACTTATAAATATCTTTCTTCTCAAACAGCGTATTCCCAATCACCATCTCTCGCTCAACACACATCGCTATCATTCGTTCCCCATTTTCATTTCTTCCAGGCACACCATGCATACCAACTACACCTTCAACTGCTACATTTCCCACTCTAGCATTCAGATCTCCCATCATTACCACATTCACA
This sequence comes from Coenobita brevimanus, assembly GCF_032717465.1. Classification (NCBI taxonomy): domain Eukaryota; kingdom Metazoa; phylum Arthropoda; class Malacostraca; order Decapoda; family Coenobitidae; genus Coenobita; species Coenobita brevimanus. Next base: position 16,996,960 of record NC_137038.1, read on the forward strand.
TTCGCTTCAAAACTCTGCAGACACTCATCAACATCATTCCAGAAAGACTCCCTCTCTTGTTCATCCCTTTCACTACCAGGCCCATATGCACTCACAAACACCCACAACTCACGTTCAAATTTCGCTTTCACCCACATCAGTCTCGATGACATCTCCTTCCATTCAATCACACATTGCTGAACTTCCGGACTCACTAACAAGGCCACACCTTCTCTTGCCCTTCCTCTATCAACACCTGACAATCTTCCATTCACACTTCCAAACATAGATTCTCCCTTCCCTTTCATCTTCGTTTCACTCAAAGCTAACACATCCAACTTTCTTCTCACAAACATTCTCCCAATCTCCTCCCTTTTAGCCTCAATCGTACTACATCCACGCACATTCATAGACCCAATCTTCAGGGTACGGGGATAACTCCATCCCCCATCCCTTTCTCTGGCCTGTCTCTTTTTAGGAACTACAAAACAGAGGAGGGGGTCCCTAGTCCCCTCACCCCGCCCCTTTTAGTCGCCTTTTACGACACGCAGGGAATACGGTGGCAGTATTCTTCCTAACACAACCTGGCCGCAGAGTAGTAGTACCACCCCATAGTGCGGCCAGGTTGTGTCCCCCCCGCATTCTAGCCGTCCACTCCACCCCTCAACGCATCGGCAAAATCAATCAATTTCCCACGAATCTCATCGCCGTTGACCTGTGGGACTTTTCTCCTTGCTGCCACGAATGCCCAATCCATGACATCCGTGAGCAGTTAAAAGCTGCCCGGTGCAGCACAACGACACAAGGGCGCCTACAAGCCTCCCCACCATACGCCGATTGCCCCGAGCCTCAGGGAAGGAAAATACCACGGAAAAGACACAGAAGGCGCCCCCTCACTGCCCCTGCATCCCACCGTAATGACGGGGGCCACCTCACATCTCCCCCAGTCTATGACAGGAGGAAAGGTCATGTTTCCTTTTCCTCTTCTCTCACTATTTCTTCTGTTTTTACCTTCCCCTATTCCTAACCTTCCCACCTCTCACACCACTTTCTCCACTACTATCGCCTCCCCCCTTCCTATTCCCCCTCAACACAAAGCTTCCTTTCCTCTTCATAAGCCTCCTAGAACCCTTTCCTCATCTTCCCCTAACCTACTTCCTAAAACCACCTCCTCCTATCTACTGCCTTCCACCTACCACCCCGCACCACCCACCACCATCACATCACCACCACTCGCCTTCCCCGCCAACGCAGTAAACTCATTCGCCTTCCCTATCACACCTCCTACGACACCCTCACCTGACCCACCACCACCTTCCTCTGATTCTGATCCCTCACCAACCTCACCTCCGCCTGCATCTCTTACGCCCACCCCACCTCCTCCAACCCACCACTCTCAATCACCGCCCACTACGCCCACCACCAAAACCCCACACCCCATGCACACACCCCCAAGCACCACCTCACCCACTAACTCCCCACGTGCACCAACTCCACCTGCCACCCACGCCACTCATTCCTCCACCCCTGTCCGCCCTCTATCCACCGACCATGCCCACTACACACACCACCCCATACCACCACCAACAACCCCCCACAGCCACAACAGAACGCCCACACTACCACATGCCTCCACAGCTTCACCCCCAACACCAACCCTTACTACCACTATCACAAGATCTGCACGCCTCTCACGCCCACCAACTAGATACACTCCTACCTCCCCTGCTTCCCCACCATCACCCACACATACCACCCATACCCTCAACATCATCCCCATCACGCTCAGCCTACATCACCAAGCACCACCACCAGAGATGAGGATCCAGAGGATAGTTTGGCGCCCCCCGCACCGTCTGGCCTTCAGAGTATGAGGAACCCACCAGCTCCTCCGCAACCTTCGCCACACCACACAACCTTCTACACTCCATCTCACCCTCAACCCACACCAAGAACCAAATCCTGCAACGCACCACTGGACCACCCTCCTCCAACACATCACACCTGCCCACCAGACATCCACCACCAGCACCTACCACCTCCATTCTTGGGGCTGTGACTTTTTGACCACAGACGGTGGAAAATACGCACCTCCACCGCCGCCGGACCCCCCACCCCGCTGCTGAGCTGCAGCCCCACCTTCACCCCAGGAGGACACACGGTGGGCCAGGTCAGTGTGAGATTGACCCAGAGTGAGAAGGGCGCTGGGGCACCCCTACCTTGAGTCCCTCTTCCCCTCAACCAACCCAACAGCACCAACACAGGAATGAGAGACGACCTCACGGACGGAACAGCCCTCACCAGGTTCGGGGTGGGACTGCTCCAGATACAGTCCCAAGTAACACTGCAGTAACGGCCACCGTACGTACCAGGGAGGGGGCGGCCACCATACGCCCCTTAGTTGCTTCCCCCTGTAGCACCGTGTTTTAGGGTCAGCTTCACATCCCACTGGTGCACAGTGTGTAGCTGGGTTCTCTTTCTAGACTGAAGCTTAGACAAATAAGAGAGAGGCAGGACAAAAAAAACTCAAGGCAACAACCTTACACATGTATTGTCAAATTCTACAGGTGGAACGGGCAGATGTCACAAGAGTAATAATTCTGGGCAATTATAAACCTTATGTCTAGATTGTATCACGCAGGATACTATTCAGGACAAGTTCAGGCACAAACTGAGTAGCACGTTAGCTGATACCAGGAGTTCTAGGGCAGAGAAATTAATTGCTGTCACTCATGGGAAGTCTAGACTTTGTGTGTTTAGGTGGAGTTCACTTTCACTGGTGCCGAGGCACTGTTAACACCATTCTGCCGTCTGCTTTAGTTCATTGTTACACTGTTATTTATCACTTAGGTTCTGGGAGCCCCGATTGATCTTACCGTGAGGTTACGTCACTGTGATGGAATTATGTTCACTCAGACAGATACATTATTCACTGCTCGGCCGTTTTCACTGCCTTGCTGTTACCTTACCTAAAATGCAACAGGGCATCAAAACAGACTGCAATGAGCCACCAGAAGGAGCCCACGGAGGAGTGTACACGGCGCGAATGAGCTCTGGGCAGAAACGGCTTAAGTCCACCCTGGCCACGTGGCCCTATGACACGGAACTCGCCCGCCGCCACCATAGCAGGAATACAAGACGACCTGCCGGGTGAGCTCCCCACATATCAGACTGGGGTGGAACTGTTTCTCCAGTTTCTAACAACACCACAGAGATGGCTGATAGCCGCTCATCCTCCTACAGGAGACAGCCAGACGCTGCTTTGGAGGAAACTAGGAGATGGCCTGAAGCCTCTCCCGCCTTCGTCAGTAGATGGCCTGAAGCCGCCCGGAAGGTGCCCCTCGGAGAGATGGCCTGCAGCCATTCGTCCCCCTACAGGAGACGGCCTGAAACTGCTCCCGCCTACGTCAGGAGACGGCCTGAAGCAGCTCAGAAGGTGCCCTTCACAGAGACGGCCTGCAGCCGCTCACTCTCTTACAGGAGATGGCCTGAAGCCGCTCCAGAGGTCAATCAGGAGACAGCCGGTAACCACTCCTGCCTTTGTCAGGAGACGGCCGGAAGCCACTCTGAAGGTGCCCCTGGAGAGACGGCTGGTAGCTGCTCACCCTCCTACAGGAGATGGTTTGAAGCCGCTCCGGAGGCCAATCGGAAGATGGCTGGTAGCCGCTCCCTCCATCGTCAGGAGACGGCCGGAAGCCGCTCTTTAGGTGCCCCTGGAGAGATGACTGGTAGCCACTCACCCTCCTACAGGAGACGGCCTGAAGCCTCTCCAGAGGTCAATCAGGAGATGGCCTGAAGCCTCTCCAGAGGTCAATCAGGAGATGGCCGGAAGCCGCTCCCACCTTCGTCAGGACACGACCGGAAGCCGCTCCAAAGATGCCCCCAGAGAGATGGCCTGTAGTCACTCTACCCTCCTGCAGGAGGCGGCCAGTAGCCGGTCCAAAGGTGTCCCGAGACAGCCACAGCCAGTAGCTGGGCCCTACCACCAGAGATGGCCTGAAGCCTCTCCTTTGTCAGGTGCTGAGCCTAGTCCACCTACCCACGACTTGGAGGGAGCCCCCAGCCTGGAGGAGTATTGGAGAGGCCCTGTGACCACCACCGGGCTCTTCTCCCTACAGCCGGTGGAGATGTCCCTGATGGACCCCATGCTGGCCGGCCCTGCAGCTCACTCCTGATGGCATCCCCGACCTGCGGGGACCGCAGCCTCCCGACTGCTGCCCCTCAGACTCCCGAGTGGGACCTCCCTGCACCCAGACACCGGAGATCCTCATCCTCCATCAGGTGCCTGACTCAGAAGTTCAGGCGACTGTTCGGCCTCTGCCCAGAGGGCCGAACCCCCACCCTAAGCCCAGAAGCCTCGGGCCCCTACACCCCCAGCAGCCCCAGACGAGAGAGGACGCCCGTACATGCTGTCCCCCGCCCCAGGATCTAGCCACCCCTGACAGATCCCAGCCCCATCAGTAGGGAGGCTGAGATTCTGCCACCGCCCCTGCGCCTGACTTTGACACGTCCGACCTGACAGTGAGTGAAAGTGAACACACGCAGCATACAGACAGTGTAGGAGTGACAGAGTAAAGTGGGCCAGTGGTTAGAGCATAAAAGAAAGTGGTGGAAAAGATAGTGCAATAGTAAGACAGTGAAGGACGGGCCTACCATAGTGTACAGTGCCGCCTTAAGACAGTGAAGATCACACATAGGCCCCTGAGATGAAGTTCCAGTACTTCCAGCTCCACCCGGGTACATGGTAATGTAAAATTGATATATGGGCCAAGGTACAGTGAACGCTCTATGCAACAGTGATGGCACGTCTCGAAAAGGTCACACTTAGGCCCAGAGTAAAATATTAACGCTATCCTGGGAAATCAAGACAACCACCACCACCGGCCTAGGAAATCTAAACTCCCCCACCAACATAGGTGTCTAGCTCAAATGTCGTTCCCCCTAACCAATCTGGTCCTGTACAGTATCCTGCATGATACTAGTATTCCATATTTGCAGCCCAAGAATTATAATTGTCCAGCTTGTTTGTATTTGTGACATCTGCTCGTTTCTGTGTAAGATCTAGTAATACACATGTAAAGGTGTTGCCTTGAGTTTTTTGCATCCTGCCTCTCTCTTATTTGTCGCCGGTCTAGAAAGCGAACCTAGCTACTCATTAGGTGCTCTACGGATGGGAGGCCAACCCTAAAACACCCAGCATTACGCTGGTGGACAGCGGTGATTCTTGACCCAGGCATACGAGACAGGTGACCAGGAAATACGATCAAAATGGCACCTAAAGCACATGTGCAATTACCAAAAATCGACCCAAAACAGTATGATGTTCACACATACCTGGCAATTATTAAACCTCTGCTGGATATCAGATTCGAGGATGATAAGCAAAAGTTCGCAGTCACACTCCCATTACTAGGTACAGCGGCAGCTAATATACTCGTAGCACCGAAAATCGTTCTGGGGCTCACTTATCAAAATTTCACAAAATTCAAGCTATCACTCTCTCACTAGGGAAAGTAGTAGCGCTGTCCCAATTGGATAGCCTAACCTTCGATGGAAATTTCGATGATACCCTAATCCAGGCTAAACGCCTGGTCACTGCTGCCTGCCCGGAGGCAGATGATGACACCCGGGAACAACACACCTTCAATAATCTCCTGAGAGTGCTCCCTAGTATGGTGATGGAGCATTTCACAATCCGTGACCCTACAGGAGACATGAATAAGGATATCCAATTGATACGCTGCCTCCTGACCTCCCGCCCTGCACCCCAGCAAATCAACATGGTAAAGAAGTTTCCCACAAATGCTCCGGCTCCCCCAGTCAAGCCACACCAGCCCCGCCCTGGACCCAGCCTACCTAGAGCACACCCCGCCCACCGACGCCCCAGTCACAAGGAGAACCCCAACCTCATCCTAATCAACCTCTGGGAATTATCCACCTGCAGCACACGATGCCCCCTGCATGATATCAGGGACCAGCTAAACGCTGCCAGACAAAAAACCACCACCCCAGGCAGGTGTAAAGTCTCCTCCCTAGATAATGTGGAGCCGGACGACAAACCTGGCCCTGTAGAGGAAGCTGAACCCAGGAAGCAGCAGCCAGAAGAAGGAGGCCCCCGACAGTTGGATTTTTAGGACTGCCCCCTCACTTTCTCACAGTGGCGGGGGCCACTTCCCCCAAATACCGCTCCAAAGTTTACCACAAGATGAAGCTGAATGGGGTAAAAGCCAAATTGCTGGTCGACACGGGAGCAGCCAGATCTTGCCTATACAGCCACTACTTCTCCCGTCACAAGTCGACCTTTGGCCCGCTACTCCCCACGGCTACTTACCTGGTGGATGCAGGGGATGGCCCCTTGCCGATTCATGGGGAAACACGGACCCTGTGCGTCGACACCCATCAGCTGGCATCGGCAATGCACAAACTTATTGTATTCGACTCTTCCTGCCGAAACTTTGATGGCTATCTGGGACTGGACCTGCTGCAGAAGCTGGGTGCCACCATCGACTGCCAGAATAGACAGCTCCAGTTCCGGAAACCCTCCGGCCCCCTCCCCCTCCCACAAGGGCCGTCTGCACTTGCATGCCACGGCCCTGGCAGGAAGACTCCCCTCCCCCCTCCCTCCCCCTTCTCTCTACCCCCCACCCCCCTCCTCTCCTTCCCCGTCGCCACCTCCTCGGCTGTCACTATCCCCCTTCATCACGAGGCTTGGGTGCCCCTTAACCGGCCCTCAGGTACCTCCGTTCTATTCTCCCCCCTCCTTCCACCCGGAACCCTCTCGGCCTGCCTCCTGCCCCCAGCCTTCCTTCTCTCTCATCACTCGGCAGTCCGGGTTGCAAATCTTGCTCCCTCACCCCTCACCCTCTCGAAAGGGTTTGTAATCAGAGAGATGGAAGAAGCCGAGCCCTGTGCCCCTTCCCCATCCTGCTATCCTGCCCCTCTGCCCCCTATCCCCAACCATCTCTCCGCCCACCAATCTGACACCCTCTGCCGCCTTCTCCTGGACTTCCAGGACCTATTTGTGGCAGGACCCGCCGACATTGGACATACCACCTACCGAGCTCATGAGATCCATACAACGGGCCCACCAATCTGACAGCCATCCTGGCGGAAAAACCCCAAGCAATGGGAAGAGGAAGACTGCCAGGTGCAGATGATTGAAGCCGGAGTCGTCTCCCCCTCTACCAGCCCTTGGTCCTCCCCCATCGTCCACGTGAAGAAAAAGGATGGCATGATGCGGTTCTGCGTCGGTTACCGCCAGCTCAATGACGTCACTACCAAGGACGCCACTCTGCTCCCGCGAATAGACGATTCCCTAGACTCCCTATACGGTGCATCATGGTTCTCCACCCTCAATCTCCAGTCGGGGTACTGGCAGGTTCTGATGCAACCAGAGGACAGAGGCAAAGCTGCTTTTTCCTCCAGCAATGGGAAATATTATGAATTTAATGTTTTACCTTTCGGCCCCTGTAATGCCCCTGCCACCTTTTCAAGACTCATGGAATCCGTCCTCAGCGGCCTCACGTGGGAGATCTGTCTGGCTACTTGGACAACGTCATGTTCAGCCAGACCTGGGCCGACCACCTGCAGCACCTCCGCCGGGATTTTTCCCGAATCTGACAGGCAGGCCTCAAACTCCGGCCCTCCAAGTGCGTCCTGGCTGCCAGAACCGTCTCATTCCTGAGGCATGTCATCTCCCAGGCTGGCATATCTCCCGACCCCGACAAACTTCGCACCATCACGAACATCCCCTCACCCAGCGATGTCCATGGAATCCTAGCATTCCTCGGCCTGACCTCCTACTACCGCCGTTTTGTGAAGGGATTCACACATATCACCAAGCCCCTCCACGACCTGACCCAAACGGGAGAGCCATTCATCTGGACAGACGAGAGATGAGCCACCTTCCAAAAACTTAAGGATAAGCTTGTATCCGCCCCTGTCATCGTTTTCCCCAACTACACCCTTCCATTTCGGCTCTACACAGACATCTCCCTCATTGCAATCGGGGCCGTGCTGGCACAAGTCCTGGCACAAGTCCAAGAGGGCCGCAAACACATCATTGCCTGTGCCAGTTGTACCTTAAATCCGGCAGAGAAGAATTATGCCGCCACCAAGAGGGAGTGCCTGGGTATTGTCTGGGCACTCGAGCACTTCTGAGCGTACCTAGCAGGGACCCAGGTTACCATCATCACTGATCACCAGTCCCTCCAGTGATTGTGACAGTCCGACACCCACAACACCCAGCTAATCAGGGTGTGTGAAACTCTGGAGGAGTTTAACTATGAAATCTCGTACCGCCCCGACAAACTCCACACCAATGTGGATGCCATTTCCCGACCCTTTATCAACGCCGCCCAGCCAGGGACCGACCTCCTCCAACAATGGCATCGGAAGGAAAGGCCACCCTGAATTCCTCAGCCCCTCTTCAAAAAATTGTACCGCCAAGGCGACTATCTGCTAACTCCATCTGGGCATATCATTCTGGCCCCTGACGCCACCCTAGACACCCTACAACACCTGCACGCCCACAACGGCATTCATCTGGGCACGAAGACTTCTACTGGTTTTCAACGATGCCTATTGGACACCAAATCCCTCCACCCTCGTCAAGGAGATTATCCTGCTGAGCGTGCGCCCTTGGTAAGGACAATACCCATACCGCTGGCCCAGCTGGGCGTATTACCGCCCACAAACCTTGGCAACTCTTGGCACTCAACATAGTGGGACCTTTGCCCCCGAAATCGGGCTATAGATACGTGATTACATTCATCAACACGTTCTCTTAGTTCGTCGTAACCTGCCCAGCGAAAGAACACCACACTATCACAGTGGCTGATGCCCTGGTACGACATGTTTTTCCTTACTTTGGTATCCCACAGGCCATCCATTCAGACAATGCACCAGAATTCACCAGCAAAATCTGGGTGGAACTCGCCCATCTTTTCGGCTATAGCATCTCCCACTCATCCCCTTACTGGCCCCAAGATAATGCTATGTGTGAACGCAGCCATCATACCCTAATGAATCAACTCCACACCCGGATAGAAGCCACCAAAAACGACGACTGTCCTGCCCATGTAAAAATTGTGCCATGGGACATTAATTCCTGTCCCCGAGAGAATGGCATCTCGCCCTACAAGCAAGTGTTTGGAGAAACACCCCTCCTCCTGCCCCTTCAGCAGCACTTGCAACCCCCCACTTCCACCCCCATTTCCGATCCCTTACACCACCTCAAACAATGACTGACGCACCTCCAAAACAACCTGGACCTCCGGCCCGACACCACCTCCAACCCCTACAAGCCAGGCGATACCACAATGATCGTGCAGTTCCCCATCCCCCACAAGCTTGCCCCACGCTCTACGGGGCCACACACCATCACTCACATCCCTAACCCCTACCAGGTGACCGTAGAATACCACGGCACATCCTGCACCCTCAGAAACCGGTATGTCCGCCCCTTCCATGCCCCTAACTCTCCGGCTCCGGCCCCACCCCCCACCCCCGTGCCACCTTCCTCTACCTGCTACGACTGCTACCCTTTCTCTCTCTTCCTCTCCCTCCCCCTCTGCCCCAACCTCACCCCCCGCCACATCTAGCACCTCACCTGACAGCTCACCAACACCACCGAGCCCAAGCAACACCCCATCACCACCTAGTACCCAGGCCACCATGCTCGACACCAAATGTCCCACCCACGCCCCCTCACCCTCACCGCCCACCACACCCCCACCTCAACCTCCGCCCCCCTCTGACAACCAAACCCATCAACTGCCGTCCACCCAAACCCACTCGGTCTCACCCACCCCAGCTCCCATCCCTGCTTCCGCCAGAGCTGCCCACACGCCCGCCGCACCACCAACCTGTACACCTACCTCCTGCTCCCCACCTTGCGCTATCCACCCACCAACCACCCCCAAACCAACCGCCCAAGCCCTGCACCCATCATAAGTGGGCCGATGCCGAACGCCCCCATCGCTGCCCGCACCCACCCCCAGAACCACCACTACCCATTCTGCCCGCCTCTCCTGCCCACCTGCCCGATACACCCACTCTCCCACCCCACCCGCCTCACCGCAAATTCACACGCCAACCCCTACCTTAAGCCCTCTCACATTCATGATACACCAAGTTCAAATCACGACCACCTATACTCCCCAGAGACTCCACGCCGCATTATCCCAGCATAAAACTCCACACTTGCCCTCCATCTCCAGCATTCAGCACAGCCCAACACCCGAGACAACACGTACCATGAAGATCTGCCGAAACGTATTGGCACCGCCCTTTGGGCGCAAACGGCGTGTCTGAGGACCTTGCCACCTCCTGTGCCTCCTGTGCTCCTCCAATGACCAATCCACCCTGTTCATCACTTGCGATGAACAGCACAAAGAAAATCCTGCTACCACAGCCTGGCACACCCTTCTCCAACACCTCCAGCCAGTCTACACCACCTATGATACAAAAATTTATCACCTCCAGTCACAAGGCCATGACTTTTTCCGAGCCAAAGGTGGTAAAATGAAGTAGGACATCAAAACGGACCTCAATGAGCCTCCAGAAGGAGCCCACAGAGGAGTGTACATGGCGCAAATGAGCTCTGGGCGGAAATGGCTTAAGTCCACCCAGGCCGCACACCCCTATGACACGGAACTCGCCCGCCGCGACCATAGCAGGAATACAAGATGACCTGGGCGAGCTGCCCACAGATCAGACCAGGGTGGAACTGTTTTTCCAGTTCCTAACACCACCCCTGAGACTGCCAATAGCTGCTCACCCTCCTACAAGAGACAGCCGGAAGCCACTCTGGAGGAAACTAGGAGACGGCCTGAAGCCGCTCGGAAGGTGCCCCTCGGAGAGATGGCCTGCAGCCGCTCGGAAGGTGCCCCTCGGAGAGATGGCCTGCAGCCGCTCACCCTCCTACAGGAGACAGCCTGAAGCCACTCTTGAGGAAAAGAGGAGACGGCCTGAAGCCGCTCCCACCTTCGTCAGGAGATGGCCTGAAGCCGCTCCCACCTTCATCAGGAGACGGCCAGAAGCCACTCCCACCTTCGTCAGGAGACGGCCTGAAGCCGCTCCCACCTTCGTCAGGAGATGGCCGGTAGCCACTCCCACCTTCGTCAGGAGACAGCCGAAAGCCGCTCTGAAGGTGCCCCGGGAGAGACGGCCGGTCACTGCTCACCCTCCTACAGGAGACGGCCTGAAGCCACTCTGGAGGTCAATCAGGAAACGGCCAGATGCTGCTCCCACCTTCTATGGCTGGAAGCCACTCCAAAGGTGCCCCTGGAGAGACGGCCTGTAGCTGCTCTACCCACCTGCAGGAGGCAACCAGTAGCCGCTCCGAAGGTGTCCCAAGACAGCCACGGTCAGTAGCTGGGCCCTACCGCCAGAGACGACCTGAAGCCACTCCTTCATCAGTTGCTGAGCCCGGTCAACTTACCCATGACTTGGAGGGAGCCCCCAGCCTGGAGGAGTATTGGAGAGATCCTGTGACCACCAACGGGCTCTTCTCCCTACAGCCGTTGGAGATGTCCATGATGAACCTTGACGCCAGCTGACGCCGCAGCTCACTCCTGACTGCGTCCCCGACCTGCGGGGACCGCAGCCTCCTGACCGCCCCTCAGACTCCTGGGTGGGACCTCCCTGCACCCAGACGCCAGAGATCCTCATCCTCTGTCAGGCGCCTGACTCAGAAGTTCAAGCGAATGTTCGGCCTCAGCCCAGAGGGCCGGACTCCCACCCCAAGCCAAGAAGCCTCGAGCCCATATACCCCCAGCAGCCCCAGACGAGAGAGGACACCCCTACGTGCTGTTCCTCACCCTGGGACCTAGCTGCCCCTGGCAGATCCCAGTCCCGTCAGTAAGGAGGCTGAGATTCCGCCGCCATCTCTGCACCTGACTTTGACACGTCCGACCTGACAGTGAGTGAAAGTGAACACACACAGCATACAGACAGTGTAGGAGTGACAGAGTAAAGTGGGCCAGTGGTTAGAGCATAAAATAAATGGTGGAAAAGATAGTGCAATAGTAACACAGTGAAGGACGGGCCTACCATAGTGTACAGTGCTGACGTAAGACAGTGAAGATAATACACAGGCCCCTGAGTTGAAATTCCAGTACCGCCAGCTGCACCCGGGTACATAGTAGAGTAATGTTAAAGTGATCTATGGGCCAAGGTACAGTGAACACTCTATGCAACAGTGTCGGCACGTCTCAATAAGGTCACGCTTAGGCCCAGAGTAAAATATTAATGCTATCCTGGGAAATCGAGACAACCACCACCACCGGCCTAGGAAATCTAAACTCCCCCACCAACATAAGTGTCTAGCTCAAGTGCTCTTCACCCTAACCAGTCTGGTCCTGTACAGTATCCTGCGTGATACTAGTATTCCATATCTGCAGCCCAAGAATTATTATTGTCCATCTATCTATCTATCTATCTATAGCCCGACGCCCTAATCCCGCAAAGGGTGGCCGCAGACAAAACGCCTCCAAGTCACTCTGTCACCCACCATTTGACTCCCCTCCCCCCAACTCACCCCCCCCTCCCTCATATACCTCTCAACTCCATCCCTCCACCTCATCCTCGGTCTACCCCTCCCTCTCCCTCCCTCCACCTAACCTACATACACCCTCTTAGTCAGTCTTTCATTCTCCATTCTCTCCACATGTCCAAACCACCTCAGTGTATTTCTCCTAATCTTTTCAACCACATCCACATCTACCCCACAACGTTCCTTCACTTCTTCATTCGTCAACCTGTCCCTCCACGTCACTCCACATGCTCCTCTCAAGTAACTCATTTCCACTGCTCTCACTCTTGACTTGTTCCCCTCTTGCAAGGTCCACGCCTCGCTTCCATACATCAGGGTAGGGATCACAATACCATCATGCAGTGACTTCTTAACTTCCATACTCACCTCCCTATTTCTCATCACTGCTTTCAGTGTACCAACAACCTTTCTTTCCTGCTGTACCCTTTCACGTACTTCATCCCCCAAAGTTCCATCCTTACTCATCACACTACCCAAGTACTTGAATGAACTCACATTCTCCATGTCCTCACCATCCAACCTCACTGCACACTCTGTGACTTCATTCCTCTCAAACACCATAACTTTACTTTTGTTTACATTAACTTTCAGCTTCCTCCTCCTACACACTGTCCCAAATTCGTTCACCAAACCTTGCAACTCCCATTCATCTTCACTCAACAATACTGTATCATCAGCAAACAGCAACACCGGAAGCTTCCAAATCTCACCCTCATTCATTAGGGCCACCTCCACATCCACTGCCCTACCTTGCACCTCCTTTACAACCCCATCCATATATATATTAAACAGCCATGGAGACATCACACAACCCTGTTTCAGTCCCACATTGAGATCAAAGAACTCACTCAGCTCACCATCCACTCGCACTGTAGCCCTAGCTCCCTCGTACATACTCTTCACAGCACTCAACAATTTCCCCTCCACTCCATATTTTCTTAATACCTTCCACATACCTTGCCTATCTATTCTGTCATAAGCTTTCTCCAAGTCCATGAAGGCAGCATACACTTTCCTTCCCTTCTCTAGATACTTCTCCACTAAACATCTTAGAACAAATATCTGATCTGCACACCCTTTTCCCTTCCTAAATCCCCCTTGTTCTTCTCCAACTAGCTCCTCTGTCATATGCCTAACCCTATCAATGAGTATTCTACCATATATTTTACCAGTCACACTAAGAAGGCAAATACCCCTATGGTTACCACATACTTCTCTCTCCCCTTTTCCTTTGTACAGAGGAACAATTATACCTGATTTCCAGTCCTCTGGAACCCTTCCCTCTTCCCAAGCCAATCTACACAACTTCCATATCCACTCCACAACAATCTCACCCCCATACCTAAGCATTTCACCACACACTCCATCAATTCCTGGGGCCTTTCCCAGCTTAATCTTCTTCATCGCTTCCACTACTTCCGACCTACTGATCTCTTCCTCCCTCCTCTCATCTCTTCTTCTCCCAGCCATTCCCCAACCACTTATACTCACACTGCTCTCACTCTCTACATTCAACAAATCCTCAAAGTGATCCTTCAATCTCCTCAATTTCTCTCTCTTCTCCACCAACAATATATTATTCCTATCTTTCACTCCCCTACTATTTTCCCTTTCACACTGCCTTACTTTCTTTACCTCCTTCCAAAACAATTTCTTACTCTCCCTCCATTTCACACTCAGATTCCTCCCAAACTCTTCATCCACTTTCTTCTTACTCTCCTTCACCAGTCTCTTAACCTCCCTTCTCCTTCTCACATATACCTCTCTCTTCTCTCTCTCATCTCCTCCTCTACCTCTGCTCGCCAACAATTCACCATATGCCTTCTTCTTTTGTTCCACAGCTCGTTTCACCTCATCATTCCACCATGCTGTCCCTTGCACACCCTTGCATCTCCTCCTCACTCCACAAACTGCCTCACACGCTGCGCTTATCTCTTCCGTGAATATCTTACATACGTCTTTCACCCCTTCCATCTGCTCTAGCTCATACCTTCCCAATCTTTCTTCCACTATGCTCTTATACTCTGTCCTTTTCTCACTATCTTGCAATTTTACCACTCTTCTCACAGGAGCTGCTTCCTCCTGTCTTCCCCTTCGTCTCCTCAACCACTTTCTTTGCAGCTCTACCTTGGCCATCACTAAGTGATGGTCCGAGACTCCATTCCCCCACCCTCTCCACACCCTTGCATCCAACACTTGTCTTCTCATTCGCTCATCCACACACACGTAGTCTATCATTGCCTTTCGTTCAACAAGTTCACCATCCATCCAGCTTGTTTGTATTTGTGACATCTGTTCGTTTCTGTGTAAGATTTAGTAATACAAATGTAAGGTGTTGCCTTGAGATTTTGCGTCCTGCCTCACTCTTATTTGTCTAAGCTCCGGTCTAGAAAGTGAACCTAGCTACTCACTAGGTGCTCTTGGGACGGGAGGCCGACCCTAAAACACCTAGCCATACACAGAGAAAGAAGGAGGCCCCAGACAGTTGGATTTTTAGGACTGCCCCCCCACCTTCCCACGGAGGAGGTGGCCACTTCCCCAAAATATCGCCCCCCAGTTTACCACAAGATGAAGCTGAACGGGGTGAAAGCCAGACTTCTGGTTGATGTGGGAGCGGCCAGATCCTGCCTGTATATCTACTACTTCTCCCGTCACAAATCGACCTTTGCCCTGTTATTCCCAATGGCTACTCACCTTGTGGATGTGGGGGATGGCCCCCTGCCAATCTGTGGGGAAACACGGGCCCTGCACATCGACACCCATCAGTGGGTGTCAACCCAGCATAAGTTCATAATAATCGACTCTTCCTGCCACAGTTATAATGGATGCCTGGGGTTGGATCTGTTGCAGAAGTTAGGAGCCACCCTTGATTGCCACAACAGACAGCTCCAGTTCTGAAATTCACCCGACCTCTTTCCCCCTCAGGCCGTCTGCATCTGCACGCCACTGGCCCGGCCGGAAGACTCTGCCCCCCCCTCCTTCCCTCCTCCCTCCCCCTCATCTGCTCCCCCTTCCCCCTTCTTTTCCCGCCACCATTTCCTCCGCCGTCACCATTCCCCCCCACCATGAAGCCTGGGTGCCCCTCATCTGGCCCTCAGGCACCTCTGTCCTATTCTCCCCACTCCTGCCACCTGGAACCCTCTCGGCCTGCCTTCTGCCCCCAACCTTCCTTCCCCCTCACCACATGTCAGTCCAGATTGCCAACCTCGCCCCCTCGCCCCTCACCCTCCTTAAAGTGCTCATAATTGGAGAGATGGAGGAAGCCGAGCCCTGCATCCCCTCCCCCTCCCCCACCCCCATGCCTCCATCCCTGACCATCTCTCCACTCACCAATCGACACCCTCCGCTGCCTCCTTCTGGATTTCCAGGATCTGTTTGAGGTGGGACCAGCTGACACTGGACACAACACCTACCTGGTTCACAAGATCCGTACGACGGGCCCACCAATCTGGCAGCCATCCCGGCGGAAGAACCCCAAGGGAAGAGGAAGAACGCCAGGTACAGGAGATGATCAAAGCTGGAGTCGTCTCCCCCTCCACCAGCCCCTGGTCCTCCCCTGTCGTCCTCATGAAGAAAAAGGATGGCACAATGTGGTTCTGTGTCAATTACCGCCGGCTGAATGATGTAACCACCAAGCACGCCACTCCACTCCCACGCATCGACGACCCCCTAGATTCCCTGTACGGCACCTCCTGGTTCTCCACCCTCAACCTCCAGTCAGGATATCGGCAGGTCCCGGTGAGTCCGGAGGACAGAGGGAAAACCGCCTTCTTGGCCAGAAACAGGAACCATTATGAATTTAATGTTTTGTCCTTCGGCCTCTGTAACACCCAAGCCACCTTCTCCAGATTAATGGAAGCCATCCTCAGCTGTCTCACGTGGGAGATCTGTCTCTCATACTTGGATGACGTCATAGTCTTCAGCCACACCTGGGCCGACCACCTGCAGCACCTCCGCCGGGTTTTCACCATGATCCAACAGGCAGGCCTCAAACTCCGGCCCTCCAAGTGAGTCCTGGCCGCCAGAACCGTCTCATTACTGGGGCACGTCATCTCCCAGGCTGGCATATCTTCCAATCCAAACTCTGCGTCATCGCGGACATACCCCCACCACAAGACATTCATAGGATTCGAGCCTTCCTCAGCCTGACATCCTATTACCGGCATTTTGTGAAGCAGTTTGCCCACATTGCCAAGCCACTCCACGATCTGACCCGTAAGGGAGAACCATTCATCTGGACGGACGAGGGACAGACGAGAGACGAGCCGCCTTCCAACATAAAGATAAGCTCGTTTCCACCCTCATCATGGCCTTTCCCGATTATGCCCTCCCATTCTGGCTCTACACAGATGTTTCCCTGATTGCAATCGGCGCTGTGCTGGCGCAAGTCCAAGAGGGCCGCGAGCACATCATCGCATGCTCCACCCATGCCCTCAATCAGGAGGAAAAAAAAAAATGCCGCCACGAAGAGGGAGTGCCTGGGCATCAACTGGGCACTTGAACACTTCCGGGTGTATCGATCAGGGACCCAAGTTACCATCATCACTGATCACCAGTCCCTCCAGTGGCTGTGGGAGTCTGACACCCACAATGCCCAGCTCATCCAATGGCGCAAAACCCAGGAGGAGTTCAACTATGAAATCTCGTATCGCCCCGGCAAACTCCACATTAACGCGGACGCTCTCTCTCGGCTCCCCATTAACGCCTCCCAGTGTGAGACAGATCTCTTCCAGCAGTGGCGTCACAAGGAGCAACCCCCCTGGATCCCCCAGCATCTTTTCAAGAAACTGTATCACCAGGGTGACCGCCTGCTTACCCCGCCTGGGCATATCCTTCTAGCCCCCGACGTCGCCCTCGTTGCCCTCCAACACCTACACACCCACAATGGCATTCACCTGGGCACGAAAAATCTCCTGCTGGTCTTTAACAACACCTACTGGGCACCCAATCCCTCCGCCCTCACCAAGGAAATTATCCAATCCTGCCGAGCATGTGCCCTTAGTAAAGACATCACCCTTACCGCCGGTCCACCGGGCCAGATTACCTCCCACAAACCTTGGTAGCTATTGACGATCGATGTAGTGGGATCCTTACCCCCCGAAATCAGGCTATAGGTACGTCATCATGTTCGTCGACACATACTCCAAATTCATCATAGCCTGCCCAGCGAAGGAACATCACACTGTCGCAGTGGCCAACGACCTGATTCGGCACGTATTCCCATACTTTGGTATCCCACAAGTGATCCACTCAGATAACGCACCCGAGTTCACCAGTAAGATCTGGGAGCAACTGTCCCATATATTCGGCTATAACATCTCCCACTCGTCCCCTAATTGGCCCCAAGGAAATGCCATACGCGGGCAAAGCCATCGTACGCTGATGAATCAACTCCGCACCCAGACAGAAGCCACCAAAGATGACGACTGGCCTGCCCATGTAAAAATCGTGCAATGGGACATCAACTCCTGCCCCTGAGAAGATGGAATTTCACCGTATGAACGAGTGTTTGGGGAAACACCTCTCCTCCCGCCGCTTTGGCAGCATTTGCAACCCCCCACTTCAACCCACACGTCAGACCCATTACATCGGCTAACCCACCTCCAAAACAACCTGGACCTCTGCCCTGACACCACCTCCAACCCCTACAAGCCAGGCGACACTATTATGATAGAGCAGCTTCTCACCCCCCACAAGCTTGCACCGCACTTCATGGGGCCCCACACCATCATCTGCATCCCTAACCCCTATCAGGTGATCGTCGAGTACCATGGCACTCTCCGCATTCTCCGAAACCGGCATGTGCACCCATTTCGCACTCCTGCCCCCACCACCCCGACCCCATCCCACCCACTACCCCTACGCCACTTCCCTCTACCTCCTACGATTGCTACATCTCCCCCTCACCATCTCTCTCTCCCTCCCCCTCCCCTGCAGCCTCCAGCTCACCTTCCATCACGCCGCATCATACCTCACCTGACAACCCACCAACACCACCAACTCCCCACTGCTCCCCCACCTCCTCACCACCCGACGCCTCCTCTCTCACGCCCAGCACCGCATGTCCGGCCCACACCCCTGCACCCCCTCCGCCCATTACACCCCCACCCCAGCCGTCACCCACCACTACCACCGCATCTCCCAGCCCACTGCCCGCACACGCCCCCTCAACCCTGCCCACCCTGTCCCCTGCCCCCAACTCCATCTGCACTGCCCACGCCCTCACGATGCCCCCACCCACTCACCCTACACCCTGCTCCCTGCGCGGTGCCACCCACACTCCTAACACCCCACAGCCGCCCTCGCGTGCCCTGAGCATCTCACACACATGCCAACACTGCACACTCACATCACCGCCCACACCCACCCTTAAAACAACCATCACACGCTCCGGTCACCTCTCCTGCCCACCCACCCGATACACCCACTCTCCCACCCCACCCGCCTCGCTGCAAAATCACACCCCTGCCCCTGCCCTAAATCATCTCACACTCATGGTACCCCAGGCACAAATCCCGGTCACCTACTCTCCCCAGAGATGCCACGCTGCATTACCCTGGCATAAAATCCCACACTCACCGTCCATCTCCAGCATGCAACACAGCCCTGCACAGAGGATAACACCCAGCGCCATGAGGATTTGACGAGCCATATGGGCACCGCCCTTTGGACGGAAACAACGAGTCCGAGGATCTCACCACCTCCTACGACTCCTCTGCTCTTCCACCGACTCATCCACCCTCTTTATCACCTGTGATGAGCAGCTAGACGAGAACTCAGCCACCACAGCCTGGCGCGCTCTCCTCCAACACCCATAGCCAGTCTACCACACCTATGACACCAAAGTTTACCACCTCCAGTCACAGGGACATGACTTTCTCCCCGCAGCAGTGGTAAAATGCAGTATAGTGCCACAGGGGGCGACCTAACACCACAAGAAGCCCACAGAGGAGCAACAACAGCACGCTGGGACTCAGGGCGACAACGACATAAGTCCGCCAGGGCCACATGCCCCTATGACCCGGAGCTCGCCCGCTGCCACCATAGCAGGAATACAAGACTACCTTCCGGGCGAGCCTTCCCCAACCAACATCGGGGTGGAGCTGTTACTCCGGCTCCAGCCAGCACCCCTGAGACAGCTGGTAGCTGCTTAACCCTCCTGAAGGAGACGGCCTGTAGCCACTCTGAGGGAAAACAGGAGACAGCCTGCAGCCGTTCCCGCCTTCGTCAGGAGATGGCCTGTAGCCGCTCTGAAGGTGTCCTTTCCGAGATGGCCTGTAGCCGCTCTGAAGGTGTCCTTTCCGAGATGGCCTGTAGCCGCTCTGAAGGTGTCCTTTCCGAGATGGCCTGTAGCCGCTCTGAAGGTGTCCTTTCCAAGATGGCCTGTAGCCGCTCTGAAGGTGTCCTTTCCGAGATGGCCTGTAGCTGCTCAACACTCCTGAAGGAGACTGCCTATAGCCGCTCTGAGGGAAATCAGAGGACGGCCTGTAGCCACTCTGAAGGTGCCCCTGAGTTGGCTTGTAGCTGCTCCCTTCCCCAGGCCATGGCCAGTAGCCAGGCCTTAGCGACAGCCTCTAGCCACCCTCCTAGAAGGCCACCGCCAGTAGCCAGACCCTACAGCAGGAGACGCCCTATAGCCACTCCTCCGTCAGGTACTGACTCCTGTTCACCAACCTAAGACTCAGAGGGAGTCCCCAGGCTGGAGGAGTACTGGGCAGGCCCTGCAACTTCCCCTGGCCTCTTCTCCTTGCAGCCAGATCTGGAGAGGACTCACCTGATGGACCCCGACATAGGCCGGCGCTGCAGATCCTTCTTGACGGCACCACCAAGCACCGGGGACCACAGCCCTAGGGACCCCCAGACCGCCCCCAGGACCCCTGGGTGGGACCTCCCTACACCCAGACGCCAGAGATCTTCGTTCTCCATCAGGCGCCTGAGCAAGAAGTTCAGGCAGTTATTTGGCCCCAGCCCTGAGGGCTGTACTCCCGCCTCGAGCCCTGAAAGCTGGGGGCCCTTTGCCACCCGCAGTCCCGGACGAGAGAGGACACCTCTACGCTTGATCTCAAGGCCACCGAACACAGAGGCCCCCGGTGGAACCCAACCCCGTCAGTAGTGAGACTGGGTCACCTCCGCTGCCCTTGTACCTGACCGCCACGATGCCCAGACCCGAAAGGAGTGACAGTGAAAGCACAATGTCCGTGACTTAGTGACGTGAAGGCAGAGCATTGAATTAACCATATAAAGGAAGTCAGTGAGAGAAGCACTAGTGACAATATAAAGGTGGAGTGAATAAAAGTAACAGTGAAACTGTGAACACGGTCAAGCAGTGAAATATGGGTCTATTACAGTGAATACACTACCATCCGATAACGCCGCATCATACTAAAATCATACACAGACCCCAGTGTTAAAGTAATAATTGTCAACAGTGAAATAGTACCACCCACACCACAAATATATAAAACTTGGACTTCCTGCAATATTAGTATATAAACCTCTGCCCTAAGTGCTATTCACCTTGCCCGACCTTGACCTGGGTAGTATCCTGCGCGATACTAATAACCCATATCTAGGCCTAAGAATTATAATTGTCCAGTGTATCTGTACTCGTGACATCTACCCGTTCCACTGTAGAATTCGGTAATACACGTGTATGGTTGTTGCCTTGAGCTTTTGTGTCCTGCCTCTCTCCTATTTGTCTAAGCTTCGGTCTAGAAAGAGAGCCCAGCTACACACTAGGTGTTAGAGGGACGGGAAGCCAACCCTAAAACACCTAGCATTACAATAGGAAGAACAACTCACAGAACAATGTTCTTCCTATACTGAACTACTGCTGTTGGAGCCTGTTGCAGTGTGAGACAGGGATGTAACAATGCATCAGGAGTGTGGATCATTTAATGCTGCAGTGAGTCTAATCTTCGACGTGGGGCAAGAGCATATGCAGTCAAGGAGCCGTGCTGGGCTAGGGGAGGAGGTGTCCCTGGCCACAGTGATGAAGCTATTACAAGCATAAAGTGTACAACTACAAGCACAAAGTGAACAACTACAGGAACAAAGTGAAGAACAGAAAGAGCTCAAGAACGAACCCAAAGAACAGCTACAGGCAGAAAGTGAACAGCTAAAGCACAAAGTGAACAACTAGAGGCACGAGGTGAACAGCTACAGGCAAAAAATGAAGAACAGACACAACGCTGTTAACAACTTCAAAACGTGTTACAGGAGTGACAGGAGTTACAACTGAGGATGATAGGACAGCTACTGTACATGCTTTAATGAAATGAAGGAAGCAGAGCAACAGCTGTCCTATCACCTACTCTCTTCCTTTTATTCATCAATGATCTTCTAAGCTGTACATCTAACCCTATCCACTCATACGCTGATGACTCCACCCTTCACCTTTCCATTCGGTTCCCGCAACGCCCATCTCAACAGTTACTTCAACAAACAAGGGATGAGGCGATGGCACACCTAATGTCTTACTTGGCTCGTATCTTTGACTGGGGTAAAAATAATATGGTTGTTTTTAATGCATCTAAGACTCAGTTCTTACACCTATCAACCCGACAAAATCTTCCACAGGTATACCCACTAATGTTTAATAATATTCAGATTAATCCTGCATCATCCTTGAACATGCTTGGGGTTTCATTTACTCGGGACTTATCTTGGAAAGATCATATTACATCTCTTGTAAAATCTGCTTCCAAGAGATTGGGTGTGCTAAGCCGACTCCGCTCTTTCTTTACCCCTGCACAATTGTTGACTCTATACAGGGGTTTTATCCGCCCCTGTGTGGAGTACAACTCTCATGTGTGGGGAGGCTCCCCACATACAGCTCTTCTCAATAGGGTGGAGTCAAAGGCTTTTCATCTCATTAACTCTCCTCCTCTTACTGACTCCCTTCAACCTCTGTCTCTTCACCGCACTGTTGCATCTTTATCTCTTTTCTATCGCTACTTTAATGGTCACTGCTCCTCAGAACTGTCTGCTTGCATTCCTCCACCTCTACGACGGGCACGTAGCACCCGTCTGGCAGCAAACTCTCATCCCTTTTCTGTCCAACTCTCTAATGCAAGAGTTAACCGTTACTCCCAGTCTTTCATTTATGCAACAGGTCAGCTCTGGAACTGTCTCCCTCTGTCTGTATTTCCTGCTGCCTATGATCTCCAGTCTTTCAAACGCAGTGTGTCCAGGCATCTCAAAATGATCGGATCTTGAATTTGGCTCTCTATTGTATTTTGTTTTTCTCTTGGAGGGAACTGTAACTGCGGGCTCATGGCCTTTGGTTCCTTCTTCCTCGCATAAAAAAAAAAAAAGCTGAAGGAGGAAGTAAATGCTATGCTACAGCAACGGTAGTGTGAGGTAAGCAATAATATGAAGGAGTGCAGACAGCATGTAGCCGACCAGTTGAAGATCAGTGAGGGAATAGTGACGGCGTGCAAACAGCATGTAGATGACCAGTTGAGGCATGTAGTCGACCATGTGAAGATAATTAGTGAGAGAATTGAGGCTGTAGAGAAATATTGCACTGTGAGCCTTGGTCAGTGTACAACTGGCTTCGCTTCTAAGTACACCAATTTATGGCGTTTTGATAGATGTGACACCATTGTGTTTGTTTACATCATCGTATTAAGATGAGAATGAGTTGGAGGAACATCTGGTATAGTGGTCAGATACCGACAACTACACTGCTATGATCTGTGTAGTGCTTATATGAAACATGTAATGTAGCAGAACATGTGCCTGCAATTCGTGTTTAATTTAATTTGATGGTGATGGAACCAACCAGGGAGCTGGATGCTTCGTTATGGATGTTCAGGGGAGCTGTTGGTCTGAAGTAGGTCCTGCTTTACTGAATGAGACGCGTGCCAAAATAGGACTTGTCTAGGGCAACATATGATGGAGGATGGACATATTCTTCCTATCTATCTGTCTACCTATCAATCCATATATCTATAAATATCTACATACGGTATCTATCTGTATATCTATATATCATAATTATATCTACATCTATATATCTCTATATCTATATCTGTCTGTGTATCTATCTACATAAAATACACATATCACTATAAATATATGGAAATTATAATGCAGGAACAATGTCCGGTATGCAATTTATGTAAGACAAGGAAGTGAGGTCGCTGATGAAACTGTTCCACACTGTGAGAAAAGCATAACGGTGTTTGAAATGCAGCATAGTGCCCCCTGGAGCACCCAGTCACCCCCACCAGGAATACAACATAGTGCCCCCAGGAACTCCTGGACATCCACACAAGGAACCCACGGAGGAGCAGCGGCAGCACGCCGGGATTCAGGGCGACAACGGCATAAGTCAGCCCGTGCCGCATGCCCCTATGACCCGGAGACCGCCCACTGTCGCCATAGCAGGAATCCTGCACTACCTTCCGGGTGAGCCTTCACCAACCAGCTAAGGGGTGGAGCTGCCTATCCAGCTCCTGCCAGCACCCCAAAGGAGACGGCCTGTAGCCACTCTGAAGGTGTCTTCCTCTTTGAGATGGCCAGTAGCAGCTCGCCCCTCGCTAAGGAATCGGCCAGTAGCCGACCTGAGGGTAATAAGGAGACTGCCTGTAGCCGCTCCAAACCCCTCCTGCAGGAGACGGCCTGTAGCCTTTCTCACCTTCGCCAGATGGCCTGTAGCCGCTCCAAAGGCATTCTCCCAGAGATGGCCTGTAGCCGCTCACCCCTCGCTAAGGAGACGGCTTGTGGCCGCTCTGAGGGTAATGAGGAGATGGCCTGTAGCCGCTCATAATGTGTTCCCCTTGAGATGGCCTGTAGCCACTCCGAACGTGTTCCCCTTGAGACGGCCTGTAGCCACTCCGAACGTGTTCCCCTTGAGACGGCCTGTAGCCGCTCCAAAACCCTCCTGAAGAAGACGGCCTGTCGCCGCTCCCACCTTCGCCAGACGGCCTGTAGCCACTCCAAAGGCATCCCTCCAGAGACGGCCTGTAGCTGCTCACCCCTCACTAAGGAGATGGCCTGTAGCCACTCTGAGGGTAATGAGGAGACAGCATGTAGCCACTCCCGCTTTCATCAGATGGCCTGTAGCCACTCCGAAGGTGTTCCCCATGAGACGGCCTGTAGCCCTATTGCAGGAGACGGCCTGTAGCAGCTCCTACCTTCGTCAGACGGCCTGTAGCCGCTTCGAAGGTGTAGCTGGGACTGCTGGCCTCCCAGGTCATGGCCAGTAGCTGGGCCTTGGCGGCCAGTAGCCGCGTCCCTAGGAAGCCACGGCCATTAGCCAGGCCCTATGGCAGAAGGTGGCTGAGAGCCACCCCGTCACCCAAGTTTGATGCCTGTTCCCGGACCCCCAGCACAGAGGGCGTAGAGGAGTATTGGAGAGGCCCCATAGTCTCCCTGGGCCTCCACTCCCTACGACTGGCTCTGGAGGAGACCCACCTGACGGACCCTGATTCAGGCTGGTGCTGCAGCCCCCTCCTGTTGGCGCCACCCAGCCCTGGGGACCGCAGTCCTCAGGAACTCCAGATCCTCCACAGAATGCCCGGGCGGGGACTCCCTACAGCCCGACGGCAGAAGACCTCCCCCTCCGTCAGGAGCCTGAATGACCGATTCAGGAAAATTCTTCGGCCCCAGCCCTGAGGGCAGCACTCCTGTCCCTAGTCCCGAGAGTTCGGGTCCCTTTGCTGCCAGCAGCCCCGGACGAAAGCACACGCCCCTGCGTGTGATCCCGTGTCCCCTGAGCATGGGGACTCCAGGTGGTGCCCAGCCCCATCAATAGTGGAGCTGCGTGGCCCCTCAGCTGCACCCTTGGAGCCGCGTGGCCCCTCAGCTGCACCCTTGGAGCCGGAAGAGTTATAGTGACTGTGACTGTGCAATAATAGTGATTCAATAGTAACGAGGCAGAATAGTGAACTTACAGTGATAGACCAAAAGTCGGAAAGAGAGATAACAGCAGTGAAGGGCTATACGGTAGAAAGACCCACACCACGGCCGTGGAGTAACAGTAATTGACCAAAAGTGATCCTATAGCAGAAACTAATAAAGTGAACACGCTACCATCAACCTCTGCCTCATAGTACTATAATCACAATTAGACCCTAGTGGCTTACACCCCCCCCCTCTTGTAAGAAATAGCCCTAGCCACTCCACGCAAGTAAAGACCCTGGACTATGCTAAATTAGAATGTTCTGCCTCGAACATTGTTTTGATATAATTTCCCGTCAGTATCCTGCGAGATACTATTCACCCTACCTAGTTGTAATAGTTTATGATTATCCAGAATATCGTGTTTGTAACATCTGCTGTTTCCTTTTGTCTGACTAAGTAATACACGTGTAAGGTTATTGCATGAGTTTTTGTGTCCTGCCTCTCTCCTATTTGTATAAGCCCTGGTCTTGAAGGACGACCCCGCTACATGTTAGGTGCTTTAGGTATGGGAAGCCAAACTTAAAATACCTAGCATTACACTGGTGGACAGCAGAGGTTCTTCACCCGGGCATACGAGAGAGGTAGTCAAGAAATACCGGAAAAGTGGCAACCAAACCGCATGTGCAATTGCCCAAGTTCAACCCCGAACAGTACGATGTTCACACATATCTGGCGATCATCAAACCTTTACTAGATATCGGGTTTGAAAATGACCAACAAAAGGTCACAGTCACACTCCCACTGTTGGGCAAAGTGAAAGCCAATATAGCACCAAAAATCCTTCCAGAGCTCACCTGGCAGAATTTCATGAAACTCGTGATCCAGGCCATCATCCCATCACTAGGGAAAGTGGTGGCACTATCCCAACTGGATAGTTTGACTTTCGACGGAAATCTAGATGATACTCTAATACAGGCAAGAAGTCTGGTTACCGCTGCCTACCCAGAGGTAGAAGATGAAACCCGGGAACAACATACCTTTAACACTCTCCTGAGAGTGCTCCCCAGTGTTGTAAAGGAACACTTTACGATCCATGACCCGACTGCAGACATGGATCGAGCTATCCAGCTTATACGGCCCCTCCTGACCTCCTTCCCTACACCCCAGCAGATCAACGTGGTGAAAAAGTTTCCCACCAAGATTCCAGCTCCCCCAGTCAAGACACGTCCGCCCATGCCCCATACCAGCCTCACCCCAGCCTCTAGCCCACCCAGGACACACCTCACACACCGGCGTCCCGCCCATAGGGAGAACCCCAACCTGTTCCTAGTGAATCCCTGGGAATTCTCAGCGTGCAGCTCACGGTGCCCTCTGCACGATATCCGGGACTACAGTCATTCTATTTTATCAAGGCAGTTTGGGTCGGGCTCTCTGGGACCTCACTCTGTTAGCTCTGTTGCCACATCGTCGCCACACACGTGCTCTCTCTCTCTCTCTCTCTCTCTCTCTCTCTCTCTCTCTCTCTCTCTCTCTCTCTCTCTCATATTATATATTAACTACTACTAATTGTATTTTCTTAATTTTTTTCTCTTGTTTTCGACTTTTTTTCCACACCACCCCTGAGGTAAAAGTCTATAGGTGCATTTTTTTTTTTTTTTAAATAGCTTCCATGGCGGGAGACTGACCGAGTATGACCCACTCACGCAGGCTGTCCCTCGTGTCACCACCTGACAACGTCTCAAAGGCAACGATGACAAGTCTTATGAGATTTATACTATACTGCAGCTTTTATATTGAATTACATCTATACAGAGTGTTTAAAATTCATTTATAAGTAGTTACTAGCTTAAAACAGGAGAGTGAGAGAGAGAGAGAGAGAGAGAGAGGTGAACACAAATAATTACACGTGTGTCGGTGGCGATGTGACAACAGAGCTAACAGTGTGAGGTCCCAGAGCGTCCCACCCAAACTGCCTTCATAAAATAGAATGACTATAGTTGAAGGCTGCAAATAGGAAAACTACCACCCCAGGCCAAGGCAAAGTCTCCTCTCTGGAGGATGAAGCAACAGAGGACGAACCTGCATCTGTGGAGAAGCTCGATCCTGGGGAACTGGAGCTAGAGCAAGAAGAAGGAGGCCCTAGACAGCTGGATTTTTAGGCCCACCCTCGCACCATCCCATGATGGCAGGGGCCATTTCCCCCAAATATCGCTCCCCAGTTTAGCCCAAGATGAAACTGTACGGGGTGAGAGCCAGACTTCTGGTCTATACGGGAGCGGCCAGATCCTGCCTTTATAGCCATTATTTCTCCTGCCACAGATCGACCTTTGGCCCACTCCGCCCCACAGCTACTCACCTTGTGGACGCGGGGGATGGCCCCCTGCCCATCCGTGGGGAGTCACGGGCCTTAAAGAGTTGACACCCACCAACCCGTCTCAACCAAGCACCAGTTTATAATCTTCGACTCTTCCTGCCGGAATTATGACGGGCACCTGGGGCTGGACCTGTTGCAGAAGTTGGGCACCACTATAGATTGCCGCAACCGACAGCTCCAGTTCTGTGTACCACCCGACCCCCTCCCCAGGCCGTTTGCACCTGTACGCCATGGCCCCGGCCGGAAGACTCATCCCCCCTTCCCCTCTCCCCCCTCCCCATCCCCCTACTTCCCCCCACCCCCCTCTCCCTCTTTTCCTGCCACCGTTTCCACCACTGTCACCATTCCCCTGCACCATGAAGCTTGGGTGCCCCTAAATTGGCCCTCTGGCCCCTCCATCCTATTCTCCCCACTCCTGCCGCCGGGAACCCTCTCGGCCTGCCTGTTGCCTCCGACTTTCCTCCCCGCACATCGTATGGTGGTCCAGATCACCAACCTCGCCCCTTGACCCCTCACCCTCCCGAAAAGGCTCAAAATAGGAGAGATGGAAGAAGTTGAGCCCTGCGCCCCTTCCCCCTCCCACTCGCCCACCCCTCTGCCCCCTATCCCCGACTATCTCTCCACACATCAGTCAGACACCCTACACCGCCTTCTCCTGGGTTTCCAGGATGTGTTCGCAGCAGGATCAGCAGACATCAGACACACCACCTACCTGGCCCACGAAATTCATAAGACAGGCCTGCTGATCCGACAGCCCTCCAGATGGAAGAATCCCAGGTGCAGGAGATGATTGAAGCTGGAGTTCTCTCCCCCTCCACCAGCCCCTGGTCCTCCCCTGTCATCCTTGTGAAAAAGAAAGACAGCATGATACGTTTCTGCATTGACTACCGCCGACTGAACGACGTAACTACCAAAGACGCCACTCCACTCCCACACATAGACGATTCCCTGAATTCCCTGTATGGAGCATCCTGGTTCTCTACCCTGGACCTCCAGTCGGGGTATTGGAAAGTTCCCTTTGCGCCAAGAAGATCGAGGAAAAACTGTTTTCTCGACTAGCAACAGGAAATGCTACGAGTTCAACGTCCTGCCGGTCGGTCTTTGCAGTGCCCCTGCCACCTTCTCCAGGCTGATGGAATCTGTTCTCAGAGGCCTCACGTGGGAAATATGCTTTGCGTACTTAGATGATGTCATCATGTTCAGTCAAACTTGGGCCAACCACCTGCAGCGCCTCCGCCAGGTTTTTACCAGGATCCGACAGGCGGGCCTCAAACTCAGGCCCAAGTGCATCCTAGCTGCCAGAACCGTCTCATTCCTGGGGCACGTCATTTCCCAGGCAGGAATATCTCCTGACCCTGACAAGCTCCGCACTATCGCGGACATACCCCCACCACAGGACGTCCACAGCATCCGGGCTTTCCTTGGCTTAATGTCCTACTACCGCCATTTTGCGAAAGGGTTTGCCCATTTCGCCAAACCCCTCCATGACCTGACCCGTAAGGGGGAACCGTTCCTCTGGACAGACGAGAGACGAGCAGCCTTCCAGCAGCTCAAAGACAAACTCGTTTCCACCCCAATCGTGGCTTTTCCCAACTACACCCTCCCCTACTGCCTCTACATCGACGTTTCTCTCCTTGCTATAGGCCCGGTATTAGCCAAAGTCCAAGAGGGCCGTGAGCACATCATCACCTGTGCCAGCCATACCCTGAATCAGGCGGAGAAAAATTATGACGCCACCAAAGGAGAATGCTTGGGCATCATTTAGGCGCTCCAACACTTTCGAGCATGTCTTTCCGGGACCCAAGTGCCATCATTACAGACCACCAGTCCCTCCAGCGGTTACAACAGTCCAACATCCACAGCACCCAACTCATCAGATGGCACGAAACCCTGGAAGAATTCAACTACGAAATCTCATACCAACCCGGTAAACTCCATACCAACGCGGACGCTCTCTCTCGGCTCCCCATCCATGCCGCCCAACCGCAACCCCACCTCCTCCAGCAGTGGCACCGCAAGGAGCGTCCCCCATGGATTCCTCACCACCTTTTCAAAAAACTGTATCGGCAGGGCGACCACCTTCTGACCCCCTCAGGTCATATCCTTCTGGCCCTTGACACCGCCCTCGATGCCCTGCGACACTTTCACACCCACAATGGCATCACCTGAGTACAAAAAAGCTGCTAAAAATTTTCAGTGATACCTACTGGGCACCAAACCCTTCTGCCCTCACCAAGGAAATCATCCAAAGCTGCCGCGCCTGCACCCATGGTAAAGATATCACACATACCGCAGGACCCTCCAGGCGTATAACCGCCCACAAACCCTGGCAGCTGTTAGCTATTGACGTAGTAGGTCTTCTGCCCCCAAAATCGGGCTACAAATACGTCATCACGTTCATAGACACGTATTCCAAGTTTGTTGTGGCATGCCCAACAAAGGAACACCACGCTGTCGCAGTAGCCGACGCCCTCTTTAGGCACGTTTTCCCCTGCTTTGGCATTCCCCAAGCGATCCACTCAGATAACGTGCCAGAATTCACCAGTAAGATCTGGGAGGAGCTAGCCAATATTTTTGGGTACAACATCCATTCCTCCCCCTACTGGCCACAGGGAAATGCAGTGTGCGAGCACAGCCATCGTACCCTCATGAACCAGCTCCACACACGAATAGAAGCCACTAAGGACGACGACTGGCCCGCCCACGTAAAGATGTACATTGGGGCATCAACTCCTGCCCCCAGGAGGATGGAATTTCGCCATATGAGCGAATATTCAGAGAAATGCCCCTCCTGCTGCCCCTTCGGCAGCATCTGCAACCGCCCACTTCCGCTCCCATGATGGACCCCCTACACCATCTCAAACGCCATCTAACTCACCTCCAACACAACTTAGACTTCGGCCCCGACACAGCATCTAACCCCTACAAGCCAGGCAACACTGTCATGATCGCCCAGCTTCCCACCCCTCACAAACTTGCACCCCATTTCACAGGACCCTACACTGTCACCCGTGTCCCCAACCCCCATCAAATCACTATTGACTACCACAGTGCCCCTCGCACCCTTCGAAACTGGCACATACGCCCATTCTGCGCCCCTACCCTCGCTGCCCCTCCCCCACGCCCCGTCCCACCCCCCACCCCGGCGCTGCCCCCCCCTTCTAACTACGAATGCTATATCTCCTCCTCATCTCCCTCCCCCTCCTCTACCACTTCTGCCTCCCCGGCCACCACGCCGCATCACTCCTCACCTGACAGCTCACCTGCACCACCAACACCTGGCCGCTTCTCCACCCCCACCTTACCCACCACCCCCTCTCCTGCACCCAGCACCACACAGTCCACCCTCGCCCCCACACTTCCAGCTCTGCCCTTATCCACTGCCGCCACCACCCCCTCCGACCCACCACACCCACACTCCTCACTCCCCATGCCCAACCTCAACCACCCCCCACCCACTTACACGAGCCTCATGCCCACGCCAACCCCGCACGCCCACATCACCACCTATGCCAACCCTCAAAACAACCACCACCTGCTCCGGCTGCCTCTCCCGCCCACCTGCCCAGTACGCCCACTCCCCTACCCCACCCGCCTCACTGCAAACACACACTCCCACCCCTGCCCTAAACCATCTCACCCTCATGCTACATCAAGCCCAAATCCCAGCCACCTATACTCCCCAGAGACACTACGCCGCATTACCACGGCACAAAACCCGACCCCAGCCCTCTGTCTCAAGCATTCTGCACCACACCACACCATGGGCAACATCTCCCAACACGAGGGTCCGATGAGCTGTATGGGCGCCATCACTTGGGCGCAACCAACAAGTCTGAGAACCACATAACCTCCTCCAACTCCTCCACACCTCCACCGCCGCATCCACCCTCTTCCTCACCTGTGATGCAGAGCAGGACGAGAACACCGCCACCACAGCCTGGCACACCTTCCTCCGTCATCTACACCCGATCTACACCACCCACGATACGCAAGTCTACCACCTCCAGTCACGGGGACGTGACTTTTTCCCAGTGGACAGTGGTGAAATGCAGCATAGTGCACCCAGGAGCACCAAGCCACCCCCACAAGGAATACAGCACAGTGTCCCCAGGAACTCCCGGACACCCCCACAAGGAACCCACAGAGCAGCAGCAGCCGCATGCAGGGATTCAGGGTGACAACAGCATGAGTCACACCAGGCCACGCGCCCCTATGACCCGAAGCCCGCCCGCTGTTGCCATAGCAGGAATCCTGCACTACCTTCTGGGTAAGCCTTCACCAACCAGCTAAGGGTTGGAGCTGCCTATCCAGCTCCTGTCAGCACCCCAAAGGAGATGGCCTGTAGCTGCTCCCGCCTTCCTCAGGAGACGGCCTGTAGCCTCTCTGAAGGTGTCTTCCTCTTTGAGATGGCCTGTAGCCGTTCGCCCCTCGCTAAGGAATCGGCCAGTAGCCGATCTGAGGGTAATAAGGAGACGGCCTGTAGCTGCTCCAAACCCCTCCTGCAGGAGACGGCCTGTAGCCGCTCCCACCTTCGCCAGACGGCCTGTAGCCACTCCGAAGGCATTTCTCCCAGAGATGGCCTGTAGCCGCTCGCCCCTCGCTAAGATGGCCTGTAGCTGCTTCTGCCTTCATCAGACGGCCTGCAGCCGCTCCAAAGGTGTTCCCCTTGAGACAGTCTGTAGCCGCTCCAAAGCCCTCCCCCTCCCACCTTTGTCAGACGGTCTGTAGCCACTCTGAAGGTGTAGCTGGGACTACTGGCAGACAAACACCCTCTCAGGCCATAGCCAGTAGCCGGGCCTTGGCAGCCAGTAGCCGGGCCCCTAGGAAGCCACGGCCAGTAGCTGGGCCC
Source organism: Coenobita brevimanus (assembly GCF_032717465.1). Classification (NCBI taxonomy): domain Eukaryota; kingdom Metazoa; phylum Arthropoda; class Malacostraca; order Decapoda; family Coenobitidae; genus Coenobita; species Coenobita brevimanus. The sequence goes on from NC_137038.1 coordinate 17,029,573, forward strand.
TACGACAGAAGGTGGCCGAGAGCCAACCCATCACCCAAGTTTGATGTCTGTTCCCCGACCCCCAGCACAGAGGGCATAGAGGAGTATTGGAGAGGCCCCATAGTCTCCCCGGGCCTCCCCTTCCTACGACTGGCTCTGGAAGAGACCCACCTGACGGACCCTGATGCAGGCCGGTGCCACAGCCCCCTCCTGTTGGTGCCACCCAGCCCTGGGGACAGCAGGCCTCAGGAACTCCAGATCCTCCACAGAACACCCGGGTGGGAACTCCCTACAGCTAGACAGCGGAAGACCTCCCCCTTCGTCAGGAGCCTGAACGACCTATTCAGGAAATTGTTCGGCCCCAGCCCTGAGGGCAGCACTCCTGTCCCTAGCCCTGAGAGTTCGGGCCCCTTCGCCGCCAGCAGCCCCAGACGAGAGCAGACTCCCCTGCGCGTGATCCCATGTATCGTGAGCATGGGGACTCCTGGCGGTGCCCAGCCCCATCAGTAGCAGAGCTGCGTGGCCCATCAGCCACACCCTTGGAGCCGGAAGAGTTATAGTGACTGTGACTGTGAACTAATAGTGATTCAATAGTGACGAGGCAGAATAGTGAACTTACAGTGATAGACCAAAAGTTGGAAAGAGAGATAGCTGCAGTGAAGGGCTATATGGTAGAAAGACCCACACCACGGCCGTGGAGTAAGTAATGATAATTGACCAAAAGTGACCCTACAGCAAAAAATAACAAAGTGAACACGCTACCATCAACCTCTGCCTCATAGTACTATAATCACATTTAGACCCCAGTGCTTACACCCCCCCCCTTGTGAGAAATAGCCCTAGCCGCTCCACGCAAGTAAAGACCCTGGACTATACTATATTAGAACGTTTCGCCTCGAACATTGTTTTGATATAATTTCCCGTCAATATCCTGCAAGATATTATTCACCCTACCTAGTTGTAAGAGTTTATGATCATCCAGAATATCGTGTTTGTAACATCTGCTGTTTCCTTTTGTCTGACTGAGTAATACACGTATCAGGTTATTGCCTGAGTTTTTGTGTCCTGTCTCTCTCCTATTTGTCTAAGCCCTGGTCTCGAAAGAGGACCCCGCTACACGTTAGGTGCTTTAAGTACGGGAAGCCGAACTTAAAACACTTAGCAGTACAGTGTTCTTATGAGAGCATTACCATATCGGCATAGTCCGTCTAGGCTAGTGCAGTCAAATTCATAATATCTGAAACACTTCCACCACCCAAAGCCTGTTTCCCAGTATTCGTCCATCTCTTCATGTTCCCTCTCTCTGTTGCGCTCCCCACTTGTGATTCTTATATCCATTTAACTAGTCCTACTATCCATGAAATCCACATGATCAGACCACCTCAGCACTCCTTGATCAGCTCTTACAGTATCTACCAGACTACACTGCCCACCACATATCTCCCTTACTTTCATCTCTAACCATTGCACCACCAAACTGCATTATTGTGCTCAGACAATTCGGTTCCAGCAAGCCACTTATACTGAGTGTGTGCTATGTCATGAATCTAGCAAAAATCAAGCTGTAAAACTATAATCAGGTATTTGTGGACAATCAAATTCATTTCAGTGTTCAGTTAACAGACTTGGATAGCGTAATGCTAGGTGTTTTAAGTCCAACTTCCCGTCCCGTTAACGCCTAGCGTGTAGCGGGGCTCTCTTTCTAGACCGGAGCTTAGACAGATAAGAGAGAGGTAGGACACAAAAGCTCAGGACAACAACCTTACACGTGTATTACTAAGGTGGACAGGGGAACGAGTAGATGTCACTGATACAAATACACTGGGCAATTACAAGCTCTTATGTCTAGATATGGGTTATCAGTATCGTTCAGGATACTGCTCGGGTCACAGTGAAGAGCACTTGAGGCAGAGTGTTATTGATTATGGGAAGTCCTGGTTTTCTATATTCGTGGAGTTACTAGTGTTATTCCCTGCTGGTGAGTGTTTCATCGGCACTGGGGTCTGATTATGGTCTTAGTATCAGGAGGTATTTTCTGATGGTAGCGTATTCACTCTGTTAGATTCGACTCTCACTGGGTGGCCGTATTTGGGTTTACACTGTTGCTGTCACTCACTCCACCACTTGGGTATTATCACTGACTTCTGTTAGCCCGTCACGTCCCGAGTGATTTCGCACCTCCGATACCCCCCAATCCCGAGCTATTTTGGAAAAAAAAAATTTTTGGCTAAAACCTCTGCTTTTGTTGAGAAACAAAGGAAAATCAACAAGAAAGGGCTTACCGGGGTCCATAAGTGTTCAGAACAGGTGAGGTCCCCTGTGCCAGGTATCGTATTCTGTCACTGACGTGTGAGGCTCTCACGTTTTCTATGGTAGGTAATTTAGGGAGAAACAACAAAGAACACCTCTACATTTATTGAATTTGAACTAATAAACAATAACAATAACAGTATAATGGTTTTCAATTATATATGTATGAAAAATAAGCATTGTTCCATCGTGCAAGCATAGCGAGGTTGGTCATAGTGGTCACACGCTATGTGCTAAGTATCTTGTTTCAGTAAACATATCATTTTTTCTACTTGTATAATACTGTTTCAATGCCATTTTATCATTTTTTACTGCATGTAAATGTTTTCAGCTGTTTTCATTCATTACGATGATATGTAGCATAACTATAGCGCACATCTGCTTACTCAGTGCACTCGCTATGACTCTTATCTCAACATACCATATTATTTTAAAAATACACACCTACGCCGCTGCCGGACCAACCACCCTGCCACCCCCCACCCCACTGCCGAGCCACAGCCCCACCACCACCCCAGGAGGACACCACGGCAGGCCAAGTCAGGTTGAGACTGATGCAGAGCGAGAAGGGCGCTGGGGCGCCCCTACCTTGAGTCCCTCTTCAGCTCAACCGACCCGACAACAACCACGTAGGAATGAGAGACGACCCTGCGAGCGGAGCAGCCTTCACCAGGTTCGGGGTGGGACTGCTCCAGGTACAGTCCCAAACAACACTGCAGTAATGGCCACAGTACACGCTGGGGAGGGAGTGGCCACAGTACGCCCCTCAGTTGCTGCCCCCCGTAGCGCTGCCACAACAGCCACAGTACGTGTGGGGGAAGGAGCGGCCACAGTATGCCCTTCAGCTACAGCCACGCCTGGAGACAGCCTCGGAGCATTAGCTACTGAGCGCGCTTCGACTGGCAAAGGAAGGAGGAGTGGAGCCGCGACAACGGCCACAGTACGTGTCGAGGAGGGAGCAGTCACAGTATGCCCCTCATCCACTACCTCCTCCTCCTACGAAAGTAACACCGTGGTAACGGCCACAGTACTTACTGGGGAGGGAGCGGCCACAGTACGCCCCTCAGTCACTTCCCGTTGGGCAGGCAGAGCCGTGACAACGGCCACAGCACGTGTCGGGGAGGGAGCGGCCACAGTACGCCCCTCATCTGCCTCTTTCTCCTTTGGGAGCAGCACCGCAGTCACGGCCACAGTACTTACCGGGGAAGGATTGGCCACAACGCCCTTCAACTGCTACCAGGGACTGCAAAACTGCCACAACGGCCACAGTATGTGTGGGGGAAGGAGCAGCCACAGTACGCCCTTCATTCGTAGTCTCTAGGATTCTCCCAGAGAAGGTCCCTTGCGCGGCTGGCTCACTACCTCTCGGCTGCGTGGGACTCCCTCCCCTCTCTCCCTCCAGGTGTGGTTCCCCTGGAGGTGCTGCCATTCCAAGAGTGGTGGCGAGATCCTGTCCCAGTCCTGCAGCCAACCCCTGGATGACACCGACCCCTGACAGATGCCCGGCCGAGGAGGCACTGCAGTCCACTCCTGACGGTGCCCCGCTCTGTAGTTGACCGAAGCACCCAGACTCCCAGGGCCAGTCAGCAGGCCCCAGAGCAGAGCCGCTTGGGTCCCACTCTCCAAAGGCCCTCTGCCCGGAGTAAGAGGTGGCAGGTCTGCCTACTGAAGCTGCTTGGCCCCAGCCCCGAGGGCCACCTACTAGGTCGAGGCCCCCAGACATGAGGGCCTCCCTGCACCCCACCGACGAGGCCCCAGCACGAGGACCACCTATCAGATCGAGGCCCCCAGGCGGGAGGGCCTCCCTGCACCCCTCTGATGAACCAGGCCAGGGCAGTGACTCCCCTGCGGGTCGTACATTGCCTCCTGCAGGAGGGCTCCCCAGAAGGGCCCCCTCCCACGCCCAGGCACCACCTCTGTTAGCCCAGGAACCAGGGGCATAGTGGCGATTTCACCGCACCTCCTGAGTCGCGCCTAAGTAAGCAAAAGAGACAGTGACTGTGGGACCATGAGAACATGATATAAAGTGACGAAAAGTGTATATCAATACAAGGGCAGAAATCAAGGGTCAGTGAGCACGGATTGTAAGAATTGTGATATAAAGAAATACCGTGACTATACTAGTGGCACCCTATTCCGTGTGCTGCAGCTTGCGCCATATCAAATATACAGTATAGTAATATCGACCCAACTGACCCATTATTCCATTCCCATACAGTGCATCCAGTTAAGTATATTAAATGACAGTTATGCCTAAAAGCTGACACCTATGCCATGCTCTAGTGACTGACAATATCTGTATAAGTGACCACCATTATATTCTGCCCTCGACATCACTGTTGTGTTTGTGCACTTTGTATCTGAAACCCAACTCTGTCACCCTGTCCATTCTGTATCCAGTGTCTCTGAAATACCCGCCGCCACCGGGCCACTCACCCCGCCACCCCCACCCCACCACCGAGCCACCACCACACCACCACCCCAGAAGGACACCACAGCGGGGTTAGTGACCCAGGACAAGAGGGTCACCAGGACACCCATTCCCAGAGCCCCTCTTCCCTGCATCCATCACGACACCAGGTGAGCGGCAAAAGGCAACGACCCTGCTGGCGGGGCAACCTTCGGCAGGTTTGGGGTGGGGCTGATCCAGAGTCAGTCCCAGGCAACACCGCGGTACAGCCACCGTACGTACCGGGGAAGGAGCAGCCACCGTACGCCCTTCAGTTGTTTCCCCCTGTGACACCACCATCACGGCCACCATACGTGAAGGGGTAGGGAGCGGCCACCGTACGCCCCTCAGTCACAGCCACCTCTGGGGACAGCCTCAGGGCGTTAGTTATTGAACACGCCCCGACTGGCAGAGAGAGGAATAGAGGAACCGCGTTCAAGGCCACCGTACGTGACGGGAGGGAGCGGCCACTGTACGCCCCTCATCCACTATTACCTCCTACGGGAGTAAGGCCTCAGTTACTTCCCGAAGGGCAGGCAGGCCCACGGCTACGGCCTTAGTGCGTGCAAGGGTAAGCAGACCCTTGGCTACGGCCTCAGCACGTACCGGAGGGGGCACTGCCTCTGTGCACCCCTCTCCTGCCTTTTCCTCCTGTGGGAGCAACACCGTGTTCGTGGCCACCGTACATGACGGGGAAGGAGCGGTCACCATACGCCCTTCAGTTTCTTCCCACCAGGTGGGTAGGCCCACGGCTATGGCCTTAGTGCGTGAGAGCGTAAGGGGACCCTCGGCTATGGCCTTAGTACGTACTGGAGAGGGCGCTGCCCCCGTGCACCCCTCCCCTGCCTTTTCCTCCTGTGGGAGTAACACCGCGTTCACAGCCACCGTACGTGATGGGGAAGGAGCGGCCACCGTACGCCCTTCAGTTACTTCCCAGCAGGTGGGCAGGCATACGGCTACAGCCTTAGTGCGTGACAGGGTAAGAGGACCCTCGGTTACGGCCTCAACACGCACCAGAGAGGGCGTTGCCCCTGTGCACCCCTATCCTGCCTCTTCCTCCTTCGGTAGCAGCACCACGTTCACGGCCACTGTACGTGATGGGGAAGGAGCGGCCACCGTACGCCCTTCAGCTGCGAGCCCTAGGAGTCACGGAACCGCGTTCACGGCCACCGTACGTGACAGGGAGGGCGTGGCCACTGTACACCCCTCATTCGTGACTCTGAAGGCTCTCCCGGAGCAGGAGGCCCCTTGCGCAGCCGACCCCTTTCCTCTCGGCTGCGTGGGACGCCCTTTGTCTCCCCACTGGAGCGATTCCCCAGAGGTGCTGGCGGAGTGGTGGCGTGGCCCAGTCCAAACCCTACCACTTACCCCTGGGAGGTCCTTGTCCCTGACGGACACCCGACGGAGGCAACGCCGCAGTCCAACCCTGACGGCGCTCCTTCCTGCAGGCAGCTGCAGCCCCCGGACTCCCAGGTCTGGCCAGCAGCCCCCAGGCCCAGACCACCCAGGCTCTCTCTCTCCTAGGAGCCAGAGGCACCAGGACCGCCTCCTGCGGCCGTTTGGCCCCAGCCCCGAGGGCCACTCCACAGGTTGAGGCCCCCAGACCGGAGGCCTCCCTGCATCCCATCGATGCAGCCCCAGTGTGAGGGCCGCCTCTCAGGTCGAGGCCCCCAGAATGAAGGGCCTCCCTGCACCCCGACGACGACTACAGGTCGAGGCCCCCAGACCGGAGGGCCTCCCTGCACCCCACCGACGCAGCCCCAGTGTGAGGGCCGCCTCTCAGGTCAAGGCCCCCAGAGTGAAGGGCCTCCCTGCACCCTGACGACGACTACCACCCGGGCAGTGACGCCCCTACGGACAGTGTGCTGCCCCCTTCAGGAGGGCTCCCCATAGGGCCTCTCTCTCACGCCCAGGATGCGCAGTGATACCCAAAGGAAATACGGGTACGTAGTGACAATGATACAGTGAACAACCACCACAGTAGTGTATAGTGAGGGAGAATAAAGTACGGCCCGAATGAAAAGTGAATAACTATAGACCCATTCAGTGTACAGTGACCCTATACTTGGCAGAACAGAAAAGACCGTATACAGGAGGGCGTAAAGAAAACGTGGGTTAGAGCAGGTGCATGCGGGGCTCATTAGAAACCTGTGATTCAGTGCTACTGGGACTAAGTAACTCCCGCGAGTGACGCGACCCACATTCTACCCACTTATGGTACTATTCATTTCCCCCACTCCTGATACCGTCCTCCCACAGTGAAACAGACTCAGTGAATTAAACGCCATCTCTGCCAAAGTATATTATTCGGGTACTGTAATATCCATACTAAATATCCCTGTACAAGTGAATAATAACTTACTGTGTGTGCCATTTTGTCTAGTGTATTAAAGGCTAATTCTTTATTCACTGTCTTTTACCAGTATCCAATATCTCTTTGTCTATATTGTCACGGTGTCAGAATTAAAGAAATAGATGTATTAAGGTGTACTGCCTGGTTTTTATGTCCTGTTCCTCTGTGGGTGCTTTACTTCCGGTCTGGAAAGAGGACCCAGCTCAGTAGCTAGTGTTCTTAAGACGAGAAGTCGACTTAAAAACACACAGCATAACACTGGTGGCCAGCTGTGGTTCTGGATCCGAATAAAGCACGGAGGAACGAAAAAAGGAAACTTGCACAATGGCAGCCAAACCTCACATCCAGTTACCGAAATTCAACCCGGAGCAATATGACATAGATGTCTATTTGGATATGGTCAAACCCCTTCTAGATATTGGGTTCGACTCTGACAGAGAAAAGATAGCCGTCACTCTACCTAACCTGGGAAAAATAGACGCCACTGTCGCAACAAAAGTCGTCCCAGAGCTAACATGGGAATAATTCGCCCACATTGTAAAGCAGGCTGTCATGCCTTCTATGGGCAGAATCGTCGCTCTCTCTCAGCTAGACGCTCTTGTCTACGACGGTAATTTGGACGACACTTTCGTCCAGGCACGGCGCCTCGTCACCGCCGCTTATCCCGACGCAACCACAAATACTCGGGACTTGCACACCTTCAACGCCCTGCTGAGAATTCTCCCTAGCACAGTCAGGGAGCATTTCACCATTTACAATCCTTCAGGGAATATGGATCAAGACCTACAACTCGTCCGACGCCTCCTCGCTGCTCGTCCCACACCGCAACCCATACACGCGGTAAGCAAATTCCCCACCATCAAAACTCCACCACCAAAGGTTACACCACCGCCCCACCCACCCACCACGGATCCGTCTCCAACAATTCCCAGGGCGCACCCACAAAGAAGACGCCCCAATCCCAGGGACCAGGGTAACCTCATCTCTATTAATCCCTGGGAATTCACGGCCGGCAGTCGCACCTGCCCCCTACACGATATTAGGGAACAACTAAAGGCAAACAGATGCAGAGCCCTTACCCAGTGATGCAGGAAGGTAACCTCTCTGGAGGAAGACGCCCAGGAAGACGACGCCCCACCCCCAGTCTACCCAGGACCAGACAACAAGGAGCACGACGACCACATCACCACTCAGCAAATGGATTTTTAGGCCTGCCCCCGCACCTCCCCACAGTGGAGGGGGCCACCTCACATCTCTACCGACCCCAGGTCTATGACCAAATTTGCCTGAACGGGGTCAAGGCTAGGTTACTGGTGGATACGGGAGCTGCCAGGTCATGCCTATACTTCCATTTCTACTCCCGTCATTCCTCCACTTTTGGCCCCCTCCTCCCCACCTCAGCCAGCCTCGTAGACGCAGGGGATGGCCCCCTGCCTATCCGTGGGGAAACTCGGGCCCTCCAGACCGACACCCATCAACAAGTCTCCACCACTCACCCCTTCATCATTTTTTACTCTACCTGCCTTCAGCATGACGGATACCTAGGGCTGGACCTCCTTCAGAAACTCCGCACCAAGTTCGACTGTCATCAACGCCGCTTTCACTTCAGTCCAGCCCCCGTTCAGAAGCTAAAAAAAAGGAAACGCAAACACAGACGTACAACAAAACAACTCCAACACCAGCACCACCACCCACACACCCCACACACATACACCCCCTCCCCTAACACTCACGTCCCCCAATGCCTCTGCACATGCAACACCACCCCAACCTCATCCAACACACCACTCCCCCACCCCATCCACTCCACCACCTGTCCCACCCACCTCCCCATCTTTTCCCACCTCCATTGCCTCCACCGTCACCATCCCGCCCCATCACGAAGCTTGGGTGGAACTAAACAGACCCTCCGGTACCTCCGTCCTGTTTTCCCCATCCCTACCTACCGGACCACTCTCCTCCTGTCTAATATCCCCCATCTTCCTCCCCCCTCAGGCCCGAGCAATCTGTATCACTAACCTCGCCACAACACCATTAACACTACCTAGAGGACTCATCATTGGTGACACAGAGGAAGCCGAGCCATGCCACACACCACCTTCTCACCACCCAACTCTGCCGAACCTACCCGCGCATCTATCCTCTTCCCAAACCAACAGCCTCCAACAATTACTCCTGGACTTCCAGGACCTATTCTCCTCTGGCCCAACCGACCTCGGCCACACCACCTACCTCAGTCACGAAATACATACGACCGGACCACCCATTCGCCAATCATCTCGCCGCAAAAACCCAAAGCAGCGAGCAGAGGAAGACTGGCAGGTCCAGGACATGATTGATGCCGGCGTTATCTCCAACTCCACCAGCCCGTGGTCCTCCTCAGTCGTACTCGTGAGGAAAAAAGACGGAACCATGCAATTCTGTGTTGATTACCGCAAAGTAAATGATGTCACCATCGAGGACGCCACATCCCTACACAGAATCGACGACTCACTCGACTCCCTACATGGCTCCACTTGGTTCTCCACCCTCGACCTGCAATCGGGTTATCGGCAGGTTCCCATCCACCCAGATGACAAGCAAAAGTCCGCTTTCTCGACCTCAAACGGGAAGCACTACGAATTCAACGTCCTCCCATTCGGACTCTGCAATGCCCCAGCCACGTTCTCCCGTCTGATGGAATCAGTGCTAAGCAGCTTAACCTGGGAAATCTGCCTGGCCTACCTAGATGATGTCGTTTTAGCCACACCAGGCCTGACCACCTCCACCGCCTCAAACAGGTGTTCCTACGTATCCGCCAGGCAGGCCTCAAGCTCAAGCCAACAAAATGAGTCCTCGCCGAACGATCCGTCTCCTTCCTAGGACATGTGATCAGAGCCCAGGGCATCTCACCTGACCCCGACAAACTGCACACCATAGCCGAAATCCCCCTACCACGAGACGTCCACGAAACTCGGGCCTTCCTAGGCCTTACATCATACTACCGATGGTTCGTAAAAGGGTTTGCGAACATAGCCAAACAACTACATGAACTGACAAAGAAGGGCGAACCTTTTGTTTGGACCGAAACCAGAAAGAACGCATTCAACGACCTCAAATCCAAACTGATCTCAGCACCAGTAGTAGCTTTCCCAGACTACAACCTCCCTTTCCATCTGCATACTGATGTTTCCCTCATAGCCATAGGGGCCGTCCTCTCGCAAGTACAAAACGGGCGCAAACATATCATCGCCTGAGCCAGCCGTACCCTGAACCAAGCCGAGCGAAACTATGCTGCCACCAAATGCGAATGCCTTGGTATAATCTGGGCGCTAAAGTACTTCTGCTCCTACATATCCGGCACCCACGTAGTCATCATCACAGACCACCAATCACTACAGTGGCTACGCCAGTCCAATACTAACAATGCCCAACTCATTCGATGGCGGGAAGCTCTCGAAGAATTCGATTTTGAAATCTCATACCGCCCAGGCAAACTCCACACTAACGCTGACGCCCTCTCCCGTCTACCCATCAACGCTGTCCGCCCAAAACTAGACTTGATTCAAATGTGGAAGGACAAGCAACGCCCTACCTCGATCCAGCCACGTACATTCGCCAGGTTACACCTCCACGGCGAACACCTGTATGACTCAGACGGCCACATCGTCCTTGACCCCGCCTCGGCTCATGACGCTATGGTACACCTCCACGCCAATAACGGCATCCACCTCGGCATCAAAAAGCTCTTACAAGCGTTCTCTGACATGTATTGGACAGCCAACCCATCCACCATTGCTAAAAACATCATCCAAGCATGCCGCGCCTGTGCTTTAGGAAAGGACATCACGCGCACCCCCGGCCCATCAGGCAAATTAACTGCACAAAAACCGTGGCAGCTGCTTTCCCTTGACGTCGTAGGCCCCCTCACACCAAAATCAGGGTACAAATATATCATCACGTTCGTCGACGTCTACTCAAAATTCGTCATCACTTGTCCTGCCAAAGATCATAATGCTGTAGGAGTTGCTGACGCCCTGGTCCGCCACGTCTTCCCGTATTTCGGCATCCCAGCCCTACACTCGGACAATACCCCTGAATTCACAGGAAAAATCTGGGATGAACTAGCCAAAATATTCGGCTACCGAATCTCCCACTTATCCCCCTACTGGCCCCAAGGTAACAGCGTATGCGAGAGGAGCCATCGATCCCTCCTCAGTCAAATCAGGACCAGAATCCTGCAGACAGGCAATGACGATTGGCCCGCCCACGTCAAAATTGTTCAATGGGGGCTTAATACCTGCCCACGGGACACAGCGTAACCCCACACGAGCGAGTATTCAGGGAATCCCCACTCCTCCTACCCCTCCGCCACCACCTACACCCTCCAACCCCCTCCTCCTCTACCAATCCCCTCCACCACCTTAAATGATGCCTCCACCACCTCCAATCCCAGCAGGACCTTACACCAGACTCCAACCCCTCCAACCCCTACAAACCGGGCAACTCAGTAGCGGCTACACACCTGCCCATCCCCACCAAGATTTCCCCCAGGTTTGATGGCCCCTTCAAAATCATCAAAGTCCCTAACCCCTACCAGGTTGTCATAGACCACCACGGACAACCACGCACCTACCGAAATCGTCACATGCGCCCATTCCACCCCTCCAACAATGACCACCCTCACACCCGCGCGCCCCGCACCTCTCCACGCACACCTGCCCCATCGGTGTCTTCTCAGAATTACCCCCCCCGACTCCTACTCCTACTCCTTCTCACCCCCACCCTCCGCATCCCCCACAAGCACGCCGCCTCTCACGTCACCCACCCCCACCACCCCAACCCCCCACGACGACACCAACCCCCAACCCCACAACCTCACCTCGGACCTACCCACACCAAACCCCACCTCTCAACCACCAGATCCTGCACCACTGCCATCACCGCCCATAACGCAACCTCCACCACACCAACTCAGCCTACCAACGCCCGACACCACCACACCACCATCACCCACCACCCATCACCTGCACAACTGCCAAGGCACCACCCCACCCATCACCCGCACAACCGCCAAGGCACCACCCCACCCACTACATCACCGCCCAACCCACCACGTGCAACCACTCCACCACATGCACCCGCAGCCCGCCCACCTCCACCCCCCTTACCCCACGACCATTCTCACTACACACGACACACCGCACCCCCTCCCGCGCCCCCACCCGCCTCCGGCCATACCCCCTCACCACCACGTGCTCGCCCACCTTCACCACCAACACCAACCCTCACCACCACCACCACCAGATCGGGACGCCTGTCACGACCACCCTCCAGATACACCCCAACCCCACCACCCACAAAACCCCCTACTCACCACCTCAACCCACCCCAAACACCACCCCCATCACCCTACACCTCCACCAAGCAAAATGGAATATCTCCAAATCCCAATTCCCCAAAGCCCAACGCTCCTCCCACCCACCCAGACCCCATAAAACCCCCACACTCCCCTCACTCGCCAGCATTCGCCTCCTACCTCCGCACCACACACAACCACCCGAGATGAGCATCTACCGGATCCACTGGCAGCCCCACGACTGCCCACAGGTCAGGCTCAGGGCAACACACCAGCTTCTCCGGATCCTCCGCCGGACAGACTGCCCATCCTCCCTCCGGCTTACTCTCCACGCACACCGAGAGCTAAACCCCACCACCCTCCACTTGACCAACTTCCTCCGACACCTCACCCCGGCCCACCAAACATCCACCACAATGACATACCACCTCCAGCCATGGGGCCGTGACTTTTTCAAGACGGAGGGTGGTGAAATACCCGCTGCGGCCGAGCCACTCACCCCGCCATCCCCCACCCCACCATCGAGCCACCACCACACCACCACCCCAGGAGGACACCACGGCGGGGTTAGTGACCCAGGACAAGAGGGTCACCAGGACACCTATTCCCAGAGCCCCTCTTCCCCGCAACCGTCACAACACCAGGTGAGCGGCAAAAGGCAATGACCTTGCCGGCGGGGCAACCCTCGGCTGGTTCGGGGTGGGGGCTGATCCAGAGTCAGTCCCAGGCAACACCGCAGTATGGCCACCATACATACCGGGGAAGGAGCGGCCACCGTACGCCCTTCAGTTGTTTCCCCCTGTGACACCGCCATCACGGCCACCGTACGTGAAGGGGGAGGGAGCGGCCACCGTACGCCCCTCAGTCACAGCCACCTCTGGGGATGGTTTCGGGGCATTAGTTATTGAACGCGCCCCGACTGGCAGAGAGAGGTATAGAGGAACCATGTTCACGGCCACCGTACGTGACGGGAAGGGAGCAGCCACCGTACGCCCCTCATCCACTATTACCTCCTACGGGAATAACGCCTCAGTTACTTCCCGAAGGGCAGGCAGGCCCACGGCTACGGCCTTAGTGCGTGCAAGGGTAAGCAGACCCTCGGCTATGGCCTCAGCACGTACCGGAGTGAGCGCTGCCTCTGTGCACCCCTCTCCTGCCTTTTCCTCCTGTGGGGGCAACAAAGCGTTCACGGCCACCTTACGTGACGGGGAAGGAGCGGCCACTGTACGCCCTTCAATTGCTTCCCACCAGGTGGGTAGGCCCACGGCTACAGCCTTAGTGCATGAGAGGGTAAGAGGACCCTCGGCTGCTATGGCCTTAGCATGTACTGGAGAGGGTGCTGCCCCCGTGCACCCCTCCCTTGCCTTTTCCTCCTGTGGGAGTAACACCGCGTTCACGGCCATAGTACATGACGGGGAAGGAGCGGCCACTGTACGCCCTTCAGTTACTTCCCAGGAGGTGGGCAGGCATACAGCTACGGCCTTAGTGCATGACAGGGTAAGCAGACCCTTGGCTACGGCCTCATCACGCACCGGAGAGGGCACTGCCCCTGTGCACCCCTCTCCTGCCTCTTCCTCCTTCGGGAGCAGCACCGCGTTCACGGCCACCGTACATGACGGGGAAGGAGCGGCCACCATACGCCCGTCAGCTGCGAGCCCTAGGAGTCACGGAACCGCGTTCACGGCCACCGTACGTGACGGGGAGGGCGTGGCCACCATACACCCCTCATTCGTGACTCCGAAGGCTCTCCCGGAGCAGGAGGTCCCTTGCACGGCCGACCCCTTTCCTCTCGGCTGCGTGGGACGCCCTTTGTCTCCCCACCGGAGTGATTCCCCAGAGGTGTTGGCGGAGTGGTGGCATGGACCAGTCCAAACCCTACCACTTACCCCTGGGAGGTCCTTGTCCCTGACGGACACCCGACGGAGGCGACGCCGCAGTCCAACCCTGACGGCGCTCCTTCCTGCAGGCAGCTGCAGCCCCCGGACTCCCAGGTCTGGCCAGCAGCCCCCAGGCCCAGACCACCCAGGCTCTCTCTTTCCTAGGACCCAGAGGCACCAGGCCCGCCTCCTGCGGCCATTTGGCCCCAGGCCCGAGGGCCATTCCACAGGTCGAGGCCCCCAGACCGGAGGGCCTCCCTGCACCCCATCGACGTGGCCCCAGTGTGAGGGCTGCCTCTCAGGTCGAGGCCCCCAGAGTGAAGGGCCTCCCTTCACCTCGACGACGACTACAGGTTGAGGTCCCCAGACCGGAGGGCCTCCCTGCACCCCACCGATGCGGCCCCAGTGCGAGGGCCGCCTCTCAGGTCAAGGCCCCCAGAGTGAAGGGCCTCCCTGCACCCCGATGATGACTACCACCCGGGCAGTGACGCCCCTACGGACAGTGCGCTGCCCCCTTCAGGAGGGCTCCCCATAGGGCCTCTCTCTCACGCCCAGGACACGCAGTGATACCCAAAGGAAATACGGGTACGTAGTGACAATGATACATTGAACAATCACCACAGTAGTGTATAGTGAGAGAGAATAAAGTACGGCCCGAATGAAAAGTGAAAAACTATAGACCCATTCAGTGTATAGTGACTAGATACTTGGTAGAACAGAAAAGACCGTATACAGGAGGGCGTAAGGAAAACGTGGGTTAGAGCAGGTGCATGCAGGGCTCATTAGAAACCTGTGATTCAGTGCTACTGGGACTCAGTAACTCCCGCGAGTGACACGACCTGCATTCTACTCACTTATGGTACTATTCGTTTCCCCTACTCCTGATCCCGTCCTCCCACAGTGAATTAAACGCCATCTCTGTCAAAGTATATTATTTGGGTACTGTAATATCCATACTAAATATCCCTGTACAAGTGAATAGTAACTTACTGTGTGTACCATTTTGTCTAGTGTATTAAAGGCTAATTCTTTATTCCCTGTCTTTTACCAGTATCCAATATCTCTTTGTCTATATTGTCACGGTGTCAGAAGTAAAATAATAGATGTGTTAAGGTGTACTGCCTGGTTTTTATGTCCTGTTCCTCTGTGGGTGCCTTACTTCCGGTCCGGAAAGAGGACCCCGCTCAGTAGCTAGTGTTCTTAAGAAGAGAAGTCGACTTAAAAACACACAGCATAACATTCTCTTTGTTTTTGTATTGTAAGGTGTGTTGAATTAAGACAATAGATGTGTTAAGGTATACTGCCGAGTTTTTATGCCCTGTTCCTTTTTTGGTGCTTTACTTCCAGTCCGGAAAGAGGACCCCACTCAGTCGCAGGCGTTTTTAGGATAAGAGATCGGACTAAAAACACCCCGCATAACACTGGTGGCAAGCGGTGGTTCTGGATCCGATTAAAGCACAGAGGAACACGATAAGGGAAACTTGCACAATGGCAGCCAAACCTCACATCCAGTTGCCAAGGTTCAACCCTGAGCAATATGACATTGACGTCTACTTGGATATGGTTGAACCTCTCTTAGATATTGGGTTTGACACCGACAGAGAAAAAATTGCAATCACATTACCCGACCTGGGCAAAATAATCGCTACTGTTGCCACAAAAATTGTCCCGGAATTAACATGGGACCAATTCTCACATTGTGAAACAGGCTGTCTAGCCTTCACTGGGCAGAGTTGTCGCCCTTTAACAACTCGATGCCCTCACCTACGACGGCAGCCTAGATGACACTTTCGTCCAGGCACGGCGACTCGTCACTGCCGCCTATCCAGAAGTAACCACAGCCACTTGGAATCGACATACCTTCAACACCCTGCTGAGAATCCTCCCAAGCACAGTCAGGGAACATTTCACTATATGTGATCTCTCTGGCAATATGGACTGTGATTTGTAACTCGTATGACGCCTCCTTGCCGCCCGACCCACGCCCCAGCCTATCCATGCTGTGAGCAAATTCCCAAAAACAAAGGCCCTGCCGCCCAAGCCGCGGGCACCACCCACACAACCTACTATGGAGCTGTCAACCACCATCCCCAGGCCCCACCCCCAGAAGAAACGCCCTAACCCCAGGGAAAACCTCAACCTCATTTCCATTAACCCCTGCGAATTTACGGCCTGCAGTCACACCTGCCCACTGCACGACATCCGGGAGCAGCTCAAAGCAAATCGACGCAGGGCGTTCACACAAGGGCACCGAAAGGTATCCTCCCTGGAATACGATGCCCCACAAGATGACGCCCCACCCATAATATACCCAGAGCCAGGCGACCAGAGCCAGGCGATGAGGAGCACGACGAGGAAGACCACGCTCAGCAGATGGATTTTTAGGTCCGCCCCCCCACCTCCCCACGGTGGTGGGGACCACTTCACATAAGTACAGACCCCCAGTCTACGAAATACGCCTGAACGGGGTCAAGACAAGGCTACTGGTGGACACGGGAGCTGCCAGGTCATGCCTGTACTTTTAGTCCCACCACAGTTCTGCCTTAAGCCCCCTTCTCTCCACCTCAGCCAACCTCATAGACAGGGGGGATGGTCCCCTGCCTATCCGTGGAGAAACATGGGCCCTGCGGACTCAAACCCACCAGCAAGCTTCCACCAGACATCCCTTCATCGTTTTCGAATCCACCTGCCATGCATACGGCGGGTACCTTGGGCTGGACCTCCTGCAAAAGCTGCACACCACCAATGACTGTTACCAATGCCGCCTCCACTTCTGTCCAGCCCCCACAACCCCTCCAAAAAAAAAACACCATAACCCTTCACACAACACGTACACACCATCACCACCCACCAGTCATCTCCCCCAACCTCTCTGCACATGCAGCTCACCACTCCCGTCACCCAACACCTCACCTCCTCATCCACACCCCTCCCACCCTCCCTCACCTATACCACCTCCCCCTCCAACTTTTCCCGCCACCATCGCTTCCGCTATCACCATTCCACCCCACCACGATACTTGGTTACAACTAAACAGACCCTCCGGTACCTCTGTCCTCTTCTCCCCAACCCTACCAGCCGGACCCCTTTCGTCATGTTTGGTTTCCCCAACGTTCCTCCCTCCCCATGTCTGTGTGGTGCGCATCACGAACCTCGCCACCACACTACTTACCCTTCCATGAGGGCTAATAATAGGCGACATGGAGGAGGCCGAGACCTGTCAAACACCTCCCTTCGACCACCCCACTCTACCTACTCTACCTTCCCACCTCTCCACCTCCCAAACTAACAGCCTCTGACAATTACTCCCGGACTTCCAAAGACCTTTTCTCATCAGGCCCAGCAGACATCGACCACACTACGTACCTCAACCATGAAATCCACACCACCGGGCCACCCATCCGCCAACCCTCACATTGCAAAAACCCTAAACAGCTTGCAGAGGAAGACCGGCAGGTCCAGGACATGCTCAATGCTGGGGTTATTTCTAAATCCACCAGCCCGTGGTCCTCTTCTGTCATGTTGGTTAGAAAAAAGGATGGCACCATGCAGTTCTGTGTGGACTACCATAAACTCAATGATGTAACCACCAAGGACGCCACTCCCCTACCCAGAATCGATGATTCCCTCGACTCACTACATGGCTTATCATGGTTTTCCACCCTCAACTTACAATCGGGGTACTGGCAAGGCCCCGTCCACCCAGAGGACAAACAAAAAACTTTTTCACATCCAATGGTAAGCATTTATGAGTTCAACGTCCTCCCCTTCGGACTTTGGAATGCTCCAGCTACATTCTCCCGCCTCATGGAGTCGATCCTAAGCGGCCTGACCTGGGAGATCTGCCTGGCGTATCTCGATGACGTCATAGTATTCAGCCATACCTGGGCCGACCACCTTCACTGCCTCAAATAAGTCTTCATACGTATACGCCAGGCCAGGCTTAAACTGAAACCCTCCAAATGCATCCTAGCCGAGAGATCCGTCTCCTTCCTAGGACACATGATCGGAGTCGAGGGCATCTCCCCCAATCCTGACAAACTCCGCACCATAGCCGACCTCCCTTTACCAAGGGACGTCCACGAAATGTGAGCCTTCCTAGGCCTAACCTCATACTACCGGCGTTTCATCAAAGGCTTCGCCGACATAGCCAAACCATTACACGACCTAACAAAGAAGGGTGAACCTTTTGTTTGGACAGATACAAGAAGAGCAGCATTCGACACCCTCAAATCGAAGCTCATTTCAGCCCCCATTGTAGCCTTCCCAGACTACAACCTCCCCTTCCGTCTTTACACCGACGTCTCCCTCATTGCCATAGGGGCTGTACTTGTTCAGGTGCAGGATGGGCGCAAACACATCATCACCTGCGCCAGCCGCACCCTCAATCAAGCTGAAAGAAATTACGCTGCCACAAAGTGCGAGTGCCTTGGAATCATCTAGGCATTAGATTATTTCCGTTCTTACATCTCTGGCACCCACGTTGTCATCATTACAGATCACCAAGCACTCCAATGGCTACGTCAGTCCAACACCACCAACGCCCAACTCATTTGATGGCGAGAGGCATTGGAAGAATTCGATTTCGAAATATCTTACCGGCCCGGAAAATTACACACCAATGCCGATGCCCTTTCTCGCCTCCCCATCAACGCTATTAGCCCCAAGCCTGACCTTATGCAAATGTGGCGTAATAAACAATGCCCCACCTGGATCCCGCCATGCACCTTCACCAAACTACACCAGCACAGCAATCATCTATTCAACTCAGACAGCCACATCGTCCTCGACCCTGGCACCGCACACGATGCCATGCTACACCTTCACGCCGACAATGGCATCCACCTTGGCACAAAGAAGCTTCTACAAGTCTTCAGTGACATATATTGGATACCAAACCCCTCCACCATCGTCAAATACATCATTCAAACGTGCCGAGCCTGTTCCTTAGGCAAAGATATCACACGCACACCTGGACCATCGGGGAAACTGTCTGCACAAAAACCCTGGCAGCTACTCTCGGTTGATGTAGTTGGCTCTCTCACACCTAAAGCGGGGTATAAATACATCATCTCCTTCAATGATGTTTATTCAAAATTCATCATCGCCTGCCCCACTAAAGACCATAATGCCATAACAGTTGCAGATGCCTTAGTCCGCCACGTCTTCCCCTACTTCGGGATTCCCCAGGCCCTACGTTCAGATAATGCCCCAGAATTCACGGGCAAGATCTGGGAGGAACTTGCAACACTCTTCGGTTATCATATTTCCCATTCCTCTCCATATTGGCCTCAGGGAAATAGTGTCTGTGAAAGAAGCCATCGATTACTCCCAAACCAGGTAAAAACCAGAATTTTGCAAACAGGCAACGACGGTTGGCCAGCCCATGTCAAAATTGTGCAGTGGGGCCTTAACACATGCCCCAGAGACGATGGCATAACCAACCACGAGCGAGTCTTCGGGGAAGCCCTGCTCCTCCTGCCCTTCCGTCAACACCTCCAACCCCCTCCCCTACCCTCCACCACCGATCCCCTACACCATGTCAAAAGGCATCTGCACCACCTTCAATCCCAGCAAGACCTACAGCCTGACACAATCCCCTCCAACCCCTACAAACCAGGAGATTCCGTCGTCATGGCAAGTCTGCCAACTCCCAGCAAAACTTCTCCCCGATTCAACGGCCCCATCACTATCATCAAAGTCCCTTACCCCTACCAAGTCACTATTGATTACCAGGGACAGACACACACATACTGCAACAGACACGTGCGTCCCTTCCAACCCACCAACAATGACCCAACACTCAACTACGCGCTGCACACCTCCCACTGCGCACCACTCACCTCAGTGTCTTCTGAGAATCACCCCCCCCATTCATACAACTACTCCTTCTCACCCACCCCGTCTAACTCACCCACCATCACACCTCCGCCTCCTACACCCACACTTGACCCACCACCACCTTCCCCCGATTCTGATCCTTCACCAACCTCACCTCCGCCTGCATCTCTTACACCCACCCCACCTCCTCAAACCCACCACTCTCAATCACCGCCCGCTACGCCCACCACCAACACCTCACCACACCACCTAGCACCAACTCCCACCTTCACCGCCATGGAAACAACCACCACCACCACCGTACCGCCACGACTCCCCCCACACCCCACCCGCACCCCCCCATGCACCACCTCACCTACTAACTCCCCATGTGCACCAACTCCACCTGCCACTCACACCACCCACTCATCCACTCCTGACCACCCATTACCCACCGACCATGCTTACTACACACGACACCCCACACACCACCCACAACTGCCCCCAGCCATGACGGGACGCCACGCCACCATGTGCTACCCCACCTTCACCACCAATACCCATTCTAACCACCACTACCACCAGCTCAGGACACCTCTCCCACCCACCATCTAGATACACCCGTACACCAACACCCACCCTCCCTACTGCCCCACATTCCCCCACACATACTGCCCATACCCCCAGCACCACCCCCATCATGCACCCCCACCACCAAGCAAGGTGGAAAATTCCCAATTCCCAATTCCACAAAGGATGACGGTCCTCCCACCAAGTTCTCCCCCATAAAAAGCCCAGGACCTCATCCCTTGCCGGCATACAGCCTCTACCCCTGCACCAAGCACCACCACCAGAGATAAGAATCGACCGCATAGTATGGTGCCCTCATGACCGCCTGGCCGTCAGACTACAGGGAACCTACCAGCTCCTCCGTCACCTACGCCACACCACACAACCTTCTACGCTTCGGCTCACCCTCAACCCCCACCAGGAACCAAACACCGCAACCTACAATTGGACCTCCCTCCTCCAGCACATCACCCCAGCCCACCAGACATCCACCACCAGTCACAGGGCCGTGACTTTTTGACAGCAGAAGGTGGTAAAATACACATCTCCGCCGCTGCCGGACCAACCACCCCGCCACCCCCCAGCCCACTGCCGAGCCGCAGTCCCACCACCACCCCAGGAGGACACCACGGCAGGTCAGGTCAGGTTGAGACTGACCCAGAGCGAGAAGGGGGCCGGGGCGCCCCTACCTTGAGTCCCTCTTCTGCTCAACCAACCCGACAACAACCATACAGAAATGAGAGACGATCCTGCTAGCTGAGCAGCCTTCACCAGATTCTGGGTGGGACTGCTCCAGATACAGTCCCAAACAACACCGCGGTCATGGCCACAGTACGTACCTCAGAGGGAGCAGCCACAGTACGACCCTCAATTGTTCCCCCTTGTAGCGTCACCAACAACGGCCACAGTACACGTGGGGGAAGGAGTTGCCACAGTACACCCTTCAGATACAGCCACATCTGAGGACAGCCTCAGAGCATTAGCTATTGAGTGTGCTCTGACTGGCAAAGGCAGGAGGAGTGGAGCCACGACAGCAGCCACAGTATCTGTCGGGTAAGGAGCAGCCACAGTACGCCCCTCATCCACCTCCTCCTCCTCCTACGGGAGTAACACCACGGTCACGGCCACAGTACCTACTAGGGAGGGAGCGGCCACAGTACACCCCTCAGTTACTTCCCGATGGGCAGGCAGAGCTGCGACAACGGCCACAGTATGTGTTGGGGAGGGAGCGGCCACAGTACGCCCCTCATCTGCCTCTTCCTCCTTCGGGAGCAGCACCGTGGTCACGGCAACAGTACATACCGGGGAAGGAGCAGCCACAGTACATCCTTCAGCTGCTACCGTTAGGGACTGCAGAATCGCCACAACGGCCACAGTACGTGTGGGGGAAGCAGCTGCCACAGTACGCCCTTCATCCGCAGTCTCTAGGGTTCTCCTGGAGGAGAGGGTCCCTTGTGCGGCCTACTCACAACCTCTCAGCTGCGTGGGATGCCCTTCCCTCTCTCCCTCCAGGTGTGGTTCCCCGGAGGTGCTGCCATTCCAAGAGTGGTGGTGAGGTCCTGTCCCAGTCCTACAGCCGACCCCTGGATGACGCAGGCCCCTGACAGATGCCCGACAGAAGAGGTGCCGCAGTCTACTCCTGAAGGCGCCCCGCTCTGTAGGCGACCGTAGCACCCGGTCTCCCAGGGCCAGTCAGCAGGCCCCAGAGGAGAGCTGCTCGGGCCCCACTCTCTGTTGACCCTCTGCCCGGAGTAAGAGGCGACAGGCCCGCCTACTGAAGCTGTTCGAACCCAGACCCGGGGGCCACCTACCAGGTCCAGGCCCCCAGACAGGAGAGCCTCCCTGCACCCCACCGACGAGGCCCCAGCACGAGGGCCATCTATCAGGTCGAGGCCCCCAGACGGGAGGGCTTCCCTGCACCCCACTGACGATGCAGGTCCGGGCAGTGACGCCCCTGCGGGTCGTACATTGCCTCCTGCAGGAGGGCTCACTAGAAGGGCCCCCTCCCATGCCCGGGCGCCACCTCTGTTAGCCCAGGAACCATGGGCATAGTGGCGACTTCAACGCACCTCCTGAGTCATGCCTAAGTCTAAGCAAAGAGATGAAAGTAAAAGTAACAGTGGAACCGTGAGAACATAATATAAAGTGACGAACAGTGTATACCAATACAAGGGCAGAAATCAAGGGTCAGTAAGCACGAATCGTAAGACAATTGTGATATATAGAAATGCCGTGTCTATACTAGTGGCGCCCCAAAAAAGACCAAGACCAGCCAGCAGAGACAAAATCAGTGAAACAGTGTCGCCGCGGCTAAGTGACAAGTCTGTGTGCCGCGGCTCGCGCCATATCAAGTGTATAGTAATATTGACCAACCTGATCCTTTATTCCATTCACATAATAGTGCATCCAGTTAAGAACATTAAATGACAGTTATGCCTAAAAGCTGACACCTCTGCCGTGCTCTAGTGACTGACAATATCTGTATAAGCGACCACCATTATATTCTGCCCTCGACATCACTGTTGTGTTTGTGTACACTTTGTATCTGAAAACCAACTCTGTCACCCTGTCCATTCTGTATCCAGTGTCCCTTTGTTTTTGTATTGTAAGGTGTGTTGAATTAAGACAATAGATATGTTAAGGTATACTGCCGAGTTTTTATGCCATGTTCCTTTGTTGGCGCTTTACTTCCGGTCCGGAAAGAGGACCCCGCTCAGTCGCGGGCGTTTTTAGGACGAGAGGTCGGACTAAAAACACCCTGCATAACAGTTATGTCTTAAGCAAAGCAGTACTTCTTATGCTAAAAAACAAGGTAAACAAAACCTAGACCACTGACATGGAGAATAACAACTGTTATGCTGGGTGTTTTTTGTCCGACCTCTTATCCTAAAAACGCCCGCGACTGAGCGGGATCCTTTTTCTAGACTGGAGTAAAGCACCCACAAAGGAACAGCTAGGGCATAAAAACTCGGCAGTATACCTTAGCACATCTATTGTCTTAATTCGAACTCCTTACAATACAAGAATAAAGATACACTGGATATAGAATTAACAGGGTGACAGAGTTGTTATTACAGGTATAATGTGCCCACAAGCACAATAATGATGTCGGGGGCAAAATACAACTACATCAACATACATAGATATTACAAGTCATTAGGGCACAGTGTACAGTAGGTGTTGGAGCTAAGGCACAATTGTCATTTAATATACTTGACAGGATATACTATACGTGGATGGAATGAAGTGTCAGGTTGGTCAGTATTACTATACACATTACATGGGCACAATGGCTGTACCTGAATCGCGGGACACGGGAATGTCACTTAGCCGCGGCGACACTGTTTACTGGTTCTATCTTTACTGACTGGTCTTAGATAATCTCGGGACGCCACTGATACGTTTCCCTGGTTCCGTAGGGCTTGGGTATAGACACAGTACTTTGGTATATCACATTCGTCTCGCTATCCGTGTTCCCTGACCGTTGGTTTCTGCCTTTGTATTTATATGCACTGATCATCAATTTATATTATATTGTTACTGTTTTACTGTCGCTTTCACTACTGTCACATTCACTTAGTTTCTGACACGACTTGAGAGGTGGGGGATGTCGTCACTAGGCCACTTGTTCCTGGGGTTAGCGGAGGTGGCGCCCGGCCGTGGGAGGGGGCCCCTCGGGAGAGCTCTCCTGCAGGAGACAATGCACAGCTCTCGGGGGTGTCACCGCCCGGGCCTGTTTCGTAACTGGGGTGCAGGGAGGCCCTTCTGTCTGGGGGCCTCGACCTGATAGGAGGCCCTTCGGACTGGGGCCAAACAGCTTCAGGAGGCTGGCCTGCCACCTTTTACTCCAGGTGGAGGGCCGACGGGGAGTGGGGCCTGAGCGGACCCGCCTTGGGGTCCGCTGGCTGGCCCTGGGAGGCCAGTTGCTGCAGTTGCCTACAGAGCGGTGCGCCGTCAGGAACAGACTGCGGCACCTCTTCTGCCGGGCGTTCATCAGGGGCCGGCGTCATCCAGGGACCGGCTGCAGGGCAGGAACAGGACCTCGCCACCACTCCTGGAATGGCAGCACCTCCAGGGAACCACACCTTGAGGGAGAGAACAAAGGGCAACCCACGCAGCCAAGAGGTAGTGAGCCGGCCACGCAAGGGACCTTCTCCTCCGGCAGAACCCTCGAGATAGCAGACAAAGGGCATATGGTGGCCACTCCTTCCCCAACACGTACGGTAGCCGTTGTTTCAGTTCCACAGTCTCTACGAGCAGCAGCAGAAAGACGTACAGTGGCCGTTCCTTCCCCGGTACGTAAGGTGGCCGTTACCGTGGTACTGCTCCTGAAGGAGGAAGAGGCAGATGAGGGACGTACTGTGGCTGTTCCCTCCCTGACAAGTACAGTGGCTGTTGTCACGGCTCTGCCTGCCCAACGGGAAGCAGCTGAGGGGCGTATGGTGGCCGCTCCCTCCCCAGTACGTACGGTGGCCGTTACCGCAGAGCTACTCCCGTAGAAGGAGGAGGTGGATGAGGGACATACAGTGGCCGTTCCCTCCCCGACACGTATGGTGGCTGTTGTCATGGTTCAACTCCTCCTGCCTTTGCCTGTCGATGTGTGCTCAATAGCTAGCACACTGAGGCCGTCTCCAGATGTGGCTGTAGCTGAGGGGCGTACGGTGGCCGTTACCACGGAGCTACAGGGGGAAGCAACTGAGCGGCGTACGGTGGACGCTCCCTCCCTGGTACGTACAATGGCCATTACCATGGTGTTGCTTGGGACTGTATCTGGAGCAGTCCCACCCTGATCCTGGTGAGGGCTGCTCTGTCCGTGAGGTCATCTCTCATTCCTGCGTTGTTGCAGTTGCGTAGGTTGAAGGGAAGAGGGACTCACGGTAGGGGAGCCCTGGCACCCTTCTCACTCTGGGCCAGTCTCTCACTGACCTGGCCCGCCGTGATGTCCTCCTGGGGTGGGGGTAGGGCTGTGGGTCTGTAGCGGGGTGGGGGGTCCGGCGGCGGAGGCACGTATTTTAACAACAAATGCTGGCCTGCCAACTACTTATCTGTTGGCAAGCTCATTTTACGCTCCAGGCAAGTCATCAGAAATACGAAACCTCTATAATGAAGTTCCACAGGGCTATGTTGTTTCACTCAAACTTTTCAACCTTCACAGTGCATGCATGATATTCCTACACCCAACTGAACACAAACATTGTCTCATGTGCAGATAGTATTACCACAACAACCACAACACAATGCATTCACAGCCTGTACACTGCAACAAGACTACTTCAGCACACTTCAGGCATGTGTTGAGGACAAAAGGCTGACAATCACTTCAGCCAAATGCACCTCTACATTCGTCACCAGCAACAATCTCAAGCACAGCTAGCCCCCTAACATCACACTTAACAATGTACCTGTGCCACACACACCCTCCACTAAGATCCTTCGGTTACATACAAAACTAGGTTCATCTTCAAGTATCACATACAAGACATCAAGAGGTGGTGCTCCCCTATACTCAATGCACTCCACACAAATACAGGGACAGACTTTAGGCAACAAAAAAGTAACATTCTTCCAACACTACAAACAGTATATTAGATAAATGCCTCTCCAGCATAGGCACTAATCCTATCTTACAACCACTACAGCACCATGCTGACAATACGGAGGAATGCTGTATGCATCATCACCAGCTGCACAAAAACCATTCTCATAGCTCACTTACCCTCTTAAACCAAAGTCCTCTCTGTTAAAGAATTTATTGATTAGATAGATACACAATTCTATGCAGCAGCCTGCGCTAAAACACAGCAGCCCTGTCACTAGCCTATATGACCGAGCCATGTAATGTGACTAGAGGCATAACGCAATAACCAAACAAAAGTTGCCAGACCCTATTCAATAACATCTCCCTTCCAGACCCTGGAACTATTGCAATGAAACAATACATATATACTGTACTGTATTTATTTTATGCACAGGGTAATACATCACTTCAATCAGGATGCTACAAACCCCACGTCAACATCCACCCATCTGATTTCACCTAGCTAGGCATAAATTAACACATCACACAGTCCTCCTCAGTTATCAGCTTAAACTTAGGTTGGGTGGAATCACAGTTGACACATGCCACTGCTGCAGAAAGGACACACATAACTTAACCCACATCATGGAGCATTGCACAGCACATGCCACACTATGAGACAGACATGCCATCAACTGTGCAGGCACCTATGGGATGACCCCATGGGGTCAGTTGTTTATATGCAATTGACAGGTCTGCTGGTTCAGGTAAGACCGGGGTCGAGCAACACTAATAACAATACAGGTATTATATAAGTATTATTGTTATGCTGGGTGTTTTTAGTCCGACCTCTCATCCTAAAAAAGCCCGCGATTGAGCGAGGTCCTCTTTCTAGACCGGAAGTAAAGCAGTCACAAAGGAACAGGGCATAAAAACTCGGCAGTATACCTTAACACATCTATTGTCTTAATTCGAACTCCTTACAGTACAAGAACACAGATACACTGGATACAGAATGGACAGGGTGACAGAGTTGTTATTACAGGTATAATGTGCCCACAAGCACAGTAATGATATCAGGGGCAAAATACAACTAT
The DNA here is from genome assembly GCF_032717465.1 of Coenobita brevimanus. NCBI lineage: Eukaryota > Metazoa > Arthropoda > Malacostraca > Decapoda > Coenobitidae > Coenobita > Coenobita brevimanus. Next base: position 17,056,884 of record NC_137038.1, read on the forward strand.
ATCAACATACATAGATATTACAAGTCATTAGGGCACAGTGTAGGTGTTGGAGTTAAGGCACAATTATCATTTAATATACTCGACAGGATATACTATACGTGAATAGAGTGAAGGGTCAGATTGGTCGGTATTACTATACACAAGGGCACGATGGCTGTACCCGAGTCACGGCACACGGGCATATCACTTAGCCGTGGCGACACTGTTTAATGGTCCTGTCTTTACTGGCTGGTCTTAGTTAATCTCGGGGCGCCACTGATATGTTTCTCTGGTTCCGTAGGGCCTGGAGTATGGACACAGTACTTTGAAGTATCACATTTGCCTCGCTATTTGTGTTCACTGACCCTTGGTTTCTGCCCTTGTGTTTATATGCACTGATCATCACTTTATATTATATTGTTACCATTTTACTGCCACTTTCACTTGAGTCACATTCACTTAGTTTCTGACACAACTTGAGAGGTGAGGGATGTCGTCACTAGGCCACTTGTTCCTGGGGTTAGTGGAGGTGGCACCCTGACGTGAGAGGGGGCCCCTCAGGAGAGCTCTCCCGCAGGAGACAATGCACAGCTCTCAGAGGCATCACTGCCCAGGCCTGTTTCATAGCTGGGGTGCAGGGAGGCCCTCCCGTCTGGGGGCCTCGACCTGATAGGTGGCCCTCGGGACTGGGGCCAAACAACTTCAGGAGGCCGGCCTGCTGCCAGTTACTCCTGGGGGAGGGCCGACTAGGAATGGGGCCTGAGCAGTCCTGCTTTGGGGTCCACTGACTGGCCCTGGGAGGTTGAGTGCTGCAGTCGCCTACAGAGCAGGGCGCCGTCAGGAACAGACTGCAGCACCTCTTCTGTTGGGCGTCCGTCAGCAGCCGGCATCGTCCAGGGATCGGCTGCAGGGCAGGAACAGGACCTCGCCACCACTCCTGGAATGGCAGCATCTCCGGGGAACCACATCTGGAGGGAAAGAGTAAAGGGCGTCCCATGCAGCCGAGAGGCAGTGAGCCGGCCGTGTAAAGGACCTTCCCCTCTGGGAGAACCTTCGAGATTGCAGACGAAGGGCGTACGGTGGCTGCTCCTTTCCCCACATGTACGGTGGCTGTTGTGGCGGTTCCACAGTCTCTAAGGGCAGCAACAGAAGGACCTATGGTGGCCATTCCTTCCCCAGTACATACTGTGGCCATTACCGCGGTGCTGTTCCCGAAGGAGGAAGAGGCAGATGAGGGACATACAGTCGCCGTTCCCTACCCAACAAGTACAGTGGCCGTTGTCGCAGCTCTGCCTGCCCAACGGGAAGCAGCTGAGGGGCGTACTATGGCTGCTCCCTCCCTGGTATGTACGGTGGCCATTAGCGTGGTGCTACTCCCATAGGAGGAGGAGGTGGATGAGGGACGTACGGTGGCCGTTCCCTCCCCGACACGTATGGTGGCCGTTGTCGTGGTTCCACTCCTGCTTTTACCAGTCGGTGTGTGCTCAATAGCTAGCGCACCGAGGTGGTCTCCAGATGTGGCTGTAGCTGAGAGGCGTATGGTGGCCACTCACTCCCCAGTACGTCCAGTGGCCATTACCGCAGCGCTACGGGGGAAGCAACTTAGGGACATACGGTGGCCACTCCCTCCCTGGTACATACGATGGCTGTTACTGCAGTGTTGCTTGGGACTGCATCTGGAGCAGTGCCACCTCAAACCTGGTGAGGGCTGCTCCGTCCATGAGGTCGTCTCTCATTCCTGCATTGTCGCCGATGGGTAGGTTGAGAGGAAGAGGGACTCAAGGTAGGGGCTCCCCGGCACCCTTCTCGCTCTGGGCCAATCTTGCACTGACCTGGCTCGCCGTGGTGTCCTCCTGGGGTGGGGATAGGGCTGTGGCTCCGCAGCGGGGTGGGGGGTGGCGGGGTGGGGGGTCCGGCGGCGGATGCGCGTATTTTAATTATCTTAACCTTTTTACATATATTAACAACAGAAGTACAGTCCTCCCTTCTATAACGTGGCTAATACATACTGACAACATGCCACGCTATACTTTTCTGCATTATACATTCCATATGTTTCCTGTATAAACGGCTTACCTAGATTAGACATTTTTCAAAGTCACCCTTTTCACTCCAAATCCCACCCAAACCCTCCAAAAAACACCCTACTGACATTCACTTTGGTACTCATGCACAGGAAGTTATTAAAAATACATAAGAAAGGTTCCTAGACATTAATAAAAAAAAGTTTAGGTCACTAACTTCACTGGCTCTGCTGGCCACAGTGCTGGTAACAATGCTCTGTACCAGACGAAGGCATGAGGCAGGAGAAATGGAGTTCCCCCGAGCTAAGCCCTGTATTGGACTATATAGCCCCGCTAGGGTTACAGGAGCGAGCTACCACTCCCAGCACGGCAGCCCGGGCGAGGCTCGAACTCGCAATAGGCATGAGGCAGGAGACCACCAAAAAACAATGGAGGATGCCCCCAGTGGCAATAGGGGGTTCATATGGATCTGATGTCATCTGACCAGTCACAGCGCACCGCTCGCCTGACGTCATCATGCACGACATTTGACTTTTGGCAGGCCGTCTGAGCTCCGACCCCTGACAACTCGCTGCTGTTTATCTGTTTGTGACCGCAGTATATATTTTCTGGTCACACCATAGGTGACGACGTAAGTACAAATCCGTGTTATACGATACTGTGTGTTATGCTGGGTGTTTTTAGTCCGACCTTTCGTCCTAAAAACGCCTGCGACTGAGCGGGGTCCTCTTTCCGGACCAGAAGTAAGCACTCATTAAAGAACAAGGCATAAAAACTCGGTAGTATACCTTAGCACATCTATTGTCTTAATTCTAACTCCTTACAATACAGAACGAAGAGACACTGGATACAGAATGGGCAGGGTGACAGAGTTACTATAAAATGTACACAACACAGTGAAGTAGTTAAGGGCAAATATAAGTATTTCAACATACATGGATATTACAAATCACTCAGGGCTCAGTGTAGTGGCTAGAACTAAGACACACTTGTCTTTTAATACGCTCGACTGGATATACTAGACGTGGGTGGAATGAAGAGTTAGATTGGTTGACACTACTATACACATTACAGGGCACGGGCCGCGGCACTCGGGAATGTCACTTAGCCGCGGCGACACTGTTTTAATAGTTCTGTCTTTACTGGCTGGTCTCAGTTTACCTCAGGGCGCCACTGGTTTACACACGGTACTCTAGTATATCACAGTCCCCTTGGTATTCGTGTTTACTGACCCTTGTTCTCTGCCCTGGTGTTTATATTCACTGATGGTCACTTTATACTATATTGTCACTGTTCTACTAGCACTTCCCCTTTGTGCTTGTACTCACTGATTGTCACTTTATATTACGTTGTTACTGTTCTACGATCACTTTCACTACTGTCCATTCACTTAGTCTCTGATACGACTGGAGGAGTTACGGCCGTCGGCACTACACCACTTGTCCCTGGGGTCAGTGGAGGTGGTGGCCAGGCGTGGGAGGGGGCCCCTCCAGAGAGCTCTCCTGCAGGAGACAATATACGGCTCTTGGGGGCGTCACTGCCCGGGCCTGCTTCGTAGCTGGGGTGCAGGGAGGGTCTACCGTCTGGGGGCCTCGATCTGGTAGGTGGCTCTCGGGGCTGGGGGCCAAACAACTTCAGGAGGCGGGCCTGACGCTTTTTTACTCTGGGCAGAGAGCCCGCGGGGAGTGAGGCCTGAGTGGTCCTGCCTTGGGGCCTGCTGGCTGGCCCTGGGAGGCTGGATGCTGCGGTCACCTACAGAGCGGGACGCCGTCAGGAGTAGACTGCGGCACCTCTCCTCTCGGGTGTCCGTCGGGGGCTGGCATCATCTAGGGGTCAGCTGCAGGGCAGGGACAGGACCTCGCCACCACTCCAGTAACTGCAGCACCTCCGGGGAACCACACCTGGAGGAAGAGAGTAAAGGGTGTCCCGTGCAGCCGAGAGGTAGTGAGCCGGCTGCGCAATGGACCTTCTCCTCCGGGAGAACCCTAGAGACTGCAGATGAAGGGTGTACGGTGGCCATTCCTTCCCCTACACATACGGTGGCCGTTGTGATGGTTCCACAGTCTCTGAGAGTAGCAGCAGAAGGACTTATGGTGGCCGTTCCTTCCCCCACACAGACGGTGGCCGTTGTGGCGGTGCTGCTCCCGAAGGCGGAAGAGGCAGATAAGGGATGTATGGTGGCCGTTCCCTCTCCGACATGTACGGTGGCCATTGTTGCGTTTCTGCCCACCCAACAGGAAGTAGCTGAGGGGTGTACGGTGGCAGCTCCCTCCCCGGTACGTATGGTGGCCGTTGTCGCGGTCCCACTCCTCCTGCCTTTGCCTGTCTGTGTGTGCTCAATAGCTAGCATGCCGAGGCTATCTCTAGATGTGGCTGTAGCTGAGGGGCGTACAGTGGCTGCTCCCTCCCCCACACGGATGGTGACCGTTGTGGCAGTGCTACAGGGGGAAACAACTGAGGGGTGTACAGTGGCCGCTCCCTCCCCAGTACGTACGGTAGCCTCTCCCTCCCCCACACGGATGGTGACTGTTGTGGCGGTGCTACAGGGGGAAACAACTGAGGGGCGTACAGTGGTCGCTCCCTCCCCAGTACTTATGGTGGCCGTTACCGCAGTGTTGCTTGGGACTGTACCTGGAGCAGTCCCACCCCCAACCTGGCGAGGGCTGCTCCGTCCGTAAGGTTATCTCCCATTCCTGCATTGTCGTTGTCGGGTGGGTTGAGGGAGAGAGGGACTTAAGGTAGGGGCGCCCCCACGCCCTTCTTGCTCTGGGCCAAACCCGCAGTGAATTGGCTGCGGTGGTGTCCTCCTGGGGTGGGGGCAGGGCTGTGGCTCCTCGGCGGGGTGGGGGGGCCCGGCAGCAGATGCGCGTATTTCACCACCAAATATCATAGAGATCAGATGAACACATTTCCTCTGGTTTCCCATTTCTCGCGTCTCTTATTTTACATGTATTGTAATGCCAAGTTTTGGAAAGTATTAAGAATATATGGAGTAGATGGGAAGTTGTTGAATGCTGTGAAGAGTATGTATGATGGTGATAAGGCTGCAGTGCGTGTGGATGGTGAACTAAGTGAATTTTTCTCTTTGAAGGTTGGGTTGAAACAGGGATGCGTCATGTCCTCATGGTTGTTCAATCTGTACATGGATGGGGTAATAAAAGAGGTACAAGGTAGGGTAGTGGATGTTGAAGTGGCCCTGGTGAGAGAGGATAGTGTTTGGAAACTCCCTGTACTGTTGTTTGCAGATGATACTGTGTTGTTGAGTGAAGACGAAGGGGAGCTGCTGTAATGTTAAGATTTTTAATCTTACCGATGTTACCAGCGTAATGGTGGCTTTTATTTGTCCCACCGTTATTGTTCATCAGTGTAACGCCAGGTATTTTATCCCACCGGTTGATACCAGTGTAATGGTCCGGAATTTATGGATTTCCCACCGTTGTTGTTTCTGTTCAACTTACTCGTTGATAATACAAATGGTACTCGACTTAGTTTCCCCTCAATGACTGATAGAATATTCACCTCAGTAAAGACAAAAGGGGGGGGGTTTGACTTGGTATGATAAAGGTTAATTGTTTAAGCTAGTTTTGGTAGCGTTTGTAGTTTTGGCAGAGTCGAGAATAAGTCAGTACCACGTGTGTTCGTCGTTCCCAAAGCGGAGGAATCTTGAACTGGAAGGGGAGTGTGTTATGCGTGAGAGGACATAATTCCCATGATTGGGTATAAAAATGACATATACTTTACTCTACTTTAATAATTCTATACTAGTTATCAACAGACATTTTTAATTACGTGACCTTTAGTCATATGGAAAAGGATTGTAAATTCAAACCATGGTTTGGACGAACATAACAAATGGAATATTCAAGTGATTTCTGAGGTCATCATACCTCACTCTTTATTGTCGGTTATTCTTGGGCTCGTCAATAGCCTCAAGACTGGGACATTTATTGACTTGAGTTGTCTTTTCGGGCTGGCATAGCCTCGAACCAAGAAAAATAATCACTCGTGTTCTATTTCGTCCGTGTAGTATAATCTCATCATGCAATTCACTATAATTCACAATCACTATCAATTCATAATAATTAACAATTCATAATCATCATTAATGCATAATCACCAAAAATACATAATCACTCTGGCTTGTTTAGCCTCGAGGAACAACTCAAAAATCACATTTTTGCAACAACCACTAGGTTCCCTTCAACGCTCCCAATTTTCTAACATATTAATATAAGAGAAAGAAAACGGTTGATGAGTTTGAACTTCGCCTTTCCGTTACATGATCACATCACTTTTCAAATTTCTATACCTTATCTACATAAAAAATAAAGTTCACCTGATAGATTAATAATGCCATTTCTACTACATTCAGTTTATAAATAATTCATGGGTAGTGTAAGTGTGTATGTAAGACGAGTCTTTGGGCAATACCACGAGATGGCCTTGTGCACACCCCGACGTCACGGTGTCTGTGAACTGAACCAACGTCTGTTATACACGATGTCTGAGCAGCAAGTCTCTACGTTAAGCTTTTAACAACATTACTTCATATGGTTCACGACAAGTAAGGATTAAACAAGAAAAAGGGGGGAAAGGAGGAATGTGTACACCTCACCTGAACCAACGTCTGTTATACACGATGTCTGAGCAGCGAGTGGGGCCTCTCGGGCACCAAGGGACGCCAGTCACGCCACTGCCAAATCAGATGAGATTGTGTTTTTGCGGTATGGTGGGTTTTAATTCTCTTCACTATTTATATAGTAGTGTACACATGACGTTAGGACTTTTGATTGAATTGGGGAAAATTTAGGATTCAATCCTTACTTAATTTAAATACTGAATTTACCACCATCCCGCTTTGAGTTTGGGGTAGCTTATGCCATCTAGTGACTGCTAAGGCAAGCGGGACTATTTGATCCTCACAAATGACATTATGTTGGCCTTTTTGACTATTAATCTTACATATTTGTGTTCTAGCAGCTTCATTAGTAAGCATTTCACAACTAGCATACGGAAAGAATTGCATACCCATTATTATTCTGTTTAAGGTTTAAACTTGGCGCCCAACAACGACGCACAAACAAGGGGAAAGGTCGCACACATCTGTTATTCATTACTCTACCAGGTGGAGGAATTACCATAGCTCAACACTCACAATTACATCACCCATGCATAGATACAGAGATGTATACATATAAAAATAAAGTTAACCCTACATCGATCATTAACACATGAACTACTACTTAGGACAGGAATTTATAGACTAGTATTCAGATTACACCCTATCTAACTTAGAAATTACAGTACCCCTAAACACATACATGAATACTAAATTTGCGGCACTACACTACAAGGCTTGGTGGATGAGTTTGGGAGAGTGTGTAAGAAACGGAATCTAGAGGTGAATATAGGGAAGAGTAAAGTGATGGTCTTTGAGAGAGGTGAAGTCAGTGAATGTACAACGAGGTTGGATGGTGAGGAATTGGAAAATGTGAGTACGTTTAAGTACTTGGGTAGTGTGATGAGTAAGGATGGAGGTTTGGAAGGTGAAGTGCTTGAAAAGGTACAGCAGGGAAGAAAGATTGCTGGTTCTTTGAAAGCAGTGATAAGAAACAGGGAAGTGAGCATAGAAGTGAAAAAATTACTACATGACAGTATTGTGATACCAACTCTAACGTATGGAAGTGAAGCTTGGACGTTGTTGGAAAGACACAAGTCAAGAGTGAGAGCAGTGGAAATGGGTTATTTAAGAGGAGCCTGTGGAGTCACATGGAGAGACAGGCTGACGAATGAGGATATAAAGGACCGCTGTGGTGTGGATGTGGATGTGATAGGAAGCGTTATGAGGAACACACTGAGGTGGTTTGGCCATGTGGAGAGGATGGAGGGTGAAAGACTGACGAAGAGAGTGTATGTAGTGAGGTGGAGGGGGGAAGAGGGAGGGGGAGGCCGAGGATGAGATGGAGGGATGGGGTGGAGAGGTATATGAGAGAGGGGGGTGTGAGTTGGGAGCAGGGCAGTGAAATGGCGGGGGACAGGGCGACGTGGAGGCGTTTTGTTTGTGGCCACCCCAAATGGGATTGAGGCGTCTGGCAATAGATAGATAGACAGATAGTAATGCTAGGTGTTTTGGGTTCGGTTTCCCGTTCCTTAAACGCCTAACGTGTAGCGGGGTTCTCTTTCGAGACTGGGGCTTAGGACAAATAAGAGAGAGGCACGACACAAAAACTCCAGGCAATAACCTTACACGTGTATTACTCAGTCAGACAGGGGAAACAGCAGATGTTACAGACACAATATACTGTGCAATTATAAACACTTATATCTAGATAATGTAAATAGTATCTTGCAGGATACTGTTAGAGAATACGGGGAAATAACACTCGAGGCAGAGTATTCTGAATTAATACAGTCCAAGGTTTCTGTAATGCTAGGTGTTTTAGGTTCGGCTTCCCGTACTTAAAGCACCTAACGTGTAGCGGGGTCCTCTTTCGAGACCGGGGCTTAGACAAATAGGAGAGAGGCAGGACACAAAAACTCAGGCAATAACCTTACACGTGTATTACTCAGTCAGACAAGGGGAATCAGCAGATGTTACAGACACAATATACTGGGTGATTATAAACTCTTATAGCTAGATAGAGGTATTAGTATCTTGCAGGATACTGTTAGAGAATACAGTGAAAACACTCGATGTGGAGTATTCTGGATTAGTATAATCCGAGGTCTCTAAGTGCGTGGAGAGGTTAGAGATGTTTCTCACTAGAGTGGGGAGGGTGTGAGGCACTGGGGTCTAATTATGATTATGGTGGTATGATGCGGAGTTTACTGGTAGCGTGTTTATTTGATTATTTTCCACTTGCAAGGGAATTTTGAATAATTATTGTTACAAACTCCACGGCTTTGGTGTTTATCTTATTACTGTATGGTGATTGCACTGTGTCGGTCTTTCTTACTAACACTTGGGTCTTTTATTGTGAATTCACTGTTCCGCCTTGTCACTGTTAGACCATTATCATTTCATTGTGTCTATTCTGCTTACTGACACTTCGGCCAGTTGCTATCAACTCACTGTTCTGTCTCGTCACTGTTTTACCACTATCATTTCAGTCACTGTCGCTGTGGTTCATCTGGTGGCGAGGGTGGGGCGGAGGGGCCACCCAGCTTCGTTACTGCCGGGGCCGGGGCGCCGCCTGGGGAAGCTGTGCTCAGGGGATACTGGATTACACGTGGGGGTTTCTGCTCTCGTCCGGGGCTATGATGGCTAAGGGGCCTGTACTCTCCAGGCTGGGGACAGGAGTCTGGCCCTCAGGGCTGGACCGAACAACTGCATGAATCAGTCGTTCTGGCTCCTGACGGAGGGAGAGGTCTTCCGTTGTCAGGGTGTAGGGAGTTCCCACCCGGGCATTCTGGGAGGGGTCTGGGTTTCCTGAGGACTGCTGTCCCCAGGGCAGGGTGATGCCAACAGGGAGGGGCTGCGTCACTGGTCTGTGTCGGGGTCCGTCAGGTGGGTCTCCTCCAGAGCCAGTCATAGGGAGCAGAGGCCGGGGGAGGCTATAGGGCCTCTCCAATACTCCTCTATGCCCTCTGCGTCGAGGGCCGGGGAACTGGTGTCAAGCTGGGGTGGCAAGGCGGCTCTCGGCCACTTCCGGCCATAGGGCCCGGCTACTGGCCGTGGCTTCCCAGGGGCACGGCTACAGGCCGCCAAGGCCCGGTTACTAGCTGTGGCCTGAGAGGGCGAGTAACTGCCAGCAAACCCAAGGGCACCTACGGAGCAGCTACAGGCCATCTGACGAAGGTGGGAGCGGCTACAGGCCGACTCCTGCAGGAGGGGTGTAGAGCGGCTACAGGCCGACTCCTTCAGGAGGGGTTTGGAGCGGCTACCGGCCGTCTCAAGAGGAACACCTTCAGAGCGGCTACAGGCCATCTGACGAAGGCTGGAGCAGCTACAGGCCATCTCCTCATTACCCTCAGAGCGGCTACCGGCCATCTCCTTATGAGGGGCGAGCGGCTACAGGCCGTCTCTGGGAGAATGCCTTTGGAGCGGCTACAGGCCGTCTGACGAAGGTGGGAGCGGCTGCAGGCCGACTCCTGCAAGAGTACTTTGGAGCGGCTACCGGCCATCTCCAGAAGGACACCTTTTTGGCGACGGCAGGAACGGCTACTGGCCGTCTCTGGTTACCCTCAGGTCGGATACTGGCCAATTCCTTAGCAAGGGGCGAACGGCTACTGGCCGTCTCAAAAAAGAAGACACCTTCTTGGCGAAGGTGGGAGCAGCTACTGGCCGTCTCAAGAAAGAAGACACCTTCTTGGCGAAGGTGGAAGCAGCTACTGCCGTCTCCTTATGAGTGCTGGCATGAGCTGGACAGACAGCTCCACCCCTTAGCTGCTTTGTGGAAGCTCGCCCGGAAGGTAGTGCAGTATTCCTGCTATGGCAATGGCGGGCGGGCTCATGGGTCATAGGGGAGCAAGGCCTGGGCTGACTTTGGCTGTTGTCGCACCGAATCTCAGTGCGCTGTTGCTGCACCTCCGTGGGCTCCTTGTGGGGGTGTCCGGGAGTTCGCGGGGGCACTATGCTGTATTCCTTGTGAGGGTGGCTGGATGTTCCAGTGGCACTATGCTGCATTTCAGATTCTAAGCGCGTGGAGAGGTTAGAGATGATTCTCACTAGGGGAGGGTGTAAGGCAATGGGGGTCTGATTGTGATTATGGTAGTATGAGGTGGAGTTTACTGGTAGCATGTTCACTTTGTTATTTTCTGCTTGTAAGGGACTTTTGGCTAATTATTATTACAAACTCCACGGCTTGGTGTTTCTCTTACTTCTGTATGATGATTACACTGTGTCGGTCTCTCTTACTAGCACTTAGGTTCGTGATTAACAAGTCACTGTTCCGCCTCGTCACTGTTAGACCATTATCATTCCAATGTGTCTATTCTGCTTACTAACACTTGGTTCTATTACTATTAATTCACTGTTCTGCCTCGTCACTGTTTTACTACTATAATGGCACAGTCACTGTCACTATGGGTCGTGTGGCAGCAAGGGTGTGGCGGAGGTGCAACCCGGCTTTACTTCTGCCAGGGCTGCGGCACTGCCAGGGGAGGCCGTGCCAAGGGGGCACGGGATCACACGCAGAGGCATCTGCTCTCATCCGGGGATGCAGGTGGTGAAGGGGCCTGTACTCTCCGGGCTGGGGACAGAAGTGTGGCCCTCAGGACTGGGGCTGAACAACTGCCTGAACCATTTGTTCAGGCTCCTGACAGAGGTGGCGGTCCTCCGCCGTCGAGGCGTAAGGCGTTCCCGCCCGGGCGTTCTAGGGAGGGTCTGGGGTTCCCAAGAGCTGCAGTCCCCTGGGCTGGGCTACTCCGACAGAGAGGGGCTGCAGCACAAGTCTGCGTTGGGGTCCATCAGGTGGGTCTCCTCCAGAGCCAGTTGTAGGGAGCAGAGGCCGGGGGAAGCTATAGGCCCTCTCCAATACTCCTCTATGCTCTCTGCATCAGGGGTCGGGGAACTGGTGTCAAGCTGGGGCAGCAGGGTGGCTCTCTGCTGCTTCCAGCCATGGGGCCCAGCTACTGGCCGTGGCTTCCCAGGGGTGTGGCTACAAGGCACCAAGGCCCGGCTACTGGCCGTGGCCTGAGAAGGTGAGTAACTGCCAGCAAACCCAGGGGCACCTTCGGAGCAGCTACCAGCTGTCTGATGAAGGCGGGAGTGGCTACAGGCCAACTCCGCAAGGAGGGGCGTGGAGCGGCTACTGGCCATCTGACGAAGGCAGGAGCGGCTACAGGCCTACTCCGGCAGGAGGGGTGTGGAGCAGCTACCAGCCGACTCAGGGGCAATGCCTTTGGAACAGCTACCGTCCGTCTGACAAAGGCGGGAGCGGCTACAGGCCGACTCCTTCAGGAGGGTTGTAGAGCGGCTACAGGCTGACTCAAGGGAAACACTGTTGAAGCAGCTACCAGCCATCTGACGAAGGCGGGAGCGGCTACAGGCTGATTCCAGCAGGAGGGGTGTGGAGGGGCTACAGGCCAATCAGGGGAAACACCTTCAGAGCAGCTACCGGCCGTCTGATGAAGGCAGGAGCGGCTACAGGCCGACTCCTTCAGGAGGGCTGTAGAGTGGCTACAGGCCGACTCAGGGGAAACACCTTCAGAGCGGCTACCAGCCGTCTGACAAAGGCGGAAGCAGCTACAGGCCAACTCCTTCAGGAGGGGGTTTGGAGCGGCTATAGGCCGACTCCTTCAGGAGGGGGTTTGAAATGGCTACCTGCTGTCTCCGGAAGAACACCTTCTGACAAAGGCAGGAGCAGCTACCAGCTGGCTCCTGATTACCCTCAGGACGGCTACAGGCTATTTCCTTAGCGAGGGGCGAGTGGCTGCAGGCCCTCTCAAAGAGGAAAACACCTTCAGAGAGGCTTCTGTCCGTGTCCTGATGAAGGCAGGAGTGGTTACAGGCCGACTCCTTTGGGGTGCTGGCAGGAGCTGGACAGACAGCTCCACCCCTAAGCTGGTTGGTGGAGGCTCGCCCGGAAGGTAGTGCAGTATTCCTGCTATGGCGATGGCGGGTGGGCTCCGGGTCATAGGGGCATGCAGCCTGTGCTGACTTAGGCTGTTATTGTACCGAGTCTCGGTGCGCTGCTGCTGCTGCTCCTCCGTGGGCTCCTTGTGGGGGTGTCCGGGAGTTAATGGGGGCACTATGCTGTATTCCTTTTGGAGGGAGATGGCTGAATATTCCAGGGGGCACTATGCTGTATTCCTTTTGGAGGGAGATGGCTGAATATTCCAGGGGGCACTATGCTGTATTTCACTACCGTCCGCTGGGAAAAAGTGACGTCCCCATGACTGGAGGTGGTAGATGTGAGTATCATGGGTGGCGTAAATGGGCTGGAGATTTCTGAGGAGGACGTGCCAGGCAGTGGTGGCAGTGTTTTCATCCTGCTCTGCATCGCAGGTGAGGAAGAGGGTGGATGTGATGGTGGAGGAGCAGAGGAGGTGGTGTGGTCCTCAGACTCGGCGATTTCGTCCGAGTGAAGGTGCTCATACAGTCCGTCAGATCCTCATGGTGGTGGTTGTTGCCTGTGGTGTGGTATGGTGTTGAATTCTGGAAACAGAGGATAGGAGTCGGGTTTTGTGCTGGGGTAATGCGGCATAGTGTCTCTGGGGAGTATAGGTGGCTGGGATTTGGGCCTGATGTAGCATAAGAGTGTGAAGTTGTGGGGAAGCGGGTGGGTGGGGGAGTGGGTGTATCGGGCGGGTGGGCGTGAGAGGTGGCCAGAGTGGGTGGTGGTTGTTTTAAGGGTCGGCATGGGTGGTGAAGTGGGTGTGCAAGGAGGATGTGGGCGTGATGTGCGTGTGGTTGGGCGTGGGGTGGTTGAGGTGGGGTGTGGGGAGTTAGGAGTGGGAGTGCGGTGAGTTGGAGGAGGCGGCGGTGGATGAGGATGGTGGTGGAGGTGTGTGGGCGTGGGCAGGACACGTGGCACTGGGCGTGGGGGATGGGGTGGCAGGAAGAGGCGGAGTGGGGGAGCGGCGGGGTGTTGGTGGTGCAGGTGAGTTGTCAGGTGAGGTGCGAGGTGGCACGACGGCCGGGGAGGTGGAGGGGGAGGGGGAGGGGGAGGAGGAGATGTAGCACTCGTAGGTAGGAGGGGGGGACCGTGCTGGGGTAGAAGGAGGGACGGGGTGTGGGGCTGGGGCGGTAGGGGCAGGAGCGCGGAAGGAGTGTACGTGTCGGTTTCGGAGGGTGCGAAGGGAGCCATGGTAGTCAATGGTGACTTGATAGGGGTTGGGGACGTGGGTGATGGTGTTGGGGTCCTGTGAAGCGGGGTGTGAGTTTATGAGAGGTGGGGAGTTAGGTGATCATGACAGTGTCGCCTGGTTTGTAGGGGCTGGATGCTGTGTCAGGGCTGAGGTCCAGGTTGTTTTGGAGATGTGTCAAACGGCGCTTGAGGTGGTGTAGTGGGTCCCTTGTGGGAGCGGAGGTGGGTGGTTGCAGATGATGCTGAAGGGGCATCAGGAGGAGTATCTCACCGAATATTCCCTCATATGGCGAGACTCCATCTTGTCAGGGGCAAGAGTTGATGCCCCAATGTACAATCTTTACGTGGGCAGGCCAGTCGTCGTCCTTAATGGCTTCTATTCGTATGTGGAGCTGATTCATGAGGTTACGATGGCTGCACTCGAACACTGCATTTCCCTGTGGCCAGTAGGAGGAGGAGTGGGAGATATTGTACCCGAAAATATTAGCTAGTTCCTCCCAGACTTTACCGGTGAACTCGGGCACGTTATCCGAGTGGATGATTTGGGGAATGCCACAGTAGGGGAAGACATGTCGAAGGAGGGCATCGGCTACTGCGACAGCGTGATGATCCTTTACTGGGCAGGCTACGACGAACTTTGAATACGTGTCTATGAACGTGATTACGTATTTGTAGCCCGATTTTGGAGGCAGAGGCCCAACCACGTCAATTGCTAACAGCTGCCAGGGTTTGTGGGTGGTGATATGGCCCAATGGTCCTGCAGCACAGGTGAGGTCTTTACCAGGTGCACAGGCACAGCAGCTTTGGATAAAATCTTTGGCAAGGGCAGAAGGGTTGGGCGCCCAGTAGGCGTCGTTGAAAACTTGCAGCAACTATTTGGTACCCAGGTGAATGCCGTTGTGGGCGTGAAGGTGGCGTAGGGCATCGAGGGTGGTGTCAGGAGCCAGGAGAATATGACCAGAGGGGGTTAGGAGATGATCGCCCTGTTGGTACAGTTTTTTGAAAAGGTGGGGAGGAATCCAAGGGGGTCGTTCCTTGCAGTGCCACTGCTGGAGGAGGTCTGTTTCCGGCTGGGCTGCATGGATGGGGAGCCGGGAGAGAGCATCCGCATTGGTATGGAGCTTGCCAGGTCGGTAGGAGATTTTGTAATTGAATTCTTCCAGGGTTTTGCGCCATCTGATGAGTTGGACGTTGCTGGTGTCGGACTGTCGTAACCACTGGAGGGATTGGTGGTCCGTAATGATGGTGACTTGGGTCCTGGAGAGATATGCCCGGAAGTGTTCGAGCGCCCATATTATGCCCAAGCATTCTTGCTTGGTGGTGGCATAGTTTTTCTCCTCCTGATTCAGGGTACGGATGGCACAGGCAATGCTGTGCTCACAGCCTTCTTGGACTTATGCCAACACAGTGCCTATGGCGAAGAGGGAGACATCGGTGTAGAGACGGAAGGGGAGGGCGTAATCAGGAAAAGCCATGATGGGGATGGAAACGAGTTTGTCTTTTAGCTGCTGGAAAGCAGCTCGTCGCTCGTCCGTCCATAGGAACGTTCCCCCTTTCGGGTCAGGTCGTGGAGAGGTTTGGCGATGTGGGCAAACCCTTTCACGAAATGGCAACAGTAAGTCGTCAAGCCTAGGAAGGCTCGGATGCCAAGAACGTCCTGTGGTGGTGGTATGTCCACAATGGCACGGAGCTTGTCAGGGTTGGGAGATATTCCTGCCTGGGAGATGACGTGCCCCAGGAACGAGACAGTTCAGGCAGCCAGGATGCACTTGGTGGGCCGGAGTTTGAGGCCTTCCTGTTGGATCCTGGTAAAAACCCAGCAGAGGCGCTGCATGTGGTTGGCCCAGGTTTGGCTGAAGATGATGACGACATCCAAGTACGCGAGGCATATTTCCCATGTGAGGCCGCTGAGGACAGATTCCATTAACCTGGAGAAGGTGGCAGGGGTGTTGTAGAGACTGAATGGCAGGACACTGAACTCATAATGTTTGCCATTACTAGTCGAGAAGGCAGTTTTGCCTCAGTCTGGAGGTCCAAGGTAGAGAACCAGGATGCTCCATACAGGAAATCCAGGGAATCGTCTATGCATGGGAGTGGAGTGGTGTCTTTGATAGTTACGTCGTTAAGGCGGCGGTAGTCAATGCAGAATCGCATCGTGCCGTCCTTCTTTTTCACGAGGACGACAAGGAAGGACCAGGGGCTGGTGGATGGGGAGATGACTCCAGCTTCGATCATCTCTTGTACCTGGTGGTCCTCCTCTTCTCACTGTTTAGGGTTCTTTCATTGGGATGGTTGTCGAATCGATGGGCCTTTTGTATGAATTTCGTGCGATAAATAAGTGGTATGTCTGATGTCTGCTGGCCCTGCCACGAACAGATCCTGGAAATCCAGGAGAAGGCAGCGGAGGGTGTCTGACTGGTGAGTGGAGAGATGGTCAGGAATGGGTGGCACAGGGGCAGGGGAGTGGGAGAGGGAAGGGGCGCAGGGCTCAGCTTCTTCCATCTCTCCGATTATGAGCCCTTTTGGGAGGGTGAGGGGCGAAGGGATGAGGTTAGCAATTCAGACTGTTGTACGATGCAGGGGTAGGAGAGTTGGAGGCAAAAGGTAGGCCGAAAGGGCTCCCGACGGCAGGAGGGGGGAGAATAAGACAGAGGGGCCGGAGGGCCAGTTGAGGGGCACCCAGGCCTCGTGATGAAGGGGGATGGTAACGGCGGCGGAAACAGTGGTGGGGAAAGAGGGAGGGGGGGTGGTGAAGGGGGGGAGGGAGGGGGCGAGTCTTCCGGCCGGGGCCGTGGCGTGCATGCGCAGACGCCCCGGGGAGGGTTGGGTGGTGCACGGAACTGGGACTGTCTGTTGCGGCAACGTATGCTGTCCCCTAGCTTCTGCAACAGGTTCAGTCCTAGGTACTCGTCGTAGGAAGAGTCAAAAATTATAAACTGGTGCTGGGTTGACACCGGTTGGTGGGTGTCGACTCTTAGGGCCCGTGTCTCCCCACGGATGGGCAGGGGGGCCATCCCCTGTGTCCACAAGGTGAGTGGCTGTGGGGCAGAGCAGGCCAAAGGTCGATCTGTGGCGGGAGAAGTAATGGATGTAAAGGTTGGATCTGGCTGCTCCCGTGTCGACCAGAAGTCTGGCTTTCACCCCTTTCATTTTCATCTTGTGGTATATTGGGGGATGATATTTGGGGGTAATGGCCCCCGCCACCATGGGATGGTGCGGAGGCGGGCCTAAAAATCCAGCTGTCTGGGGCCTCCTTCTTCTTGCTCCGGTTCCTTTTCCCCAGGATCGGTCTCCTCGACAGGTGTAGGTTCGTCCTCTGTTGCCTCATCCTCTAGAGAGGAGACTTCGCACTGGCCTGGGGTGGTAGTTTTCCAACGTGCAGCCTTCAACTGGTCTCGGATATCATGCAGTGGGCACCTGGAGCTGCACACTGAGAATTCCCAGGGATTCACTAGGATAAGGTTGGGGTTCTCCCTGTGGGTGGGGCGCCGGTGTGTGGGGTGTGCCCTGGGTGGGCTCAGCGCTGGGGTGGGGCTGGTGCGAGGCATGGGTGGACGTGGCTTGACTGGGGGAGCCGAAATTTTAGTGGGAAACATTTTCACCACGTTGATCTGCTGGGGTGCAGGGCGGGAGGTCAGGAGGTGCCGTATTAGTTGGATGTCTCTATCCATGTCTCCAGTCGGGTCATGGATCGTGAACTGTTCTTTTACAACACTGGGGAGCACTCTCAGGAGAGTGTTAAAGGTATGTTGTTCCCGGGTTTCCTCATCTGCCTCCAGGTAGGCAGCGGTGACCAGGCGTCTTGCCTGAATTAGGGTATCATCTAGATTCCTATCAAACATCAAACTATCCAGTTGGGACAGTGCCACCACTTTCCCTAGTGATGGGATGATGGCCTGGATCACGAGTTACGTGAAATTCTGCCAAGTGAGCTCCAGAACGACTTTCGGTGCTATATTAGCCGCCAATTTGCCCAACAATGGGAGCATGACTGCGATTTTTTGTAGATCATTTTCAAAACTGATATCTAGTAAAGGTTTGATGATCACAAGATATATGTGTACATCATACTGTTCGGGGTCAAACTTAGGCAATTGCACGTGCGGGTTAGTTCCCATTTTTCCGGTATTTCCTGACTACCTCTCTCGTATGCCTGGGTCAAGAACCATCACTGTCCACCAGTGTAATGCTAGGTATTTTAGGTTCGGCTTCCTGTTCCTTAAATGCCTAACGTGTAGCGGGGTTCTCTTTCGAGACTGGGGCTTAGGACAAATAAGAGAGATGCAGGACACAAAAACTCCAGGCAATAACCTTAAACGTGTATTACTCAGTCAGACAGGGGAAACAGCAGATATTACAAACACAATATACTTTGCGATTATAAACACTTGTATCTAGATAATGTAAATAGTATCTCGCAGGATACTGTTTGAGAATACAGGGAAATAACACTCGAGGCGGAGTATTCTGAATTAGTACAGTCCAAGGTTTCTAAGCGCGTGGAGAGGTTAGAGATGATTCTCACTAGGGGAGAGTGTAAGGCACTGGGGTCTGATTGTGATTATGGCAGTATGAGGTGGAGTTTACTGGTAGCATGTTCACTTTGTTATTTTCTACTTGTAAGGGACTTTTGGCTAATTATTATTACAAACTCCACGGCTTGGGTGTTTCTCTTATTTCTGTATGATGGTTACACTGTGTCGGTCTCTCTTACTAGCACTTAGGTTCTTGATTAACAATTCACTGTTCCGCCTCGTCACTGTTAGACCATTATCATTCCACTTTGTCTATTCTGCTTACTAACACTTGGGTCTGTTGCTATTAATTCACTGTTCTGCCTCGTCACTGTTTTACTACTATAATGGCACAGTCATTATCACTATGGGTCGTGGGGCATCAAGGGTGCGGCAGAGGGGCAATCCAGCATTACTTCTGCTGGGGCTGGGGCACCGCCAGGGGAGGCCATGCCAAGGGGGCACGGGATCACGCACAGGGGCGTCTGCTCTCGTACAGGGCTGCAGGTGGCTAAGGGACCCGTATTCTCCGGGCTGGGGACAGGAGTGTGGCCCTCAGGACTGGGGCCGAACGACTGCCTGAACCGTTCATTCAGGCTCCTGATGGAGGTGACGGTCTTCTGCCATCGAGGCGTAGGGAGTTCCCGCCCAGGCGTTCTAGGGAGGATCTGGGGTTCCCAAGGGGTGCGGTCCCCAGTGCTAGGCAGCGCTGACAGGGAGGGGCTGCAGCACTGGTATGCGTCGGGGTCCATCAGGTGGGTCTCCTCCAGAGCCAGCTGTAGGGAGCAGAGGCCGGGGGAAGCTGTAGGGCCTCTCCAATACTCCTCTATGCCCTCTGCGTCGGGGATTGGGGAACTGGTGTCAAGCTGGGGCGGCGGGGCAGCTCTCTGCTGCTTCCGACGATGGGGCCTGGCTACTGGCCGTGGCTTCACGGGGGCACAGCTACAAGGCCCCAAGGCCCGGCTACTGGCCATGGCCTGAGAGGGTAAGTAACTACTAGCAATCCCAGGGGCACCATCAGAGCAGCTACCGGCCGTCTGACAAAGGCGGGAGTGGCTACAGGCCAACTCCAGCAGGAGGGGCGTGGAGCAGCTACCGGCCGACTCAGGGGCAACACCTTCGGAGTGGCTACCGGCCGTCTGACGAAGGCAGGAGCGGCTACAGGCCGACTCCTTCAGGAGGGGTGTAGAGCGGCTACAGGCTGACTCAGGGGGAACATCTTCGGAGCGGCTACCAGCCATCTGAGAAAGGCGGGACCGGCTACCAGCCGTCTGACAAAGGCGGGAGTGGCTACAGGCCGACTCTTGTAGGAGGGGTATGGAGCAGCTACAGGCCAACTCAGGGGAAACACCTTCGAAGCGGTACCAGCCGTCTGACGAAGGTGGGAGTGGCTACAGGCCGACTCCTTCAGGAGGGGGTTTGGAGCGGCTACCAGCCGTCTCCAGAAGAACACCTTCTGACAAAGGTGGGAGTGGCTACTGGGCATCTCCTGATTACCCTCAGGATGGCTACAAGCCGTTTCCTTAGCGAGGGGCAAGCGGCTACAGGCTGTCTCAAAGAGGAAGACACCTTCAGAGAGGCTACCAGCCATCTCCTGATGAAGGCGGGAGCAGCTACAGGCCATGCCTCCTCCGACACGTCTTCCCCTACTTTGGCATTCCCCAGGCTATCCACTTGGACAACACCCCCGAGTGCACCAGAAAAGTCTGGGAGGAACTTGCAAAAATCTTCCGGTACAATGTCTCCCACTCCTCCCCCTACTGGCCACAAGGAAATGTGGTGTGCAAGCGCAGCCATCGTACCCTTATGAACCAACTCCGCACACGCATCAAAGCCACTAAAGATGACGACTGGCCTGCTCACGTGAAAATTGTCCAATGGGGCATCAACTCCTGCCCCAGAGAAGACGGAGTTTTGCCATATGAGCGGATCTTCGGTGAAACACCCCTCCTACTGCCCCTTTGGCAACATTTGCAACCACCCTCCTCCGCTCCAGCAACAGACCCTCTACACCATCTTAAAAGCCGATTGGTACATTTGCAGAATAACTTGGACCTCAGCCCCGACACAGCATCCAACCTCTACCGACCTGGCGACACAGTCATTGTTGTTCAACTCCCTACCCCGAACAAGCTCTCACCCTGCTTCACGGGGCCCCACACTATCACCCGCATCCCTAATCCCTATCAAGTTACCGTTGATTACCATGGCGCCCCTTGCACTCTCTGAAACCGTCACTTGCATCCCTTCCGCGCTCCTGCCCCTACTGCCCCAGCCCCACACCCCATCCCTCCTCCTGCCCTGGTGCCACCCCCCCCTTCCACCTATGAGTGCTACATTTCCTCCTCTCCCTCCCCCTCCCCCTCCACCCCCCCTACCACCTCCACCTACCCGGCTGCCACCCCACCCTGCACCTCACCTGACAGCTCACCTGCACCACCAACCTCCCATCGCTCTCCCTCACCACCTCCTCCCGCCACGCCATCCTCTACGTCCAGCTCCACGTGTCCCGTCCATACCACCACACCACCACCACCACCACACCTGCCCACCACCACCTCCTCCCACCCACCACCCCTACACGCACCCATTCCCACCTCCTCACACCCCACCTCACCAACCCCACTCCCAACAGCAAGTACTTCCCGCCCCCGCCCACCCACCTCCCCACCCACACCGACCCTAAAAACTACAACCACCCGCTGTGGCCACATCTCATGCCCACCCGCCCGATACACCCACTCTCCCACCCCACCTGCTTCCCCGCAACTTCACACTGTCATGCTACACCAGGCCCAAATCCCGGCCACCTGTGCTCCTCAGAGACCCTGTGCTGCATTACCCCGGCACAAAACCCAACTCCTACCCTTGGTGTCTAGCATCCAGCACCACACCACACCACCAACAACAACCACGACAACGAGAATCCTAAGGGCTGTGTGGGCACCTACCCTCGGTCGAAATCGCAGGATCCAAGGACCACGCCACCTACTCCCATCTCCTCCGCTCCTCCACCACCGCCTCCACCCTCTTCCTCATCTGTGATGCGGAGCAGGATGAGAACCTCACCACCACTACCTGGCAAGCCCTCCTCAAAAATCTAAAACCCACCTACGCCACCCATGACACTCACGTCTATCACCTCCAGTCACGGGGAAGTGACTTTTTCCAAGCAGACGGTGCTGAAATACAGCATAGTGTCCAATCACCTCCACCAACTATTCACCATAGTGCCCCCAGAAACTCCCAGACACCCCCACAAGGACACCACAGAGGAGCAGCAGCAACACACCGAGACTCGGCGCAACAATGGCACAAGTCAGCTCGGGCCGTAAGCCCCTATGACTCGGAGCCCTTTCACCATCGCCATAGCAGGAATCCTGCACTACCTTCCAGGCGAGGTTCCACCAATCCATCTCGGGGTGGAGCTTTGTGTCCAGCTCCTACCAGCGCTCCTAAGGAGTTGGCCTGTAGCCACTCCCGCTTTCTTCAATAGTGTACCAGTAGCCTCTCCGAAGGTGTCTTCCCTCTTGGGATGGCCGGTAGCCGCCCACCCCTCACTAAGGAATCGGCCAGTACCCGACCTGAGGGTAATAGGGAGATGGCCTGTAATCGCTCCCGCCTTCGTCAGAAGGTGTCCTTCAGGAGACGGCCTGTAGTCGCTCTACACCCCTTCCTGAAGGAGTCGGCCTGTAGCCGCTCCCACCTTTGTCAGACAGCCAGTAGCCGCTCCGAAGGCGTTGCCCCTGAGTCGGCATGTAGCCGGTCCTCGTACCAGCTGAAGGAGTCGGCCTGTAGTTGCTCCCGCCTTCGTCAGACAGCCGGTAGCCGCTACAAAGATGTTGCCCTCGAGTTGGCCTGTAGCCGCTCCTCACCCCTCCTGCAAGAGACAGCCTGTAGCCGCTCCCGCCTTCGTCAGACGGCTGGTAGCCGCTCCGAAGGTGTCCCAAGGTGTGCTGGTAACCATTCCCACTCTCAGGCCACGGCCAGTAGCCGGGCCTCGGCGCCCTATGGTCACGCCCCTGGGAAGCCATGGTCAGTAGCCGGGCCCCACAGCCAGAAGCAGCCGAGAGCAGCCCCACCGCCCCAGCGTGAGCTGAGTGTCCTGACCCCTGACGCAGAGGACGTAGGAGAGTACTGGAGAGGCCCTATAGCCTCCCCTGGCCTCTACTCCCTACGACTGGTCCTGGAGAAGACCCACCTGACGGACCCTGATGCAGACTGGAGCCGTAGCCCCTCCCTGATGGCGCCACCTTCCTCTGGGGGCTGCAGCCCTCGGGGACTCTAGGCCCTCCCCAGTACACCCGGGCAGGACCTCCCTACGCCCCGACGGCGGAGGACCTCTACCTCCGGCCAAGACCTGAACGAGAGGTTCAGGGAATTGTTCGGCCCCAGTCCTGAGGGCCACACTCCTGTTCCTAGCCCAGAAAGCACGGGCCCCTTTGCCACCTGCAGCCCCGGATGAGAGAAGACACCCCTGCGTGTAGTCCTGTGCTCTCTCGGCACAACCTCCCCTGGCGGTGCCCCTGTCCCGGCAGAACTGTTGCCGGCGTGTCTCCCTGCTGCACCCACCACCCAGTGACTTATGAGACAGTGATTGCGCCCTTAGTGTAGTGTAACAATGACAAGGCAATAAAGTGCATTCTTATTACCAGACCAAGTGTTTACGTGAAAGTGGGATAATGGTCTAATATACAACAAGGCGGGACAGTGAATAACCCCTGCATAATCTAAATGATAGCGAATAAGACCCATGTGCAACGCCCCTCATATTGTAATAAGAGAAATACCCAAGCTGTGGAGTTTGTATTAATAATTTACCAAAAGTCCTTTGCTCTCAGAAAATAATAAAGCGAACACGCTATCAATAACCTCCGCCTCATACTACCATAAATACAATTGGACCCCAGTGCCTTACCCCCTTCCCTAGTGAGCCTCATCTCTAACTCCTCCACGCGTACAGAAACCTCGGACTGAGCTTGTATCAGTAATTAACCAGAAGACCCTTACTCTCAGAAAATAATAAGTTGAACGCTCTATCACTACCCTCCTCCTCATACTACCATAATTAGAACTAGACCCCAGTGCCTTACGCCCTCCCATAGTGAGCCGCACCACTAACTACTCCACCTGCACAGAGACCTTGGACTGTACTAATTCTGCACACTCCGCCTCGAGTGTCATTCCAATATGCATACTACCATAGTATCCTGCGAGATACTGATTATCTAGTTATAAGTGTTTTAATTGACCAAATATTGTGTTGTAACATCTGCTGTTGTCCCTTGTCTGACTGAGTAATACACGTGTAAAGGTTATTGCCTGGAATTTTTGTGTCCTGCCTCTCTCTTATTTGTCCTGAGCCCCGGTCTCGAAAGAGGACCCCGCTACACGTTAGGTGTTCTGAGAACGAGAAGTCGAGCCTTAAACACCTAGGATTACAAAAGCTATACCCATTGTTCACTAACTTGACTCATAATTTTACCCTTCTCCAGTTTATTTAACATCCTTGTCGAAGCACTGCGTCATGACTAGTACGGTACAGTACTACCTTGATTATCGTGCATAATTGCCACCATGCATAGTGCATAGCAATGAAACTGCATGATAACAAGCACAGAACCAATGGGATTCATTCTAAGTGGTACCAGGCACCTCATTTATAAACCCAAATTTTGTCTTTTATGACAATTTAGACCCACTAAGTACATACATACTGTTATGCTAAGTATCAGAAACACACACAGGCATGATTAGTGTAATGCTAGGAGTTTAAGGCTTGACTTCTCGCTCCTAGAACACCTAACGTGTAGCGGGGTCCTCTTTTGAGAATTTAGGACAAATAAAAGAGAGGCAGGGCACAAAAACTTCAGGCAATAACCTTTACACGTGTATTACTTAGTCAGACAAGGGACAACAGCAGATGATACAGCACAATATTTGGTCAATTACAACTCTTATAACTAGATTCTCAGTATCTCGCAGGATACTACAGTAGTATGTACGTGGAATAACACTCGAGGCGTAGTGTACAGAATTAGTATAGTCCAGCGTCTCGGTGCACGTGGAGGAGCGAGAGACGGGGCTCACTGGGGGAGGGTGTAGGGCACTGGGGTCTAATTGTATTTATGGTAGTATGGGGCGGAGGTTACTGATAGCGCGTGCAACTTATATTTTCTAGGAGCAAAGGGTTATTAGTTAATTATCACAATACGGTCCAAGGCTTTTGAGCGTGTGGAGGAGTTAAAGATAAAGCTCACTAGGGGAGGGTGTAAAGCACTGGGGTCTACTTATATTTATGGAATATGAAGAGGAGGGTAGTGATAGCGTGTTCGATTGATTTTTTTTTCTAAGAGCAAGGGACATTTGGATAAATTACTAATATGAGTTCCACGGTTTGGTCTTTATGCTGAATATAACATGAAGGGAGTCACACATGAGTCTTATGCACTATCACTTGGATTTTACCTGGGTTATTCACTACTCCGCCCTGTCGTACATTAGGCCATTTTTTTCCTCGCCACGTAAACACTTGGCCTGGTGCTAGGGAAGTACACTATCACCTTGCCACTGTTACACTGTACTTAGGGCACAATCACTGTCTCACAAGCTACTGATGGAGGGGTTTGGCGGGGAGACACGCCGGCGACAGTTCTGCCAGGGCAGGGGCACCACCTGAGGAGGTAATGCCAAGAAGGCACGGGATGGTGCGCAGGGGTGTCTTCTCTCGTCCGGGGCTGCAGATGGCGAAGGGGTCCGATTTCTCCGGGCTAAGAAAAGGAGTATGGCCCTCAGGACTGGGGCTGAACAATTCTCTGAACCCTGTGGTCAGGTCTCGGCCAGAGGTGGATGCCTTCCACCGTCGGGGCGTAGGGAGGTCCCGCCCGGGTGTTCTGGGGAGGGCCTGGAGTTCCCGAGGGCTGCGGCCCCCTGAGCCAGGCGGCGCCGTCAGGGAGGGGCTGCAGCACTGGCCTGCATCAGGGTCCGTCAGGTGGGTTTTCTCCAGGGCCAGGCATAGGGAACAGAGGCCGGGGGAGGTGATAGGGCCTCTCCAGTACTCTCCTACGTTCACTGCATTGGGGATCAGGATACTCGTCTCACGATAGGGCAGCTGGACTGCTCTCGACTGCTTCCGGCCATGAGACCCAGCTACTGGCCGTGGCAGCGTACCTCGGGACACCTTTGGAGCAGCTACCGGCCATCTGACAAAGGCTGGAGCGGCTACAGGCCAACTCCTGCAGGAAGGGTGGGGAGCAGCTACAGGCCGACTCGAGGGCAACACCTTTGGAGCGGCTACCGGCCGTCTGATGAAGGTGCGAGCGACTACCGGCCGTCTGATGAAGGTGCGAGCGACTACAGGCCGTCTCCTTCTGCTGGTATGAGGAGTGGCTACAGGCTGACTCGGGGTCAATGCCTTCAGGCGGCTACCAGCCATCTGACGGTGGGAGTGGCTACAGGCAAACTCCTGCAGGAGGGGTGTGGAGCAGCTACAAGCCGACTCAGGGGCAACACCTTTGGAGCAGCTACTGGCTGTCTGACAAAGGTGGAAGCAGCTACAGGCCAACTCCTGTAGGAGGGCTGTGGAGCAGCTACAGGCCGACTCGAGGGCAATGCCTTTGGAGTGGCTACCGGCAGTCTGACGAAGGTGGGAGCGGCTACAAGCCGACTCCTTCAGGAGGGAATGTGGAGAGGCTACCGGTTGTCTCCGGAAGGACACCTCCTGACGAAGGCGGGAGCAGCTACCGGTCGTCTCCTGATTACCCTCAGGTCAGCTTTGGGCCGATTCCTTTATGAGGGGCAGGCAGCTACTGGCCATCCCAAGAGGGAAGACACCTTCGGAGAGGCTACTGGCACACCCCTGTAGAAGGCGGGAGTGGCTACAGGCCCACTCCTGAGGGGCACTGATCCATGCTGGACAGACAGCTCTACCCCGAGATGATGTGGTGGAACCTCGCCCAGAAGGTAGTGCCAGATTCCTGCTATGGCGACGGGAGGGCTGCTCCGGGTCATAGGGGCATACGGCCAAGGCTGGCATGTGCCGTTGTCACGCCGAGTCTCGGTGTGCTGCTGCTGCTCCTCTGTGGGGTCCTTGTGGGTGTGTCAATGAATTTCTGGGGGCACTACGCTGAATCCCTGGTGGGGGGGATTGGGTATTCCCGGGGACACTATGCTGTATTTCAATTGGGTTAATAGAAAATACTGTAGTGGAAAGGGCACAGTAAGGAACACATACCATATAGACCCCTCAGATAGGCTTGAAGTAAGAGGTTCTGAGGCTAGAAGGTGGAGAGTTAGTGATCTCCACCACCTGGGATTAGCTCCTCAAGTAGGGCCTCATCTTTAAATCCCTCAGATCCATCAGAAACCACATTTTTTGCACCATCATTGCCAGCAGATACCAGGTCAGGTGCACAATAACAATGTTTTTTAACCAAAAAATATGCGATAATTTTTTTTTTTTTTTTCAATATACGATAATGATGTTTTTTAGCCAAAAAAATATGCGATAATGATGTTTTCTTTTAGCTGAAAAATGCATGATATTTTTTTTCTGAAAAATCCATGATAGCAGGAGTGCAGATTTTCACTTAACAATGGTAATGAAAACTGCAATAACCAAGTGCATGATTACCAAGGAATCACTGTTCAATAAACTCTCAATTATCCAGCATAATTCAGCCAAGCCATACAGTGAATAACGTGAAATGCTGGATATTGCATAGTACCCAAATCGCCTTAATGGTTTAAAGGAAATGGATGGTTGTTACTTATGAAGGTACAGTACATTTGTTTTTCTTAAATTTGATTTTTTTATGTTTTGTTACTTTGTATGAGCAATAACATCCCAAAGTTTGAGTAAATTTGGTCGATTAGTTTTTACACACACAAAAAAATAATATATGCATACCACAGTACGTGAAATACGGCATAGTGCCCCCTGGAATATTCAGCCACCTCCACAAGGAATACAGCATAGTGCCCCCGTGAACTCCTGGACTCCTCCACAAGGAGCCCACGGAGGAGCAGCAGCAGTGCACCGAGGCTCGGTGCGACAATGGCCTAAGTCAGCCAGGGCCGCCTGCCGTCGCCATAGCATGAATACTGCACTACCTTCCGGGCGAGCCTCCACCAACCAGCTTAGGCATGGAGCTGTCTGTCCAGCTCCTGCCAGCACCCCTTTTGCTACTGTGACAGCGTGATGTTCCTTGGCTGGGCAGGCCACGACGAATTTTGAATAAGTGTCTACGAACGTGATCACGTACTTGTAACCCGATTTTGGGGACAGAGGTCCTACCACATCGATTGCTAAGAGCTGCCAGGGTTTGTGGGGGGCGATGTGGCCCGATGGTCCTGCAGTCCGTGTGATGTCCTTCCCAAGCGCACAGGCGTGGCAAGTTTGAATAATTTCCTTGGTGAGAGTGGAGGGGTTTGGTGCCCAGTATGTGTCACTGAACACTTGCAGCAATTTTTTGGTACCCAGATGGATGCCATTATGGGCATGAAGGTGGCATAAGGCGTCAAGAACAGTATCAGGGGCCAGGAGGATATGACCGGAGGGGGTTAGGAGGTGGTCGCCCTGCCTGTATAGTTTTTTGAACAAGTGGGGAGGAATCCATGGGGGTTGCTCCTTGCAGTGCCACTGCTGATGGGGGTCTGTTTCCGGCTGGATGGCGTTGATGGGGAGCCGGGAGAGTGCGTCCGCGTTGGTATGGAGCTTGCCTGGTCTGTAGGAGATCTCATAATTAAATTCTTCTAAGGTCTCGCACCATCTGATGAGTTGGGCATTGTGGAAATCTGATTGTCGTAACCACTGGGGGGACTGGTGGTCCGTCATGATGGTTGCCTGAGTTCTGGAGAGATATGCCCTGAAGTGCTGGAGGGCCCATACTATGCCTAGGCATTCCCGTTTAGTGGCGGTGTAATTTCTCTTCGCCTGATTCAGGGTACGACTGGCGCAGGTGATGATGTGCTTGCAGCCCTCCTGGACTTGTGCCAACACAGCACCTATGGCGGAGAGGGAGACATCGGTGTAGAGGCGGAAGGGGAGGGCATAATCAGGGAAAGCTACGATGGGGGCGAGACAAGTTTGTCTTTTAATTGCTGAAAAGCAGCACGTCTCTCGTCCGTCCAGAGGAATGGTTCCCCCTTTCGGATCAGGTCATGGAGAGGTTTGGCGATGTGGGCAAACCCCTTTATGAAATGGCAGTAGTAGGACGTCAAGCCTAGGAAGGCACGGATGCCGTGGATGTCCTGTGGTGGGGTTATGTCCGCAATGGCGCGGAGCTTGTCAGGGTCGGGGGAGATTTCTGCCTGAGAGATAACATGTCCCAGGAACGAGACGGTCCGAGTGACCAGGACGCACTTAGAGGGCCGGAGTTTGATTCCTGCCTGGCGAATTCTGGTGAAAACTCGGTGGAGGCGCTGCAGGTGGTCGGCCCAGGTTTGGCTAAAGATGATGACGTCATCTAAGTATGCCAGGCATATTTCCCATGTAAGGCCGCTGAGGACAGATTCCATCAGCCTGGAGAAGGTGGCAGGGACGTTGCAGAGACCGAACAGCAAAACATTAAACTCATAATGCTTGCCATTACTTGTTGAGAAGGCCGTTTTGCCTCGGTCTTCTCGTCATACAGGGACTTGCCAATATTCAGACTGGAGGTCCAGGGTGGGGAACCAGGATGCTTCGTACAGGGAATCTAAGGAATCGTCGATTCGAGGGAGGGGAGTGGCGTCTTTTGATGGTTACATCGTTAAGGCTGCGGTAGTCGATGCAGAATCACATCATGCCATCCTTCTTTTTCACTAGGATGACAGGGGAGGACCAGGGGCTGGTAGAGGGGGAAATGACGCCTGCCTTTATCATTTCCTGCACTTATCGGTCCTCCTCTTCCCGCTGTCTAGGGTTCTTCCGTTGGGAGGGTTGTCAAATCGGTGGGCCTGTCGTATGAATTTCGTGCAACAGGTAAGTGGTGTGCCCTATATCTGCTGGTCCTGCCGCGAACAGATCCTGGAAATCCAGAAGGCAGCATAGGGTGTCTGACTGATGAGCAGAGAGATGATCAGGGATGGGTGGCAGGGGGGTGGGGGAGTGGGAGGGGGACATGGCACAGGGCTCAGCTTCTTCCATCTCTCCGATTATGAGCCCTTTTGGGAGGGTGAGGGGGGAAGGGGCAAGGTTTGCGATGCAAACTGCTGTGTGATGCAAGGGAAGGAAAGTTGGAGATAAAAGGCAGGCCAAGAGGGCTCCCGGCAGCAGGAGGGGGGAGAATAAGACAGAGGCACCGGAGGGCCGGTTTAGGGGCACCCAGGCCTCATGATGAGGGGGAATTGTAACGGCGGCAGAAACGGTGACAGGGAAACAGGGAGTGAGGTGGTGGGAAGGGGATGGGAGGGGAGGGAGGAGGGGGGCGAGGGAGGGGGTGAGTCTTCTGGCTGGGGCTGGGGCTTACAGGTGCAGACGGCCCGCATGGTGTTGGGTGGGGCACGGAACTGGAGCTGCCGGTAGCAGCAATCTATGGTGGCTCCTAGCTTCTGGAGTAACTCCAGTCCCAAGTATCTGTCATAGCTTTGGCAAGAAGAGTAAAAAATTATGAACTGGTGCTGGGCCGACACCAGCTGGTGGGTGTCGACCCTTAGGGCTCGTGTCTCCCCACGGATGGGCAGGGTTCCATCCCCTGCGTCCACAAGGTGGGTGGCTGTGAGGCGGAGCGGGCCAAAGGTCGATCTATGGCGGGAGAAGTAGTGGCTGTAAAGGCAGGATCTGGCTGTTCCCGTATCGACTAGAAGTCTGACCTTCATGCTGTTCAATTTCATCTTGTGGTACATTGGGAAGCGGTACTTGGGGGTAATGGCCCCCGCCACCATGGGCTGGTGCAGGGTCGGGCCTAAAAATCCAGCTGTCTGGGGCCTCCTTCTTCCTGCTCCTGCTCCTGTTCCCCAGGATCAGTCTCCTCTACAGGTGCCAGTTCGTCCTTGGGGGCCTCGTCCTCCAGCGAGGACACTTTGCATGAACCTGGGGTAGTGGGCTTGTGGCGTGCAGCCTTTAACTGGTCCCATATGTCATGCAGGGAACAATGGGAGCTGCAGGCTGTAAACTCCCAGGGATTCACCAAGATCAGGTTAAGGTTTTGCCTGTGGGCGGGGCATGGGGTGTGCTCTAGGTGGGCTTGACGCTGGGGTGGGGCTGGTGTGAGGCATGGGTGGACGTGGCTTGACTGAGAGGGCCGGGGTCTGTGTGAGAAACTTTTTCACCACATTGATCTGCTGGGGTGTCGGGCGGGCTGTCAGGAGGCGTCATGTAAGCTGGATGTCTCTATCCATGTCTCCAGTCAGGTCATGGATAGTGAAGTGTTCTTTTACAACACTAGGGAGCACTCTCAGAGGAGTGTTAAAGTATGCTGATCCCGGGTTTCTTCATCTGCCTCCGGGTAGGCAGCAGTAACCAGGCGTCTTGCCTGAATTAGGGTATCGTCTAGATTCCCGTCAAACGTAAGACTATCCAGTTGGGATAGTGCCACCACTTTCCCTAGTGATGGGGTGATGGCCTGAATCACAAATTTTGTGAAGTTCTGCCAGGTGAGTTCCGGAACAACTTTCGGTGCTATGTTCACCACCGCTTTGCCCAGTAGTGGGAGCGTGACTCGATTTTTTGTTGATCATTATCAAAACCAATATCTAGTAAGGGTTTGATAATCGCCAGATATGTGTGTACATCATACTGGTTGGGGTCAAACTTGGGCAATTGCACGTGTGGTTTGGTTGCCATTTTGCCGGTATTTCTTCACTAACTTTCTCGTACGGCCGGGTCAAGAACCACCGCTGTCCACCAGTGTAATGCTAGGTGTTTAAGGCTCGCCTTCTCGTGCCTAGAACACCTAACGTGTAGCGGGGTCCTCTTTCGGGACCGGGGCTTAGGACAAATAAGAGAGAGGCAGGACACAAAAACTCCAAGCAATAACCTTACACGTGTATTACTCAGTCAGACAAGGGACAACAGCAGATGTTACAACACAATATTTGGTCAATTACAAACACTTATAACTACTGTAGATAATCAGTAACTTGCAGGATACTAAGGTAGTGTGCACTTGGAATGACACTCGAGGCAGAGTGTGCAGAATTAGTACAGTCCAAGGTCTCTGTGCACGTGGAGGAGTTAGTGGTGCGGCTCACTAGGGGAGGGCGTCAGGCACTGGGGTCTAGTTGTAATTATGGTAGTATGAGGAGGAGGGTAGTGATAGAGCGTTCAACTTATTATTATGTTAGAGTAAGGAACTTTTGGTTAATTACTGATACAAAGCTCAGTCCGAGGTTTCTGTGCGTGTGGAGTTAGAGATGAGGCTCACTAGGGAAGGGGGTAAGGCACTGGGGTCTAATTGTATTTATGGTAGTATGAGGCAGAGGTTATTGATAGCGTGTTCGATTTATTATTTTCTGAGAGCAAGGGACTTTTGGTAAATTATTAATACAAACTCCACGGCTTGGGTATTTCTCTTATTACAATATGAGGGGCGTTGCACATGGGTCTTATTCGCTATCATTTAGATTATGCAGGGGTTATTCACTGTTCCGCCTTGTTGTATATTAGACCATTATCCCACTTCCACGTAAACACTTGGTCTGGTAATAAGAATGCACTTTATTGCCTTGTCACTGTTACACTACACTAAGGGCGCAATCACTGTCTCATAAGTCACTGGGTGGTGGGTGCAGCAGGGAGACACGCCGGCGACAGTTCTGCCGGGACAGGGGCACCGCCAGGGGAGGTTGTGCCGAGAGAGCACAGGACTACACGCAGGGGTGTCTTCTCTCGTCCGGAGCTGCAGGTGATGAAGGGGCCCATGCTTTCCGGGCTAGGAACAGGAGTATGGCCCTCAGGACTGAGGCTGAACAATTTCCTGAACCTCTCGTTCAGGTCTCGGCCGGAGGTAGAGGTCCTCCGCCGTCGGGGCGTAGGGAGGTCCTGCCCGGGTGTACTGGGGAGGGCCTAGAGTCCCCGAGGGCTGCAGCCCCCAGAGCCAGACGGTGCCATCAGGGAGGGGCTGTGGCACCGGTCTGCATCAGGGTCCGTCAGGTGGGTCTTCTCCAGGGCCAGTCATAGGGAGCAGAGGCCAGGGGAGGCTATAGGGCCTCTCCAGTACTCTCCTACATCCTCTGCGTCAGGGGTCAGGACACTCGGCTCTCGCTGGGGTGGCGGGGCTGCTCTCGGCTGCTTCCAGCTGTGGGGCCCAGCTACTAGCCGTGGCTTCCCAGGGGCGCGACCATAGGGCGCCGAGGCCCGGCTACTGGCCGTGGCCTGAGAGGGGGAATGGTTACCAGTGCACCTCGGGACACCTTCAGAGCAGCTACCAGCCGTCTGACAAAGACAGGAGCGGCTACAGGCCGACTCCTGCAGGAGGGATATAGAGTGGCTACAGGCCAACTCGAGGGCAACACCGGAGCGGCTACCGGCCGTCTGACGAAGGCGGGAGCAATTACAGGCCAACTCCTTCAGCCGGTATGAGGACTGGCTACAGGCCGACTCAGGGGCAACACCTTTGGAGCGGCTACCGGCTGTCTGACGAAAGTGGGAGCGGCTACAGGCTGACTCCTTCAGGAGGGGGTGTGGTGCGACTACAGGCCATCTCCGGAAGGACACCTTCTGACGAAGGTGGGAGCAACTACAGGCCATCTCCTTATTACCCTCAGGTCGGCTACTGGCCGATTCCTTAGTGAGGGGTGGGCAGCTACCGGCTGTCCTATGAGGCTACTGGCACACTCCTGAAGACGGTGGGAGTGGCTACAGGCCAACTCCTTAGGGGCACTGGTAGGAGCTGGACAGACAGCTTCACCCTGAGAGGGATTGGTGGAACCTCGCCCGGAAGGTAGTGCAGGATTCCTGCTATGGCGATGGTGGGAGGGCTCTGAGTAATAGGGGCTTACGGCCCGGGCTGACTTGTGCTGTTGTCACGCCGAGTCTCGGTGTGTTGCTGCTGCTTCTCCGTGGGGTCCTTATGGGGGCGTCTGGGAGTTTCCGGGGGCACTATGGTGAATCGCTGGTGGAGGTGATTGGACACTATGCTGTATTTCAGCTTTAATTTTAATATTACAATATGATATTGTACTCATTTATTTTCAAAAATGAGCTTTAATTTCCACCAGGGACTGGGGGGACCCTTGATTTTATTGAACTTTCGGCTTTATCCAACCTGACTTCCCCTCAATTAGTTTATTATTGCAAGGTTCTACATTAAGTGCTGATAGCCATACTATTACCACACTCTTCATGGCCAGGTGTTTTTGAACTTGCTGTGCCTAAAGGTCACGTCCTGCAAAGCTAGCGTGCTTTGCCGGCTGTGGGGATATCAAACATGGTCGGGAGTGTGAGGAGTGGTGACAAATTGGTGGAGGAAACCGGCTAGGGTGTGGTTGATATGGACACTGCTTGGCAGGGTGGCAAGTACTCGGATCAGGACAGGATCTCGGGAGACAATGTACCATACTGGGGTGCAGGGTTTGCCCACAGGAGGTGACACTGTTGATAAGACCATGTTAGCTGCTTCTGAGCTGGTGACATTCATCATCAGCTCCCTGGACAGCAGTTTGTATCTGCCAACCCCAAGCACCTAATGGATGCCATTAACACTGCCATTTTTCTCAAAGTACTGTTTGGAGGGGGAAACTCAACTGCTAGGTGATGGGTTGGCTGTTCTGGTGAAGACTCCTGCCAGAGCTGCCTATACTGTCATGCCAGCCTGAGTCCATGCAGGCCTTTGGTGCTTGGAAGGCATCCGCAACTGAGCTTGTTCCCTAGCTGATGCTGCCCTCAGATTTGGGAAGACTGGCCCTGTATCATCAAAGCTAGACATCGCAGACCTTCACGCTGGACTTGCCCAGTGGACAACACTGCCTCGGAGCTGTTGGTCTCAAGAATTCTGGTGTACCTTCCTCTTCCGAAGGCTCCACGCTCCTCTCAGTGGAGTGAGGCTTGTACATCAGGGTTCTCTTCCATCACGGGCATTAAAAGACCATGTCTCCTTCCCAGCTGATGAGTACCTACAATTGCATCTCAGGTGCTTTAACTGTCACCAGTTTGGCCACACTCGACTAACTTGTTGTAATAAGACCAGGTGTTCTGTGTACAGCAGCTACCAGCCTTTTAGGGCTGGCGAGGAGCAGGCATGTACCTGAGATCCAACTCCAAGTTGCTACATGCGTGAAAGGGACCACAGGCTGGTCTCTAAGTTCTGCCCTGTGTGTTGGAAGGCCTGTAAAATCCATGCAACTCTGTATGACTTTAACAACACTGGAAATTGTCAACAAATGGCTTTACATGCTGCATCCCTAGGCCCGCTGCTCTGCGAAGCCTCCTCCTGAGCTTAGTCAGTCAGGCAGTGCCTTCCAGTGTCTTCCAGAGAGGCAAGGTCAGGGAAGGAGTTAGTTATACTATAGTCGTGGCGCACGACTCTGAGGTTGTCATTATCGTACCCTGGCAACCTACCATTCAAAAGTGCATCCCATTTCGAGTATAACATGAGACGCAAGTGATTCGTGTATAATAATATTCGTGTATAATATATATTCGTGCATAATAATATGATTCGTGTATGATATGATACGAAATCGGACGCACTTTTGAATGGTAGGTTCCCAGGGTACGATAATGACAACCTCAGAGTCGTGCGCCGCGACTACAGTAGTGTTATTGCCAACCACTTTGGCCGACTTCATGGTTTGGACCTAGAAGGCAGTTCTGAATTCATCTGCGACTCTGTTGAAGTTATTGCTGAACCAACATCTCAAGCAAAGGTCCTGGTCCATGCTGCGCCACCCTGCTAACCTCGCCACCATGGTCACCCATCCTGCCTATCAGCCCAAGAGGTGACCTAGCTAGTCCTGGAAAAGATTTCCCAAAGATGTCATCACTGCTTCATTATGCCCTGTTTCGTCCACTGATGCCCTCTTGTCAACCACAGCTCACCAGTGGCAAGTCTCTCCACTCAGCCCCAAACATCATCAAATCTCCCTTGACATCAGACCATCTTGCACCAGTTCACATAAAGACTTAATCTTTACAGACTTTACTTTTGAAGACTCTGGAACTTCATCAGTACGGTTAGTCCTTCTCTGTCATCTGTTCCCACCTTTGGCCCAAGCTGCTGTCACTCCACACTTTTCAATACATGTATGGATTGGGTACTGGACCGAGCTGTGAGACGAACTCATCGTGGGGTATCAGTTGGCAATTTCAGGGTTACCGACCTCAACTTTGCTGATGATGCAGTTATCCTAGTGGAGTCGCTAGAGACACTGCTGAGTGTCCTCGAGGAATTTCACAAGAATGCGAAGCCATTGGAATAAAAGGTCTCTTGGGCCAAGACCAAGGTCCAGGCATTTGGTGGCTTGTTGGATGAAGCAGTTCAGTCTGTCTAAGCATGTGGTGAAGCTATGGAAGTCTTGGAAAGATTCACTTATCTTGGGAGAGTGGTCCATAACAATGGTAGATCAGACAGTGAGATCCCTTGTCGCACTGGTCTGGCTTACCGGGTTATGGATTCACTCAATTTGGGGAATTTGGCACTGTTGTTATTTGTCGTTATTTGTGAGTCGGGGAGAGTTCGTAAGAAACGGAATTTAAAGGTAAATGTAGGGAAGAGTAAAGTTATGGTCTTTGAGAGGTGAAGTCAGTGAATGCACAGTGAGGTTGGATGCTGAGGAAACGGAAAATGTGAGTATGTTTAAGTACCTGGGTAGTGTGATGAGTAAGGATGGAAGTTTGGAGGGTGAAGTGCTTGAAAGGGTACATCAAGGAAGAAAGGTTGCTGGTTCCTTGAAGACAGTGATAAGAAACAGGGAAGTGAGAATGGAAGTGAAAAAGCTATTACATGACAGTATTGTGATACCAACTATGACGTATGGAAGTGAAGCTTGGACATTGTTGGAGGGACACAAGAGTGAGAGCAGTGCAAATGAGTTATTTGAATGGAGCCTGTGGAGTCACATGGAGAGACAGACTGACAAATGAGGATGTGAAGGACCGTTGTGTGGATGTGGGTGTGATAGGAAGCGTTAGGAGAAACACACTGACGTGGTTTGGCCATGTGGGGAGGATGGAGAGTGAGAGACTGACGAGAAGAGTGTATGTGAGTGAGGTGGAGGGGGAGAGAGGGAGGGGAGGGCCAAGGATGAGATGGTGGGATGAAGTGGAGAGGTATGTGAGAGAGGGGGAGGGGGGTGAATTGGGAGCAGGGCAATGAAATGGTGGGGGACAGGGTGAAGTGGAGGCGATTTGTTTGTGGCCACCCCGTATAAAGGATTAAGGCATCTGGCAATAGATAGATAGTTATTTGTGAAGAAGCATGAAAGTTTGCATCTTCAAGGCGCTGGTGTTCGCTGTCTTACTTCATGGCTGTGAGACATGGACACCAAACAGTGAGTTGAAGTGGCAACTTTATTCCTTTGGTACTAAGTGTCTTCGCAGGATCACGAGTTTTCGCTGGTACAACCGGGTGCATAATGAGCGACTACTCCATGAGACTAAATCGAGGCCCATTACCCAACTGATAAGTCAACACCAACTCCAGCTATATGGGCACGTGGCCCGCTTTCCTGAGGCTGATCCTGCCCACAGAGTGGTCTCTGAATGAGTTAACCCAGTGTGGAGGAGACTAAGGGGAAGGCCACATAACTGACAGCTGGAGCAGGTTGATCACTTCCGTTGGGAGATACTTAGACGGGGAAGTGTCACTGCCTGGAGGGTTGCACAGAGAGACCTGCAAGGGCGCAGTTGGCACCTCACAGCATTTGCCCCTTCTTGAGTGTTTGACTGCTGTCACTCTTGCTATCAGCATCATGCCTTGTGTTTTGCACTGTGAAATGCATGGTCCTTGACATGTATAGCCCAAGACTCTTTAAGATTTTGGTGGCCAACCAGGGTCCTACTGTGGTGGGAATGTGTGAAACTTGGATGCAGCCTTGCATCCATCTTCACTTCAGAGGCATAATTGATGTAAAGATGTGATCCTCCTCAGGGGAGGGGTAGGGGTTTGTCAATTGCAGTATGGGAGGACTTTCTCACTCCCTAAGTGTCCCCAATGGCCTGCTGGAGATGCTGGCAGTCACAGTGGCATTTACTTGAGTTGGACATCAGTTTTATTGTGCTATAACCTGCCAAGATGTGAACCATGAAAAACTCCTTCACTACTTTCATCAGCTAATAGACCCATCCTTCATCATGGGTGTCTTTCATGCCCATCACAGTCACTGGAATCCCCCTCTAGACTCCTGCAGTGCCTCTGGATCCTTCCTCTTCAAGGCTCTCTTCCCTCCACCTCCCCCATCCCCCATATTGGCCTCCTCTCACCTCCAAGCACGTACACACGATACAATCCACACACAGGGAAGGCCTCGGTCCTGGATCTCTGCCTTGCTGATGCTGCCTTTCAATGCCCTGGGGATGAGATGGGCTTGTGCGTGGATAATGGTCCCTTGTCAGTGTTTTGTAGCTTTTCAACCTTGTCCCTGAGACTGTCCATTGCATGTTGTCCTAGATGGAAGCCCAAGGAGATAGGTGTCCAGCATTCACTGCCAAGTTTTCTGCTTGCTTTCTGGAACACTGGGGTTCTCAGAACAGATCAACCAGTGCATTTACCACCATCTTATATGACACAAGCAAGAGTCTGGCAGTATACTCGCAGCTGCGTACAGTGTTCTGGTGTGCCCTGGTGATCAGATGCCTGTGTGGCAGAAGTCAAGGCTCATCATTGAGCTTGGCATTCCTGGAGTTGTCATCCCAGCCCTGCTCTTGGAAACTCTTAGTGTCGCCTTAATACTATGCACATCAGGACTCTGTCAGTCAAGAGGAAGGCCTGGTACTCATTTTGTGCATGCCTCTCTTTTGCCAGCTCCTCATCCTGCGCTTATAGGTTCTTGAAGGACATAGCTGGATGCCCGACCACACACTCTTTCCCTGTATGTTGTGATGGAGTGGACCCCATGGGTGGTTTTTGTTAGGCAGGCTTTCTTGGTCTCATTCTTTCACTCCCAGTTTGTCATCCTATCTACCTTGCCATCCTCCGCCATGTACAAGGAAGACATTCTGTGGTGTACTTCATCTCGCTCCAACTCTGATCTGCACTGTCCATTTACAGCCACTGAATATAGCAAAACGCTGTCTGTCTGTCCCAGCAGGGAAGTTGGCCCTGACATGGTTGCAAATGACTTTCTCCAGCTCATTCCACCTGCCTCCTTAACATCTTAAACCATGGCTGGGGGTGAACAGTGTTCCTTGAGGAATGAAGAAATCCACACTGTTGCCATTTCCAAAGCCAGGCTGGGACCCCTCCCTTCCATCCTCTAATTGGCCCATTGAAATTCTCTCCTGTGCTGGGAAACATGGAAAAGATGGTGGTAATTTGTCTTTTGTGTTGGCTGGAGTTATGTTCCCTACTCTTGGAGGGACAGTGCAAGTTCCATCCATACAAGGGCACCTTGAATGTCTTGTGCCAACTCGTACACCTGATTCACTGCACATACAGGAAGGGGTTGTTTATACTTGCCTTATTCATTGACATGAACGGGACTATTGACTCCGCTTCCCATCTTGACATGTTTCTCAAGCTCTTCTGCCTTGGAGTCTCTGGCTCTCCCTTGGCTTGGCTCTCTGGTGGGGCCATCTTGGATCCGTGTCTACTGGGGGGTGCCTCATGGGCCAGTGCTCAGCCCACTCCTGTTTAACATCTTGATGTCTGATCTCTTTCGACCAAATGACGCCACCCTCCTCGTGTATGCTGATGACGTCATCATCATTAGCTGGACTGCCTCCCCTGAGGAGGCAGACCCAGTGTTGCCTTCAGTCAGCAGTTTCCAGTCTTGAGGCCTGAGTGCACATGCAGGGCTTGGAAGTCAGTGTCCCTAAGACTGTCAAGAAGAGTTTCACCCTGTGTTGCCAGGTTTCCCAACCCATGGATGATATGAAAAACAAAGTTCCGGTTGTTCACAGGCATATTTTCCCGGGCATGCACCTGCATGGACCGATTTGCACCTGAAGTTGCCACACAGACTGTCTTTGAGCCTCGTATGCCAAGATACCTCACATCATGAAGTGTATTACAGGATCACGTTGAAGGGCCAACCATGACCTTCTCCTGGCTTGGTACCGTGCCACCATCCTCAGCAAAATCACTCACAGATACTTTGTCTATGGCTCAGCATCTGCCACCCAGCTCCAGAAACTGGACTGAATCCAAAATGTTCCCTTATGAATCACACTGAGTGCATTCTAATCTTCCCAGGCTGTGTCCTTGCAAGCGGAAAGTGTGATCCCACTGCTCCATATCTCCAGGACAGAACTAGCATGCTGCTGTTTCTTGTCCATCCAGAATCTCCTCCCTGCCAGCACTCAAAGGCAATGCAGGGATCTTACCATCTAACCCACCTTGGTATGTCATATCCCAGTAACCTCTACAGGTCGCCTTCTGGGCATACTGCACATAATCTCTTCCCCCCTTCCCACACCACCAGACATTGAGCCTAGTGCCCTCCCCCAATTCCTCTTTGGAGGGGCCTCTCCTCTCAAGTCCTTTCCACCTCCAGAAGGCTTTCAGCAAATCTAGCACCAGCCATCTTGCTCCTGAACTCTTTCAGGAGCTGGAAACTGCTACCTATGCTGGGTTCTTTGGAGCATTCACTGAAGACTTCCACACCTTGACTCTGTTACAGCAATAAAAGTATTTCTTGAGGACCTGTTCCTCTGTCTGACATGACGGCTGGAAGCACTCCATGACACTATCTTGACTAAACCTTTCACTGTCCTCAAGGCCCTTAAATTCCTCAGTAATAATCTCCAGTTCCAAAGGGTGATATGTCTGCACGGACTGCATGGGGGTTCTTCACTCCACTCTCTCTCCCCAGCCTCACTCTGCATGGCAGTTAGTTTATGATATTCAGGCCCTGCTTGAGCATCTGTTCTAATGGGGTTAAGTGATCTGCATTCAGTAGGTTCCCTCTCATACAGGGACACATCATAATAAGAGTGATGAGGCGGCTGCACGGATGGCCCTGTCATTATTAACAATGGGGCATTTGCCCCACACAGAAACCTCTTACCATCAACTTTTAGCCAAAGCCTGCCAGGTAGCCAGGGATACAGACCTTAGGATTAACTTTCCTGCCACTATGCTGAGGTTGTACCATTTGGATTCGTCACCCCTGGGCTTGCACAACCTCCCATGCCCTGAATATGGCCACCACTCACCTACACATTGGATACACAGGCCTGGCATCCCATCCTTGTCATCTGAGGCTGGTTCCAGACCCATACTGTCAGTGGTGCAGAGTGCAAGAGAAAACTGTGCTCCACTTCATTTTGCACTGCCCATAGTTCCACTCGGCATGCACTCTCTTACAGGACCTTGAAATCACAGACTTCATACTACCAACTTTCCTTGGAGTTCATTGCTAAAGCTTGTACTACATCTTTTTTATGTCAACCACAGAAGATGAGGACTACTCCACTGCAATCTAGTTGATACCTTCTTTTCATGAGCCTTGGGGAAGGCAGATACAGATGCATCATCTGAGCTGCCCTTAACACAACACCAAGAACCATAATTTGAAAGATCTGACACAGAGGCCAAGATATATGATATGGTCAAAACATTAGTGATGACAGTCAAGATGCTGAAATCTGATATGGATGAAGCAAAAAAAGAGAAACTAAACAAAATCTTCCATAATTCTTCTCTGCTTACCCTGCTGTATGCTTTTTCCAGATCCATTAATGCCACCACTAGTCTCAACGTAAATATTTGATCCACACATCCTCTACCACTTCTAAAGGCACTGTTTTCATTACTCACCAGGTCTTCTGATACAGTACATCCCTTACTTTCCCTAGGATGATTCTACCATATGCAGTGCTTTTCCTACAACACTTGGGAACTTATGCTATGACAGTTTCTGCACTCTCTTCACTCACTTTTATTTGCAAGGGTAAAATCACAGGCTTTTTTCCCACTCTACTTGTGTAGTTCCACTCATCCACTCTCTCTTATATATTTCTAACAGAATTCATTCCACTTTCTTGACTACATACACCTCATTAACACCTCCTGGCTCTTTTTCTTTAGCTGCATCACATCATTCTTTACTTCTGCTAACGTTACATTTCCTGTGGGTTCCATTCTTTCTCTTAACACTGCCACACCAACCATGTTTGTTAACACTCTGCTCTCATCATTCCCATTCATCAAACTTTAAAAAGGTTCATTCCATCTGCTCCTTACCTTCATTACATTTGTTAGTATTCTGCCTCTTTCATCCCTCACACTTTTGCACTTTTTTCCACCACCGTTTCTACATCTCTTTCAAAACTACATTCTTATTTTCACTAATTTTCATCCATTTTTCTTTCAAGATCTTCATTTGCCACTTCCTTTTTTCTCCTCACTTGTCTCCTCACATCATTCTTACTCTGAAATAATTTCTTACATGAACATCATTCTTACCACACTTTCCTCACTTACTCTATGATATTCCCTCTCAATAACATATATGTGTTATATCTTATTTCTGTCTTTCTGCTAAGCTTAAACAAGAAAATACTCTTGCAGAGTGTAGAATATCTGTTATTCACCTTGCTACCTCATTCTTGATAAAGATGAATCACAGGAGCTTGAGGCCTTCATTGAACTGTACCGACTATTGGCAGTGCCCTGTCGAGCCAGGAAAAGCTATGCATTTCCTACAAGGAAACCAGATGGGAAATCCTCCTGTGGTGGCATGAGCTACCAAAATGTCAGGAGCATTGTGTCCTGGTGGCCAAAAAAGCAGGAATGGAGAGCAGGTTTGGATACAGGGTGATAAGAAGGAGCCTAATTACAGCCCTCCGTAGAAACCCCACGTTCACACCAAGAAAGAAGGAGACTGTGGCAAGGTATGCTGGCCACGCCTTGCAAGTGGCAGACAAATACTACGATGTTGCCAACCAGCTGAAACGAGACGTTGTGGTCCGGGGGCACATAAAGAAATTAATGTTATCCTCCTCAGATGAAGAGTGAGTGTGAATTATTGTGTTTCTCTGAAAGCATGGTATGTTGATATAATAGATGTAAAAAATATAAACTCCAGGAATATACTAGGCATGTTGTTTTTAATGGAACAATTTTTTTTTATTCCCTTATTCCTGCATTTGTGGAGATCATTAATTTCCTTTGACAAGTGTTTTGCAAACATTTCACTTACAAAATATTTTTCAAACCATCCTCAACTAACCTGTGACAACCAACACAGAATCCAGGATCAGGCACCAGGGGCAGAACCAAGGGTAAAGGTGTTAGCACAATTCTGTACTACAACAATGTTATTATAATATTATTACAATGTTAATACAATTATTTTACAGATGTTACAGTTATGTAACTACAAACAATATGTAACAATTACAGTACAATTACGTACACTACAATTATTGTGTACACATACCTACTTCAGTTATCTGCATAATTCAATCACTAAATACTTGTACCAACAAAAAAT
Organism: Coenobita brevimanus; assembly: GCF_032717465.1. Classification (NCBI taxonomy): domain Eukaryota; kingdom Metazoa; phylum Arthropoda; class Malacostraca; order Decapoda; family Coenobitidae; genus Coenobita; species Coenobita brevimanus. The sequence goes on from NC_137038.1 coordinate 17,099,667, forward strand.
ATTCTACACTGTATATAGTCATTCATTTACTACAGCATTTATTTACTACCAACGAGTGTTACCATTTATATCTACATAAAATACGTGTTTCATGCATACCGCTGCCACATCTTGTAGAAACTTCATAGCTTCTTGTAGTGTGTTTTGTAGATCAGTTATACATATATTAGACTTATGGACGAGCAGTTGTTATACATGAGTAGTTTTGTAAGTAGATAATCTTAATTCCCATTGTCATGTAATGACAGGAGAGGTAAAGATTAGTATGCAACTATTTTTATTTGTCCTGGAAATATTAACAAAGTCTCTCACACACGAGTGAAGTATAAAGCAGAGTCCCGCTAGCTACCTCCCTGTCTTGCTCTCTCTCTGCCAACCTTTTGCTACGATCGCCAGCCCCCTTCTCTCCACTACCTGCCAGTTCTATGGCTAGCCCCTTTCTGAGCTCTGATTCCTACATTCTCGTTTAGCTGGGGATGTGTCAGGTGTGCTATACTGTCGTGGAAGCTTCTAGAACACTGTATGTCTGTGTGTATGTACTGCTTCCGGTGCACGACCAGCATTCCTTCACTTTAAGAGTTGCAAGCTAATTTCCTTTTGCTTGATTCTTGCTGATACACTACCTATCTTACGCCCTGGCTTGGTGCTTCTATCTATCTTTCTATCTATCCATCCATCTATCTATCTATGAGTCCTGACATCGCTCGGTCACGCCAACTGACGGTCCTCCAACAGCAATCATCATTGACATATGCTAATCTATTAATACATAACACTGATTATAATACTGCATAGATATAATATTCATGTTAATATTGCAATGATCCAGTAATATTACATTTTAAACAAGTTGTATACATAATTGAACAAATGCAATATGGTTAAATTGGTTATTGTATGACATTTTGTAAGATGTGTATATATAACAGACATATGCATATAATTGTGCAATGGTAATACTGCTAGGTCATTACATTACATATTGAGTTATCCCTTTAGTAATGTCTAATATTTCACCTAATTTGTGTGATGATTCTGGTAATACTGAATTGTAGTGACAGAGGTGGAGGTGGATCCATCTGCCGATGGAGGAGCCAGAAATACCTTGAACATTGTCAATGATCAGGAAGAGTGAGTCTGAATAATTTCAACCAACCATTAGTGAATCTCTCTCTCTCTCTCTCTCTCTCTCTCTCCTCAGTCAAACCATTCTATGATATAATATCTGTATTAAAACAAATTAGTTTCTATATTTTTAGTAATGTAACTACTATCACACTATCAACCCAGTCACACTTCATCAATTTCTTTGTATTACTATAGAACACAAGATGATGCTAAAACTCCAGCAGATCAGGGCAATGACCATCAGGAGCCCAGTGCCACCAATGTCATGCCTCCTGTTGAAGTCAAGTGAGTCTCCAGAATGAAGAGCAAGCTGTAACAGTTATAACAACAAAACTATAACAAGTTGAGATGAGGAATATTTCGTCTATTCCTTTCCACTCCCCCAAAAGACAAACAATTATACAGCACACAATGTGTTTTAATATCATTTCGTATAATCGTTTCCAATGATGTTACTACTGCTGATAAATTAATGCAGTCACTCTTCATCATATTCTTTTTATTACTACAGAACACCAACTGAGACTGAAAGTGGGAGGAAAGAAAGTGGAATTTCTACGAATCAGAACTCGAAACTCAAGAGGAGAGGTCAGCCGTCGCCGCACTCCCTGTCGAGGATGAGTGAGTCTAATGAAAGAAAATAAATGTTAAAACAAAATGACCACAAAGTCATGATATTATTATTATTGTTATTATTATTATTAGTAGTAGTAGTAGGAGGAGGAGGAGGAGTAGTAGGAGTTGTCAAAAACTTTATTGTTACTTTACAGGATTTCCATTCACATTATGTTTTTCTTTAATTCTCCAGCATTGCATTAATGACATCCGACAGGACAACGATGTCAGATTTAACAGTACAGTATTATTAGATAAAAGGTATGGTATCCTTCTTTCTCAAAGAATTTGAAATAAATTATTTCAATTGCATTGCGCAGTTGACCCTTGTGTGGTGTGATGCGGTGAGGATCTGTCTGTTCTCCCCTTTGGGGCTAAGATGCGAATGAATGTGTTTGAATGGATGAGTAAATGGGGAGTGTGTCGTCCCGTCTCGGCTACCTCCCTTTCCTTGGGGGAAGCAGCCTAGGTAAATAGATAGATAGATAGATTCTTATTATTATTATTACTATTATTATTATGGGATACATACATATTTTTATTTAATTATTAATTTACTGATTTATACTTCCCATCAAAGCACCGACCATCTCCTCAGACATCACATGTATGTCAGCTGTGTCGGCCGACCTGGCCAACACATTCAAACTGCCAGCACTACCAGGAGACTCAGACGGGAGCACAACAGAGCCAGAGGCTAGACAGGAGGAGGAGGAAAAGAAGAAGGAGACACTAACTGGAAGTGAGCCACGACCAGGGCCCTCGAGAGGTATTTTTTGTGTTAAAGAATTATTCTATAAAAGCTGCATGAAATAATTAGTTATACAGACAAGTGGAATACATGTCTAATACTTAAGCAACATTTGGTCTGAAACTTGCAGCAGCAGCAGCAGCAGGAAGAGGAAGAGGAGGAGGAGGAGGAGGAGGGGGAGGGGGAGGAGGACAGAGCCACAGCCGGGACCTTCAGGATGGGTGGCAAGTGCCAGGAATGAGCCAGGACCATCAGGAGGTGTACATTACTTTGATGTTAGGAAAATGTTCTCTCCATTTTTATTGAAATAATTCATCATATACACGGGTGAAATGACTGCCAATTACTAATATAAATTTATGTATGAAAGCTGCAGGCCGTAAGGAGGAAGAGATGTGGATGGGGCTCTCAAAGGAGAGCACTGATGAATCAGAGGCCCATCCAGAACTGTCAGAAGGTATTTGATGTTAACTGATTGTGCTCTGAATTTCTATTGAAATATATCATCTTGTTTACAAATTATGACTTGTACATTTCTGCAACACTAAGTGTTTAGCTTTGGTTGATGAACATTTCTAACTTTTCATTGGACTTGATTGTCTCAGTCAGCACAGGTCATGCACACATAGTGTCAGGGGGTGAGAAGTGTTCCAGAATCCTTGTATGCCTCTTAGCCTGAAATCCATTATAGGCAGGCTCAGGGAAAAGAACAGGATAATGGAAATTATATTTTCTCTGTAGTTGTATTGATATTTAAACCTTTGCATTTGTTAGGAAACTCAGACGGGAGCACAACAGAGCCGAAGGCAGATAGAGCATCAGAGATAGAGGCGGACACAGCCGTGGCTGACCTCACTGAGTGTGAGATTAAGTTGTGGTTCTTCAGTCATATGTTTTTGTTGAACACTTTGAAATATGAAATATCCTCTTGCATGGTGAATTAACATTTAGCTTTTGAACACATGTAAATTGTAACTATCATTTCCTCTGAATGGGTTATTATTCACAGATCCCTAACCTTTTTCTGTTCTCTTTTCCCTCCCATCATGATGCAGACATGGATCCAGAGGAGCAAGCCAAATGGGCAAAAAGAATTGAATTTTTCAATGAAGGCCTTGTGTCACTGAGCGGGGTGTCGGAAGAGAAAAGAACCTCAGGAAAGAACTATCAACCCTCCAGACAGTCAGTCAACTAGATAAAAAATATCAAACAATGATAGAGGAGAAGGAGAGGAAGCTGAAGGAGCTCAAAGAAGACTACCAGATGATTCGAAAAAATCTCTCTACTAGCTGGAGGCCAGGAGGGAATACCTGCTGAAGCCAAAGTGGGGAAGAAATGTTCCCCATCTCCAAAGGAAGGCCCCTGGTTCATGCCCCAGCTGCAGCTGTCCCATTCTCGGCTGTGTGACGAAAGCAGCAAACATCAACTGCCACCTTGCACAGGTCCACAAGCTGCTGGGACCGAAAAACAGGAGGAGGTTCTTGAAACATGGAAAGATCTGGTGCAAAGGGCCACCGTGGGAGGAAAAAAAAACAGGAAAAGAAAGACACAACACACCAGTACCCCAAAAGACCATGCCCAATTTGTGAAAACAGCATTGGATGCCTCAACTTCCACTTGAAAAAGTTACACAAACTCACAAAGGAAAGTCCGTTGTATAAAGCATCCCTAATGCCAAGTGTACAAGTTCAGCTGAGGAAGATCAAACTTGAGAAGGGCATGGAAACCATGCCTTCTGGGGATTCATTCGAGGAATTTGTGAAACTTTTCCGAGAGGACAAGGATATATACCGCCGAAAGGATGTCATGGCTGATAAGAATGTTCACCTGGCCACAGCCCTACTAAAAGGGCAGTATGCTCTGGATAAAACTCCTCTCACACTCATAACAGGAGAACTTCTCCTGGAAAAAATTCAGCAAGCTCTCAGGCCTGGAGGGCATTAACTAGCAAGGAACATGTCACTAGCACAAATTATAGGAGAAGGATGCTGGAGAACATTGAAAAATTGCTAGCATTTATCCAATGAACAAATATCACATGGCTTCAGGTCCTGACTAATACCAGGGAGGAAGTCTCAAAGAGGGTTCTCAAAGCTATGCATAAGTGTAATAGTTACTCTCTCTCTGAATTATGTACATTGCCATTTCCAAATATTTGTTTTTTAACCTGATGCTCATTTGCCATATACAGTACTTTCTTCAGATCTTATCATGCAAGAAGAGCTGGGGGAGAGGGCTCAAAAAAGAGCATGCTATCAATAAAATTTGCTGCAACCAGATGATCTCAAAAGATTGGTCAACTTTATGTGGAAAAAATATGCAGGATGGCCAGGACAGCCCATAAAGAAAATGATCCTCCAATCCTCCTCAGCAACTACACGAAGTTACGGGACACCCTCATCACCAAATTCATGGTAATCTGCCTCAGGTGGTCACAAGAATTTATCAAATTCAGAATGGGGGAGTAAGAAGAGAGGGAGAACTTGGGTGAAACCACCCGCATCTCCATCACCCGCCACAAAACTGGGGCAAGGGGTGTGACAGAATTTGTTTGTTCCATGCAATAGGTTTTAAAGTGTTTTATGTCCAGCGTTAATTGGTTCATTACTGTGCAGTAACCCTCTCGATGAGGGACAAATTTTAATAATAGTTGATTCATGGAGGAACATTAATGACACAGTAAGTTCCTGTACTTCCTCTCATCTTCCATCCCTTAATCATCTCATGACCTATTGCTGACATCATGTTAGTTTTCCCTATAGTCATCAATGTTATGTTAATCTCAACTCTACCATATCATCTACCTGACATTTTTTACACTCAACCTCCTCAGTTTCATCATGGCAGCTTTCACCTTCAACTTCCTTCTGTTTTGTATCAGCAGTCATCTTCATCCACCCCAGTATCCATGAAATCTAGGAAGGCCTTGTACACCTCCCGTGGCATCAGGCTGTGAAAGAGAGTTGAGACAGAGGTTAGCATTATTTGCTAGATACTGGAGAAAATTGGTACCTGTCCAGTACAGTACATACTGATACTCAGATGTCAATTTTTTGTGTATTGCTATATCCTTTATTGCTCCACTAGGAGTGTAGTCAGCTTCATGAAGCCAAGGCCTCAGTTCTGGCTATGATTTTTTTTTTTTTTCCATTAATCATGAATAATAACTGATTAAGAATTTTTTGATCAGTCACACACTTCATGACTCAAATCACTTACTGTGGCACTGTGTGCTCAATGATAATTGTTTTTATATCACAGTTCTATACCAACCTACAAACACAAATGAAACAAGTAGGAACACTGAGAGTGCAACACCTACTCCCACCAACTGGGCTGCAGGCCAAATATTTGACTTTACCCTGTGACCTTGGCTTTTGACAGATTATTCACAATACTGAAGTACACTACTCTATTTCATTCTTGCCTAACCCTTAACATTTCTGCCAACTTTGACTCCAATTAAATCAGATATGTGTAAGTTTCCTTTGCCCAGTGACCATGACCTTTGACCTTTCCCTATGACGTTCATCCTTGACTCATTGTTCTTAAATTCAAATGTCTTTATCCTTGCTTTAACCCAAACCTTTTCACAGAGCTTAGTCTAAACTGGTAAAACTGCTTAAACAGACCTTCCCAAATGACTGAACTTTTTACCTACTGTTCTCTAAAATAATAGGTTAATCAATTGGGTGATCCTCAACTCATTCAGTCTGTTTCAAATCAGATCATTGTTTTAGCAATTTTGATCACACATTCACACAGGTGACATTATGACCTTGATCTGTGACCTTGACATCTGACTGATATTTCTCAAAACTGAATCCCTTTGTTCTTTCCTGAGCCTTAAATATTCTCCCTTCTTTGGTTCAAACTGAATTAAAACTGAGTTCACCTTGTCCTTTGACCTTTCCTTGTGACCTTGCCCTCTGACTTTTCCAAATAAAATCCCTATAAACTTGCCTGATCCACAACCCTTCCAAAAGTTTGGTCTAAGCTGAACAAAAACTATTTAAGCTGACCTTACCAGTGACCTATTGCTATTAAGAACAACAGGTTTACTCCCAGGCTGATCCACACACTCTTTCCCTAAGTTTGGTTAAAACTGAATTTTATATATACAGTATATATATATATATATATATATATATAAATAGACCGATGCCCTAATCCCGCAAAGGGTGGCCGCAGACAAAATACCTCCAAGTCGCCCTGTCACCCACCATTTGACTACCCCCCCCAACTCACTCCCCCCCTCCCTCATATACCTCTCTGTCACGGGGTTTTTAAGAATTTAAAAGTTGGATAAAGGTTATGTGTTTTGCTTGAAAATAGAGACAAAGAACTGACTTGTGAAAATCAAGCAATGATTACTTTATTCCGGCTTACTTCGCCAATTCTCTAAGGACGAGAATTTATTTACTTTCTCAGCACTACACAGCAGAGACTAGTTACTCACAAATGCTGTTTGTTAGTACTGCTAGCCTCACGAGAAAGTGACTCCACCCCTGACAATAACTAATGCTATGAATGGTAAACAGGTTCTTGCTGATGCATTAACTCTTGGTTGCACAACGGATTTTAAGCTTAATACAAAAGGACTGGCCTAAGTACCAGTTATGAATAATGCAAAGCGTTATGCAAACTAGGAGTGGTAAGTGAAGTAAACTTCTATCTATCTATCTATTGCCAGATGCCATAATCCTTTACGGGGTGGCCATTTGACTCTGAGTTATTTGTTTTACAGGGAAGGGCACTAACCCTCCACCAACCCAATTGACACGTAGGGAGCATGTATGGTTTGGTTATATGGTTACCACCCAGCGTTGTAAATGGTTTCTTGGCTTACAGGAAACCATTTGGCTTGTCACTCAATGTGAAGCCACCTGTAACGGAAAGAAAAGCATTAAGTAGTGACAGGAACGATGGGAGAAATAGGAAGAGAGGAGGGCAGGCACAGAAAAAGAATAAAGGCTAAGGAAGAATTTAATGTGGAAAAATAAAACACGGGTTTACATTACATTAAGCTCAAGAGAAAAAGAACAGAAAATTTATTGATTACGAAATAAATTTACAGTGTTTCAAAATGAATTCAAAATAACAAAGAGAATACACTCACTCGCTCACTCACAAGCTAAACTAAACTCTTATGCCTAGGAAAAACGAAAAGAAATACTGGTCAGAAAAGGGGGCTAGGCGGAATGAACTGGGCGTCGTTACTTAGGAAGGATGCTGCCACACACGCTGAACCTCTATGCCGAATCACAGTGAGTGGAGATTTCAGGAACTCGCTGGACAACGGCGGCGCTGCTCCACAGTGGGCCCAAACGAACCTGCACTCATGGCATCTTAATCCTGACTGAATTCAAACAAATGAGGCAAGGGCTGGGGAAGTGCCCGGTAACTGCCAACAGAATAATTGTGAGCGATACATGCCCACAACAAATCACTCAGCGAAAGCACCAATGTCACGCGCAAGGATGATCACTTATGAAACTGTGAAAAATGTTCTGAAAACACTCCCGATCGGGTGAATACAGGGACGGTTAAACTGAGTGATACTTATTGGGATTCCACTAGAATTAGTGGTTTTCCACCAAAGTTCAATGTCACGAGTTTGTTTAAATACTGAATCGCACCAACTTGTGACACTCTCAACTCCATCCCTCCACCTCATCCTCGGTCTACCTCTCCCTCTCCCTCCCTCCACCTCACCTACATACACCCTCTTAGTCAGTTTTTGATTCTCCATTCTCTCCATATGTCCAAACCACCTCAGTGTATTTTTCTTTATCTTCTCAACCACATCCACATCCACCCCACAACGTTCCTTCACTTCTTCATTCGTCAACCTGTCCCTCCATGTTACTCCACATGCTCCTCTCAAGTAACTCATTTCCACTCCTCTCACTCTTGACTTGTTCCCCTCTTGCAAGGTTCACACCTCGCTTCCATACATCAGGGTAGGGATCATAATACTATCATGCAGTGACTTCTTAACTTCCATATTTCTCATCACTGCTTTCAGTGAACCATAAACCTTCCTTCCCTGCTGTACCCTTTCACGCACTTCATCCCCCAACATTCCATCCTTACTCATCACACTACCCAAGTACTTGAATGCACTCACATTCTCCATATCCTCACCATCCAACCTTACTGTACATTCTGTGACTTCAATCCTCTCAAACACCAGAACTTTATTCTTGTTTACATTAACTTTCAGATTTCTCTTCCTACACACTGTCCCAAATTCATTCACTAAACCTTACAAATCCCATTCACCTTCACTCAACAATACTGTATCATCAGCAAACAGCAACACCGAAAGCTTCCAAATCTCACCCTCATTCATTAGAGCCACCCCCACATCCACTGCCCTACCTTGCACCTCCTTTACAACCCCATCCATGTATATATTAAACAGCCATGGAGACATCACACAACCCTGTTTCAGTCCCACATTGAGATCAAAGAACTCACTCAGCTCACCATCCACTTGCACCGTAGCCCTAGCTCCCTCGTACATACTCTTCACAGCACTCAACAATTTCCCCTCCACTCCATATATTCTTAATACCTTCCACACACCTGGCCTATCTATTCTGTCATAAGCTTTCCTCCAAGACCATGAAGGCAGCATACACTTTCTTTCTCTTCTCTAGATACTTCTCCACTAAACATCTTAGAACAAATATCTAATCTACACACCCTTTTCCCTTCCTATATCCTCCTTGTTCTTCTCCAACTAGCTCGTCTGTCATATGCCTAACCCTGTCAATAAGTATTCTACCATATATTATTCATGTCACACTAAAAAAGCAAATACCCCTATGGTTACCACATACTTCTCTCTCCCCTTTTCCTTTGTATATATGAACAATTATACCTGATTTCCAGTCCTCTGGAACCCTTCCCCCTTCCCAAGCCAATCTACACAACTTCCATATCCACTCCACAACAATCTTACCCCCATACCTAAGCATTTCACCACACACTCCATCAATTCCTGGGGCCTTTCCCATCTTGATCTTCACTGCTTCCACTACTTCTGCCCTACTGATCTCTTCCTCCCTCCACTCATCTCTTCTTCTCCCAGCCAATCTACAACCACTTATACTCGCACTGCTCTCACTCTCTACATTCAACAAATCCTCAAAGTGCTCCTTCCATCTCCTCAATTTCTCTCTCTTCTCCACCAACAATCTATTATTCCTATCTTTCACTCCCCTACTATTTCCCCTTTCACACTGCTTTACTTTCTTTACCTCCTTCCACAACAATTTCTTACTCTCCCTCCATTTCACACTCACATTCCTCCCAAACTCTTCATCCACTTTCTTCTTACTCTCCTTCACCAGTCTCTTTACCTCCCTTCTCCTGCTCACATATACCTCTCTCTTCTCTCTCTCATCTTCTCCCCTACCTCTACTTGCTAGCCATTCACTATATGTCTTCTTCTTTTGTTCCACAGCTCGTTTCACCTCATCATTCCACCATGCTGTCCCTTGCACACCCTTGCATCTCCTCCTCACTCCACAAACCATCTCACACGCTGCGCCTATCTCTTCCGTGAATATCTTACATATGTCTTCCACCCCTTCCATCTGCTCTAATTCACACCTTCCCAATCTTTCTTCCACTATGCTCTTATATTCTGCCATTTTCTCACTATCTTGCAGCTTCTCCACTCTTCTCACAGGAGCTGTTTCCTCCTGTCTTCCCCTTTGTCTCTTCAACCATTTATTTTGCAGCTTTACCTTGGCCATCACTAAGTGATGGTCCGAGACTCCATTCCCCCACCCTCTTCACACTCTTGCATCCAATACTTGTCTTCTCATTCACTCATCCACACACACATAGTCTATCATTGCCTTTTGTTCAACAAGGTCACCATCCACCCTCCTCATTACTCTCCATGTATACCTGTGGATCATTTTATGCCGAAAGTAGGTGTTAGCTATTGCCATCCCTTACCAGCACAGATGTCCACCATAGCACTACCATTCCCATCTACTTCAGCTGGCACACCCCACTGACCAACCACTCCATCCACTCGTACATTCCCAACTTTGCCATTCATGTCTCCAATCAAAAGCACTCTCTCGCTCCTCTCAAATTTGTCCATACATGCTTCTACACTTGCCCAAAACTCATCTTTCACTCTTGCCACTCGGTCCTCTGTCGGCGCATACGCACATACAGTCACCCAAGCTTGTACACCTACTTTCATCCTCACCCATACAATCCTTGCACCCAGTGTTCCATACTCTCTTATATTCTCCTTCCACATCATCAGACATACTCCCTCTCTTGCCCTCTCATTCTCAATAACTCCCGCACATATACCTAAACCGTATTCCCTTTCACCCTCTCACCCCCATTTAGTTTCAGTAAATCCACATATATCCACTCTTGCATCCTCGAGCACCTGAACAATCTCTCTCTCTTTCACTTCATCATTCACTCCTCTCACATTCCATGTCCCCACCCTCAGAATGTCCTTTGTCCGTTCCTCAGTCATCAACGTATGGTCCATCCTGCTCCGAGGTGCTTTGTTTGCTTGTTTAGTTAGTTCTTTTTACAGAGTGGGGCACTAACCCACCACCAACCCTTTTAGTCGCCTCGTACGACAAGCAGGGGTACTTGGGGAGTATTCTTGAAACCCCCCTACCCCATGGGGGTAGGATATATATATATATATTTACACACAGTTAAACCTTACTATAACAGAATAATTCGGGCCCTCATACGACAAGCAGGGATGCTGGGGGAGTATTCTTGAAACCCCCCTACCCCCAGGGAAGGTATATATATATATATATATATATATATATATATATATATATATATATATATATATATATATATATATTGTAATCCCTATACTATCCGGATGCCCACTTTCCGGACACCCCACTTACTGGACATTGTGGACCTGGACCTTCAGAACCCAAAAATGTCCAAAAAAAGAAAAAGAATCCCCCCCCTAAAAAAAAAAAAAAAAAAAATTCCCTCCCATAATTTGAAATTGCCGCACGGTGCTGAACAGCTGTTTACACCATGGCCCCTTCACCCCATCCTTCCTCCCCCCTCCCCTGTCAGGGTTGCCAATTGGTATTTTTTATAACCAAATGTGGGCCAATTTGGTAATGAAAAATTTGTTTCGTAATGAATTAGAATAATGCATTACCAAACGGATTTTTCACATGTATGAGGATACACAGGATGGAGATGGTGGATTGTTTGCTCTCTCTGATTAATCTGCTAGCCTATACAGCGTGAAAATAATCAACATGGTGTTAATTATAAGGACAGTGATTACATGTATTTTCGCTTGTATATTAGTGAAGAATAAATGCTAGCTTTACGAATTTGGTAATGAAAAGTTAAATTTGGTAATGAAAATTGAGGGGTTTGGTAATGTGGCCATTGTGAACTGGTAACTCTGTTTCCCCCATCACCAACACTCCAACAGTTACTGCTTAACTTCTATCGCAAGTGGATGCTTATCACAGTGGATGCCACACATGCTCGTTTTTTTGTGAATAAACAGTGATTAAACTGCAATACCTCGCAAGTAGACCACACAGGAATTTACAGTGTTTTGCAGTGTTAAGAAATTAGAAATTAGAGTGCAAAGGATTAATTGTGGAGTGCAAACTGGCAATTGAAACTGGCATGGTGCAATTAACAATGTGCAGTGTTAAACAATTATAACTCATGGTGCAAAGAATTACTGTAAATGCAGCACAACACTGGATTACTGTATGTGCTTCAAGAGCATTTTCACCACTGCCAAAGCCTTAAGAAGACGGCCACAGACGTGCTGTAACTACCCTGGCTGAGGTACAGTCACTTCTAATTCCTCATTCTTTGGTTCCTCTTCATTTATTTCATGCTTTATATTCATTATTGGTGTGAATAGGGTCTTAAATAAGTTTAAATAGGTGCTATGCATGTCCGGTTGGGAGTTATTTAGGTGGGTTTCAAAGTTAGGGTAGATTAGGGTCCTTAAGTACCAGTCCAGCAGGCAGGTGACCACTTTCCAGTCGGGACCACTTTCCGGACATGCCTTTGGCTCTATTACATCGGATAGTGGAGGGATTACTGTATATATAAGCCTGTGTTGCCCCATGAGAAACATAGGAGCTTAGGGCTAAACAAGAATGTCCTGACATTTAAGATGACAGCGGCCAGCCTTGCTCATCCCTGTGTGGCATTACATGAAAAATAAAACCCAACCACCCCTTGGATACACACTGACACAGGCTCAATCTGACCGGAACACCTTAATGACCCACTAATCCACCAGGTGCCATAATTTGGTTAAATGGTTACCACCCAGCATAGTACAGTAAATGGTTTCCTGGTGTACAGGAAGTCATTTGGCTTGTCACTCAGCATAGATTTACCTGTAGACAGAAGGAAGAGGAAAGAAAGATGGAAAGAAGGACATAAGAGGAAAGTAGGAACGGAAGGAAGGAAGAGAAGGGCAGCCACCCAAGAGCAGCACTACATCAAGTGAGTGAATAGGGAGCACCCTCACCTATCACTATGTATGTATGTGTATATATATATATATATATATATATATATACACAGTAACTCTATACTATCCAGACGCCCACTATCCGGACACCCCATTTACCGGACATTTTGGTCCAGGGATTCAATATTCCCAAAATTGCCCAAAAAGCGCAAAAAATTAGAAAAAATCTGACTTTTTCCCCCCCGTAATTTGAACTCAGCGCGCATGGTGCACACCAGCTGTATTTTGGTGCATAGTTCCGCCGCCATCCACTAGAGCGCCCCTGCATCCTTGCCACTTACCGCCTGTCTCTTGCTGTGAGTGCACGCTCACCATCATGGCCGCCCACGTGCTTGCTTTTGTGGTGGTCCCCTACTTGCTGCAGGCTCTGCTGCTGCTCTCCTGCCTCTTGTTAGTGTGTGTGATAATGGCCCCGTCACCTGAGAAGAGGAAGAGAGTGGTTTTGACTCTGGAGAAGAAGAGGGAGATATTGGACGAGGTGGACGCGGGATGTTCAACCTCACGCATCCTCCATGAATACAACCTGGCCCAATCTACTTTGTTTGATGTCAAGAGATCCCGCGACAAACTCATGCAGTACATGGCTGACTTCTCGTCGAAAAGCAAATGCAACGTGGAGAGGAAGATGATGTTTACTCCCCAGTATGCTGAAGTCGACCACTCCACGTTGATTTGATATCAACAGCAACATGCTGCTGGTGTGCTGGTGCATGGCAGGGAGCTGAAGGCTGCTGCTGAGAAGTTCGCAAGGCTTCATGATGCCCCAGACTTCAAGGCATCTAAGGGTTGGCTCTTCGCGTTCAAGATACAACATGGCCTTACTAACCGTAAGTCTCATAGCGAAGCTTTGGACGCCAATGAGGGTGGAGTAGAGGAGTTTCGGCACAAGATGAAGGGCTTGATTGACAGGGAGAGCCTCACTCTCAGTCAAGTCTACAACGCTGATGAAACTGGTTTATTTCGCTCTTTGCCAACAAACACTTAACCCGAGGAGACGGAGAAGTGTGTACCTGGCTGCAAGCTCTGCAAGCAACGGGTATCTGCTTTGTGTTGTGCCAATGCTAACAGCATGCACCGGCTCAAGCCTGTTATTGTTGGCCGTGCAAAGCAGCCTCGGTGTCTTCGTGGGGTGATGAATGTCCTTCCTCTCGTTTGGTATCATTCTTTGAAGGCATGGTTCACTGCCCAAATCTTCAAAGACTGGTTCCACCTCCATTTCATCAAGGAGGTCATACATTACCAGACAAAGACACTGGGAATCCCGCGTGACCAGGTAAAGGCCATCCTTCTCCTCGATAATGTACCTGCCCACCCGTGCGACAAGGATGTGGTGGCTGAGAATGGGCGCATTAGGTGCATGTTTATGCCACCTAATACGACTGCTCTCATCCAACCAATGGACCAAGGAGTGATCGTGGCAACAAAGAGGCTGTACCGAAGGAAGTTCTTGGACAAGGTGATGGTTGTTCTCGAGGACGAGGACGAGTGCAGGGAGGGACGGGACACACGAGGCCAGCGGACTTTGGAAAACGTTGGCCGCAACATCATCAAGTCTGCACTCAACAACTGGGCCAGTGCATGGAAGGAAGTCCCTGTCAAGACTCTAGAAAATGGTTGGTCTCGTCTGCTTCTCGGAACGGATGCGGAGTACGATTTCCTAGGTTTTGATGTGGATGATTTCCATACACGTCTACGTGCGCATGGCGAAGATGGTGATGTGGATGAAGTGTGTGAGTGGTTGGATGACGACAAGGGCGATCCTCGGTATCAGACCATGTCTGATATCGAGGTCGCATCTTCAGTTGCAGGTGTCAGTACCCACCTTGAAGATCTCGACGAGGATGGCGACGATGTTGCGGACTCCTCCCAGCATGACACTACTCCAGCCATCCCCAAGCTGAGTGCACTCCGGGAACATGTAGAGTTCGTTCTCGACTACCTGGAACACCCAGACTGCGACAGGGAGATGGGGCCCTTAGGACTTGTGGAGGAAGTGCGTGCTTTCAGGTAGAGCATCATTAATCGTCAAAATCGTCGTTCCTTGCGTCAATCAACCACTGACTGCTTTTTCAGACACGTGACCCCCGATGTGCCCAACCCTGGCTCCACATCATTGGCTCCGCAGGACAGGCCCTCATCCTCCGAGCCACAGCCCAGCACATCAGGCACGGAGTCACCACTGAACGTGAGTTTGCGCCTCTCTTCAGAGTCATCTGCAGTGGGTAGTCCATCACCACGTCCCAGCGACGCACCCCTAGGCCAACTGCATCAACTACTCTCAGACTCTGACAGTGAATAAACAGCAAGAACTCGCCACTAGACCACACGGGAATTTACAGTGTTGTGCAGTGAAAAAAATAGTCCGCAGTGTTAAGAAATTTAAATTCTGAGTGCAAAGACTAAAGTGCACAGTGTAACACTTATTTCATTAAGGTACAATGGAGCGCAAGTAAGACTAGAGTGCGCAGTGTTAAGAGAATGGAATTATGAGTGCAAATGACTAAGTTCAGTGCAAGACTTCATGTACTGTGTACTGCAGGCGCTTCAGGTACTCCTTTTTACTGTCAGAGTCTGAGAGGAGGCGGGTTATTCATCGAGATGGCCAGTAACTTGTTGTAAGTAACCAGAATGTTTCATATTGTACTGTATTTTCCATACTTACCTCTAAAACGTCATTTCACTCTTTAATGTCCCTTCTTGGTGTGAATAGGGTCTTAGGTGCTATGCATGTCCAGTAGGGAGGTGTTTTTCTCAGTTAGGCTAGGTCAGGGTCCATAAGTAATCAGTCCAGGAGCCAGGGACTTCTTTTAAGTACCCAGAATGTTTAATATTGTATTTACTCACCTCTAAAACCTCATTCTCTGGTTCTTTTGCATTTATTTTGTTCTTTTATGTCCCTTATTGGTGTGAATTGGGTCTTAAATAGGTGCAATGCATGTCCAGTAGGGAGCTGTGTAGGTGTTTTTCTGAGTCAGAGTGGGTTAGGGTCCATAAGTACCAGTCCAGGAGGCTATGGCCCACTATCTGGACGGGGCCATTTTCTGGACATACCTTTGGCTCTATTACAACGGATGATGGGGGGATTACTGTATATATATATATATATATATATATATATATATATATATATAGATACATACATACATATATAGATACTGTATGTGTGTGTGTGTGCTTATATATATACATATATATATATATATATATATATATTTATATCCAAGGGCAGGATCCCACTGCTACCTGGCACGTCCTCTGGTGGTGGATAGGGGAAGGCCTTGTAGATATACGAGGACTGTCTTAGACAGCGCGGACCATGGGACCCCCTATAGATATACAAGGCTCCACCGAATATAACAAATAAGGTGATAAAAAAATTACATCTCACCAGAAACTATGTGGCATGGAGGTGAGATTATTTGCCACAATCCTCCCAACCAAACATGAGTTCTATTGCAAATGATTTGACAGGCATTCCTGTTGGATCATCGTCTACTAAAGGTCGAACCGCACTGCCTCCTGTGCTTACAGGCAGTGTGCCACCGAAAGTGAGTAGGAACTGTGTTGGAAAATTAAACTCTTGGATGTTAAAGAAACTGAAACTGATGAAGATCTATGCATTCAATGTAAGAAGCCTTGAAGAAGACTACAAACTTGATAACCTGATGACTGAACTGGAAAACATTGATTGGGATATTGTAGGTTTGAGTGAGATCCGCAGAAAAGTAGAAAAAGTAATTCAGCTCAAAGACAGCAAACACCTATTTTACTACAGAGAAAAGGAAAATGAAAGAGTTAGTGGTGTAGGATTTCTAATTAACAGAAATCTTGCAGACAACACTGTTAAATTCAGCAGTGTATCTGACAGAGCAGCATTTGTTGTCATTAGACTATGCAAAAAATATACAGTAAACCCGCCCAGAACACGTTCTCACCGAACGCGCTCGCAATTATACATGGTTAGTGCTGGGATATGTATAAGATAACGTAAGATTAAAGAACCATTACGAAAACTATATATATACGCAAGAGAGGCCTTTGATAGGCCAAATCCTCGAACATCAACTCAGCATGCACGGTTTGTTTTGATCACGTGATGTGATTCGCTGTACTGCTTTTCCTCAGTGCTGTATTTGTAAGTTAAATATTTACAGTACTGTTCTGGTAAGTTTATGTGCAAGTTAAAGTATAATTAAATAACGTTCAAGCAAGAAATAAAGTCTTATAACCAGTTTTCTGATAGGCGTCAGAATATTACCTTTCTTATTTGTTTGTTAAATATTTGCTGTACTGCTTTTCCACAGTACTGTATTTGTAAGTTAAATATTTACTATTCTGGTATGCACTTGTAACTTAAAGCACTTAAAGAAAGTTAAAGCATTAAATAAAGCCTTGTAACCAGTTATAGATTACACATGATCGGTGGGTTCCAAGACAATTCGCCATCATGTCAATTCCCCGTCAAAACATGAACGATTCCCCATCAGGACAATTCGCACCCTGTATGATTCCCCGTCATTCTATAAATACTGTACTATTAATTAATCAATACTTTTATAAATATACTTATTATTAATTAATCAATACTTTAATAACTATATTTCAGGGGGATCCATCAAAGTCTATGTTGTCTTGTTATTGTTGTGACGGCGAACTGGCTTGACAGCGAATAGTCCAGAAACCATTTTGCTCCCTAGACTCCCTAAACGTGGTATTTTGCTGTTATCTGCCATTGGTAATCAATATGAAGCACTTTAAGTGGTTAGAAGGTATATTTAATGTTATAACTTACAAATACAGTACTGCACACCAAAACTTCAACATACAAATACGTAAACACAAGGCAACATTCCGACGCCGAAACCAGTCAGCGTCGGAATGTTGCCTTGTGTTTACGTATTTGTATGTTGAAGTTTTGCTGTGCAGTACTGTATTTGTATGTTATAACATTAAATAAACCTTCTAACCACTTAAAGTGTTTCATATTGATTACCAATGGCAGATAACAGCAAAAGACCACATTTAGGAGATCTAGGAAGCAAAATAAGGAGTAGTTAAAACTTACGCGGTTTCGCGCCGAACGCGCCACGTTAGGAACGAAACCCACGCGTTGGGGGCGAGCTTCCTGTACCATGAAAGTCATACAAGTATATGCACCAAATTCTCAAGGCCCAGATGAAGAAATAGAAACATTCTATGACGACATCTCCCAGATTATGGAAGAAGAAAAGACAACATATACCATACTCATGGGAGACTTCAATGCAAAAGTTGGAAAGTTGAAAAATGGAGAAGCATGTATGGGAAAATTTGGAGTAGGAGAAAGGAATGTGAAGAGAATGGAGAATGAAAGACTGACTAAGAGGGTGTATGTAGGTGAGGTGGAGGGAGGGAGAGAGAGAGGTAGACCGAGGATGAGGTGGAGGGATGGAGTTGAGAGGTATATGAGGGAGGGGGGGGGTGAGTTGGGGGGAGGGTAGTCAAATGGCGGGTGACAGAGCGACTTGGAGGCGTTTTGTCTGCGGCCACTCTTTGCGGGATTAGGGCATCTGGCTATAGAATAGAATAGAATAGAAAGGAATGAAACAGGAAAAATGCTGGTAAATTTTGCTGAAATGTTTAACAAGAGAATAATGAATACATTCTTCCACAAAAGAACAGGAAGAAAGTGGACCTGGAGAAGCCCAAATGGAAAAACAAAGAATGAAATCGACTTCATTATAGCAGATAAGAATAACACGATCACAAATGTCACAGTTATGAACAAAGTAAATATAGATAGTGATCACAGAATGGTGGGTTGCACAGCCAGATTCAATTTCAGAAATAAAAGAAAGAAGATGATTAAAGACAAAAAGATATGCCCAATAACAGTAAATGAAAACAAAGTCGTCTTTCAGTTGGAAATAAGGAACAGATTTCAGGCTCTAAGTAATGCTGAATTTGACACTGATGAGCTGAATAACAGACTAACAAAAGTGCTAAGGGAATCAGCAGAGGTAGTAGGAAAACCTAATACAACCAAAGCCAAGAAGTATTCAGAAAAGACAATCGAGCTTATGGAAAAACGAAAGGAAATGAAAGTAAAGACAAAGAACGACGAAATAGAACGAGCAGAATTAAATAAGCTCATCGACAAAAGAAAAAGAGAAGAAAAAAGAAAGAGAAACATGGATCAGAAAAGTTGACACAAGCGAAATGCCTGAGGTAACACCAGATGAAGTAAATATTTGTCTTAAAAATATGAAAAGAGGGAAGGCTCTGGAAGATGGAATAGTAACAGATTTACTGTTGGATGCCGGAGTAGAAGTAAAAATAGGCTTGCTCACTTATTTACCCACTGTATAAAACAGAAGAAAATTCCCAGAACATGGTGTAATGTAATAGTTATTTTACTCTACAAAAAAAGTGACTCAAAAGATCTTAGTAACTATCGACCCATTAGCCTATTATCAGTCATTTACAAACTCTTCACTAAAGTCCTTACGAACAGAATAACAACAATTATGGAGGAAAACCAATCTCGTGAACAGGCAGGACTTCGAAGCGGGATTCGACCATTGATCATCTACACACAGTGAATCTGCTAATTGAGAAAACTACAGTATATAATAAACCACTATGCTTAGGTTTTGTTGATTACAAAAAGGCCTTCGACTCAGTGGAGCACATAAGTTCATTGCGAGAACAAGGAGTGAATGAGAACATTGTAAACCTGCTCGAAAACATATATAAAGAGGGAACTGCTACAGTTAAATTACATAAGGATTCAGACAAAATTAAGATTGAGAAGGGCGTGCGTCAGGGAGATACAATTTCAACAAAATCATTTACAGCATGCCTAGAAAGTAATCTCAGAAAGATAGACTGGGAAAACGAAGGAGTGAACATTGATGGAGAATAGCTAAACCATTTAACCCCTCTGTGAGGCAACTGAGAATCCGCAGACATGCCCCGGGAGGCAAAAGTTTCGGGAAATTTGACATGTCATATTTTTATGATTTATGTGTTTGGGATGATGGATAATGATGAAATATCAATAAAAATAATAAAATAAATATATTTTACCTACCCATTACTGAAATTACAGCTGATGAAGCTGATGAATGCAGTATGGGTATTCCATGAGGATGCCGCAGAAGGTAAACAAACAACATTTTTCTATCTGGTGTTTTCACTTATAGCTTGAACAGAACATTCTTTCCTTATTAGAAAAACTTATTTCTTGCTTCTGTGTACAATTATTTTCAAAACAGAACTTGTTTCCATATTCAAAAAATTGTAATTTCAACTTCTGAACTTTACTTATGCTACCAGTAATTAGAACAGAACTTATTTCCTCTCATTCAACAAAACTTTTCTTCTTGTTCTTATAGTTTGAACAGAACATTCTTCTCTTATTAGAAAAACTTATTTCTTGCTTCTGTGTACAATTATTTTCAAAACAGAACTTATTTCCATATTCAAAAAACTAATTTCAACTTCTGAACTTTTACCTGTGCTTCCACTAATCAGAACAGAACTTATTTCCTCTCATTCAACAAAACTTTTCTTCTTGTTATCCATTACTTCTGTTTGGCTAGAACTTTGCAAGTGTGTGGTAGTCACGCCAACACTCAAAACATAGTGCGACACCACATTCTTTACACCATGTGCTCACTCGGTTGTTCTTCCACGGCTTTCTCACAGAATGAAGGCAGACATGACATGATCGCTGTCCAGTCTTTTGGGTATGTGTTGGAGGCAGCTTTTGTAGATAGTGCCTATTGGCGAATCCCGTTGCTACAAGTCTGTCAGCAGCTAGTTCAGAGTGGCGTCCAGGACGGTCTTTGTTCAGTGTTCCATACTTGGTGAGCAGTTGTCTCACCACTTCCAGAACAAAGTGCCTCAGTGACTTCTTCTTTTGGGTTTCTGCCTTGTACATATGGTAGGCATTCAGCATTGACAAATCAACCATATGAAAAAATAACTTCTTGTACCATTTTACGGTACGTCTGATACACTCCACAGTACCTATTTGGGCATCCGACTTGTCAACAAGTCTCATATTTTTTGTGTAATCAGTTACTACGTCCGGTTTGAGGACTGGTTCTTTTGTTCTATAGTCCACTTTTCCTGATGGAATCAAGTTGCCACGATGGAAGGTGCTCAGCATACAAACCTCCCGTTTATCTGTCCATCTGACACACAGCAAAGGATCACTCCTGTAGAGCTCACAGGTTCCTCGAGCACTACGTCCTCCAAACTTTGGAATATATTTCCTGTTCTTCCGGACTGTCCCACAACTACCAGTGTTATGATCATGAAGGAAACTACACAGGGATGGGGAAGTATACCAATTATCAGTATACAAAACATGTCCCTTGTTCAGAAATGGTGCCATCAATTTTTTTACCACAGAGCCAGAAAATCCTAGGGGATCTCTTGCAGGTACATCAATATCAGTGCCAGTGTACACTATAATGTCTAACACTATGCCAGTTAGGCAGTCACAAATAACAAAAATTTTTATTCCAAATCTGTGTCTTTTGGAGGGAATGTATTGCTTGAATATAAGTCTGCCACGGAACAGAATGAGACTTTCATCAATAACAAGTTTCTGATAGGGTGCAAAGAAGGAGCGAATACGCTCCCTTATCTTTTCAATTACTGGACGAACCTTCCAAAGGCGGTCATCAGTACTGGGATGGTTGTTGTCTGTGAAATGAATAAATCGCATGAGTAGCTGGTACCTGTCCCTGGGCATGTACTTGGGAAATATTGGGGTATAAATCAGTGGATCTCGGTTCCAGTAGTCACGAACATTTTGCTTCTTTACTTGTGGCATCAGAAGAGTGAGTGCAAGAAATGTGTACATTTCAGGTACACTGGTATCATACCAACGTTTCATTTTATTGTGTGGAGAAAAAGGATGTTTGTCCTTCATGAACTGACAATATCTATTGGTTTCTTGTACCAAATAATCAAGAATTTCACCATCAAAAAACAGGAGAAAATACTCCATTTCAGAACTGTTTTTGTCTACTCCAGCAGCCCTTGTCACTCCACTGTGAGTTGCATCAAATCTATAGCAATTTGGTATGAATCTATCACCATTTGCCCAGATAAACCCAGATCCACCAGCACTACCAATACCACAAGGCCTACGGGGAGGGTCACACACCCTGGGATCATCATCATCATCATCACTTAGGTCTGAATCATCATCACTCTCGTCACTCACGGGAATAAATCCATCACTGTCACTGTCTGCCATCCCCTCACTGTCACTACCACTCTCCTGTGCCATCCCCTCACTGTCACTACCACTCTCCTGGTCATCACTATCGTACTCCAAACCTGGCGATAACTTACGTTTCACGCCAGCACTACTCACTGATACCCCTGAGGTTGACGGAGTTTGTGTATCACTGTCCGAAAATCCTTCAAAATCGGCGATGTCATGCACTTCCCTCTCTTCACCAAGTCTACTAGTCACTTCAGAGTTCTGCAAAGTGCTGTCCGGTTCTGCCATCTCATCTGAAGACTGTGCTGAGGGCGAAAAATGAAGACTTCCCTCTAACTCCATGATAAGCACAATCGCGCTGCCTAACCTCTGCGCGTTGCAGACGTGAAAAAAAAATCGGTCACATGTACTGTTATTACAGCATATTTTTGAAGGATTTTAGGCATATATTTGTTTGTAGAAAATTATTTTATGATTTATGAGTCATTTTTAGGTAATTATTTGAGCATAAAATGTGAAAATGAAAAAAAAATCCACTCCAAAACCCGGTACATTTGTACAAGCAGGTTTGTTTACATATGACGTCAGAGCCCAGACCCTTCTGAGTGCAACATGGAAGGTGGGGGGTATCAAACGATGCCACCCGTTGCCTGAGGCTCTTTTACTCAAAAGTCCCGACCCGGTATCCATCAAGAGAACCCGTCTTAAGACCCGACCCGGACTTAACCCCTTAACCGCGGGGTGTCACTTTTGTGACGCTTGGGAGCAAGGGATCATACCGCGGGGCGTCGCTTTTGTGATTCTGTGTTATTTTGAATTCACCCGGGCTTTCAAGTGGGGGCTTGTATCATCTATCAGTACTGACAATGTCCAACACTAGTCAGCACTCCTAATCTCATCTGTACTCCCATCCATTGTTGACAATTTAGCCATTTCTCCCCATTCTTGACTCCCCTCCCTAACCCCCCTCCATTACCCTATGCTCTCGCCTGCCCGGCCATGCTACGCTAAGTAAATCATCCCTGGAATTTTTCACTGATTTCATCCATTGAAATAAGCCCTATGTCGTATTCTTATACCAAATAATATATACAAGAAAGAAATCAGGTAAGTGAGAGTGCCATACACCTGGAATTGGCTAATTATCACCTGACAACACCTCACGTGCACTCGTTCGCTAATTTTCGCTGTTTTTTTCCCCTTGAAATATGCCGTATAATCTATTTTCGTAATAAATATACATGTAAGGAGAGAAGGGAGAAGCCTAAGTGATATTTACATTCACCTGGAACTACCTAATTTATAATGTATTGTCTAGATTTCCTGCCAATCATATCAGTGCTACACAAAGCTGTTTCAAGATTTAACATTGGTAGCTCTGATTATATATCTCCTAAGTAGGCCTCTAATCTATTTTCGTAATAAATATACATGTAAGGAGGGAAGGGAGAATATTTACATTCACCTGGAACTACCAAATTTATAATGTATTGTCTAGATTTCCTGCCAATCATATCAGTGCTAGACTTAGCTGTTTCAAGAAGTAATATTGGTAACTCTGAATAACCCCTAAAGCAGGCCTCTAGGCTGCCCCTGCGTTATCAGTGTACTCTCATCTTCCGAAGTGAGAGGACGTATGTTTCATCTTGCTGACTTCAAGGCCTTTTTTCACCCCCATGCAAATGGCTCTGTGACCTTTACCCCCTACTAAACCTCGTGTGGAAAGAGGTAAAGGGCTGACAATTGATAAAAGAGTGACTACGATCTTTCTATTGAGTAAAACAGTGCAAGTGGAATTGTAAATAATGTGTAAATAATGTGTAAACAGCAAGTGAAAGTAATGAATGGAAATATACGTGAACAATGGAAAATAGTTTTATAAGTTATTTCAAGTGACAGTGCACAACACAGTGTAAATAAAATAGAAATGTAAATAACGTAAATAAAATAGAGAACGTAAATAGAAATGTAAATGAGTAGTATTATAAGAATACGAGTATATACCCTAGGAGTAATGAAAGTGAAAGTTTCACTCTAGCATGTCTGAATGCTATGAGTTATGACAGTGAAGATGAAAGTGACATTCACTCTCAATGCCAGTATACAGGACGAGAAAGTGAATGCTACGTATTTTACTGAAAGAAATTGAATCCCTACAGTGACAATAAACTAATACTACTGAAGGAAACTTATGGATAAAGACTGTAGATATATATAAGTGTTATATAGTAATAGAAATATAAAGTGTGAGGGGTTTTATGAATAATAAATGACAGACTACCATGAGCGAACTAGTGCCAGTGCGACGATCAGACGCGCTCGTAATTTCCATCGCTTTCACAGTGTTTTTTTTTTTTAGTATGGATCCCAAACTACTTGAAAATTGTAGAATAGTGTTTATAGTGTTTGTATCTGGCTGTGGTAATCATATTACGGGTTGTCGGGAAGTGTAAAGTGGAGACTTCGTTACCCTACTTCAGAGGTCTCCACAAGTCCTACGGTAACCGACGAAGGCTCAACAATCATTCCAGGAGAAAGCTGAAGGTATGTGCCATAAGCATATGTAATTTTATTATTCTAGGACTAATAACTGATTTTTGGCAAATATTTTTTGAGAGTCTGTCGGAGCCCAAATAACCCCGCGGCACACGCAAGTTATTGGTAAACAAGCCCGCGGTGTAGGGGTTAAAGGGTTAAGATTTGCAGTTGACATTGTCCTAATCTCGGAAACAGCAGAGGCATTGCAAGAAACGTTAAATGACCTGAACAGAGAAAGTCTGAAAGTAGGACTGAAGATGAACCGAAGTAAAACTAAAGTAATGTTTAATTCACAAACACCAAAGAGCGTTATCAGAATAAGCGATGAAATTCTTGAAGAAGTTAAGGAGTACAACTACTTGAGACAAATACTAAATTTAACGAAAGATCATGATAGCGAAATAAAAAGATGCATTACAATTGGATGGAAAGCTTTCAGTAAACATAGAGACATTATGAAAAGTAGCTTGCCAGTTTGTATGAAATGAAAACTGTATAACGAATGTATAATTCCAGCTATGACGTATGGTTGTGAGACCTGGAAACTGACAAAATCAATGGAAAATAAATTAATCCGTTCTCAGAGAGCAATGGAAAGGTCAAAGTTGGGAATATCTTTAAAAGACAGGAAAAGATCAACTTGGGTGAGAGAGCAGACTAAAGTCAAAGATATCATAGAAGTTATAAAAGAACAGAAATGGAGGTGAGCAGGCCATATAGCAAGAGTAAGGGATAACCGATGGAGTACGAGGCTGACGGACTGGACACCAAGAGAATGTAAGCGTAGCAAAAAAAGGCCAGACAGGAGATGGAGAGATGACATAGAGAAATTTGCAGGGAAAATGTGGCAAAGATTGGCTCAGTCAAGGAATTCATGGAAAAGGTTGGGGGAGGCCTTTGTTCAGCAGTGGACTAGTTATGGCTGATGATGATATATATATATATACAGAGAGAGAGAGAGAGAGAGAGAGACACACACACACACACACACACACACAGTAAGTAATCCCTCTAATATCCGAACGCCCACTATCCAGACATCCCCACTAACCGGACATAATCGTCCTGGGATCCAATATTCCCAAAATGGTCCGAAAACCGCAAAAACTTTTAAAAAAAAAAGATTTTTTCCCGCCTGTAATTTGAACTTGGCGTGCGGGGCGCGGGACAGCTTTGTTGTGGCGCGTCATTCCTCCGACGTCTGCTAGAGTGCCCCTGCATCCTCCCCACTTTCCGCCTGTCTCTCGTCACGAGTGAACACTCGTCATCATGGCTGCCCACGTGCTCGCTTTTGTGGTGGTGCCTTACCTGCTGCAGGCACTCCTGCTGCTCTCGTGCCTCTCTTTCGTGTGTGTGATGATGGCCTCGCCGCCTGAGAAGAGGAAGAGAGTGGTGTAGACTCTGGAGAAAAAGCGGGAGATATTGGAGAAAGTAGATGCGAGGTGGTCTTCTTCATGCATCCTCTGTGAGTTTAACCTGCCCCGATCTACTTTGTTTGATATTAAGAGATCCTGAGACGAACTCATGCAGTACACGGCTGACTTCTCATCAAGAAGCAAACACAACGTGGAGAGGAAGGTGATGTTTACTCCCAAGTTTGCTGAAGTCGACCGCTCCACGTTGATTTGGTATTGACAGCAACGTGCTGCTGGTGTGATGGTACGTGGTACGGAGCTGAAGGTTGCTGCTGAGAAGTTCGCAAGGCTTCACGACGCCCTAGACTTCAAGGCATCCGAGGGTTGGCTCTTTGCGTTTAAGATACGCCATGGCCTTACCAACCGTAAGTCTCATGGCGAAGCTTTGGACACTAACGAGGATGGAGTTGACGAGCTTCGGCACAAGGTGAAGGGCTTGATCGACAGGGAGGGCCTCACTCTCAGTCAAGTCTACAACGCTGACGAAAATGGTTTATTCTATTACTCTTTGCCAACGAACACTCTAGAAGAGGAGACGGAGAACTGTGTACCTGGCCACAAGCTCTCCAAGCAACGCATATCTGCTTTGTGTTGTGCCAATGCTAACGACATGCACCGGCTTAAGCCCGTTATTGTTGGCCGTGCAAAGCAGCCTCGGTGTGTTCGTGGGGTGATGGATGTCCTTCCTGTCATCTGGTACCATTCTTTGAAGGCATGGTTCACAGCCCAAATCTTTAAAGACTGGTTCCACCGCCTTTTCGTCAAGGAGGTCATACATTACCAGACAGAGAAACTGGGAATCCCACGTGACCAGGTAAAGGCCCTCCTCCTCCTCGACAATGCACCTGCCCACCCATGCAACAAGAACTTGGTGGATGAGAATGGCCGCATCAGGTGCATGTTTATGCCACCTAATACGACTGCTCTCATCCAACCAATGGACCAAGGAGTGATCGTGGCAACGAAGCGCCTATACTGCCGGAAGTTCCTGGACGAGGTGATGGTTGTTCTCGAGGACGAGGACGAGCGCAGGGAGGGATGGGACATGCGAGGCCAGCGGACTTTGGAAAACCTTCGCCGCTACAACATAAAGTCTGCAATCTACAACTGGGCCAGTGCATGGAAGGAAATCCTTGTCAAGACTCTAGAAAATGGTTGGTCTTGTCTGCTTCTAAGAACGGATGCGGAGTATGATTTCCTAGGTTTCGACGTGAATGACTTCCACGCATGTCTACGTACGCACGGCGATGATGTTGATATGGACATGCGTGAGTGGTTGGATGACGACGAGGGCGATCCTGGGTATGATCGCATCTTCGGTTGCAAGTGTCAGTACCCAGCTTCAAGATTCCGACGAGGACGGTGACAATGATGCGGACTCCTCTCAGCATGACACAATTCCAGCCATCCCCAAGCTGAGCGCACTCCGGGAACATCTAGAGTTCGTTCTCGACTACCTGGAACACCCAGACTGCGACAGGGAGATGGGGCCCTTGGGACTTGTGGAGGAAGTGCGTGCTTTCAGACAGCGCATCATAAATCATCAGAATCGTCGTTCCTTGCGTCAATCAACGACTGACAGCTTTTTCAGGCCCGTGACCCCCGCTGTGCCCAGCCCTGGCTCCACTCCGTTGCCTCCCCAAGACAGGCCCTCATGCTCTGAGCCACAGCCCAGCACATCAGCCACGGTGGAGTCACCGCTCGACGTGAGTTTGCGTCTGTCTTCAGAGTCGTCTGCAGTGGGTACGCCATCACCAAGACCCAGCAACACACCCCTAGGTCACCTCCCTGTGCTACTCTCAGACTCTGACAGTGATTAGACGCCAAGAACTTCTCCACTACACCACATGGGAATTTACAGTGTTGTGCAGTGAAAAAAACAGTGCATTGTGTTAAGGATTTAGAGTTGTGAGTGAAAAGACAAACAATTTTTGGACTAAATTTAACGTAAATTAACTTGTGTGTTTTGTTTTGAAATTGGTTTCATGAGTGGAAAGACCTAAAGTGCAGAGTGCAACACTTAGTAAGTTACAATGGAGCATAACTAAGACAAGAGTGCGCACTGTGAAGAGAATGGACTTCTGAGTGCGAATGACCAAGTTCAGTGCAAGACTTCATGAACAGTGTACTGCAAGTGGTTCAGGAAATCCTTCTTACTGTCAGAGTCTGAGAGGAGGCGGTTATTCATCGAGATGGCCATAGGCTTGCTGTAAGTAGGCAGAATGTTTCATACTGTACTCTACTGTATTTTCCATACTATACTTACCTCAAACACCTCATTTCACTCTTTTATGTCCCTTATTGGTGTGGATGTGCTGTGTCTTAGGTGCTATGCATGTGCAGTAGGGAGGTGTTTTTCTGAGTTAGGCTAGGTTAGGGTCCATAACTACCAGTCCAGGAGCCAGGGACTTGTAAGTACCCAGAATGTTGAATATTGTATGAATCTACCTCAAAAACCTCATTTTATGCTTCTTTTGCATTTATTTCAGTCTTTTATGTCCCTTGTTTGTGTGATTTGGGTCTTAAATAGGTGCTATGCATGTCCAGAGGGAGTTGTATAGGTGTTTTTCTGAGTAAGGGTCCATCAGTACAAGTCCAGAAGGCTGGGGCCCAATATCTGGACAGGACCACTATCTGGACATCCCTATGGCTCTATTACGTCGGATATTGGAGGGATTACTTATATATATATAAAGAGACCGACAGGCTTGGCAGTCATTAACCCACTGGATCCCAGGGGTGCTGGCCGAGGCACCGCACTGGGAGGGCACTAAGCGTACCACCCTCCGCCTATCGGCTCAAGGTCGCGAAGCTCATAGGTCCCTACCCGGGGGTTCCCTACTGCATAAGCCGTGAAAAGTCCCAGATCTGTCCAGTATTCCGGACGCTGGGCTCCAATGGGTTAAAGAGACCGATAGGCTTGCCAGTCATTAACCCACTGGATCCCAAGGGTGCTGGCCAAGGCACAGCACTGGGAGGGCACTAAGCGTACCGCCCTCCGCCTATCGGCTCATGGTCGCGATGCTCATAGGGCCCTACCCGGGGGTTCCCTACTTTATAACGCCGTAAAAAGTCCCAGATCTGACCAGTATTCCGGACACTGGGCTCCATTGGGTTAAAGAGACCGATAGGTTTGCCAGTCATTAAAGAGACCGATAGGTTTGCCAGTCATTAAAGAGACCGATAGGTTTGCCAGTCATTAAAGAGACCGATAAGTTTGCCAGTCATTAATACACACAGTATAGAGAGAGTGAGGGTCATTACATGCAAATGTCAACCTCTACAGTAGTGTCAATTTCAGACTTGATAAAAAATATATAAATTATATATCATTTTAAAGCTGAAACACTGACTTTTATGATTTGGTAAAGAAAAAGTTTCTAAACTGTCTACTGAGAGTGAGGTATTAAAAAAATTCATGCTGAAATTTGTGATTTTCTCAGCATCATTAACTCAAGTATGTATTTGTTTGGAATTCTGTTGTTGGCTTTTGACTGAAAGAGCAACTATTTGAGCTGTAACTGTCACTACAGTTGTTTACATGTACTTTGGAGTCAGACTGTGGCATGACCACGATGTGTAACTACTTCAGGAGTAATGTGTGTGATGTTTTTTTAACATTTCCCCCATACACAGCTTACAAATTGGATAGGGAATGTTCTCCGGAGCTAGACCTTATTAGATCACACAGCTCTGCTAGGTGACAGGAGGGAGCTACCCCTCCTGACATGGCAGCTACTGGGTGTGGCTCGAACTCACGACCCCCCGGTCCCAAGTCCAATACTCTACCACTGAGCCACCCTGCCCCTTACGAACAGGAGAAAACTAAAAGAGCTTTATATTATAAATAGGCATCTGAGTACCTTACTAATGTAGCCCTGTGTTATCTTGCAAGAGAATCTAGTGAGCCATGTGCTCCATTACACATGTTACATGCACAGCTTGAGGAACATTACCAGAAATGGATTTAATGTTACTCATGCACAGATTTACACAAGAAATCACTACAGTTACACTGAATTCAGGGAGAGATGGGTGGGTACTGTGGGAGGACGTGGTGGGTTGATGTGATGGATGGCACTGTTGGGCGAGCAGGGTGGGTGGCATTCATAGGTGGGGAGGGTGGGTTACTGTGGTTGATGGGCAAGATGGGTCACCAGGGTATGTGGTGACACGATGGGTTGCCAGGTGGCTGGGAAGATTGCATGGCCAGGGTGCTCTGTGTGGGTTGTAGAATTGGTGGGTGGGTGGGTTCAGGATGGGTAGGTGAGTGGGTAGATGCATTGGGTGGCACTGGTAGATGAGCTTCGTGGGTTCCATTCATGGGCGGGCAGGGTGGACGGCTGAGATCAGTGTGCTTGGTGGGTCGCACAGGTGGCTGGGAAGGGCGTGTGTTGGATGGGGTGGGTGACCAGGTGGATGGGTGAATATGTGGCTCCCCACATGACAAGGCAGGAGTGGGACTTTTGGGGCTAGTAGTCATATAACTTGTCACTGTTATTTAGATTTCAGTATATCATTTAGAAGACAAATAAATATTTGGAAAATTCTATACAGCGGGGTCATTCTATTGAAATCTGCTAAAACCTCAAAATACAGTAATTACTTTCTGACCACTACTTGGTGATGGCCAGAATTAGGATACATGTATGATGGAGGAATAGAAGAAGGGAAAGACGAGAGGAAAGAGTAGTTGCAAGGAGAGTGGAAAGGTTACAAGAGGATGAGAAAAAGGCAGAGTATATGAGAGAAGTGGAGGAACGATTGGGCAAATATGAATTGGAGCAGATGGGGGACGTGGAAGGTATGTGCAGGATATTTACAGAAGAAATATTAGCAGCATGTGATGTGGTGTGTGGGAGGAAGAGAAGACGGAGGGGGGTGCAAGGAACAGCGTGGTGGACTGAAGAGGTGAGACAGGCTGTGGCACAAAAGAAGAAAGCATACAATGAATGGATGAGAAATAGGGGCATGGAAGAAGCTGAGAGGCGGAAGAGAGCGTTATATGTAGAAAGAAAGAGAGAGGTGAAAAGAGTAGTAAGAGAGAGTAAGAGGAGAGTGGATGAGGAATTTGGAAGGAATTTGAGTGTTAAGTGGAGGGACTGTAAGAAGATGTTCTGGAAAGAGGTGAAGAGAGTAAGACAGGGTGGAAGTGAGGTTAGCAGGGGAGTAAAAGATAAAAATGGTTGATTACTAGTGGAGAAGGGAGAAAAAGTGAGCAGATGGAGAGAAAACTTTAAGGAATTGTTGAACATACAGGATGGAAGTAATGCGAGTATAAGTGGCTGAGGAATGGCTGGGAGAAGGAGGGAGGTGAGACGACAGGAAGAAATCTGTAGGATAGAAGTTGTGAAAGCAATGAAGAAAGTTAAATTGGGGAAAGCCCCAGGAATTGATGGAGTATGTGGTGAAATGCTGAAGCATGGGGGAGAGATAGTGGTAGAATGGATGTGGAAGATGTGCAGATTGGCCTGGGAGGAAGGTAGAGTCCCGGAGGATTGGAAATCAGGTATAATTATTCTCTTGTACAAAGGAAAAGGGGAAAAAGAAGTGTGTGGTAATCATAGGGGCATTTGTCTTAGTAGTATAATAGGAAAAGTGTATGGTAGGATACTTATTGACAAAGTTAGAGAAAGAACACAGGAATTAGTTGGAGAAGAACAGGGAGGTTTTAGGAAGGGAAGAGGTTGTGTAGATCAGATATTCATTCTTAGATCTTTAGTGGAAAAGTTTCTAGAGAAGGGAAAGAAGTTGTATGCAGCTTTCATGGATTTGGAGAAAGCATATGACAGGGTGGATAGACAAGGATTGTGGAAAGTATTAAGAATATATGGAGTAGATGGAAAGTTGTTGAATGCTGTGATGAGTATGTATGATGGTGCTAAGGCTGCAGTGCGTGTGGATGGTGAACTAAGTGAATTTTTCTCTTTGGAGGTTGGGTTGAAACAGGGATGTGTCATGTCTCCATGGTTGTTCAATCTGTTCATGGATGGGGTAATAAAAGAGGTACAAGGTAGGGTAGTGGATGTTGGAGTGGCCCTGGTGAGAAAGGGCAGTGTTTGGAAACTCCCTGTACTGTTGTTTGCAGATTATACTGCGTTGTTGAGTGAAGACGAAGGGGAGCTGCAAGGCTTGGTGGATGAGTTTGGGAGAGTGTGTAAGAAACGGAATCTAAAGGTGAATGTAGGGAAGAGTAAAGTGATGGTTTTTGGGAGAGGTGAAGTAAGTGAATGTACAGCAAGGTTGGATGATGAGGAATTGGAAAATGTGAGTATGTTTAAGTACTTGGGTAGCGTGATAAGTAAGGATGGAGGTTTGGAGGGTGAAGTGCTTGAAAGGGTACAGCAGGGAAGAAAGGTTGCTGGTTCTTTGAAAGCAGTGATAAGAAACAGGGAAGTGAGCATGGATGTGAAAAAGTTACTACATGACAGTATTGTGATACCAACTCTAACGTATGGAAGTGAAGCTTGGACATTGTTGGAAGGACACAAGTCAAGATTGAGAGCAGTAGAAATGAGTTATTTAAGAGGACCCTGTGGAGTCACATGGAGAGACAGGCTGATGCATGAGGATATAAAGGAGCGTTGTGGTGTGGATGTGATAGGATGTGTTATGAGGAACACACTGAGGTGGTTTGGCCATGTGGAGAGGATGGAGGGTGAAAGACTGATGAAGAGAGTGTATGTGAGTGAGGTGGAGGGGGGAAGAAGGAGGGGGAGGCCGAGGATGAGATGGAGGGATGGGGTAGAGAGGTATATGAGAGAGGGGGGTGTGAGTTGGGAGCAGGGCAGTGAAATGGCGGGGGACAGGATGACGTGGAGGCGATTTGTTTGTGGCCACCCCAAACAGGATTGAGGCGTCTGGCAATAGATAGATAGATAGACTTCTCACAGAACTGAAGGTGGATATATTCGGGTAGTAATACACCTTCTCCCCTTCGGGGCTAAGATGCTAATGAATGTGTTTGAATGGATGAGTAAATGGAGAGTGAGTCGTCCTGTCTCGGCTACCTCCCTTTCCTTGGGGGAAGCAGCCTAGGTATATAGATAGATAGATAGTAATACACCTAACAGTAGAATAAATTATACTAATATTCTATTAAGCAACATGTGAGAGAAAGCGAAGTTTCAGATTTCCAATCCATCTGCCAAACAAATCGGTGGTTTTGTGGGAGTAAGGAGGGGGACTTGGGGGTGGATGTGTGTGATTAACCTGCCCTCTGGTGGCAGACTACCTTGTCCTCTTATTAGTGTTCATGACTGTACTGGTTCATTATACAACCATGAAGCTGTCTAAACATTATGAACTGCAGTCATTGAGTCAGTGCCTGAAGAGGGCATGATCAAAGTTAATTACCTCAGAAAAAGAGGTGGATGAACAGAGTGGGTCATACTCAGTTTCATTTCTTTGACAACCCAGACAAAGATGAGATAGCAGAGGACATGGTTGAGCAGGCTTTGCCAACTCCTCAAGTACAGTATTAAGAACGGTACATACATTCAAAGGGGTGACTTTTCCTTCCTCAATCAACTAGTGTATGTTGATGTCATGTTGATGTCACTTGAATATGTTGATGTCACATAAACAAGAATTGTCTTCTGATTAGTTCATTCATTTATTCATCATCTAATCCAGTGTTTCCCCATGAGCAGTGTAGGAGCCAGTGGCTAGGCAAATTGGTCCTGGTATTTAAGATGAGAGTGACCAGCCTCACTCATCCTTGAGTGACATTACGTGAGCAATAAACCCCAACCACCCCTTGGTAACTTGCACCGGCTCAATCCCACTGGAGTACCTTAATTGCCCACTAAACCACCAGGTACAGTTGCCCCAAGAATTGATGGCAGCAGAGTTTCAGATTGCTTCGGTCACTCTGCACTGATATACGTTCAATGAAAACTTAGTGAATACTGTATATGGTAAAATTTCTGTGCCTCCATTACATCATATAAAATAAAATATCTGTATTATATCACACTAAGAATTATGTAAAATGAATAACATGAGGTAGTGATATATCAGAAGTAACACTCAAATACTTCTCCCAGTCTGAATGAATGTGTAATGTAATACTTCGCACGCGGGGCACAGCATTACCACATATTCCTGATGTATTTGCTTCCCAGGATTTCAAATACAGATGCTCTAGTTTTGAAGATAAGTTAAAACTTTTTTTTTTTTATACGAGAAAGAAAGAACCAAAGGCCGCGAGCCAGCAATTGTAGTTCCTTCCAAGAGAAAAACAAAATACAAGAGAGAGCCAAATTCAAGATTCAATCATTTCGAGATGCCTGGATACCCTGAATTTGAAAGACTGGAGATCATAGGAAGCAGGAAATACAGACAGAGGGAGACAGTTCCAGAGTTGACCTGTTGCATAAATGAAGGACCATGAGTAACGGTTAACTCTTGCATTAGACAGTTGGACAGAAAAGGGATGAGAGTTTGCTGCTAGACGGGTGCTACGCACCCGTCGCAGAGGTGGAGGAATGCATGCAGACAGTTCAGAGGAGCAGTGGCCATTGAAGTAGCAATAGAAAAGAGATAAAGATGCAACAGTGCGACGAAGAGACAGAGGTTGAAGGGAGTCAGTAAGAGAAGGAGAGTTAATGAGATGAAAAGCTTTTGACTCCACTCTATTGAGAAGAGCTGTATGTGGGGAGCCTCCCCACACATGAGAGTTGTACTCCACACAGGGGCGGATCAAACCCCTGTACGGAGTCAACAATTGTGCAGGGGTAAAGAAGGAACGGAGTCGGCTTAGCACTACCTAATCTCTTGGAAGCAGATTTTACAAGAGATATAATATGATCTTTCCAAGATAAGTCCAGAGTAAATGAAACCCCAAGCATGTTCAAGGATGATGCAGGATTTAAGCTGAATATTATTAAACATTAGTGGGTATACCTGTGGAAGATTTTGTCAGGTCAATAGGTGTAAAAGCTGAGTCTTTGATGTATTAAAAACAACCAGATTATTTTTACCCCAGTCAGAGATACGAGCCAAGTCAGACATTAGGTGTCACATAACTTCAACCCTTGTTTGTTGAAGTAACTGCTGAGATGGACATTGCGGGAACCAAATGGAAAGGTGAAGGGTGGAGTTATCCACATAAGAGTGGATAGAGTTAGATGTACAGCTTAGAAGGTCATTGATGAATAAAAGGAAGAGAGCTGGTGATAGGACAGAGCCCTGAGGAACACCACTGTTGTTAGATCTTGGAGAAGAACAATGGCTGTCTACAACAGCAGCTATAGAATGACTGCAATACACTACCTTATTTTCGTATGCCATGGTGATGATACAGCAACAGTAAGGATGCTGCAACAATGAAGTTTTTCTTAGTAATGATACCCTACCTGTGGTAGCAGCAAGATCAATTTGCCTCTTATTCCTTGTCTTTCCCTTGCTCATAATAATTTGGGACTTTATTCCTAATTCATGCAAAACTATTTTATGTTGTAAGAAGATAGATTATACCTTTTTCTCATACACTAGGCAATGAAGAGGACCAAGCATGAATTTATACTCTTGCAATGCAAAAGCACATATTTTTTGCTCTATCTATTAATCTCTAGTACCCTCTTTTTAAGTAAACTGTGTCGTGCTTAACCCCTAAAACACGGCTGTGTACGGGCGATCCCCCTGCTGTGGCGGGGTTGTAGCGGGGTCTGAGTACCTGTGGAAAAATATTTGCCAAAAATCATAGATTAACCCTAGAGCATTAAAATTTTTATGGCATATAGTACTTACATTCAGCTTTCTCCTGAGCCACATGATGAGCCTTCGCTGACTACCAAAGGACTTGTGAAGACTTACAAAGTTGGGTAACAAAGTCTTCACTCTCACACCTCCAGAAACCCGGTTTTCTTTCTACCACAGCCTCAATCTGTCACAGTACACTTTATACAACAACGTACAGGTTGTTTGGAATCCGTATTTGTAAATAAGAACTGAAAATAAGGCTAAAATGGACGGAGCGCACGGCCGACATGCAGCGCGGTGGCGATCTTCCCGTCAATATTGTCACATTTGCCTTTTCTCGGCAAAAAACACGTATACTACTTTTTTTTTCATCATAGGACTTCGCAAACGTTTGCCTGTCACTATTACGGCCATAAAAATCAATGTCACTGCCAGTATTGTGGATTGGGACTAAGGAAGACCACTGCGGCGCGAGTTTATTCAGCCTTACGGCAGGCACTTTATTCTCGCTCCTGTCGGCCACTCGCACTTCATTTCTATCGCTCACTTTCACTGTATCTGTTCTTTTTTTTGCCTTATTCATCAGTGTCACTGTCCAGTGTTATAAAAATAATATTTTCTACACAACAAACTGTCACTGTCAGAACATAGAATAGGAAAATATGCTTTCATCTTCTTACACTGGAGTGACTGTCACTCGCAATACTTATATTATTACTATGTACAATTATTTACACCAAAAAACACTGTCACTGTCAGTGCTTTTACAAGTACATACACTAATTTACACTCATCAGGCTGTCACTGTCAGCACGTAAAAGAAAACTAAACAATATTATCACTGTCACTCTCAGTATTATTTCAAAGATTCTTACCCTTATTTTCAAAATCTACTTAGGCTGTGGTAGTCAAAGAAACACGGGTAAGCACAGAGGGGAACTTTGCACTCTTTGCACTGCAAGGAGGTGCGCCTAAAGGTTCTTTCCTGCCTGGTAGTGTGGCTGCACACATGACACCTCCTCAGTGCTTTCCCCCTCTTTGCAGTGGCTGGCAGTGGCTCCAGGCGGTGTCGCTGAAGGTAGTCCTGACACTGTAGGCGGTCTGGAGGTGTGTGAGGGTGGCGTTTGGGACCTGTAGAAAGAACCTGGCCGTAACGCTGAAGCAGCTGGTAGACACAAGTCTTGGAAAATCGTCTAAGAGAGTAGTTGGCTGGCTTCCTGTTCTTGATTTTATACAGGATGAAGGCGTTCAACATGCACATATCAATCAAGTGCAAGAACACCTTCCTGTACCAATGACGATTTTTCCTCAGGCAGTCAATCTCTCCAATCATCATATCAGACTTGTCCACCAGCCGCATATTGACGTTATAGTCAATGACAGCATCAGGCTTCATCACAGGCTCGCCAGTCCTTCTGTCGACCTTCCCTGTTGCCAGCATTTCACCCTTGTGTACTGTGGTGAGCATGTTCACGACTCTCTTATCATGCCACCTGATCGCAAGCATCTTGTCAGATTTCTTCAGGTGCACGTCTCCCCGCTTTGACTTTTCAGCCTCGGGGAAGGCAGGGTAATGTGCCCTTTTACTTCTGACAGTGCCACAGGAGCCGACGCCGTGTTCAAAAAGGTACTTGGCGAGTTTAGGAGCGGTAGAGTAATTGTCCGTATACAGGATATGATTCTCGCCAAAGTACTTTTCCAAAAGCACTTTCACCACAGAACCAGAGAATCCAAGGGGGTCAGTCTTATCCAAATCGACATTGCTGGCGGTGTAAATGACGAAGTCAAGGATGAACCCCGTCTTGCAGTCGCACAGCACGAAAAACTTGATTCCAAAGCGGTGGCGTTTGCTTGGAATGTACTGGACGAACCGAAGACGGCCCCTGAACAATACCAAAGACTCGTCAATCACGACTTTCTTGAACGGGCGCAAGAAACTCGTAAACTTATCCTTGATCATGTTCAGGATTCCCCTCACTTTCCATAATGGGTCAGTTTGGGAAGGCTCATCATTGTTCGCGAAGTGAAGATAAGTCATCAGCTGCCTAAAACGATCGCGGCTCATGTATTTATTGAAAATGGGTGTTGGGCACAGCTCGTCGGAAGTCCAGTATTCTTCTAACTTGTGTTTCCAGTTGTGCGGCATTAGCAACATCAATCCAATAAATACAAAAAGCTCGCGGATCGTAAGAGGCACCCATGCTGCCATCCGCGACGTGGATGGCATGGCCGCCTCACCTTCTCCTTCACGAACTGGCGCACATTGCCCCTCGTACCTGTTTGTCTCGGTACAGATGTGCTCCATAACCTCGTCGTCAAGGAAGGCCAACAGGTAGTCAAGGCATTCACCATCGTCGTCCACAGGGAAGTCAGCCTGAAGTCCACACTCACTGTCGTCAAAGGGCAGATCTTCAGGCACAAAATCTGATCCCTCTGACCACACGAAGGCATCTAGCATTCCCTGCCTAGGCTGGGAGGTGCTTGGGGCGGCGGGGGGTGAGGCAGGTCGTGTGGGAGTGGGTGAGGCAGGCTGGGCAACAGTAGGTGAGGCAGAGGCTATCCCAGGTCGTGTTGGTGTTGTGGTGGTGGTGGTGGTGGTGGGAGGGACATTATCACTTGGGTCAAGGTCACTCGCGGTGGCGTGACTCCTGAGTTGCCTAGTGCGAGTTAGCCTTATACTAGGGGACTTAACTCTACCAACACGAACACTAGGCCTACGATAACCTCTCAAACGTAAAGATGCTCTTTTACTTCCCTTTCTCGGTGGTGAAGGAGACTCCGACGACTCAGGAGACAGGACAGCAGAGGAGGAGGACGAGAGAACAGGGCTGGGAGTACGTGGCGGGCTTGCGGTGGCGTGACGTGGCATAGGGGACAATGGCGGTGAGCTGGGGTCTCCGCTCCTCTTCCTTTTTTCCCCCTTCCCATACTCGAGGCCCCTTCTCACCGGAGCCTTCCCTGTTGAGGTGCTGGGCACTGACACACTCTCCTCCGGCACAGAAACAAT
Organism: Coenobita brevimanus; assembly: GCF_032717465.1. Lineage (NCBI taxonomy): Eukaryota > Metazoa > Arthropoda > Malacostraca > Decapoda > Coenobitidae > Coenobita > Coenobita brevimanus. The sequence goes on from NC_137038.1 coordinate 17,138,604, forward strand.
CACTTCTGGCCTGGAATCAGCACTAGATTGTGTCTCTGACTCAGCCAGGCTCGACCACACACCGACGTCACTGCCATAGTCCATTGAGGCTTTCAAAAGTTCTGAGGCTATTGCAGAGTCACTTAGCCCCTTAGTAGTTCCTGGTAAGGTTTTGAAGGGGGTTGAGGTCACAAAACCCTTTTTCGGCGGGCTAGAAGGCACAGACTCGGAAGAGCTCGAGTTGGACATGGTGTCACCGTGGCAGATTTGCGTGGACTGACGCTATTCTGGGGCAAACCGCGCAAAAAAATGACATTGTGACAACTGGGGAAACAAGCGTTTCCCAATAGCAAAAAGTGCTTGCGAGATGATGGCGCAGATTGACACGTATCAGCCGTCCGCGCGTTGCCATATCGCACGACGAGGGAGGGCCGCGCATCGGTGCGTCGGTGGGTAAAAAAAATGAGACTTGGCAACAACCGAGGTCAGTAGTACAAAGGTCAAGTGTGCTAAACGTAGCTCACGGGTGGCGGGACTGATAGACAATACCAGCTGGAGCATGCTTGCCCGCGGTTATTCAAAATTAACTCAAATCGCAAACACGACGACCCGCCGTTCTGCCCTTTGGGCCGACCGTCACAAATGCGACGATCCGCGTTTTAGGGGTTAACTGAAAATGCTGATTTGAAAGTTTTGAACTCAGTTATTTGTTTATGAACATCTACGTTTTCTTTCTCTTGCAAGTTGTTTAGACACTGAGGATACTAAGCTATGACACAAGTTTGTCATTCTCCAAGGAGCTCCGACTCACAGCAAATTTTCGAGGTTTTCCTTATTTTTCATTCATTGATAGTCCTCTGGCTTATATTAAAACTTCAAGATAATTTTCTTAATGAAAAAACTGGCCAGATGCAGTGTAATAACTATATGTCTTTGAGTAAAAGCTGTTTCTTTACGTGCATGTTTACTGAACCATTTAAAATTGCCTACCAACTTACGCCACATTCCCCGCTTTCTATGGTCCTTGAAGACAACAAAAATGGAAATAAATGCCTTTAAATTATTCCTTAGTATTGTAATGGAAATTATTTTATAAATAATAATGACTGATTTTAACTGATTATTAAAGCGCTTTTCTTTTTAGTATTATGATACTAAAAAAAAACATTGCATTTTACCATATTAGATATGAACTCCACAAATTATTCCTGGCTGTCCCTGAGCGATAGTTCTGAAATTTCAATTAGTTCCGTTAAGGATTTTCTATTATCGTAATTAACGAACTGCTTACTACAGTTTTGAAATATACCTATACTTTTTCTTTTACTTATTGTTTTCTGTAACAGTTTTACGTAATAGGTTGTACAGATATAAGGAAGAATATGTACATTATCAATGACCAAAAGCTTCTGGATACTCTGCCATCACTTCTTAGGCTGACTGTGCCATAATTTGGTTATATGGTTACCACCCAGCATAGTCAATGGTTTCTGGTGTAGAGGAAACCACTTCCTTGGCTTGCCACTCAGTGTAGAGTCACCCACAGACAGAAGAAAGAGGAAAGAATGAAAGAAAGAGAGACAGAAAAAGAGGGACGGAAAGAAGGAATAGAGGAAAGGGCAAGCAACCAAAAGCAGCACCATAATGAGTGAGTGGATGGTGAGTGCCCCCACCCACCACTTTGTGGTTAGTTTATTATGTAAATTTCATATCAGTACACATTTTATTTGTTTGTGATACTTACAATTACTTTAACCATTATAAGAGCTGATTGTATAATCCTATTTCTATAAAAATCGCACAAGTAATATTTCTCACTAATCCAGTCACATGTCTTGACGGTCACATTTTCCCTAACAGCAAAACAATTAAGAATAATCAACTTTGCTGTAAATGGTTATGATACTTACCTTTTGACATATTATTATTGATATGAAGCACTCTTTGACTGAACCAGCTGAATCACAGACGTACTGAAATTGCTTATGCAAACTACAAGACAGGGTACCACTGAGGTAACATTCCTCAAGCAAATTTTGAAAATCTATAAAACAACCATATTAATATATATACACAATCCAATTGTGATATAATGTGGTGTGAATTGGTGGTTATATTGCATGCAAAAACCATTTATTTATCTTGCATACTTTTGCAAATATAACTAAAAGTAGTTCAATAACTTGTCTCCGAATGTAACATTCCTCACAATGGAATGCCCCTATAAGTAATCCCTTTAATATCCAGATGCCCAATAACCGGACACCCCAATGTCCGGACATTTTAGGCCCAGGCCTTCAGTACCCCAAAATGCCCAAAAAATGAAAAAAAAAGAAAAAAAAAAATCAGACACTCTTTTCACCCGTAAATTGAACCTGGCGCACGATGAAGACCAGTTGTTTTGCTGTGTACTTTCACCGATGTCCACCAGAGGAAAGCTGCCTCCTCCCCATTTTCCGCTTACCCATCGTCATGTGCACGCTCGTCACCATGGACACCCACGTGCTTGTTTTTGTGGTGATGCCCTACCTCCTGCAGGCCCTGTTGTTCCTCTGCTGCCTCTTACTCGTGTGTGTGATGATGGCCCCACCACCTGAGATGAGGAAACAAGTGGTTCTGACTCTCAAGAAGAGGATGGAGATACTGGAAAAGGTGGACGCCGGATGGTCGACGTCTCGCATCCTCCGTGAATTCAACCTGGTCCGCTCTACCTTCTTTGATATCAAGAAATCCCAGGACAAACTCATCCATTACACGGCTGACTTCACATCGAAGACCAAATGCGACTTGGAGAGGAAGGTTATGTACACTCCCAGGTTTGCAGAAATCGCCTGCTCCACGCTGATTTGGTATCAACAACAATGTACAGCTGGTGTGCTGGTGCGTGGTACAGAGTTGAAGGCTGCTGCCGAGAAGTTCGCAGGGCTACATGGAACCCTAGAGTTCAAGGCCTCCGAGGGTTGGCCCTTTGCTTTCAAGTTATGCCATGGACTTACCAACCTCCCAGTGGCAAAGCTCTGGACGCCAACAAGGAGGGAGTAGAGGAGTTTTGACTGAAGGTGAGGGGCTTGATTGACAGGGAGGACCTCGCTCTCAGTCAAGTCTACAATGCTGATGAAACTGGTCTATTCTATTGCTTGCTGCAAACGAACACTCCAGCAGAGGAGACAGAGAAGCTTGCACCAGGCCACAAGCTCTCGAAGCAATGAATATCTGCTTTGTGTTGTGCCAATGCTAACAGCATGCACCGGCTCAAGCCTGTTGTTGTTGGCCGTGCAAAGCAGCCTCGGTGCCTTCGTGGAGTGATGGATGTCCTTCCTGTCATGGGGTACCATTCTGTGAAGGCTTGGTTCACAGCCAAGATCTTCAAAGACTGGTTTCACCAACCCTTCATCAAGGAGGTCATCCATTACAAGACGAACACACTGGGAATCGCGTGCAACCAGGTAAAGGCTCTCCTTCTCTTGAACAATGCACCTGCGCATCAGTCCGACAAGGAGTTGGTGGCTGAGAATGGCCGCATTAGGTGCTTGTTTTTGCCACCTAATACGACTGCTCTCATCCAACCAATGGACCAAGGAGTGATCGTGGCAACAAAGAGGCTGTACTGTCAGAAGATCCTGGACAAGGTGGTGGTTGTACTTGAGGACAAGGACGAGCGCAGGGAGGGACGGGACACGCGAGGCCAGCGGATTTTGGAAAACCTTTGCCGCTACAACATCAAGTCAGCCATCTACAACTCGGCCAGTAAATGGAAGCAAGCCTCTGTCAAGACTCTGGAAAGTGATTGGTCTCGTCTGCTTCTCGGAGCCAATGTGGTGCACGACTTACTAGGTTTTGACGTGGATGACTTACATGCACGTCTTCGTGTGGCTGGTGACAACGTTGACGTGGATGAAGCACATGAGTGGTTGGATGACAATGAGGGCGATCCTGGGTATCAGATCATGTTTGATATCAAGATCGCGTCTTCAGTTGCTGGCACAAGTACCCAGCTTGGAGATTCCAACGAAGGGAGTGAGGATGACGCAGACTCCTCTCAGAGCACCACTACTCCAGCCGTCACCAAGCTGAGTTCACTCCAGTTCATTCTTGACTACCTAGAACACCTGGACTGCGATAGAGAGATGGGGCAGTGCCGTGAGTAGAGCAATGATACTAATCGTGTGTGGGGTGCAATACTGTGTGATTTTGGGCCCAAATAAGTGAGATGATGTCTGGTTGGGGTGCTGCACATGGTGGGGCTAGTGGTGGTGCTAGGCCCTAGTCGTGGTGGTAAGCGTCCTGCTAGTGGTGGTGCCGGTGATGTTCCCGCGAAGCGTGTATGTAAGACTGTGTCACTGGAGGTGAAGTTGGCCATCCTTAAGTGGCACGAGAACGGCGAAGAGGCATGTTCTATGCCTCGGCTCTCCACCTGATGGGGAAACATAGTTGCCACATTGCAACTCGGCCACATTACCAAACTCCTCAATTTTCATTACTAAATTTAACTTTTCATTACCAATCTCGCAAAGCTAGCATTTATTCTTCACTAATTATATATACAAGTGGAAATACATGTAATCACTCTCCTTATAAATAACAGCATGTTGATTATTTTCACGCTATGTTGGCTAGCAGATTAATCAGAGAGAGCAAACAATCCACCATCTCCATCCCATGTATCCTCATACATGTGAAAAATCTGTTTGGTAATGCATTATTCTGATTCATTACCAAATGAATATCTCATTACCAAATTGGCCCACATTTGGTAATGAAAAATACCAAATGGCAACCCTGAGAGGGGAGGGGGGAGGGGGGAGGAAGGAAAAGGTGAAGGGGCCATGGTGTAAACCAGCTGTTCGGCGCTGGGCAGCAATTTTCAAATTACTGGTGGGAAAAAATTCAGATTTGGGGGGGATTTTTTCTTTTTTTGGCCATTTTTGGGTTCCTAAGGTCCAGGCCCACGATGTCCGGCAAGTGGGCGTCCGGAGAGTACAGGGATTACGGTATATATATGTGTGTGTGTGTGTGTGTGTGTGTGTGTGTATGTATGTATATATATATATATATATATATATATATATATATATATATATATATATATATATATATACATCCCATTGGAGCCCGGTGTCCAGGATATTGGACAGAACTGGGATTCTTCAAGTCTTCATAAAGCAGGGAACCTCCGGGTAGGGACCTATGAGCTTTGCCACTATGAGCCGATAGGCAGAGGGCAGTATGCTTAGTACCCACCCAGCGCCATGCCTCGCCCAGCACCCCTGGGATCCAATGGGTTAATGACTGGCAAACCTATCGGTCTCTTTAACCCAGTGGAGCCCAGTGTCTGGAATACTGGACAGAACTGGGATTTTTCAAGTCTTCATAAAATAGGGAAACCCCGGGTAGGGACGTATGAGCTTCGCGACTATGAGCCGATACACGGAGGGCAGTACGCTTAGTACCCATCCAGCGCCATGCCTCGCCCAGCACCCCTGGGATCCAATGGGATATATATATTTATATACATATATAATAAGTAAGCTCGCACAGTGCGCATCATCATAGTGCGCGATTCGCACTGTGCGAAAGTGACTAAAAATCATAACCAAAAACCTTGAATGCGCAAGTTTACCTCACAGAACGCGAGGTAGAGGCAAAGAGTCGCTCAAAAATGCCATTTTCTATTAGTACACAATCACCCCTCACACAACGCGTCACATGTTGTCATGTTGATGTGTAGAAATTCCCAGGCATTCTACTGCACAGCTTGGGGTACAAGGCAGCAGGAGCGCCATAACAGTCCTGGCTCATGCACAGTGCGGATCCGCTCTCTACAGCTAACCTGTCGTGTACAACATGTGGCATTTTTTTTGCTGCTCCATCCCAGCCTCGCACCATGGCTCCAACCCCAAGAGGTAAGAAACTTCTGATGCACACCACCAAGTTGAGATCATCAAGATGAAGGAGGAAGGACAAGGAAACACTGCCATCGGGAATGCCCTGGGACTGGCTGAATCAACAGTGAGAACAGTGTGGAAGAACCGTGATGCCATAAGAGCTCTAGTGAAGACATATGGTGCCTCTGACCTAGACGGCCGTTCGCGGGTGGGAAATCATGTGATGATACTGATGGAGCGGTATCTTGCCACCTTCATAATGAGGAAGGAGAAGGAAGGTGTTCCATTGAATGGCAGATTTATTTGGAACCAAGCCAAGCTCTTTTACAAGGAAGCATCTCGCAAGTTAAATGTGAACAAACCTTTCAAGGCATCGGCTGGATGGCTGGACCGTTTTCTCAAGCGCAAGGAACTCAGTCACGTCAAAGTGTCTGGTGATTGTGCACCTGCCGACATGCTGGCCGCGAGAGACTATCCTGCGATATTTAGAGCGCTTCTTGAAGAGGGACAGTACACCAAGGACCAGATCTACAACGTCGGTGAAATATCGTTATACTACAAGGCCATGCCTAAATCAACTTACATCACTAAAAGACAGAAATAAGTCCCTGGTCGGAAGCTCCAGATGTGTAATATGACGGTAATGTTCACTGTAAACCTGTCTGGGAGCCACAAGATGAGGCAGTCTCCATACCTAGAAGATCTGCACAAGGATTGTCGTGTTGTGTTTCTGCTGCCCCGCACGACGTCACTAGTGAAGCCACTGGATCAAGAACTGATCGCCACTGTGAAGCACTTCTACCATAAGGAAGTGTACGACTACCTATGCAGGATGACCGACACACAAGAGGAGCTTCATGCCCTACAAGAAGATCACGACGAAGACCTCGATGAGGCACCTGCTCCCGTTCCATCTCCGCCAGCAGCTGTATCCCAACCCGCCACAGGTGCCATGACTGTTGAGACATTTTGGCATCATTTTACAATGAAGGTCACAGTTGAATTTCTCCTACAAGCCTGGCACCAGATTACACCTGCAATGGTGAACCATGCGTGGCAAATGCTCGTGCCTCACTTATGCACGACCCAGGAGACGGCCATTCAACCACTGGCCGAGGCTGAGGCAGCAACACTGACAGCAGCACAAGCTGTACCAGGTTTTGAGGACGTTACATTGGCGGACATATGAGAAGTGTACGCTGCTAATGAGGAACAGCCTCCTGAGGAAGTGTTGCAACGGATAGACGAGGCTGATGCAGAGCCCGACACCAGGCAGAGTCAAGTTGAGCAGCCTAGTGTGATGGAGGGGAATACTGAGTTGTGTATGTCAAGAATAAGCAAGATCCTTGCTGCCATGGATAAGCTCAAGGAAGAGGTGAAGGAACAGGAAGTGAGCAGCCTAAGAACGGAGGAAGTTCTGGTTGGTATCGACAAACTCTTCCGTTTCTACACAGACAGGCACAGGCAAGAAATAAACAGAAGAAGACAGATGCTAATAACAAGTTACACACAGCGGGCTCAAGTTAGTGAAATTGAGGAACCAGAAACATCGTCTGCTCCAGTTCCTGTTGAGGATGTAGAGGATGCAGTGTCAGAAGTGTCAGCGTTGGACTTTCAGGGGTTTATGGCCGAAGTGAGTGACTTTGAGGCTCCTGGGGAAGGTGCTCAAGAGGAGTCTGTAGAGGAAAGTGTTGGTGCGGCAGGAGGTGCAGCAGGGGGTGCGGCGCTGTAAGTGTTACCGAGCCTCGGAACCCCTGTCATTTAAGTCCATCAGGCCTGTTGTCTACTGTTGTTAAGGTGACTACCCATATTTTTGTTATTGTAGCTATATTTGTAGTTCAATGTCTGAAAAATATGACCTTTATTATGTCTCTAAGGGCCAAAAAATGTCCAGGTATGAGGGGGTATCGCCCATATGTAATTTTTCCCAAAAAATTATGTATTCACAGTGCGTGAATTCTCAGTCCGCGAGGTCGTGGACCGCCCAATCTCTCGCGCACTGTGCGAACCTAGTGTGTATATATATATACATATATATTTATATACATATACAGTACCCTCACGTCCAACACGCGTTTGTCCAGCACGATTCACGTCCAGCACGGAGAGCAAAAAATTAGTACGATTTAATATGATTTAAGTACTGTAAAACGGGTGCGTAAGCATAACACTGACAGAGCTCCGAGAAGTGGGCGAAATCTGCAAAGTTCGCCTCTAGCACGATCACCCCTGGTCCAACACAGTCATACTGGACGTTCCCGTGATGCTGACAGCCAATCAAAACTTCCGATCAAGTAGCCTCCCCCGCCCGCTATCGTGACGAGATCGTGATGTCGCCCAATGAAAAACGCTTCTGCTCTCACGTGATGTTTTGTTTAAATTTCTCCCGCCACAGCGCCACTCAGTTGCATAATTCGCATTGGACGGTGCTTTTTTCTCGCTGCATTTTCTGCCCTTGCTACTGCATTTTACCCTGCTCATGATGCCTAGGAAGCCTTCTGAGAACCCCAAGAAGTGGCGGCACCTCCCTCAGGCCACCAAGCTAGAATTCATCGAGAGGCAGAAAAAAGGGGAGAGGAATTTCAAAGGATTCATGAGGGAGGTTGAGGAGGAGCAGCAGCCATTACCCGCTAGTGATGCCAGCAGCCATCCTCCAGGGACCCAGTAGGACTACCTACAGTCTCGGATATCACCTTCCATTCCTAGCAAGCCCACCAACATTATCCTAAAAGGTTAGTTATCATTCATAGTACAGTATCATTTATTATAATTACAGTAGTACCAATATACGTATAGGTATATGGTAGGTATTTTGGGTGACTTTTCCTAGGGTTGCTGACATAATTCATTTTTTCCCATAAGCTCTGTTGTTTGTCCAACGCGTTTTTGGTCCAACACGGGACCCATGCATGACAATATTAACGTGTTGGACGCGAGGGTACTGTGTGTGAATATATATATATATATATATATATATATATATATATATATATATATATATATGTATATATATATATATATTTATACTTCCTCATGGCTAACATTAAAATTTCTTCAGCTGATGTATTTTCTGCCATTGCTGGCCTCAGTACTAATAAGGCATATGGGCCTGATGGAGTCCCTCCTGTTGTTCTCAAGAACTGTGACTCTGTGCTTACACCCTGCCTAAACAAACTCTTTCGCCTTTGTCTGTCAACTTGTACCTTTCCTTCTTGCTGGAAGTTTGCTCTCATTCAGCCAGTCCCAAAGAAGGGTGACCATTCCCAACCCTGTAACTATCGCCCAACTGGTTTAACATCCTGTATCTCAAAAGTTTTTGAGTCTATTCTTAACAGAAAAATTTTAAAGCATCTTTCCTATCACAGCCTTCTTTCTGATCGTCAGTATGGGTTCTGTCAGGGACGCTCCACAGGCGATCTTCTCACCTACCTTTCAGACTCCTGGTCATCCTCCTTTCAGGACTTTGGCGAAAGCTTTGCCATTGCACTTGACATCTCAAAGGCATTCGATCGAGTCTGCCATAAATCTTTAATTTCCAAACTCCCCTCTTCCGGTTTCTATCCTTCTTTCTGTGCCTTCATCGCTAGCTTCCTTTCTGGTCGTTCTATAGCCGCTGTTGTAGATGGCTATCGTTCTTCTCCTAGATCTATTAACAGTGGTGTTCCTCAGGGCTCTGTCCTATCACCAACTCTCTTCCTTTTATTCATCAATGACCTTCTAAGCTGTACATCTAATCCTATCCACTCATACGCTAATGACTCCACCCTTCACCTTTCCATTCGATTCCCACAACATCCATCTCAGCAGTTACTTCAGCAGGCAAGGGATGAGGCTATGGCACACCTAATGCCTGACTTAGCTCGTATCTCTGACTGGGGTAAAAATAATCTGGTTGTTTTTAATGCATCAAAGACTCAGTTTTTGCACCTATCATCCCAACAAAATCTTCCACAGGTATACCCACTTATGTTTAATAATGCTCAACTTAATCCTGCATCATCCTTGAACATGCTTGGGGTTTCATTTGCTCTGGACTTGTCTTGGAAAGATCATATTACATCTCGTGTAAAATCTGCTTCCAAGCGATTGGGTGTGCTAAGCCGACTCCGTTCCTTCTTTGCCCCAGCACAATTGTTGACTCTCTACAGGGGTTTTATCCGCCCCTGTGTGGAGTACAACTCTCACGTGTGGGGAGGTTCCCCACATACAGCTCTTCTCAATAGGGTGGAGTCAAAGGCTTTTCGTCTCATTAACTCTCCCCCTCTTACTGACTCCCTTCAACCTCCGTCTCTTCGCCGCAATGTTGCATCTTTATCTCTTTTCTGTTGTATTTCAATGGTCACTGTTCCTCTGAACTGTCTGCATGCATTCCTCCACTTCTACGACGGGTGCGTAGCACCCGTCTAGCAGCAAACTCTCATCCCTTTTCTGTCCAACTGTCTAATGCAAGAGTTAACCGTTACTCATGGTCCTTCATTTATGCAACAGGTCAACTCTGGAACTGTCTCCCTCTGTCTGTATTTCCTGCTTCCTATGATCTCCAGTCTTTCAAACGCAGTGTGTCCAGGCATCTCGAAATGAATGGATCTTGAATTTGGCTCTCTCTTGTATTTTGTTTTTCTCTTGGAAGGAACAGTTTTGTGGGCTCATGGTCTTTGGTTCCTTCTTCCTCACATAAAAAAATAAAATAAAATCTATCTATCTATCTCTATCTATCTATAGCCCGACGCCCTAATCCCGCAAAGGGTGGCCGCAGACAAAACGCCTCCAAGTCGCTCTGTCACCCACCATTTGACTACCCTCCCCCCAGCTCACCCCCCCCTCCCTCATATACCTCTCAACTCCATCCCTCCACCTCATCCTCGGTCTACCTCTCCCTCTCCCTCCCTCCACCTTACCTACATACACCCTCTTAGTCAGTCTTTCATTCTCCATTCTCTTCACATGTCCAAACCACCTCAGTGTATTTCTCCTAATCTTCTCAACCACATCCACATCCACCCCACTTCGTTCCTTCACTTCTTCATTCGTCAACCTGTCCCTCCACGTCACTCCACATGCTCCTCTCAAGTAACTCATTTCCACTGCTCTCATTCTTGACTTGTTCCCCTCTTGCAAGGTCCATGCCTCGCTTCCATACGTCAGGGTAGGGATAACAATACTATCATGCAGTGACTTCTTAACTTCCATACTCACCTCCCTATTTCTCATCACTGCTTTCAGTGTACCAACGACCTTCCTTCCCTGGTGTACCCTTTCACGCACTTCATCCCCCAAAGTTCCATCCTTACTCATCACACTACCCAAGTACTTGAATGCACTCACATTCTCCATATCCTCACCATCCAATCTCACTGCACACTCTGTGACTTCATTCCTCTCAAACACCATAACTTTACTTTTGTTTACATTAACTTTCAGATTCCTCCTCCGACACACTGTCCCAAATTCATTCACCAAATCTTGCAACTCCCATTCATCTTCACTCAAAACTACTGTATCATCAGCAAACAGCAACACCGGAAGCTTCCAAATCTCACCCTCATTCATTAGAGCCACCCCCACATCCACTGCCCTAACCTGCACCTCCTTTACAACCCCATCCATGTATATATTAAACAGCCATGGAGACATCACACAACCCTGTTTCAGTCCCACACTGAGATCAAAGAACTCACTCAGCCCACCATCCACTCGCACCGTAACCCTAGCTCCCTCGTACATACTCTTCACAGCACTCAACAATTTCCCCTCCACTCCATATATTCTTAATACCTTCCGCATACCTTGCCTATCTATTCTGTCATAAGCTTTCTCCAAGTTCATGAAGGCAGCATACACTTTCCTTCCCTTCCCTAGATACTTCTCCACTAAACATCTTAGAACAAATATCTGATCTACACACCCTTTTCCCTTCCTAAATCCCCCTTGATCTTCTCCAACTAGTTCCTCTGTCATATGCCTAACCCTATCAATGAGTATTCTACCATATATTTTACCAGTCACACTAAGTAGGCAAATACCCCTATGGTTACCACATACTTCTCTCTCTCCTTTTCCTTTGTATAAAGGAACAATTATACCTGATTTCCAGTCCTCTGGAACCCTTCCCTCTTCCCAAGCCAATCTACACAACTTCCATATCCACTCCACAACAATCTCACCCCCATACCTAAGCATTTCACCACACACTCCATCAATTCCTGGGGCCTTTCCCAACTTAATATTCTTCATCGCTTCCACTACTTCCGCCCTACTGATCTCTTCCTCCCTCCTCTCATCTCTTCTTCTCCCAACCATTCCCCAACCACTTATACTCGCACTGCTCTCACTATCCACATTCAACAAATCCTCAAAGTGCTCCTTCCATCTCCTCAGTTTCTCTCTCTTCTCCACCAACAATCTATTATTCCTATCTTTCACTCCCTTACTATTTCCCCTTTCACACTGCCTTACTTTCTTTACCTCCTTCCAAAACAATTTCTTACTCTCCCTCCATTTCACACTCAGATTCCTCTCAAACTCTTCATCCACTTTCTTTTTACTCTCCTTCACCAGTCTCTTAACCTCCCTTCTCCTGCTCACATATACCTCACTCTTCTCTCTCTCATCTTCTCCCCTACCTCTACTTGCTAACCATTCACTATATGCCTTCTTCTTTTGTTCCACAGCTCGTTTCACCTCATCATTCCACCATGCTGTCCCTTGCACACCCTTGCATCTCCTCCTCACTCCACAAACCGCCTCATAAAATATATATATAATATATATAAATATATCTATATAATATATATACAAAACATATACATCTATCTATCTATCTATTGCCAGATGCCTCAATCCCGTTTGGGGTGGCCACAAACAAATCGCCTCCAAGTCGCCCTGTCCCCCGCCATTTCACTGCCCTGCTCCCAACTCACACCCCCCTCTCTCACATACCTCTCCACCCCATCCCTCCATCTCATCCTCGGCCTCCCCCTCCCTCTTCCCCCCTCCACCTCACTCACATACACTCTCTTCGTCAGTCTTTCACCCTCCATCCTCTCCACATGGCCAAACCACCTCAGTGTGTTCCTCATAACGCTTCCTATCACATCCACATCAACACCACAACGCTCCTTTATATCCTCATTCGTCAGCCTGTCTCTCCATGTGACTCCACACACATATATAATATATATATATATATATATATATATATATATATATATATAATATAAATATATATATTTATATATATATATTATATATATACAGGTATATATATTACATATATATATTGTACATATATATATTATATATATATAAAGTATATTTATATATGTATATATCACTTTACTCTTTTCTACATTTACTCTCAAGGCACGATGCTCCCAGACATCAGCAAAACTGCACTAGCATACCAAGTTCTTGTCCAGTACTTGCAAGCAGTACTGCATCATCAGCATACAACAAATTTGAGATATTCCACCCATCACCATTCATTACCAGTGCCATCCCTCTCTCCATTACCTTTATTTTTACTTCCCTAATCACCCCATCCATAAACATATTGATCAACCATGGGGACATCACACAACCTTTTCGCATGCCTACGCTGATCATGAACCATTCACTTAGATGTCCATTCACTACCATCATAAAAACTCTTGACGGCACCTAGCAGCTTATCATTTACACCATACATGCACAAAACTTTCCATAATCCTTCTCTGTCCACATGTATGCTTTTTCCAGATCCATGAAAGCCATAAACACCTCATGGTCCTTCTCACAAGCCTTCTCCACTATCTGTCTCACTTCAAATATTTGATCCACACATTGTCTGTCACTCCTAAAGCCACCCTGCTCACCACTCACTAGGACTTTTGAGATCATTCTTACTTTCTCTATAATAATTCTTTCATATACCTTTTCTACCACACTCAATAAATTTTTGCCATGGCAATTCTTGCACTCACTTCACTCACCTTTATTTTTGTACAGGGATACAATCACTGCCTATTTCCACTCTGCTGGCACAGTTTCACTCATCCATGCCTTCTTACATACCTCCAACAAGCACTTCATTCCACCCTCTACGCTACAGTTAAGCATCTCTGCATACACCTCATCAACCCCAGCTGCTTTCCCATTTTGGCTCTGCTCTCTCTATTCCCGTTCATCATGCTTTCAAAATATTCTTTCCATTTGGTCCTTACTTCATCCCCATGGGTTAATAATCTACCACCTACATCCTTCACACCGTCACATTTCTTTCCGCTTTCGCTTCTACATTTCCACACCTCTTTCCAGAATAACATCCTATTTTCAGAGCAGTTCGCATTCATTATTCTCCCTAGATCATCACTTATCTCCTTCTTTTTCCTCTTCATAGTCTCTTTACGTGCTTCTTGCTCTCAATATATTCAGTTCTTATTTCAACTGAACCCCTGTCCTGTATCAACTTTAGCCACTTCCTCTTTTCCTCCATCGCTCTCTTAACCTCCGCATCCCACCATGCAGTACCTTTCTTCTTTGTTGTTACTCTTGCGACACCATGCACTGCTTTTGCAATGCTAACTAAGCAGTCCCTATATGCATTCCACAGGCTGTCCAGATCCATTTCATTCCAATTCACTGATTCCAACTCCCCCTCTATTTTGGTCCTGTAATCATCTGCCATTTCTTTGATCCTCAGCTTCCTACCTTTCAGTCTTTCTCCCTGACTGCTCCTCCCTCTCCTATCCACCTCACTCCCCTCTGCTTGATCTTGCATAGCACAATCTTACAATCTGACAGACCTCCACATCGTCCTCTCACGGCCCTCGTATCAGCAAACATTCCCATCATCGACCTCTCTATGAGCACGTAATCAATCAGGCTTCTTTCAACACAATTCCCGTTCCCTCTATACCGTGTATATTTATGTGCATCTCTGTGTTGAAATACGAGTTACAAATGCACAACCTCCTCTCCTGACACATATCCTTTAGTCACTTCCCATTATCATTTTCTCCTGGTACTCCATTACATCCCATTATGTCATCCTCAGGACCAGTGCCTTCTCTTCCATTCATATCCCCCATTATGGTCACTTTTTAGCTCCTGGGTATTTCTCCCACTACTTCACCCAGCTCATCCCAAAGCCTGTCTTTTTCTTTCTCACTCCTGTCCTCACACGGTGCATACGTTACAATCACCGCCACTTTCATCTTCTCAAACTTGAACTTGACATACATACACCTCGAGCTGACACATTTGTAGTCTCATTCCATTCTGCACACCTCATTCATCAACACAGCAACTCCTTCCTTGCATCTTCCTCACCCATTCATTCCCGATCTTACACATTTAACACCCTCCCACTCCTCCACTTCACACCCTTTCATCTTTGTTTCACACACTGCCATCACGGCATACCTCGCACTCTTGAACACATTCACCACTTCCACCCTCTTGCTCTCCTCATTCACACCTCTCACATTGCACATGGCCATGCGAGTCTGCCCATTTGGTTGGGACCCTGGGCAGGTATTGGGCCCTCCGAGGCTCTCTGAAACAAATGCCATGATTAAGTGATTTTGGATAGGGGAATCTGGGGGACACTTAACCCTTTCAGAAACCCAGGTTATATGGTTACCACCCAGCATAGTAAATGGTTTCCTGAGTACAGGAAACCATTTGGCTTGTTACTCAGTGTAGAGATCATATGGCATCTTCCAGAGTGAGTGAGTGGATGATGGGCGCCCCCATCCACCACGAGGTGCCCCATTGCTATGTTACAGTGAATGGACAGAGACTGGAATTGGTGAGAGAGTTCAAATACCTGGGTACAGTGATAGAAAAGAGAGCAAAATGTGCAAAGGAAGTTGAAAGCAGAGTAACACAAGGAGGAAAGGTAGCTGGTGCAAAGAAGGCCTTGATAAGAAACAGAGGCTTGAATGCTGCAGGAGCATGAGGCTTACATGAAGGAGTGTTAGTGCCAACTTTAACATATGGATCAGAAACTATGGTGTGGTATGAAAATGAAAAGTCAAGGGCAAGAGCATTGGAGATGGGATTGCTGAGGAATGTATGTGGAGTACAGAGGGTGGATAGGATATGAAATAATATGATGCGTGAAAGATGTGGAGTGAGGAAGTCAGTGGACATCTGAATCGAAGAGAGTTGTACTGAGATGGTATGGTCATGTGAAGAGAATGGATAACAATAGACTGGTGAAAAAGGTATACCTGAGTGAATTTGAAGGAGGGAGGAGGCGAGGTAGGCCAAGAAGAAGGTGGAGAGATATGGTAGATGAGTGTGTGAGGAAGAGAGGTCTGGAAGTCAGTGAGGCTAGGGAACTGACAAGCGATCGAGCTGGCTGGATGAATGTTGTGGGGGGAAGTGCATGATCAGGGATTTGGCACTCTTTTTTAACGTGGCAGCGTCCGGATTGACTCAATCGGATATGTTTATGTAAAGCTACAGAATGTCGTGAATGTTTCTGGCATACCCAATAAAGCCAGGATTCCGGGGGCTTGAAGGATGAATGAATGGAAGCATCACCCATTGGACTGGGCAAATTTGGGATATCTGGAGATTGCTACTCCTCACCCTGCCCTAGGCACTGGCATACTTGAAGGGGGGGGGGGGGCAGTTTGAAACTGCCCCCCGGGCCCCCAGTTGAGGGAGGCCCCCAAAAGCCTTAAAGATTTATAAGCTTTTTCATTAATATTTAAAAATATATATATATTTATCACCCACACAATGCTGACTGAGATATTAAATAAGTTTTGAGAATGACATATCTGGCAACTTGTAGCCAAGCGGTAGGCCTAAACCTTCCGATATATTCGAGGCACGTCTCACAGTCTCAGACGTCACCTGACATTGAAACCGGTGCCTGCAACGCCGCCGGCTCTTGAAAATTGTTTTTTATAACAAACAACAGTATTGTCTATGACTAATTTTGAGTATAAATTATTGGAAATAATTTCTATTATAATAGTGTCTATAAATATATTTATTTTTTGTTTTTGTAATTTTATAGAGTTGAGAGGATTACAGGACAATATTTAGAAGTTGCCATAACTGGTTTTTAATGACCAAAACACATTTTCCTAATTTGTTTTACAATATTATTAATGCTTTAATGAATCTGATAACTGTTTTTGGTGCTGATGAGCTAGGGTTACCTTAGACTAGGTTAGGCTGGGTAGGGTGAGGTTAGGTGGGTTGCTACATCGTAACAGCAGCATCAAAAATAATTACCAGTTTCATTAATAACACTGTAAAACACACCAGAAAAATGTACTTTGGTAATTAAAAACCACTTATGGCAAGGATTATGAATGTCAAACTGTTACACTTTTGCCTGCCAGCAGTTCTCTTCCAGTATACCAATGGCAGGCCCTAGCTTTTTGGAGGCCCCAACCCATATTTAGATGTTGGAGGGGGACCCACAAAGAACCTAGCCCCCCAGGCCCCCAGATCTCCAGGTACCCCCCTGGCCCTAGGGTGGGAAAGGAGGTCCGGATGATGATGGTGATGATGATATATATAGACTGTGTGTATCTATCTATCTATCTATCTTTCTATCTATCATATATATATATATATATATATATATATATATATATATATATATATATATATACTGTATATATTATTGGTAGGTGGGGGCGCTCACCATCCACTCACTCGATGTAGTGCTGCTGTTCGGTGTCTGCCCTTTCCTCTCCTCCATTCTTCTTTTCTTCCATCCTCTTCTGTCTTCCTTTACTTCATTCTTTCCTTGTCCTTCTGCCTACGGGTAACTTTACACTTCCTCTTCTGTCGTTCTTTCCTTCATTCTTTCCTCTTCCTTCTGCCTGTGGGTGACTCTATACTGAGTGACAAGCCAAATGTTTCCTGTACACCAGGAAACCGTTTACTATGATGGGTGGTAACCATATACCCAAATGTTGGCGCCTGGTGGTTTAGTGAGTAATTATTTATTGCGCTCCGATCGGATTGAGCCGGTGAAGGTTTATATCCAAGGGATGGTTGGGTTTGATTGCTCATGTAATGCCACTCAGGGATGAGTGAGGCTGGTCACTCTCATCTTAAACGTCAGGACCAATTGCTTAGCCCCGGGCTCCTACGCTCCTCATGGGGCAATGTAGGATTGGATGATGGATGGATGGATGGATGGATATATATATATATATATATATATATATGCACTGTGGTAGGCGGGGGTGCTCACCATCCACTCACTTGATGTAGTGCTGCTGTTGAGTGTCTGCCCTTTCCTCTCCTCCATCCTTCTTTCCTTCCATCCTCTTCTGTCTTCCTTTCCTTCATTCTTTCCTCGTCCTTCTGCCTACGGGTAACTTTACACTCCCTCTTCTGACTTTCTTTCCTCCATTCTTTCCTCTTCCTTCTGCCTGTGGGTTACTCTACACTGAGTGACAAGCCAAATGGTTTCCTGTACACCAGGAAATCATTTACAGTACTACACTGGGTGGTAACAATATAACCAAATTTTGGCGCCAGGTGGTTTAGAGGGGAATTATTGCGCTCCAATCAGACTGAGCCAGTGAAGGTTTATATCCAAGGGGTGGTTGGGTTTGACTGCTCATGTAATGCCACTCAGGGATGAGTGAGGCTGGTCACTCTCATCTTAAATGTCAGGACCAACTGCTTAGCCCCGGGCTCCCACGCTCCTCATAAGGCAATGTAGGATTGGATGATGGATGGCTGGATGGCTGGATATATATATATATATATATATATATATATTGTGGTAGGCGGGGGTGCTCACCATCCACTCACTTGATGTAGTGCTGCTGTTGGGTGTCTGCCCTTTCTTCTCCTCCATCCTTCTTTCCTTCCATCCTCTTCTGTCTTCCTTTCCTTCATTCTTTCCTCGTCCTTCTGCCTACGGGTAACTTTACACTCTCTCTTCAGTCTTTCTTTCCTTCATTCTTTCCTCTTCCTTTTTGCCTGTGGGTGACTCTACACTGAGTGACAAGCCAAATGATTTCCTGTACACCAGGAAATCATTTACAGTACTACACTGGGTGGTAACCATATAACCAAATTTTGGCGCCTGGTGGTTTAGTGGGTAATTATTGTGCTCCAATCAGACTGAGCCAGTGAAGGTTTATATCCAAGGGATGGTTGGGTTTGATTGCTCATGTAATGCCACTCAGGGATGAGTGAGGCTGGTCACTCTCATCTTATATGTTGAGACCAACTGCCTAGCCCCGGGCTCCTACGCTCCTCATGGGGTGATGTAGGATTGGATGATGGATGGGTGGATGGATATATATATATATATATATATATATATATATACATATATATATATATATATATATATATATATATATATATATATATATATACATACATACATACATATCTACACAGTAAAACCTCTACAATTCAGCATAATACATGTGCAAGCCTTGCCGAGTTAAGCCTATTTGCCTAGTTGTGGGGATGAACTTTAAGTTCCCCCCCAGCACACATACACACAAAAAAGGAAAAAATGGAAAAAAATGGAAAAAATTAAACGTTCTTACAATAAACAGGAAAAGCTGCCTTACCATGATTCCACGCAGTTGTAGGGTGTATTGCAGGCATGGAGGAGGACTTTTGGTAGTTTTTGGAGTTGTTAGGAGGGCTCAACAACACTTTTGGGCACATCTTTACTGTACTGTACTGACACTGTACACTATGTAAAGCACAATTAACACTATAAAGGCCATACTGTAATGTATTTATGACTTGTACTATAGTGGGGAACTAAAGACTAAACACCTAAACATTACTGTATAGAACTTATTCACTAAACACTGGGGTAGCACTAGGAGACGCCATGGTTAGCTTCTGCAGGTACAATCCACTTAAGAGTGCGTAACACTTAGTCACAAGCAGAGCGTGTGAGGAGAGAATGCAACGCGGGCGGCAGACGAAGGCAAACTGGCCCACATTGGCGCACAACAGGCTTTGTTTACATCCCCATGCACACATGATGCCGGGTTACTCTTGCTGAATGTCGGTACAACTCGGCATCTTACCGAGTTGGGGGGATTTTTGCCGACTCTCTTCCTCTCACGTGTGCATTTTTGGGAATTTTTGAATTTCGAATTTTTAAATGAATATTTTGGAGCCTTCCCAAGTTGTAGAAGTTTCCGATTTGAAGGATGCCTAATTGTAGAGGTTTTACTGTATATATATATATACACATATATATGTAGCAGCCGTGGCTCAGTGGGTTAGAGCGCTCCGCTCTGACCGAAGGGTCGGAAGATCGAATCCACCTAAGGGTCATTGGTAGACATCAGAAAAGGCATCCGGTCATAAAATGCTACACGCTCCAAACCAAAGTCCTCTACCTAGGGGCAATGCCTTAGCCCGTATCCAAAAAAGGGGTACCTGGCGTAAAAAACTCTTTTTCTGTATATATATATATATATATATATATATATATATATATATATATATATATGTATATGTATATATATATATATATATATATATATATATATATATATATATATACAGTATATATACACAGTATATATATCTATACAGTACTTATGCTTATTTTGGCAGTGTTTTCAGGTCAATCTGCAATATTTAGACATCAAAACACACATAGGAATATCCAAAGAAATGCTAAACACCAAGAAAACCAAGAAAAAACAAACACTGAAAACCAAAAAACACCCGACTTACATATGACTGTATGTACAGTACCCTTCCTAATTTGGCACTGTTTCCCAGTCAATCTACCATATTTCAACATCCAAACAAACATGGGAATACCCAAAGTAATGTGAAACACCAAGAAAACCATGAAAAAAAATATGAAACAATGAAAACCAAAAAACACCCGACCTATACACAACTGTATGTACAGTACCCCTCCTAATTTTGGCACTGTTCTCAGGTCAATCTGCCAAATTTAGACATCAAAACACTTATGATTATTCATAGTAATGCTAAACAACATGAAAACAATGCAAAAACAACAAAAATCCACAAAAAAGCTGACGAAAGTTTGAAAATCTCATCTTTGATGAGTGATTGCTCCCAGGGCTCAAAAAAAAATTCCATGGCCAAATAGACCACCAGAAATTAGTTATATTGGTATAAATGGTATACCATCATCTTCACTGGTGTTTACATTATAAGCTAATAAAAACACATAAAACTGACAAGTAAGAGTACCAAATTCAAGCAGGAATAAAGTGTTCTGGAGTTAAACTTACCTTCATGTAACTTCCTACCATCCTAATTCAACACACTCATAAATAGGATTATTTATGAGTGTGTTGTCCCAGATGATTGGCTGAAGAGTGTAATTGTAAATGTGTATAAAGGGAAGGGTGATGCCCTGGAAAGAGGGAATTATAGAGGTATAAAGCTTTTAGATCAGATAATGAAGGTAATGGAGAGAGTTTTAGAAGGTATGATTAGAGAAAGAGTGAATATTGATGAGATGCAGTTTGGGTTTATGCCAGGTAGGGGGACCACTGATGCCATATTCATTGTTCGACAGCTTCAGGAAAAATATATTGGTAGGAGAAGGGATCTTTATTTTGTTTTTGTTGATTTGGAAAAGGCCTTTGACAGAGTCCCTAGAGAGGTGGTGAAGTGGGCAATGAGAAAGCTTGGCTTGGAGGAGTGGCTGGTTAGGGTGGTTATGGCCATGTATGTGGGTGCTCACACCCAGGTGAGAGTGAATGGAGATTTGAGTGATGAGTTTTCCGTGAATGTTGGTGTGCATCAGGGGTCAGTCTTGAGTCCCATGTTGTTTATCATGGTACTTGAAGCCCTTTCACGTGACTTTAGAAACGGACTCCCGTGGGAGTTGTTGTATGCTGATGATTTGGTGTTGATTGCAGAGAATGAAAGGGAGGCGGAGGAAAGGTTTAGGAAGTGGAGAGATGGTATGGGGCAAAAGGGTTTAAGGGTAAATGCAGATAAAACAAAAGTGATGATATCTAGGGTTGGTGGCGGTACTGTCAAAGACGAGGGAGAGTGGCCATGTGCAGTTTGCCACAAGGGCATGGGAAGTAATTCCATCTTGTGTGGTGTGTGTGATAAATGGGTGCATAAGAGATGTAGTGGTATCAGAGGTAGACTGCGAGATAATGCTGATTTTATGTGTACGGCGTGCCGGGGTGAGCAGGTGGAGATCGTCAGACGTGAAAGAATTGAACTTGCTGGTGAATCTCTTGAGTGTGTGGAAGAGTTTTGTTATTTAGGAGACATGTTGTGTGCTGGAGGTGGGGATGGAGCTAGCTCTGTGGCTAGGGTGAGAAGTGGTTGGAAGAAGTTCAGGGAGCTCTTGCCTCTCCTGACATTGAGGGGGCTCTCCCTACGTGCTAAGGGGTCTTTGTATGCAGCGTGTGTTAGGAGTGTAATGCTGTATGGCAGTGAGACCTGGGCAGTGAAGGAGGAAGACATTCGCCGGCTCAGACGTACAGAAATGACAATGATTAGGTGGATGTGCAGTGCGTCCCTGCGTCCAAGGCCTGGAGGGGCTGGGTTTACAATGGAAGAGTTGAGAGGTAGGATGGGACTGGAGTGTATTGGTGTTGTGATGAGGAGAGGTAGATTGAGGTGGTTTGGACATGTGGAGAGGATGGGGGATGATAGCTGGGTGAGGAAGGTGAGAAGTGTTAATATTGGGGGTGGGGTTATGAGGGGTAGACCGAGAAAGACATGGGACGAGGTCATTAAGTGTGACCTTAGGGTTAAGGGACTGAACAGGGAGGCTGCAATGGATCGTGCAGCATGGAGAGCCGCCATTAGGTGACCAAGGCCGACACATGCAAGCATGTTGGAGCCTTTAAAAACGAAAAACAAAAACGATCTTCCAAGAGTTAAGCATATATTTAGATGCAAAATTTCATGAGCTTTCCCGTGAACACCGCGGATTTTCCATACAACCAACAGTTGTCGAATAAATCACAAAAACCTTCTAAAATTCATGAGCCAATCCTATCACCATGAAAGAGGGTAAGACTGAGGGAGTGAGGACGGAGCCAGGAGGGTATGGAGGAGGGAAAGGAGGGGGGGGGAGAGAGGCAAGACTGTGGGCAGGATTCTCCCCCTTCTGTCAACTGGTAGACAGGAGCTTTTGCCATACATTTACTTGTGGTTTGCGGTCTGTCAGACGCCGAGTGGCCATGCGGAAACACAACATATCCAGAACGGGGGACTTTCGACTTTCGATAGAAAGGCGGACGGCCGATGTCGCCGAACATGTACTCGTGGCTTGTGGTCCGTGTTTGATGGAGGCAGCGGCTGGGAAAGACTTAGCCCCTGTGCCTGTGCGATAACAGACATTCGGTGAGGAATGCGCACACACGTTTTGATACCACTTGCGGGTTACAGTCATATTACTCGGGTGCTGGAGGTTCGTTGGGAGTGATAGGACAAGTGCGCAAATTTGACAATTCAATACAGGGTCAGATGCACATTTTAGCTCTGGTTGTCAGTTACAGACTACTTCCCACTCATGGCCCAAGCCCAGTGGCCACACTACGAAATGTTTGGACATGTCAGCTGGCCAGCCAAAGTCCTCAGGAACTTTTCCCTCTGGATAATAGCAAGTAAATTTGGATAATGGTTTAACAGAGCCATGGCCTGGCGTCCCGATACTGAACACGTTCGGATAATGAATGTCCGGATAACTGAGGGATCACTGCATATACAGGTATACTGTACATATACATATATATAATATATATATACATATATATATATATATATATACATATATATATATATATATATATATATATATATATATATATATATATGTATATATACACAGTAAGGTACCGGGTTAAGTCTGTATCATTTTACGTCAATTCAAGGTTACGACAGTCGGTCCGTGAAAGGAAATTTTAAAATATAAGAAAATAAAGAAAAAATACGTAAAGTGCAGGTTTTAAAGTGTTGCTGTGCACCGCGAGATGTCTCTGGAGTTTTCCCGCCTCACGCTTGACTAGCAACAATCGCTCTCAGTCTCACTGCTACCACCGCCTGATACAGTGATACCGTCATTTTCTTGTGTTTGTTTTTCGCCATCCTGATTCCATGATGCCTAAGAGACAGCTTCCTAGTGACCATAACGACTCCAAGAAACGCAAGACCATCACATTATGTGAAAAAGTCGATACAGTAATCACTCCGATATCCAATGTAATAGAGCCATAGGTAGGTCCGGTTATTGGTTTTGTCCGGATATTGGGCCCCAGCTTATGGACTTGTACTTATGGACCCTAACTCAGAGAAACACCTATACAACTCCCTCTGGACATGCATAGCACCTATTTAAGACCCAAATCACACCAATAAGGCACATAAATGACTGAAATAAATGCAAAAGAAACATAAAATGAGGGTTTAGAAGTATGTTCATACATTACTAAACATTCTGGTACTTATGGACCCTAACCTAGCCTAACTCAGAAAAACACATTCCTACTGCACATGCATAGCTACTAACACCCTATTCACACCAATAAAGGACAATAAGGAGTGAAATGAGGTAAGTATAGTATGGAAAAAAGTACAGCATGAAACATTCTGGCTACTTACAGCAAGTCCCCTGGCCACCTCGATGAATAACCGCCTCCTCTCGGACTCTGACAGTAAGAACGATTTCCTGAAGCACTTGCAGTACACTGTTCCTGAAGTCTTGCACTGAACTTAGTCAATAACACACAGAAGTCCGTTGTCTTCACAGTGTGCACTTTTGTCTAAATAATGCTCCATTGTAACTTACTAAGTGTTGCACTTTAACTTTTCCCATTCTTTTCATTTTCCAAAGCCAAAACAAACAAGTCTATTACGTTAAATTTTTTTTCTAGAGTCTTTTCTCTCACAACTTTAAATCCTTAACACAACACACTGTTTTTTTCACTGCACAACACTCAAAATTCCCGTGTGGTCTAGTGGAGAAGTTCTTGCTGTTTAATCACTGTCAGAGTCCGAGAGTATCACTGGCAGGTGACCTAGGGGTGCATCGCTGGGTCGTGGTGAAGGCATACCCACTGCAGAGGACTCTGAAGACAGCCGCAAACTCACGTCGAGCGGTGACTCCACCGTGGCTGATGTGCTGGGCTGTGGCTCGGAGCATGAGGGCTGTCTTGGGGAGGCAACGGAGTGGAGCCAGGGCTGGGCACAGCGGGGGTCACGGGCCTGAAAAAACTGTCAATGGTTGATTGACGCAATGACCGACGATTCTGACGATTGATGATGCGCTGCCTGAAAGCATGCACTTCCTC
Source organism: Coenobita brevimanus (assembly GCF_032717465.1). Taxonomy (NCBI): domain Eukaryota; kingdom Metazoa; phylum Arthropoda; class Malacostraca; order Decapoda; family Coenobitidae; genus Coenobita; species Coenobita brevimanus. Next base: position 17,163,733 of record NC_137038.1, read on the forward strand.
CAAGAGTCCCAAGGGCCCCATCTCCTTGTCGCAGTCCGAGTGTTCCAGGTAGTCTAGGACGAACTCTAGATGTTCCTGGAGTGCGCTCAGCTTGGGGATGGCTGGAGTAGTGTCCTGCTGAGAGGAGTCCGCATCATCGTCGCCTTCAGCATCGGAATCTTCATGTTCGGTACTGACACCAGCAACCGAAGACCTGATCTTGATATCAGACAACGTCTGATACCCAGGATCGCTCTCGTCGTCATCCAACCACACACGAACATCGTCCACATCTACATCGTCGCTGTGCGTACGTAGCCGTGCATGGAAGTCATCCACCTCAAACCCTAGAAAATCGTACTCCACATCCGTTCCGAGAAGCAGACGAGACCAACCATTTTCCAGAGTTTTCACAGGGACTTCCTTCCATGCACTAGCCCAGTTGTACAGCGCAGACTTGATGTTGTAGTGGCGAAGGTTTTCCAAAGTCCGCTTGCCTCGTGTGTCCCGTCCCTCCCTGCGCTCGTCCTCGTCCTTGAGAACAACCATCACCTCGTCCAGGAACTTCCGACGGTATAGGCGCTTTGTTGCCACGATCACTCCTTGGTCCATTGGTTGGATGAGAGCAGTCGTATTAGGTGGCAGAAACATGCACCTAATACGGCCATTTTCAGCAACAAAGTCCTTGTCGCACGGGTGGGCAGGTGCATTGTCGAGTAGAAGGAGGGCCTTTACCTGGTCACGCGGGATTCCCAGTGTCTTCATCTGGTAATGGATGACCTCCTTGACGAAGTGACGGTGAAACCAGTCTTTGAAGATCCCAGCTGTGAACCATGCCTTCAAAGAATGGTACCAGACGACAGGAAGGACATCCATCACCCCACGAAGGCAACAAGGCTGCTTTGCACGGCCAATAACAACAGGCTTAAGCCGGTGCATGCCGTTAGCACTGGCACAACACAAAGCAGATATCCATTCCTTGGAAAGCTTGCGGCCAGGTACACGCTTCTCCGTCTCCTTGGCTAGAGTGTTCGTTGGCAGCGAGCGATAGAATAGGCCAGTTTCGTCCGTGTTGTAGACTTGACCGAGAGTTAGGCCCTCCCTGTCGATCAAGCCTTTCACCTTGTGCCGAAACTCGTCAACTCCATCCTCGTTAGCGTCCAATGCTTCGCCATGTGCTTTACGGTTGGTAAGGCCACGTCGCAACTTGAACGCGAAGAGCCAACCCTCGGATGCCTTGAAATCTAGGGCGTCGTGAAGCCTGGCAAACTTCTCAGCAGCAGCCTTCAGCTCCGTTCCACGTACCATCACACCATCAGCACGTTGTTGTCGATACCAAATCAACGTGGATCGCTCGATTTCTGCAAACTTAGGGGTAAACATAACCTTCCTTTCCTCGTTGCGTTTGCTTCTCGACGAGAAGTCAGCCGTGTACTGCATGAGTTTGTCTCGGGACCTCTTGATATCGAAAAAGTAGACCGGGCCAGGTTAAACTCGCGAAGAATGCGGGAAGAAGACCACCCCGCATCTACTTTCTCCAATATCTCCCTCTTCTTCTCGATAGTCAACACCACTCTCTTCCTTTTCTCAGGTGGCGGGGCCATCATCACACACACTAAGAGGAGGCCCGAGAGCAGCAGGAGGCCCTGCAGCAGGTAGGGAACCACCACAAAAGCATTCACGTGGGCAGCCATTACGACGAGCGTGCACTCGCGGTTAGAGACAGGCGGAAAGTGGGGAGGATGCAGCGGCGCTCTATCGGACGTCGGAGGAATGACGCGCCAAAACAATACTCTCCCACGGTGCAAGCGGTAAGTTCAAATTACGAACGGGAAAAAATCGGTTAATTTTTTAAATTTTTTGGGTTTTCGGACCATTTTGGGAATGTTGGATCCCAGGACGATTATGTCCGGGTAGTGGGGATGTTCGGTTATTGGGCGTCCGGATATTAGAGTGATTACTGTATTATTAAGCGTAACGAGAAAGGAGAAAAGGCATCAGCAATTGGGCGTGCGCTAGGGATGAGCCATACTACGGTAGCTACCATCCTCAAAGACAAGGAACGTATCTTGACTCACATTAAAGGTGCAACTCCCATGCAATCAACTGTGATTACCAAGCAAAGATCGGGCCTGTTGATTGAGATGGAACGTATGCTAATGCTGTGGATTGAGGACAATAATCAACTGTGCATGCCTCTGAGTGAACAGTTAATCTGTGAAAAAGCACGCACACTCTACCAAGACCTTAAGAAAGAAAAAAGTGAGGAAAGTGAGACCAACGAGACATTTCTGGCATCAAAAGGTTGATCTACTCACTTTAGGGCTCGAGCAAACCTAACCAGCAGAAGAATTTTCGGAGAAGCAGCCAGTGCAAATGACGAAGCAGCAAAAACATTCATTAAAGAGTTGGAGGAGTTGATTGAGAAGGAAGGCTACATTCCAGAGCTTAATTTTAATGTTGATGAAACGGAACTAAACTGGAAACGAATGCCTAACAGAACCTACATTGCTAAAGAAGAAAAAACCATGCCAGGTCACAAAGCATCCAAAGAGCGCCTAACGCTACTTTTGGGGGGAAACTATGAAGGCGATTTCAAGCTTAAACCGCTATTCGTGTACCACTCAGAAAATCCAAAAGCTCTTAAGGGGATCCTTAAAGCTAGCCTACCAGTTTATTGGAAAAGTAATTTAAAGGCCTGGGTGACGAGTTCAATTTTCATTGACTGGTTTTCAGAGTGTTTCGTGCCGGAGGTTGAACAGTATTGTGCTATGAAGAATTTGCCATTCAAAGCTCTTCTCTTTATAGATAATGCTCCTGGTCATCCTTCAAGCCTGACAGAGTTGCACCCTAATGTGAAAGCTGTGTTTATGCCACCAAACACAACATCAATTCTACAACCCATGGACCAAGGTGTAATAAGAGCATTCAAGGCTTACTACCTGAGAAAAACATTCAGACAGGCAATACGAGCAACAGAAAATGGTAAAGTAACACTCAAAGAATTCTGGAAAGATTTCAACATCTATAAAGCAGTTAAAAATATTGGTGAATGTTGGACTGAAGTGACTGAGACAAACATGCACGGAGTGTGGAAAAAAGTGTGCCCTAACCTCATAAATGACTTTAAAGGATTTGATGAAGACAGTATAAATGAAGTCAAGCGCAACTGTGTGAAAATTGGAAATGATTTACATCTGGACATAGACGACAGTGATGTACATGAACTTGTTGATTCACATGATCAAGAGCTGAGTAATGAAGACTTGCTATACCTAGGAAAACAAATGGAAAATGATGAAAAAAGTGATGAGGCAGAACCGCTAAGAAAGTTTATTAAGGAAATAGCAAATGCTTTTGACTTCCTAGAAAAAGCAATGGCTGCATTTGAAGATCAGGACCCAAATGCAGAGAGGTTTGCCAAAGCGTACAGGGGAATTGAGGATGCAGTGTCCTGTTATCGTCAAATCTATGACGAAAAGAAATATGCCGCCAAGCAGTCTACAATTCTCCAGTTTTTCAAGAGAACTGAACACCGAGCCACAACCTCACCACCAGTTGCTACCTCATCCTCATCTTCAACCCCTGATTCCCTATCTTCAGCCCCTGACTCCCCTGCTTCAGCCCCAGACTCCCCTGCTTCAGCCCTGGACTCCCCTGCTCTGGCCCCTGACTCCCCTGATGCAGTGCCTTCCACATCGCACCCCCAGTAACGAGTCAAGTTGATGTTGTCAGAAGGTATGTAGTGACATACAGTATGCATCTTTATTACAGTACCATACAGTAATCGGTCATTTTATCACTGAAATAATTTTGCTGTCCGAGTGAGAAAAAAAAAAACGTCAAACTTGATGTTAGAAATGCTTACATTATCATGCTGGTAATGATGTTGGTATTTCATATTTTACAGCAATAATTTACAGTAAACTTTATTGTATGAGGAAGTATGAAAAGTGCTTGAATTTAGGAATGTGTGTTGGCAGTGTGCACGTGTGTAACAACGGGACAGTGAGGGAGCGGCAGCCAGACTCAGTTGTGGGTGAGGCAGTGGCGGCATAACTCGGTTGCCATGACGATGAGAAGTGCCGTTACCGCAGCGAGTGAGCTACTGTGACGAAGACTCGTAGCTAGTACAACTTATATTTTATTCAATAAATATCATCAGTTCAAAAGACTGTGTTTCTTCTACATACCTGTTATAAGATTATTACATGTATTTTAGTATGCGATGTATGGTTGAAAAATCTGTAAGATGCATTGCGGTAACGACATACTGTATAAAACTCGGATTACGTTCAAAATCGGCTTATGTCATGTCTCAGGAACGGAATTCTTACGTAACCCGGGACCTTACTGAATATATATATATATATATATATATATATATATATATATATATGTATATATATATATATACACGAGGTGTGTTCAAAAAGTGTCCGACCTTAATTTTTCATGCGTAAACAAATGAAGCTAGGAAGGCGTGGTTTGGTGCACGTATGTAGGCGATTCTAATGCGCATGCGTGAATTTTTTCCCACCAGCAGAAGCTGTCTTTCGATGGCAGACCGCCGATGAGTGAGGAAGTGTAAGTGAGCGCCGTCGGATTTTCTTTTTTGACAAAATGACGGAAAAACATGAACAACGCTACTGCATCAAATTTTGTGTAAAGCTTGGCGATTCCCAAGTGGAAACGATCAGCAAGATTCAACAGGTCTTTGGGGACGAAGCAATGGGCAACACACAGATAAAGGAGTGGTACAACCGCTTCAAAGATGGCCGCACATCAGTGGAGAGTGAAGCACGTTCTGGTAGGCCCTCAACATCCCGAAATGAGATCGTCATTGACCAACTGAGGACCCTGGTGATGCAGGATCGTCGAATCACGATCAGAGAACTTGCAGACGAGGTGGGCGTCAGCATTGGATCCGTTCATTCCATTATGAAGGAGGATTTGGGCTTCAGGAGAATCTCAGTGAAGTTCGTACCAAAGCTGCTAACGATTGAGCAGAAGCAACTCCGTTTGGAGATCGCACAAGACATGCTGGAGACTGTGAACAGCGATCCCAACTTTCTCAACACAGTGATCACTGGCAATGAGTCCTGGGTTTATGGGTACGACCCAGAAACCAAGTTGCAGTCATCACAATGGAAGCATCCAACATCCCCGAGGCCAAAAAAAGCAAGGGAGGTCCGTAGCAGTGTCAAAGTCATGCTGACCGTCTTCTTCGACTCCAGTGGCGTGGTTCATCACAAGTACGCACCACACGGCACAAGCATCACCAAAGAGTATTACCAAGAGGTTCTGCGTCGCCTTCGTGACGCTGTGCAACGCAAACGGCTGGACCTGTGGGCAGCGGGCAATTGGCAGCTCCATCACGATAACGCACCCGACATTCTTCACATTTGATACAGAGTGTCCTGGCCAAACACAACACACCTGTGTTTCGTCAGGCTCCCTACTCTCCCGACATGGCTCCCTGTGACTTCTGGCTTTTCCCCAAGCTGAAAATGCCCCTCAAAGGGACCAGATTTCAGTCCAGAGAAGACATCATGAGGAATGCGACGGACCAGCTGTGTGCCATCCCAAAAGAGGCGTTCCAGCGCTGCTTTCGACAGTGGCAGAACCATTGGGAGAAGTGTGCGGCAGCCCAAGGGGACTACTTTGAAGGAGATTAGTGTAAGTTTGTTGTATCTGGATATGGGTATTTTTTATGAACAAAGGTTGGATACTTTTTGAACACACCTCGTGTATATATATACACTCAATCCTTCAGTAACATGTGGTTGAGTAACACTTTTTTGTTCTAACGCAGTTAGCATAATGAGACAAGTCATGTCAACATGCGGAAAAACTCAAGCTCACGCAGGAAGTCAGCTGGCCTGGGGATGAAATTTGAAAGTCGTGCGCTAAGACGCCACCCTCTAAACTCTGATTACATTTCCTGGGTGCATATTTCCATTCTGTATGGGTATTTATCTCAGTACCACAGCCAGCCACCTCAGCCAAACAGCCCTAGTGAGATGGGATAGGTTAGGGTAGGTTAGGTTGCTGAAATTTTGCCTGGGAAGCACAGTGAGCATATTTTCGTGAAAAACCTATGGTTAGTTTTGAAACGACTGGGCGAGCGTTGTTCCTGGCTGAGGGTTCCTGGTGGTTTTTATGAATACGCATACAGAATGGAAATATGCTTCCTGGGCACACTCAAGGTCGAACGGTTAGACGAAATTTATGGGTTTCACAATGTCAGGGGACAAATTGGAACGACATTGTATGCTAATCAGAAAAAAAAAAAAAATCCATGCGTTCTCGTGAGCTGGAGTTCAGGTCCACATTCTTCATTTGATTTCATGCTTCCCAACACATTTTGGACCAAATGGGCATATGGTTATCAGTCCTTTCTCATGCCTCACCTAGTTTACCCACACTTATCATGGATTTTGCAGTTTTAAGGGATGAAATGGAACGAAAAGGTTTTTTAATCAGAGTATAAGTTACTCTTTCATCCATGTGTTCTCGTAAGTTAGCATTCAGTTCCACATTCTTTGTTTGATTTCGTGCTTCCCAACACATTTCCAACTAACTGAGCATACGGTTATCAATCCATTCTCATGCCTCACCTAGTTCCACCCCACACTCATAATGGGTTTTGCAGTTTTCAGGGACGAAATGGAACGAAAATGTTTGCTAATTAGAAAAAAATACTATCGTCTATGTGTTCTTGTTAGTGTTCAGTTCCACATTTTTCGTTTGGTTCCGTGCTTCCCAACACATTTGGGACCAGCTGAGCATATGGCTATCAAGTCCTTTCTTGCCTCTCACAGACTCTACCTCACAGTCATATCGGTTTTGAGTTATAGGGGACGAAACTGAACGAAAATGTTTGCTAATCATTAAAAAAAAAAAAAAAATTACTTCCATCCACGTGCTCTTGTGAGCATTCACTTCCACATTCTTTGTTCTTCTTCTTCCTGACAGTCTTATGTTTTTCAGATTACTTCTGGGTGGTAAATCAACATTTCACGCTAAATCTGTTTCCCCCATTGTTTTAAGCTGTGTTCCGCTGTCAACCTGTTTGACATGTCAGGGTTACGGCAAAATTAAGGCCTGTCCTAACCTAAGTGTTTAAACTTGACCTAACCTAGCTTAACTATACCTTATAATTTAACCTAACCTAACCTAGCATCCAGTTGGGAAGTTGGGAGACGAAAGCCACCTTCGAGAACGTCAAGACAATCATATTATAGCTTAACCCCTACACCGTGGGCTTGTTTACCAATTACTTGCGTGTGCCGCGGGGTTATTTGGGCTCCGACAGACTCTCAAAAAATATTTGCCAAAAATCAGTTATTAGTCCTAGAATAATAAAATTAAATATGCTTATGGCACATACCTTCAGCTTTCTCCTGGAATGATTGTTGAGCCTTCGTCGGTTACCGTAGGACTTGTGGAGACCTCTGAAGTAGGGTAACGAAGTCTCCACTTTACACTTCCCGACAACCCGTAATATGATTACCACAGCCAGATACAAACACTATAAACACTATTCTACAATTTTCAAGTAGTTTGGGATCCATACTCAAAAAAAAAAACACTGTGAAAGCGATGGAAATTACGAGCGCGTCTGATCGTCGCACTGGCACTAGTTCACTCATGGTAGTCTGTCATTTATTACTCATAAAACCCCTCACACTTTATATTTCTATTACTATATAACACTTATATATATCTACAGTCTTTATCCATAAGTTTCCTTCAGTAGTATTAGTTTATTGTCACTGTAGGGATTCAATTTCTTTCAGTAAAATACGTAGCATTCACTTTCTCGTCCTGTATACTAGCATTGAGAGTGAATGTCACTTTCATCTTCACTCTCATAACTCATAGCATTCAGACATGCTAGAGTGAAACTTTCACTTTCATTACTCCTAGGGTATATACTCGTATTCTTATAATACTACTCATTTACATTTCTATTTACGTTCTCTATTTTATTTACATTATTTACATTTCTATTTTATTTACAGTGTTATGCACTGTCACTTGAAATAACTTATAAAACTATTTTCCATTGTTCACGTATATTTACATTCATTACTTTCACTTGCTGTTTACACATTATTTACACATTATTTACAATTCCACTTGCACTGTTTTACTCAATAGAAAGATCGTAGTCACTCTTTTATCAATTGTCAGCCCTTTACCTCTTTCCACACGAGGTTTAGTAGGGGGTAAAGGTCACAGAGCCATTTGCATGGGGGTGAAAAAAAGGCCTTGAAGTCAGCAAGATGAAACATACGTCCTCTCACTTCGGAAGATGAGAGTACAGTGATAACGCAGGGGCCAGGCCAGCTAGCCTAGAGGCCTGCTTTAGGGGTTATTCAGAGTTACCAATATTACTTCTTGAAACAGCTAAGTCTAGCACTGATATGATTGGCAGGAAATCTAGACAATACATTATAAATTTGGTAGTTCCAGGTGAATGTAAATATCATTTAGGGTTCTCCCTTCCCTCCTTACATGTATATTTATTACGAAAATAGATTAGAGGCCTACTTAGGAGATATATAATCAGAGCTACCAATGTTAAATCTTGAAACAGCTTTGTGTAGCACTGATATGATTGGCAGGAAATCTAGACAATACATTATAAATTAGGTAGTTCCAGGTGAATGTAAATATCACTTAGGCTTCTCCCTTCTCTCCTTACATGTATATTTATTACGAAAATGGATTATACGGCATATTTCACGGGGAAAAAAACAGCGAAAATTAGCGAACGAGTGCACGTGAGGTGTTGTCAGGTGATAATTAGCCAATTCCAGGTGTATGGCACTCTCACTTACCTGATTTCTTTCTTGTATATATTATTTGGTATAAGAATACAACATAGGGCTTATTTCAATGGATGAAATCAGTGAAAAATTCCAGGGAAGATATACTTAGCGTAGCATGGCCGGGCAGGCGAGAGGATAGGGTAATGGAGGGGGGGTAGGGAGGGGAGTCAAGAAAGGGGAGAAATGGCTAAATTGTCAACAATGGATGAGAGTACAGATGAGATTAGGAGTGCTGACTAGTGTTGGACATTGTCAGTACTGATAGATGATACAAGCCCCCACTTGAAAGCCCGGGTGAATTCAAAATAACACAGAATCACAAAAGCGACGCCCCGCGGTATGATCCCTTGCTCCCAAGCGTCACGAAAGTGACGCCCCGCGGTTAAGGGGTTAAGGAACATGATGATAATAAGTGGGAAATTTTTCAGCAGGAAAAGGTAATTTATCACTCTGAAAATAGTCAGAAAAATACAGAAAACAAACTGGAGGAATATGAACTGAATTGGTAAGGTCCTTCCACTGCTTTAATCCCTTAACCGCGGGACGTCACTTTCGTGACGCTCGGCCACAATGGATCATACCGCGGGGCGTCACTTTTATGATTCTGTGTTATTTTGAATTATCCTGGGCTCTCAAGTGGTGGCTTGTATCATCTATCAGTATTGCCAATGTCCAACACTAGTCAGCACTCCAAATCTCATCTGTACTCCCATCCATTGTTGACAATTTAGCGATTTTACCCCTTTCGTGACTCCCCTCCCTACCTGCCCTCCATTACCCTGTCCTCTCACCTCCCACGCCGCGCTGCGCTACGCAAATTTCCCCCGGATTTTTCCACAGATTTCATCCATTGAAATAAGCCCTATGCCCTATACTTATACAAAATAATATATACCAGAAAAAAAAAACAGGTAAGTGATAGTGTTATACACCAGAAATTGGCTAATTATCACCTGACAAAACCTCATGTGCATTCATTCACTACATTACCACGGTAATTTCCCCTTTGAATTATGCCTTGTAATCGATGTCTGTAATAAAAATATATATCAGAAAGGAAGGGAGAATCCTAATTGACATTTACATTCACCTGGAACTACCTATTTCTTTATGTATTGCCGAGATTTTCTACCTATAAAAAATTAGCATGTAAGTTAGCAGCAGTCAGCCTAAAGTGTCATTGTCAACCCTTCCCTTCTCAGATAAGCCGCGGCATTTAGTTCCTTGTCCTCCGCTGTAGAGAAACGATGTCGCACTCGCGCCCCGCCATTCCTGCCGCATCTGCGCCCATTGCAAAGGGCCCCGTGACCTCTACTCCTAAGAAAAGTAGTGAGGCAAGCAGGAAAGGCCTTAGTGACTCTGCAGTGGCACGTGAACTGGCAGAATTGTCCATGGTTATGATGTACAGTAACTTTGACGATTCGGGTGAGGTTATTGTGCCAGAAACAGCAACAACGAGTGCTACAGTGTCTGAATTAGTGTCTAGCTCCAAGGGAAAGGAGCCTTTAGTGCAGCAAGGACAGGAATTTGGGAAGGGAGTGAAAAGGCGGCGTGTTAGCCCCAGAACAATGCCCCCACGTAACCCAGCCCGCCATAAGTCACGAGTGCATTCACCTCCCCGTTCCCCAAGCCCCAATTCACTCATTTCTTCATCATCGTCGGCTGGGTTATCTCCGGAGTCTTCGTCGTCGGAGTCACCACTGGCATCAACAGTGAAGGGAAGGCCGTAGAGGTAGAGGTAAATCAAGGAGAGTGAAAAGTAGTGTAGCTAGTAGGGTAAGGGCTGCTAGTGCTGTACGGCAACCTAGGGTCAGTGCGAGTGACCTTGACCGAGGTAAATCTGCCTCACAGGCAACCTCCACCACCACCACCACCACCCGCCCTACACCGCCACGACAGGGAATCCTGGACGCCTTCGTGTGGATGGAAGGGTCAGATTTTGTGCCAGAAAATTTAGTTTTTGATGAGAGCTCCTCAGGAGTTCAGCCTGCCTTCACTATGGATGAAAATGCTGAGTGTGTCGACTACCTTTTGGCCTTCCTAGATGACGAAGTCATGCAGCACATATGTGATGAGACCAACAGGTATGAATCATAACGTGCTGCAAGTGGTACAGGTGCAGCCAAGATGCAACAGTGGTCCATACTGGGAGTGCAGGAGCTGTATGTGTTCTTTGCCCTCATGCTTCCCATGCCACACTCCAAGAAGCATGAGTTGGAAGAATACTGGTCCATGGACCCCTTACTACCCTCACCCACCTTCAATAAGTACATGGCCAGAGATCGCTTCTGGAACATCATGGGAAACCTGCACTTTGCCGACAACGATATACCTTCCCAAACCGACCCACTCTGGAAGATCCGGGAGATTCTGAGCAGAATGAAGGATAAGTTTATGTCATTCTTCCACCCCTTTCACAAGGTTGTCATTGATGAATCCTTGGTTTTGTTCAGAGGACGTCTTCGGTTTGTTCAGTACATTCCAAGCAAACGCCATCGCTTTGGAATTAAGTTCTTTGTACTGTGTGACTGTAAGACGGGGTACATCCTTGACTTCGTCATATATTCAGCCAGCACTGTTGATCTGGATAAAACACACCCCCTTGGCTTCTGAGGCTGTGTAGTGAAAGTGCTCCTAGAAAAGTATTTTGGTGGGAATCATGTGCTGTATACAGACAACTACTATACAGCACCGAAACTTGCCAAATACCTTTCTGAGCACGGCATTGGCTCCTGCGGCACTGTCAAAAGTAATCGTGCCCACTTTCCCAAATTCCCAGAGGCAGGAACCTCGCAGCGAGGAGACATGCACCTACGCAAGTCTGAGAAGATGCTGGCAATACGGTGGCATGACAAGAGGGTCGTGCACATGCTCACCACCGTACATAAGGGGGAGATGAGAGACAGTGGGAAGGTCGACCGTAGGACAGGCGAACCTGTGATGAAACCTGATGCTGTGTTGGACTATAATATCAACATGCGGCTGGTGGACAAGTCCAACATGATGATTGGTGAGATCGACTGCCTCAGGAAGAATACTAAGTGGTACAGGAAAGTTTTTCTGCATCTCATAGATATGACGATGCTGAACGCCTTCATCCTGTACAAGATGAAGGTCAAGCCACCCAAGTCCTTCTCCCTGAGGTTGTTCGTCAGGACTTGTGTCCAGCAGCTGCTGGAACGATATGGTAGGGTGACATCAGCAACTCCAAGGCGCCATCCAGTAACACTTCCCGACCGACTTGAGCAGAGGGCGTATATGGATTGGCACAGACTTGAGCTTATGCCTGCCACAGGGAAAAGGAAGGCTGCGATTCGCAGGTGTCAGGTATGTGCGCATACCACCCGCCGCACACCTGAGCACAAACGCACCTCTTGGCAGTGCGCTGAGTGCCAGGTTCCCCTGTGTTACCTGCTTCTTCAATTACCACAGCCAGAAGCAGTTCTAACAGTGCAAGTGTGGAAGCAGAATGATTTGGAAATAATGTGTAAATAATGTGTAAATAGCAGGTGAAAGCAATGGATGTTCAGTACATTTGATTGAACAGTGTATTATAGTTTTATCTTACTGAAAGTGACAGTGAATAACATAGTGTAAGTAAAATAGCAGGGTAAATATTGAAAATAGAATAGAAAATGTAAATAGTAATGTAATTAGTAATATAAGAATATGAGTACAAATAATTTATGTTATAACAGTGAAAGTGAATCCGTGGCTCTCTACGTATTTTACTGAATGAAAAATTGAATGACTTCAGTGACAATAAACTAATACGACTGAAGGAAACTTATGGAGAAAGACTCCAGATATATATAATGTGATATAGTAATAGAAATATAAAGTGTGAGGGGTTTTATGAATAATAAATGACAGAGTACCAAGAGCGAACTAGCGCAAGTGCGACGATCAGACGCGCTCGTAATTTCCATTGCTTTCACAGTGTTTTTTCTTTGGAGTATGGATCCCAAACTACTTGAAAATCATAGAATAGTGTTTATAGTGTTTATATCTGGCTGTGGTAATCATATTATGGGTTGTCGGGAAGTGTAAAGTGGAGACTTCATTACCCTACTTCAGAGGTCTCCACAAGTCCTACGGTAACCGACGAAGGCTCAACAAACATTCCAGGAGAAAGCTGAAGGTATGTGCCATAAGCATATGTAATTTTATTATTCTAGGACTAATAACTGATTTTTGGCATATATTTTTTGAGAGTCTGTCGGAGCCCGAATAACCCCGTGGAACACGCAAAACATTGGTAAACATGCCCGCGGTGTAGAGGTTAACCCCTTAACCGCGGGGCGTCGCTTTCATGACGCTCAGGAGCAAGGGATCATACCGAAGGGCATCACATTTGTGATTCTGTGTTATTTTGAATTCGCCTGGGCTTTCAAGTGGTGGCTTGTATCATCTATCAGTACTACCAGTGTCCAGCTATACTCAGTTCTGCTAATGTCACCTGTACTCCCATCCACTGTTGACAATTTAGCCATTTTTCTCCTGTCCTTGACTCCCCCCCTCCTTACCTCCCCTCCATTACCCTCTCCTCCCACCTGACCAGCTGCGCTGTGCTACACAAATGCTGGACGGATTTTTCCACTCATTGTATCCATTGAAATGTGCCCTTTGCCTTATTCTTATACAAAATAATATATAAAAGAAAGATTAAACGTAATTGATACTGCCATACATCTGGAATGGGCTAATTAGCACCTGGCAACACCTCATGTGCACTCGTTCGTTAATTTTCCCTGTTTATTTCCCCTGGAGATATGCCATATGACCTGTTCTCATAATAAAAATATACAGTGGGGCACCAATTTTTGCACCTAATTGGGTCCAAAAATAATGCGCGAAAGTGGAATTAGCGAAAGTTGGGGCATTGTCTTTATGGCAAAAAGGCTAATTGGTTCCCGGTTATCCTAAAGTAACATCAGATTTTCATTTTCACTTGCAATACAGTACATCAAATCACTATTGTACATTGCATTGTGAGATACAAACAATAAAAACTGTACAGTACACATTATATGAGGAGAAACATACCACAGAGACCAGGTTGAGGTGTTTAATGGATGTTGGGGGTAAGTATCCGAGGCGCGTGGCAGGCTTATTTGGCCACGCCAGACGTATTGGCGCCACCTCTTGCTGCCTCGCTACCACTCTCTCTCTCTGCCTCCTCAGATGCAACTTGATGCAACACTTCCACTCTGTGCTGAATTTCCCTTTGTGCTAGGTTCTCTTGAACAAATCCATCGAAATCTTCATCCAGGTTAAGCCCTCCCCCCACACCACCAGGCTCTCCCCCTACACCACCAGGCCCTTTCCCCACACTACCAGGTATAGTAGAGGCCATTGAACCGTGAGAATCCAACACAATGGAGCTAGCACGCTCGTACACAATGGCGGGAATGGGTGGACAGAGTGTTGACATGACGTCATTCAAGATGGCGGTGGGTTGCGGGCGGGCGGTGCAGGAAATTCAAAGTTCAAAATATTGTCCCAAACCCAAAATTTGTGCGCGAATTGATTTTTTTCAAGCGAAAGTGGAAGTTAGGGAATATTTGGTGCATGCCACGAAAGTGGATTCCGCGAATCCTGCTGTAGCGAAAGTTGGTGCACTACTGTATATAAGAAAGGAAGGGAGAAGCCTAAGTGATATTTATATTCACCTGGAACTACCTAATTTATTATGTATTGTCTAGATTTCCTGCCAATCATTTCATAGCGTATATATTAGCAGCTGTCACCACGCTGACATTGGCAGCCCTTCACTGCCTTTAGGCAACAGCATTCAGTTTACTGTCATCTTTCAAGGCGAACCACGTCTGATTCGCGCCTGTCCAATTCCGCTGCTTTTTAGCCCCATGCAAAGGGCCCTGTGGCCTCTACCCCTACTAAACCTAGTGTGGAAAGGGGTAAAAGGCTAAGTGACTGCTGTGGAACGTGAACTGGCTAATTTATCAATTATAATGATGGACAGTGACTACGATCTTTCTGGTGACTCTAAAACAGTGCAAGTGGATATGTAAATAATGTGTAAATAATGTGTAAACAGCAAGTGAAAGCAATGAATGTAAATATAACTGAACAGTGGAAAATAGTTTTATAAGTTACTGCAAGTGACAGTGCATAACATAGTGTAAATAAAACAGAAATGTAAATAATGTAAATAAAATAGAGAATGTAAATAGAAATGTAAATAAGTAGTAATAGAAGAATACTAGTATATATACTAGGAGTCATGAAAGTGAAAGTTTCACTCTAGCATGTATGATTACTGGGAGTTATGAAAGTGAAAGTGACAGATTCGTTCTCCACGCTAGAATACAGGACGAGAAAACGACTGCTACGTATTTTACTAAAAGAGAAATTGAATGCCTACAGTGACAATAAACCACTATTACTGAAGTAAACTTATGGATAAAGACTGCAGATATATATAAGTGTTATATAGTAATAGGAATATAGTGTGTGAGTGTTTTTATGAATAATAAATGACAGAATACCAGCAGCGAACGAGCACAAGTGGGAAGCTTGTAAGCGCTCATAATTTTCATTGCTTTCACAGTATTTTTTTTTTTGGAGTATGGATTCCAAACTATTTGAAAATCATAGAATAGTGTTTCTAGTGATAATATCAGGCTGTGGTAATCATATTATGGGGTGTCGGGAAGTGTTAAGTGGAGACTTCGTTACCCAACTTCAGAAGTCTCCACAAGTCCTACGGTACTCGACGAAGGCTCAACAGACACCTCAGGAGAAAGCTGAAGGTATGTGCCATATGCATATGTAATCATAATATTCTAGGACTAATAACTGATTTTTGGCAAATATTTTTACAAAGTCTGTCGGAGCACAAGTATCCTAACGGGACACGCGAAGAGCACCAAAACAACCCCGCGGTTTAGGGGTTAAGTAAAGCATACATTTACCGAAATGGTAAAAAAAAGCATAGAATAAAGAAAGCACCATCATAACGATTTGGAAGGACCGGGAGAAAATAAAGATCGTGCGTAGGAAGTGATGCAAACCTGGCAGCTGTGAAAGTTTATATGTTGTCCTGAAACAGACTGAGAAGCTTATAGGGCGTTATGTGGAGTGTCAGAGAAAGCAAACTCTCACTTTTACCCCTTCTTACCACCTTACTCAACGTAATTTACCTCCATCTATACGTACCATCAGGTAAAATACTGAAAGAGATATAACTGTTGTAATTAAAAACATCAGTGGTATTAAAAATAGCATTAACAAAAACAGAAGTTAGACTGTGTCAACGCCACCTCCACTGGGTACCCTTTTGTTGATACGAAGCTCCCCGGTATTTTCTTCCCGCCCAACAACCCCAATGTTGTTGTCAAAGTTTCACCTTCTCGTATCATGTGGCCTTCAGGAGAGACGTTAGGCTGTATAGTTAGACTAAAATTTACGGGTCTGGCAGTTTTGGGGAATGAAATGGAGCGAAAATGTTTGCAAACCAGAAAAAAGGTACTCTTTCATCCATGTTTTCTCCTGAGTTAGCGTTTTGTTTCACGTTCTTCGTTCGGTATTGCTCTTCCCAACACATTTTGGACTAATTGAGCAGTTTGGCTATATGCTTAGTCTGTCAGAAATGTGTTGGGAAACGCGATATCACACGAAAAATGTGAAACTGAACGCTAACTCACAAGAACACACAGATGAAAGTAATTTTTTCTGGTTAGCACAAATTTTTGTTCTATTTCATCCCCTAAAACTGCCAGCCCCATAAATTTTCATCTAACATTATGGCCTAAGGTCTCTCTTTCATTGTTTTACCTGATGGTGGGTGCAAGTGGAGGTAATTTACATGGGGTTAGGTGGTAAGAAGGGGTAAAAGTGAGAGTTTTGGAAAGCTGCCAGAACACATTGTACCATTATACATGTAAACATATTGTCTGAGTGACGCGGATTTGATACCACGGTCCTTGTCCAGTCCCTATTGCCCGCGGCACTCAAGGTTTGAGTTTATATATACACATACAGTAATCCCTCCAAGGTCCAGCATAATAGAGCCAAAGGCATGTCTGTGTCCAGGACTTGGGAAAATGCCCCCTGAACAGATACTTACTGACCCTAACCCAACCTAACTTTGAAAACCACATAATAATTCCCTACCAGACAAGCAAGGCACCTATTTAAGACCCTATTCACACAAATAAGGGACATAAAGCATGAAATAAATGAAAAGGAAACAGAGAATGAGGAATTATAAGTGAGTATGGAAAATATTTAGCAGTGTACAGGGTACTTACAACACATCTGTGACAGTCATGAAGATTAATCTGCCTCCTCTAAGGGTCTAACAGTGGTGAAAATGCTCGTGATGCACGTACAGTAATTCAGTGTTGGGCCGCACTTAATCCTCTGCACTGTGAATTATAATTGTTTAACACCGCACATTCTGTTCTTACTTGCACCACACCAGTTGCAACAAGCCAGTTTTCACTCCGCACTTAGCCTTTGCACTCTGAATTATAATTTCTTAACACTGCACAACACTGTAAATTCCCATGTAGTCTAGTGGTGAGGTATTGCAGTTTATTCACTGTTTATTCAGAAAAATGAGCACGTGGGGCAGCCATTGTGATGAGTGTCTAGTCACAATGGTAGCTAGGCAGGAACTGGGGAGGGGAGGATGCAGGGGAGTGCTCTACTGTGCATGAAAACACAGCTGTTCGGCACCATGCGCCAAGTTCAAAATACAGTTGAAAACATGTCGGACTTTTTTTTTTTTTTTTTTTTACTTTTTACGTTTTTTGGCCACTTTTGGCTTCCAAAGGCCCGAGCCCAAAATGTCTAGGACTTGGGGTGTCCAAGACTTGGGCATCCTGGTCTTACAGAGATTACTGTACAGTATATATATACAGATAGATAGATAGATAGATAGATAGATATATAAGTAATTCCTCCAATATCCGACGTAATAGAGCCAAAGGCATGTCCGGATAGTGATCCTGTCCGGATATTGGGCCCCAGCCTCCTGGACTTGTACTTATGGACCCTAACTCAGAAAAATACCTATACAACTCCCTCTGAACATGCATTGCACCTATTTAAGACCCAAATCACACCAATAAGGGACACAAAAGATTGAAATAAATGCAAAAGAACCATAAAACGAGGTTTTAGAGGTGAGTTTATACAATATTAAACATTCTGGGTACTTACAAGTCCCTTGCTCTTGGACTGGTTTGAACCCCCAGTTTGCAGTCCACAGTTAATCCTCTGCACTCTAAATTCTAATTTCTTAACACTGCACAACACTGTAAATTCCCGTGTGTTCTAGTGGCGAGGTTTTGCAGTTTATTCACTGTTTATTCACAAAAAACAAGCACCCGTGGCTTGCACTGCTATAAGCATCTGCTCTCGATCGGAGTTTGGCTGTGACTGTTGATGATGGCGGGGTAACAGAGTTGCCAGATTGCAACGGCCACATTACCAATCTCCTCAACTTTCATTACCAAATTCGTAAAGCTAGCATTTATTCTTCACTAATTATATATACAAGTGGAAATACATGTAATCACTCTCCTTATAATTAACACCATGTTGATTATTTTCATGCTAAATCGGGTAGCAGATTAATCAGAGAGAGCAAACAATCCACCATCTCCATCCTGTGTATCCCCATACATGTGAAAAATCCATTTGGTAATGCATTATTCTGATTCATTACCAAATGAAATTTTCATTACCAAATCGGCCCACACTTAGTAATGAAAAATACCAAATGGCAACCCTGACAGGGGAGGGGGGAGGGGGAGGAAGGATGGGGTGAAGGGACCATGGTGTAACAGCTTTTCGGCGCCACACGGCAATTTCATATTACGGGAGGGAAAAGTCAGATTTTTTTCGATTTTTTTGCGGTTTTTGGTCCATTTTGGGAATATTGGATCCCTGGACGATTATGTCCGGTTAGTGGGGATGTTCGGATATTGGGCGTTCGGATATTAGAGGGATTACTTATATATATATATATATATATATATATATATATATATATATATATATATATCATTCATTCATTCATTGCCAGAAGCCATGTATCCCAAACGGGGTGGCCAAGGGCATATATATATATATATATATATATATATATATATATATATATATATATACAATCAAGTCGCCTATGGCATGGACTTCTATGGCACAGTTTTCTATGACATGGCAAGGTGCTAGACCCCCTAAAAAATGAACCACACGCATAAATTACCTATGGCGCGGGAGCGGCAAGGCGTGAAACGCATGGGCAAATTCCCCTGGCGGCACGCTCCCCTGTTTGTAAACAAAGAAGATGGTGACCACTTCAGCTCCATACTACAGGTGCTCCAACTGTTGACTTTTTTCTCTCTTATAAGAAGATCAAACTTCACTAAATTTATTGTGTTAAGTATCTGTCTTATCCATCTATTGCCAGACGCCATAATCCCGTAAGAGGTAATGAAACATTAAAGATTCTTTGGGTATTGTGATTAGTTTATAAGTTTGTTCGTAAAACCACTATGAACGGGTTAGTGAAGAAGCACCTATCTCTGAGCTAAGATGAAGTATAATGCCTCCCTCATCATCATCAATTCTGATAAAAGCAAATTCTGGTCTACTGAAGTCCATTATATCCAGGTTTTACTGTATATGTATATACATACATATATATATATATACACAGTGGTTTCTTGAATTTCAACAGTTAAGAATTCAATTAATCAAATTTCGATGCATTTTGGAGTGGTCTGCCTTCCTCACGTTTCGATGCAATGTCGCACATTTCAATGCTCTCAGGGCCAGACTCCAACCAAAACAAGCAAAGATAATATATTTGATGCAAACCAAAATGCTAGAGGTGAAGGAAAATTATAAGAAAAAGTATAAGCCTAACCTAATATCGTATGTGACGTGTGTCAAGAAGAGAATGAAAATCAACATCATTTATTAATATGTGGAACAAACAATGATATGGTTCCAAGACAAATCACCGTCAAGTCAATTCGCTGTCAAATAATTCCCCGTCAAAACATGGACAATTTCCCGTCAGGACAATTCGCACCCTGGACTATTTCCTGTCATTCTATAAATATCTATCTATCTACTGTATATACCTAGGCTGCTTCCCCCATGGAAAGGGAGGTAGCCGAGACAGGACGACACACTCCCCATTTACTCATCCATTCAGACACAGTCATTCGCATCTTAGCCCCAAAGGGGAGAAGGGACAGATCCTCACCGCACCACACAACACATGGGTCAACTGCGCAGTGCAATCACTGACATCCGCAGCAGGGCCCGACAGCAGAGCTGGTTTACCCCTGCCACATCATAATAGACCCATCCCCTTACTCGCACCTGACCTGACTAGCTAATCAGACCAAATGCGGGAGAATATCCCCTCAGGGCTGCATCATCATTTATTCATTCACAATTTCTCTCCATTTATTTCTGTCATGCACAGCCACTTTTCCTTGCTCAACAGACATCCCTCTCACATCCAGCGCTTTCTTCACACTGTCCATCCATCCTATTCGTGGTCTCCCTCTCAGCCTTACACCTCTCACATCAGATATAGTTATCTTTTTCACCAGTTGCTCATTATCCATTCTCTCCATATGCCCAAACCATCGCAACACCCTCTGCTCAACTCTACCAGCCATCTCCCGAACAACTCCAGTTCTCCTTCGCACTTCATAATTCGCACTTGATCCATACGCGTCACTCCACACATACTCCTCAGACACCTCATTTCCATTACATTCAAACTTTTCCTCTCTGCTACACCCATATTCCATGTTTCAGCCCCATATAACGCAGTTGGTACCACAACACCCTCATACAGCCTTCTCTTTATATCCATTCTAAGCAAACAACATCTAAACACTTTTTTCATTCCTCCCAGCACCTTTCCTACTTCATTTATTCTAAACTTCACTTCTGCATCTATTCTTCCATTCATAGCAACATGCTACCCTAAATATTTAAAACATTCCACCTCCTCAAGCAACTCACCATTCAAAACTATATTCATCCCCCTACCATCTACCAACCTCATACACTTCATCACTTTACTCTTATTCTCATTTACTTTCAATTTCCTCCTTTCGCACACCCTTCCAAACTCCTCTACCAACTGTCTCAATCTCTCCTCTGAATCAGCCACCAGTGCAGTATCATCTGCAAACAGCAGCTGTTTAAGATTCCACTCTCCACCATCGACATTCACCAGACTCAGACCTCCACCTAAAACACTTGCATTCACCTCTCTTACAACACCATCCATATAAATATTAAACAACCAAGGCGACATCACACATCCCTGTCGCAGCCCCACTCTCACGGGAAACCAATCACTCACAGCATTTCCCACTCTTACACACACTCTACTATTTAGATAAAAACTTTTCACCCTTTTTAGTAACCTACCATCAAGTCCATACAATCTTAAAATAGTAAACAAAGCCTCCCTATCAATTCTGTCATACGCTTTCTCCAAATCCATGAATGCCCAAAACACATCCTTGCCTTTCGCTAAATACTTTTCACACACTTGTCTCACAGCAAACACCTGATCCACGCATCCCCTCCCTCTCCTAAAGCCACACTGCTCATCACCAATCACTCCCTCTGTACCCTCTCTAACTATCATAATTAACACTCTACCATACACCTTACCTACAACACTCAACAGACTTATACCCCTAAAGCTAGTACATTCATACTTATCACCCTTGCCTTTATAAAACGGGACCACACAAGCACCTGCCCAGTCAACTGGCACCATACCTTTCACAAAGCACACATTCAACACTCTTACTAACCAGTCAACAATAGTCACTCCACCACCCTTCAGGCATTCAACAGCACACCCATCCATACCTGCAGCTTTCCCTGTTTTCATCTCCTTTACTGCCTTCTCCACTTCCTCCTTCGTGATCAAAGAATCATTCAACTCTCCCAACACATTTATTCCTTGCACCCTTCCATCTGCCACAATCTCAGCCACCCTTTCCTCCTCTACATTTAACAATCTTTCAAAATATTCTGCCCATCTCTTCCTTACTGCATCAATCTCAATTAACATCCTTCCATCCTCTGCTTTTATTCGCTCTTCCTTCCCCGACTCTCCCTTTCGCACCCTTTTCACCTCCTTCCAAAATATTTTCTTATTCTGTTGAAAATTCTCAGTCAGCCACCTACCCCACCTCTCATCTGCTGCCACTTTAGCATCACGCACAGCTCTTCTCACCCTATTCCTCCTTTCCTTATACCTCTCATACGACACTTCATCCTTCCTCTGCAGCCACACTTCATATGCATGTCTCTTCTCTGCCACAGCCATACTTACCTCCTCGCACCACCATTCACTTCCTTTCCTTACACCACCACCCACACATCTCACACCACACACCTCTTCTGCATGCCCCACCACAGCACTCTTAAACAACTGCCATTCCTCCTCCACACTGCCATTTTCCTGATCTTTCACTGCGTTCCACTTGTAGTGCCACAAAATTAGTATTCGTGTATGTGTTTAGGGGTACTGTAATTTCTAAGTTAGATAGGGTGTAATCTGAATACTAGTCTATAAATTCCTGTCCTAAGTAGTAATTCATATGTTAATGATCGATGTAGGGTTAACTTTATTTTTATATGTATACATCTCTGTATCTATGCATGGGTGATGTAACTGTGAGTGTTGAGCTATGGGAATTCCTCCATCTGGTCGAGTGATGAATAACAGATGCGTGCAGCCTTTCTCCTTGTTTATGCGTCGTTGTTGGGCGCCAAGTTTAAACCTTAAACAGAACAATAATGGGTATGCAATTCTTTCCGTATCCTAGTTGTGAAATGCTCACTAAGGAAGCTGCTAGAACCCAAATATGTAAGATTAATAGTCAAAAAGGCCAAAATAATGTCATTTGTGAGGATCTAATAGTCCCGCTTGCCTTAGCCGTCACTAGATGGCATAAGCTGCCCCAAACTCAAGGCGGGATAGTGGTAAATTCAGTATTTAAATTAAGTAAGGATTGAATCCCAAATTTTCCCCAATTCAATCAAAAGTCCTAACGTCATGTGTACACTACTATAAAAATAGTGAAGAGAATTAAAACCCACCATATTGTAAAAACACAATCTCATTTGATCTGGCAGTGGCGTCCCTTGGTGCCCGAGAGGCCCCACTCGCTGCTCAGACATCGTGTATAATGGACGTTGGTTCAGGTGAGCTGTCCACATTCCTCCTTTTTCCCCCCCTTTTCTTGTTTAATCCTTACTTGGCGTGAACCATATGAAGTAATGTTGTTAAAAGTTTAACGTAGACTTGCTGCTCAGACATCGTGTATATTGGATGTTGGTTCATTCCCCAGACACCGGTGACGTCGGAGTGTGCACGAGGCCATCTCGTGGTATTGCCCATAGACTCGTCCTACATACACACTTACACTATCTATGAATTATTTTAAAAACTGAATATAGCAGAAATGGTATTATTGATATATCAGGTGAACTTTTTTTTAAAGATAAGGAATAGAAATTTGAAAAGTGATGTGATCATGTAACGGAAAGGCGAAATTCAAACTCATTAACCGTTTTCTTTCTCTTACATTAATATGTTAGAAAATTAGGAGCGTTGAAGGGAAATTAGTGGTTTTTTGGTTCGAGGCTATGCCAGCCCGAAAAGACAACCCAAGCTCATAAATGTCCCAGTCTTGAGGCTATTGTCGAGCCCAAGAATAACCGACAATAAAGAGTAAGGTACGATGACCTCAGAAATTGCTTGAATGTTCCAAATTGTTTCGCCTGGTGACAATGTTGTATGAATGATCGTCCAAACCATGGTTTTAACGTACAACCCTTTTTCATATGACTAAAGGTCATGTAATTAAAAATGTCTGTTGAAACCCAGTATAGAATTATTAGAGTAAAGCATATGTCATTTTATACCCAATCAAGGGAATTAGGTCCTCTCATGCATAACACACTCCCCTTCCAATTCAAGATTCCTCCGCTTTGGGAACGACGACCACACGTGGTACTGACTTAATCTCGACTCGGCCAAAACTACAAACGCTACCAAAACTATCTTAAACAATTAACCTTTATCATACCAAGTCAAAACACCACCCCTCCCCCTTTTGTTTTACTGAAGTGAATTTTCCACCAATCACGGAGGGGAGACTAAGTCGAGTACCATTTGTATTATCAATGGGTAAGTTGAACAGAACCAATAACCGGTGGGAGATTAAATAACTGACATTACACTGATGAACAATAGTGGTGGGATTGAAAAATCCTACCGTTACACACTCATCTTTCAATTTCTCCTGATACTCTATCATTTTCTCTCTTTTATCCAACTCACTCACTTTCAAAACCTCCCTGCCACACCTAACCCTCCTAGCTCTCACCCATCTCATACCTACTCTTAACTTTCCCTCCACCAGGTAGTGGTCAGACATACCTCCACCATCCCCTCTCAGAACTCTCACATCCAACAATCTTCCTATTACATTCCTAGACACAACCACATAGTCCATCAAAGGTCTATCACCAACCCTTCCAGCCTCCTGTCTCACCCATATATACTTATAAATATCTTTCTTCTCAAACAGCGTATTTCCAATCACCATCTCTCACTCAAAACACATACCTATCATTCGTTCCCCATTTTCATTTCTTCCAGGCACACCATGCATACCAACTACGCCTTCAACTGCTACATTTCCCACTCTAGCATTCAGATCTCTCATCATTACCACATTCACAGTCGCTCCAAAAACTCTGCAGACACTCATTAACATCATTCCAGAAAGACTTCCTCTCTTCTTCATCCCTTTCACTACCAGGCCCATATGCACTCACAAACACCCACAACTCCCGTTCAAATTTCGCTTTCACCCACATCAGTCTCAATGACATCTTCCATTCAATCACACACTGCTGTACTCCTGGACTCACTAACAAGGCAACACCTTCTCTTGCCCTTCCTCTATCAACACCAGACAATCTTCCAGTCACACTTCCAAACATAGACTCACCCTTCCCTTTCATCTTCGTTTCACTCAAAGCTAACACATCCAACTTTCTTCTCACAAACATTCTCCCAATCTCCTCCCTTTTAGCCTCAATCGTACTACATCCACGCACATTCATTGACCCAATCATCAGGGTACATGGATAACTCAATCCCCCATCCCTTTCTCTGGCCTGCCTCTTTTTAGGAACTAAAAAACAGAGGAGGGGGTCCCTAGTCCCCTCACCCCGCCCCTTTTAGTCGCCTTTTCCACACGCAGGGAATACAGTGGCAGTATTCTTCCTAACACAACCTGGCCGCAGAGTAGTAGTACCAGTCCATAGTGCAGCCAGATTGTGTCCCCCCCGCCACAGGGGGGGGACACAATTATTAACTAATCAATACTTTAATAACTCAAAGATATAACAAGAGAAACTAAAGGAAAAGAATCAATAATAGAAATACTAAAACAAAATGAATTACAGGTGGTAGCAAATACAGTAGGCAGAATACTGAAACAAAGAGAAGTACAGTAATTATGACTATAAGGAGCAACATAGAAATGAACAATAGACACTGAGGAAAAAAAAATAAATAAATAAATAAGGTCATGTTGTTTATGGACAAGAGCTCCCAGATGGGAGTAGGCACCAACAACAACAAGCCATGGGCAAGGTGATGTTCTGTTGTCAGCGGCCATCTTGCGACTGTCCTTCCAGCAGCCAGCCCTCTACAGCCAAGTGCCGCACTTTCAGCCTGTACATTCCACGTGTGGACGTGCATTTCACTGCAATTCAGTTGTATGTCTTTTCTTTGTATTTTCATTGCAACTTACCTGTTTCAAGATGGCAAGCAAGAGTGGTTCTTTGGGTAGCAGTGGTAATGGACAAGAGCAGCCTGGCACCTCTAAATCTTCGCAGCCAAAGGAGAAATGGCAATACAGGAAATGGCAGACATACACCAAGTATACACTTGTTGACAGTACAGCAATACAATGCAGAACTACAGTTACTTAACCACAATTCTAGTTCATAAGTTTACAGGGGATGTGAGCAGAAAATCATGAATTTACGTAGTTAGGCTCAGAGGCCCAGGACTCAAACTAATTTTTCCCATAAGAACTTCAGTTTAAATTTCGATGGTTTGAATTTCATGGTGATTTTTAGATACCCATGCCCATTGAAATTCAAGAAACCACTGAATATATATACAGTAAAAGTCCTATTATTCGGCAGCTGATTGTTCGGTAGATCCGACATTTCGGCAGTATTGAGAAATAGTCCCATTTACGAAAATCATTGATTGTTCGGCAGATGTCCAGAATCATCTTGGCAGTCTAGGAAGTGTTATCTGTGGCTTGTAGGCCTAATGTTTCATTACACTTCTGTATGTTCACTAATTTCTATATTTTTATTCAGATTCAGGTATAGCACTGTACTGATTATAATATTGCACAGTATCATACACTACAGTAACCACCCCCACCAGATTAGCAAGGGTTACGTTCCAAGCCCCCACGCTAATTCTTGAAATTCTTTCATTCTTGATGCCTTCCTGAAAATGACACTGGTAATTGAGTAGCCCATGAACCACTGACACTGTAATGCATTACCCATAAATAAATGTTGCTTGTTAAATCAGTTTCCCCGTTGTTTTTAGCTGTACGGCTGTGACAGCTCTAGTATTTTTATTCCTCAGCATAATGGTGGAAGGGACTGCCCTGTTTAACTGAACCTAACCTAACCGAGTTTAACTGTACCTCATGATTTAACCAAACCTAACCTAACCTAAAGTCAGAAAAATACTTAAAAATAAACTGGAGGAATATGAATTGCTAAGGTCTCTCTGATGAAAGTTAAACGTACATTTAGTGCTCATTCTTTTGTTTGTTTTTGTGCTTAACGTGAAAGAGAGCATTGATGCAAACAGTAATATATCCCATTAAACCTTTAATAACCTCCGGCACTGAACAACCTTTTACAGTACCGATGTCAGTGATGTTAAATTAGTGTGAGCTATAAAGAAAACTGAACAATTATGGGGAGGGAACGAAGGTCAGTGGTATGTTTACATGACTATGCTACGATTCCAAGCAGTTAGGCGGTCGGTTAATCTCTGATGTTTTCGCCCATTTGGTAAATACACCGTAACTTTATCAATCTTTCTGTGACTCATAGCGAATCATAGCATGGGTTTAGGAAGCTAAATAACACATTGCTAGGTGAGCCAGACGATTATCTTCCCATCTTTAAGAAAAATAAATTGATTTCAGAAGAATGGAAGAACTTTACGTACTCAGAAAGGGATTTAATTTCTTCCATTTTCTTATAAGATGTGAAGATAATTGTCTGGCGCACCTAGAAATGTGTTATTTAGCTCCCTAAACCCATGCTATGATTCGCTATGATCGACTGGAGAATTGATAAAGTTACGGTGCATTTACCAAATTGGCGAAAACATCTGAGATTAACTGACCCCCTGACTGCTTGGAATCGTAGCATAGAGTCGTGTAAACATACCAGTGACCTTCGTTCCATTCCCATAATTGTTCACAGTTTTTCCATAGCTCACTAACTCGACATCGGTACTGTAAAGGGTTGTTCAATGTCGGAGGTTATTAAGGGGTTCATGGAATACATTACTGTTTCCATCAGTACTCTCCTTTCACATGTAAAAAAAAAAAAAAGAACAAAAGAGTGAGTGCTATATGTAATTTATGACTTTCATCAGAAAGACCTTACCAATTCAGATCCCTTTACTTTATTTTATGCAATTCTCCGACTATTTTATTTTGTTTGGAAAAAGTACTGTATACAGTACTCACTCTAAACATATTTGTAATAATATAAGTAGTGATGAGTTCACCAATACAAGTGATGTACTGAGCTGGTAGGTAATATTCCGTATCATTTCGGCCATCCAGGGAGTGTTATCTGACTTGTAGGCCTACTGTGTCATTACCCATGTATATGTTCACTAATATATATATATATATTTCAGATTCAGGTATAGTACTGTATTGATTGCAGTATTGTACAGTATACAGTACTCTCTCCAAACACAGTTGTAATACCGTACCATAAGTGGTGATAAGTGTTCACCAATATATTTAAGGTACTGAGTGGGTAGGTTTTTTATTATTCGGCAAATCTAATTTCTCGGCATCATCCTGGTCCCATAGATGACGAATAATGGGACTTGTACTGTATATATATGCATATATATATATATATATATATATATATATATATGTATATATATATATATATATATATATACAGTATACACAGCGAGTCCTCGAAATACGAAAGGGATAGGGACCAAAAAAAACTTTCGTAATGCGAAATTTCATATATCAGAATGATTTTCCCCATTGAAATACACATATAACGGGGGTTCCAGGACCCCATTGGACCCCCCACTAAAACTTTACCCCTCCTATTTAGAAGTATGCAGTACACGTATACAGAACTATACTATTGTACAGACATAAAAAATAAAACATACAACTAATAACTGTAGTATCAGTACACTGTACAGTTAAATATAGACCTGTGCTACAGCTGGAGATTTGTGTTGTTGATATGGTGCTAAGTCACATGGTGGTACCCTATTGCTCCTCTGGTACTTCCTTGACTGGTGCAGGAGAAGATTCAGGACGCTTGGGAGGCATGGTGAAAATACAAAAAGGTGAAGAACAGCGAAAAACAGCGTAACGTACAGTGAAGCTGAGAGGAAAGGATGGCCATGATTCGACTGGGAAGCGCGCGAAAATGTGTTTACTAGAGAGGGGTTAGTTCATTTTCTCACCACAAGCGAGTGCGGCGCTGTGCAGCGCACCCATTTTGAATTTTTCGTATTTCCTCTCGTATCGTTTTTCGTACCATCGAGACAGATACTTTCGTATTGTGGAATTTGTCCAACATTTATGGCTTTCGTACCATCGGAAATTATATACTGTATATATATATATATATATATATATATATATATACTGTATATACATACAGTACCCTCGTGTCCAACACGGTAATATTGTCATGCATGGGTCCCGTGCTGGACCAAAAACGTGTTGGACTAACAATAGAGCTTATGGGGAAAAATGAATTATGTCAGCAACCCAAGGAAAAGTCACCCTAAATACCTACCATATACCTTTACATATATTGGTACTACTGTAATTATAATAAATGTTACTGTAATATGAATGATAACTAACCTTTTAAGATAGTGCTGGTGGGCTTGCTGGGAATGGAAGGTGACATCCGAGGCTGTAGCTAGTCCTACTGGGTCCCCGAAAGATGGCTGTTGGCATCACTAGCTGGTAATGGCTGCTGCTCCTCCTCAACCTCCCTCATAAATCCTTCAAAATCACATTCAGAATCACTATCCTCGTCCACATCCATGGAAGGTCCTGCTTCTGCCTGTTCTAGCACTCTTCTCTCTTCCTCCTTTTGCTGGAAGAAGCTAGTGATGAGTGTCTAAGTCCTCTTGTTAATGTGTCTCCTGTACAGATCAGCATAGTAACGCACACTGTTTTCCACGGTATGTATCACTTCCTGGCGTTGGATTTCATTAGGATCCCTGTTCATGGCCTCCTTAAGAATTTCAACAGCATGAAGGATCTCGGTAACATCCTGCATCTTCAGGGGGGGAGCTGGAGGTGCGTTGGAGTCTGCAGCAGCCATTCTCACCTCCTCTACCTGTGCCTCGTCAACTGCAGCAACTCGACAAACAGCTTCGTCCAAGGTGGTCTCCTCTCGGCGTTGCACAAGGTCTGTTAAGTCCTCCTCAGCAACCCCCTCACAGCCTGGGACCCTCTGAAGTTCTGCCAAGGTTGCCTGCCTGCTGTCCTCAGGGCACTGAAGTGAATCTTGTTGGTGAGAAGTGGTGAAGTACGGAGTTAGCTTGCGCCAGGCATGGTTGATTGTTGCCACGTTAACACTATCCCAGGCAGCCACAATACTGTCAACACAATTTTTCATGTTGTACTTTTTCCAAAACTGTACAACAGTCATAGCAGCAGGGTTACTTGGAGTAGTTGATGTCATGGCAGGGTGGGGATATTCCTGAGGTGGTGATGTTGGCAGTGGTGTGGCAGTGCTTGTTCCTGGTACAGGTGAGTCAAGATCAGGTGAGGATGAGCGAGATGATGCTGGTGAACTGTCGGGGCTTCCACCCAATTCTGCCTCCATCTGCTTCACTTCTGAAAAAGTTTCTGTTGCTTTCTGAAGATGTCAGCTTAGTCTCTGATTGTAAAACATCTTCAAGTTACTTATGACCTCCTGGTCAAGAGGCTGCATAAGTGACATGGTGTTGGCTGGTAAAAACACCACCTTCACTGCTGGGTCTACGTCAGCCAAGATCTGAGGATGTCCACGGGCATTATCTGCTAACAGGAGGATTTTCTCAGGAAGTTTCAGAGCTCTCATCTTGCGTTTTGCATCAGGGATGAAGTGTTTCTTAAGCCATTCTATACAGGATACTGCCGTCATCCAACCTGAGTCATTTTTATGCCAGATAACATCCAGATCTGCCATAGAGCGGTTGTAGAAGCACCTGGGGTGTGCCACCTTGCTTATCAAAAACGGTCTCATTTTATGAGACCCGGAGGCATTGACGGTTAGTAGAGATACACGGGACTTGTCGACCTTCCTGCCTCGTCCCTGGTGGCTGGTTTTCATGATGTAAGTGTTGTTAGGCATCTTCTTCCATTGTAGTCCCGTCTCGTCCATATTGTACACTTGATGTGCTGTGTACCCTTCCTTCTCTATGATGTTCTTCAGTAAAGCTGGGAATTCTGAGGCAGCAATATGGTCTGCTGAAGCAGTTTCTCCATGCAACTTGGCCCGCCGTATCTCCTTCCTCTTCAAAAACGATGCAAACCACCCTGTAGAGGCACGGAATGAGTTAGGCTGTGACCCAGTCCTCCTCGTAGCCACACTATAGACCTTCTTTGCCATCTCCCTGATGTTCAAAGAATCTACAGGAACACCCTCTGCCTCCTTCCTCCATACGTACATACTGAGGTACCGCTCCATTATAATGATTGCTCGGTCAGTAGGCCTGCACCTGGAATCAAGTGGCCCGCCTCCGTAAGCCTTCACTGCCGCCAGGATCTTGTCTTGGTTTTTTATTATTGTCCTCACGCTGGCTTCATTCATGTCATAGGCCTTGGCGATGTCCACATTCCTCTCCCCTTTCTTCTTCCTCTCGATAATTTCTAGCTTGGTGGCCTGAGGGAGGTGCCGCCGCTTCTTGGGGTTCTCAGAAGGCTTCCTAGGCATCGTGAGCAGGGTAAAATGCAGTACCAAGGGCAGAAATTTAGAAAATGCTGCAAGAAAAAAGCACCGTCCAGTGCGAATTATGAGAGGAGCTGTGGCGGGAGAAATTTAAACAAAACATCACGTGACAGCAGAACCGTTTTTAATTGGGCGGCATCACGATCACGTCACGATAGCGGGTGGGGAAGGATACTTGATCAGAAGTTTTCATTGGCTATCATCATCATGGAAATGTACAGTATGGCCGTGTTGGACCGGGGGTGATCGTGCTAGAGTGAACTCTGCGGATTTCGCAGATTTTGCTAACGTTGGCAGTAATGCATTTCCCTAGGTAGGCCACCACCCCGGCCCACCCTTATCAGTTCACTCTCATCTTCCAATGTGAAGGTACGTCTGTTTGCTCTTGCTAACTTCAGGCACTTTTCACCCCCATGCAAAGGGCCCTGTGACCGTTACTCCCTACTAAACCTCGCGTGGAAAGAGGTAAAGGGCTGACAATTGATAAAAGAGTGACTACGATCTTTCTACTGAGTAAAACAGTGCAAGTGGAATTGTAAATAATGTGTAAATAATGTGTAAAGAGCAAGTGAAAGTCTATCTATCTATCTATTGCCAGACCCCTCAATCCCGTTTGGGGTGGCCACAAACAAATCGCCTCCAAGTCGCCCTGTCCCCCGCCATTTCACTGCCCCACTTCCAACTCACACCCCCCTCTCTCGTATACCTCTCCACCCCATCCCTCCATCTCATCCTCGGTCTCCCCCTCCCTCTTCCACCCTCCACCTTACTCATATACACTCTCTTCGTCAGTCTTTCACCCTCCATCCTCTCCACATGGCCAAACCACCTCAGTGTGTTCCTCACAACGCTTCCTATCACATCCACAACCACACCACAACGCTCCTTTATATCCTCATTCATCAGCCTGTCTCTCCACGTGACTCCACAGGCTCCTCTTAAATAACTCATTTCCACTGCTCTCACTCTTGACTTGTGTCCTTCCAACAATGTCCAAGCTTCACTTTCATACGTTAGAGTTGGTATCACAATACTGTCATGTAGTAACTTTTTTACTTCCATGCTCACTTCCCTGTTTCTTATCACTGCTTTCAAGGAACCAGCAACCTTTCTTCCCTGCTGTACCCTTTCAAGCACTTCACCCTCCAAACCTCCATCCTTACTCATCACACTACCCAAATACTTAAACGTACTCACATTTTCCAATTCCTAACCATCCAACCTCGCTGTACATTCACTAACTTCACCTCTCTCAAAGACCATCACTTTACTCTTCCCTACATTCACCTTTAGGTTCCGTTTCTTACACACTCTCCCAAACTCATCCACCAAGCCTTGCAGCTCCCCTTCGTCTTCACTCAACAACACAGTATCATCTGCAAACAACAGTACAGGGAGTTTCCAAACACTATCCTCTCTCACCAGGGCCACTCCAACATCCACAACCCTACCTTGTACCTCTTTTATTACCCCATCCATGTACAGATTGAACAACCATGGAGACATGACACATCCCTGTTTCAAACCAACTTTCAAAGAGAAAAATTCACTTAGTTCACCATCCACACGCACTGCAGCCTTCGCACCATCGTACATACTCTTCACAGCATTCAACAACTTCCCATCTACTCCATACATTCTTAACACTTTCCACAATCCTTGTCTATCCACCCTGTCATATGCTTTCTCCAAATCCATGAAAGCCGCATACAACTTCTTTCCCTTCTCTAGAAACTTTTCCACTAAAGATCTAAGAATGAATATCTGATCTACACAACCTCTTCCCTTCCTAAAGCCTCCCTGTTCTTCTCCAACTAATTTCTCTGTTCTTTCTCTAACTCTGTCTATAAGTATCCTACCATACACTTTTCCTATCATACTAAGAGGACAAATGCCCCTATGATTACCACACACACTTCTTTTTCCCCTTTTCCTTTGTACAAGGGAATAATTATACCTGACTTCCAATCCTCCGGGACTCTACCTTCCTCCCAGGCCAATCTGCACATCTTCCACATCCATTCTACTACTATCTCTCCCCCATGCTTCAGCATTTCACCACACACTCCATCAATTCCTGGGGCTTTCCCCGATTTAACTTTCTTCATTGCTTCCACAACTTCTATCCTACTGATTTCTTCCTGTCTTCTCACCTCCCTAGTTCTCCCAGCCATTCCCCAGCCACTTATACTCGCATTACTTCCATCCTCTACGTTCAACAATTCCTTAAAGTGTTCTCTCCATCTGCTCACTTTTTCTCCCTTCTCCACTAGTAATCTACCATTTTTATCTTTCACTCCCCTGCTAACTTCACTTCCACCCTGTCTTACTCTTTTCACTTCTCTCCAGAACATTTTCTTACAGTCCCTCCACTTTACACTCAAATTCCTTCCAAATTCCTCATCCACTCTCTTCTTACTCTCTCTTACTAATCTTTTCACCTCTCTCTTCCTTTCCACATATAACTCTCTCTTCCGCCTCTCAACTTCTTCCACGCCCCTATTTCTCATCCATTCATTGTATGCTTTCTTCTTTTGTGCCACTGCCTGTTTCACCTCTTCAGTCCACCACGCTGTTCCTTGCACAACCCTCCGTCTTCTCTTCCTTCCACACACCACATCACATGCTGCACATATTTCTTCTGTAAATATCTTACACACACCTTCCACGTCTCCCATCTGCTCCAATTCATATTTGCCCAATCGTTCCTCCACTTCTTTCTTATACTCTGCCTTTTTCTCATCCTCTTCTAACCTTTCCACTCTCCTTGCAACTACTCCTTCCTCTCGTCTTTCCCTTCTTCTATTCCTCCATCTTACTTGCATCCTAATTCTGGCCACGACCAAGTAGTGGTCAGAAAGTCCACTCCCCCAACCTCTATACACTCTTGCATCCTTTACACATCTTCGCATCCTTTCATCCACACACACATAATCAATCATTGCCTTCCTTTCATTCAGTTCACCACCCACTCTTCTCATCACTCGCCACGTATACCTGTGGATCATTTTATGCCTGAAGAGGGTATTGGCTATTACCAACCCCCTCCCAGCACAAATGTCCACTAACGCACTCCCATTCTCATCTACCTCAGCAGGCACACCCCACTCACCAACTATTCCATCCACCTTCACATTACCAACTTTACCATTCATATCAGCAATCAAAAACACTCTCTCATTCCTTCCAAACTTTTCCATGCACACTTCCACATTTGTCCAGAACTCTTCTCTCACTCTTCTAGCACGATCTTGCGTTGGCGCATACACACACACAATCGCCCACATTTGTATTCCAACTTTCAACTTTACCCACACAATCCTTGACCCAACTGATCCATACTGTCTTATGCTCTTCTTCCATCTTTTACTCACAACTATACACACTCCTTCCTTTGCCCTCTTATTCTCATCTACTCCTGCACATATACCCCATCCATACTCCCATTCTCTCACACTTTCTCCTCTCCATTTTGTTTCAGTTATTCCACATACATCCACTTTCGCATCCTCAAGCACCTGGACAATCTCTCTCTCTTTCACTTCATCATTCGCTCCTCTTACATTCCATGTACACATTACCAAGTCCTTTGTCCGGTCCTGGGTCGTCAACGTTTGGTCAGTCCTTGTCCGAGGCTTCTTGTTTGTTTTTTTAGTTAGTTGTTTTCCGGGGAGGGGCACTAACCCTCCGCCAACCCTTTTAGTCGCCTTTTACGACAAGCAGGGATACTGGAGGAGTATTCTTGAAAAACCCCCCTACCCCCAGGGGGCAAGTGAAAGTAATGAATGTAAATATACGTGAACAGTGAAAAATAGTTTTATAAGTTACTTCAAGTGACAGTGCATAACACAGTGTAAATAAAATAGAAATGTAAATAACGTAAAGAAAATAGAGAATGTAAATAGAAATGTAAATGAGTAGTATTATAAGAATACGAGTATATACCCTAGGAGTAATGAAAGTGAAAGTTTCACTCTAGCATGTATGAATACTATGAGTTATGAGAGTGAAGGTGAAAGTGACATTCACTCTCAATGCTAGTATAAAGGACGAGAAAGTGAATGCTATGTATTTTACTGAAAGAAATTGAATCCCTACAGTGACAATAAACTAATACTACTCAAGGAAACTTATGGATAAAGACTGTAGATATATATAAGTATTATATAGTAAAAGAAATATAAAGTGTGAGGGGTTTTATGAATAATAAATGACAGAATACCAACAGTGAACTAGCGCAAGTGGGAAGGTCATACGCACTCGTAATTTTCATTGCTTTCACAGTGGTTTTTATTTGGAGTATGGATCCCAAACTACTTGATAATCATAGAGTAGTGTTTATAGCGTTAATATCTGGCTGTGGTAATCATATTACGGGTTGTCGGGAAGTGTAAAGTGGAGACTTCGTTACACAACTTCAGAGGTCTCCACAAGTCCTACGGTAATTGACGAAGGCTCAACAAACATCCCAGGAGAAAACTGAAGGTATGTGCCATATGCATGTGTAATTTTAATATTCTAGGACTAATAACTGATTTTTGGCAAATATTTTTTGAGAGTCTGTCGGAGCCCGAATAACCCCGCTAAAGACGCAAAAATTGGGAAACGTGCCCGCGGTGTAAGGGTTAAATATATATACATATATGTGTATGTGTATATATATATATATATATATATATATATATATATATATATAAATATATGTGTATGTGTATATATATATATATATATATATATATATATATATATAAAACGTTGGGTCTGGTTAGTACTTGGATGGGTGACCACCTGGGAACACCAGATGCTGTTGGCATCCCCACGTGTCAAGTGGGGTTGGTGGAGGATTAGTGCCCCTCCCTGTAAAACAATTAACTCTAAGCCCTTGGCCACCCCGTTTGGGATACATGGCGTCTGGCAATGAATGAATGAATATATATATATATATATATACAGTAAAGTCCAATTCTTCGGCATCCAATTCCCCGGCAAATCTGACATTTCGGCAGTTTTGAGAAATAGTCCCATTTACGAAAATCTCTGATCGTTTGGCAGAATTTCCAATTTTTTTCGTCCCCTCTACAGCTGGGGACTTCTTCCAGCAGTAGCAGACTCCAATCAACCCCTTCTATTGTACATATGTAAATAAGGAACCTACTATAAGTTTAGGTAAGTGCATGTGAACTTGTAGGCCTACTGTACCATTACATTTATATACAGTATGTTCACTAATTTCTTTATTTTTCATATTCATGTATAGTACTGTATTCATTACAGTATTGTACAGTATCATACAGTATACAGTACTCTCTCCAAACACATTTGTAATGATATGAGTAGTGATGATAGTGTTCACTGAAACATATAAGGTACTGAGTGGGCAGGGTTTTTGATAATTCGGCAATTTTGATTTTTCGGCACTTGCCTGGTCCCATAGACGCCGAAAAATCGGACTTCTACTGTATATGTATCAGTATATATACATGAGGCCTGGCCAACCAGGGGGAGCTAAGGGACAAAATAATTAGAAGCCAGATAACTCACTTAAAGATTTGGAATTTGGTGTCATCGATATCTCATTAACCCTTGAAGATAATAAAAACATGATATATACGAAAAATAATCATACTGAAGTTGTCTATCAATGTGTATGAAAAAAAATGAC
Source organism: Coenobita brevimanus (assembly GCF_032717465.1). Lineage (NCBI taxonomy): Eukaryota > Metazoa > Arthropoda > Malacostraca > Decapoda > Coenobitidae > Coenobita > Coenobita brevimanus. The sequence goes on from NC_137038.1 coordinate 17,200,540, forward strand.
ATGATTTTTGTTTTGATTATGGATGCTAATTATATCATTATGTCATAATTAGGTCATAATTAGTTTCGGCCTAACTATTTGTCATTTCACCAAAAGTTTGGTCAAAGTTGTCAAAATATACATATTTCATAAATTATGTTGAAGTAGTTAATCATCCCCCAAAATTCAATTTTAACTGCATTTTCTGGCTGGTAATACTCTCAAAATGGTCACTGCAATAAACATAATTATAAATACTGTAATATTATCTGGAGATTTTAGGTACTCATCACACTCAAAGTGACTGCACTCTTGCCTGGCAGCACCTGGACTTCACAAAATCCTGGGATCTTAACATAATAATCCTTGATGATATAATCCGTGAGGTAATAATGATGAGACACTGAAGTTCCAATAGCTAAAGCTTATTCTTAACTAAATTAACACTATTATTATTAAGTGCTCATACTGTCCTTACAGTCCATCCCTTCAATGTTTCTTCCCCCACTTTTCCCTCCCCCGCACTATACTCAACTTTTTTCCAGCTGATGATCCACTTTCATGAATGTGGCACCTGCACACTCCTGACACTTGATCAGTTGGTTTCAGTTTCATACCTAAAGTATCATATTTACAAAAAAACAATTGTACCTTATATTCCAGTTCTCATAAATGCTGTTTTGTATTGTCACTGTACTACACAAACAGTCATGAAATGAGTATGTATCTGTGCTTCGCCCAAACAGACAATGAATTTGAGGAAGTTGAATTTTAAATGAAACATATATTGTTGTAAAAGGTACAGAGTTGTTGCATCTAATAAATATTTATCTATCTATCTATTGCCAGATGCCTCAATCCCGTTCGAGGTGGCCACAAACAAATCGCCTCCACGTCGCCCTGTCCCCCGCCATTTCACTGCCCCACTCCCAACTCACACCCCCCTCTCTCATATACCTCTCCACCCCGTCCCTCCATCTCATCCTCGGCCTCCCCCTCCTTCCCCCCTCCACCTCACTCACATACACTTTCTTTGTCAGTCTTTCACCCTCCATCCTCTCCACATGGCCAAACCACCTCAGTGTATTCCTCCTAACGCTTCCTATCACATCCACATCCACACCACAATGCTCCTTTATAACCTCATTTGTCAGCCTGTCTCTCCAAGTGACTCCACAGGCTCCTCTCATATAACTCATTTCCACTGCTCTTACTCTTGATGTATGTCTTTCCAGCAACATCCAAGCTTCACTCCCATACATTAGAGTTGGTATCACAATACTGTCATGTAGTAACTTTTTCACTTCCATGTTCACTTCCCTGTTTCTTATCACTGCTTTCAAGGAATCAGCAACCTTTCTTCCCTGCTGTACCCTTTCAAGCACTTCACCCTCCAAACCTCCATCCTTACTCATCACACTACCCAAGTACTTAAACGTACTCAAATTTTCCAATTCCTCACCATCCAACCTTGCTGTACATTCACTGACTTCACCTCTCTCAAAGACCATCACTTTACTCTTCCCTACATTCACCTTTAGATTCCGTTTCTTACACACTCTCCCAAACTCATCCACCAAGCCTTGCAGCTCTCCTTCATCTTCACTCAACAACACAGTATCATCTGCAAACAACAGTACAGGGAGTTTCCAAACACTACCCTCTCTCACCAGGGCCACTCCAACATCCACTACCCTACCTTGTACCTCTTTTATTATCCCATCCATGTACAGATTGAACAACCATGGAGACATGACACATCCCTGTTTCAACCCAACCTTCAAAGAGAAAAATTCACTCAGTTCACCATCCACACACACTGCAGCCTTAGCACCATTATACATACTCTTCACAGCATTCAACAACTTCCCATCTACTCCATATGAGGCGTCTAAAGCCACAGGGGCATCCCCGCCAATATATACTCTGGTTTTGATTTAGGTAGGGGAGACAACAGGCTTAACCCTCTTCCCAGTGACAGCACTGGTTGCCATACAAGATTCGGCCTTCTGGACAGTGGTAGAAGGGCTCAAAGTCACGTAGTTTTGTCTATGCTGCCGGGTGAGCAAATCAAAGCAGGCAGGCATCTAAGCCACACAGCCCAAACCAATCAGCATTCTCGCTCTCTGCCACTCCCCCAGAGCAGCCAATCAGCAAGCGTGTGGCCCGCCCGGTGTGCAAGTGAGGCTTCCCTCCCGTGTTCACTGAGGTGTATAATTATTACGTATTGGATTTTTACCCCATTTATCGTGAATTATTGGTGACAAGATGAGCTGTTGTTATTGGGGTTGAAGGGGGGGTGACAAGATGAGTTCATCACAAAGTTATAGCGAGGAGGTGGTGCCTATAACCTCTCGTAAGCATCAGAAGTGTGTGGAGAAGTGGAAAAAGGTAGAAAGGAGGAGGAAAAGAGAGTGGTGAGGGGAGACAGCAGGAGGAGGCGTGGCACCGAGGAGGCAGAGTTGGATGTCGATCTCCAAGATGACGACCCCAACATTTAACCCCCCACTGCCCCTTCTCAATTTACTTAAGCACTACACTACTTTTTTTTTTTTTCTATCTATCTATCTATAGCCCGACGCCCTAATCCTGCAGAGGGTGGCCGCAGACAAAACGCCTCCAAGTCGCTCTGTCACCCACCATTTGACTACCCTCACCCCAACTCACCCCCCCCCCTCCCTCATATACCTCTCAACTCCATTCCTCCACCTCATCATTGGTCTCCCTCTCCCTCCCTCCACCTCACCTACATACACCCTCTTAGTCAGTCTTTCATTCTCCATTCTCTTCACATGTCCAAACCACCTCAGTGTATTTCTCCTAATCTTCTCAACCACATCCACATCCACCCCACAGCGTTCCTTCACTTCTTCATTCGTCAACCTGTCCCTCCACGTCACTCCACATGCTCCTCTCAAGTAACCCATTTCCACTGCTCTCATTCTTGACTTGTTCTCCTCTTGCAAGGTCCATGCCTCACTTCCATACGTCAGGGTAGGGATCACAATACTATCATGCAGTGACTTCTTAACTTCCATACTCACCTCCCTATTTCTCATCACTGCTTTCAGTGTACCAACAACCTTCCTTCCCTGCTGTACCCTTTCACACACTTCATCCCCCAAAGTTCCATCCTTACTCATCACACTACCCAAGTACTGTACTTGAATACACTCACATTCTCCATATCCTCACCATCCAACCTCACTGCACACTCTGTGACTTCATTCCTCTCAAACACCATAACTTTACTTTTGTTTACATTAACTTTCAGATTCCTCCTCCTACACACTGTCCCAAATTCATTCACCAAACCTTGCAACTCCCATTCATCTTCATTCAACAGTACTGTATCATCAGCAAACAGCAACACCGGAAGCTTCCAAATCTCACCCTCATTCATTAGAGCCACCCCCACATCCACTGCCCTACCCTGCACCTCCTTTACAACCCCATCCATGTATATATTAAACTGCCATGGAGACATCACACAACCCTGTTTCAGTCCCACACTGAGATCAAAGAACTCACTCAGCTCACCATCCACTCACACCGTAACCCTAGCTCCCTCGTACATACTCTTCACAGCACTCAACAATTTCCCCTCCACTCCATATATTCTTAATACCTTCCACATACCTTGCCTATCTATTCTGTCATAAGCTTTCTCCAAGTCCATGAAGGCAGCATACACTTTCCTTCCCTTCTCTAGATACTTCTCCACTAAACATCTTAGACCAAATATCTGATCTACACACCCTTTTCCCTTCCTAAATCCCCCTTGCTCTTCTCCAACTAGCTCCTCTGTCATATGCCTAACCCTCAATCATTTCCTGTGGCACCCTCAGGGATGCATAGGGCCTCGATGAACTCACACCACCACATCCTATCTTGTGCTAACTCCTAAAGATCTCCCCAACACTCATCTCCAGCTTTCCGTCTCATTGTCCTCACCCATGTCTCTTTTGGCCTTCCTCTACCTCTCCTACATCCATCAACATTTGAGTACATCAACTTTATCATCTTGTTTATATACTTGTCATGACATGGTTCTACTATCTTCCTCCTTTTTATTCCATCCTGTTTGTGTACCACTTTCGTACCTGTAATCCTATTACTTTGTAAAAAAATTTCTTCTTCTCCTCTTCTGATCTTTTGTGTTTGTGTGTGTGTGTGTGTGTGTGTGTTCTTACCTAGTTCTTCTTACCTAATTGTATCTTTACAGGAATAAGTCAAGCTCATACTGCCCCGTGTCTTAAACCATATTTATCGTTCATATCCTTAAATTTGTGAATTGTTTTGGCACACACTATTTCATTCGGTAGTGCATTCCATTGATCAATTGCTCTGTTTGGGAAACTGAATTTCCTTACGTCTTTATCACCTCTCTTCTTATACAGTTTTTTGCAGTGTCCTCTTGCTGATGCTTCTCCATATGTTAAGTAATCATTTATATCTATTTTCTCCTTCCCTGATATGCACTTATATAGCATTATCATGTCACCTCTTTTCCTTCTCTCCTGTAGTGTTGGTAGATTCAGTTTATTTAGTCTTTCTTCGTAGTTTAGGTTCCTTAAGCTTGGTATACATACTGTAGCGGCCCTTTGAACTTTTTCGATCTTGTCTATGTGCTTTTTGAGATGAGGACTCCAGACTACTGATGCATATTCCAGGGTTGGTCTAATGAATGATGTTATTATCCTTCTTAACATGTCTTCATTTATGTATGTGAATGCTATTCTCATATTTGCAAGTAGTGTATACATGTTCCGTACCTTCTCGCTGATGTGGTCAGCCGGAGATAGTCTGTTATTGATAATCACACCTAGGTCTTTCTCTCTTTCTGGTGTGTATAGGGTTTTATTTCCTAACTTATAACCCCAATCAGGTCTTTTTCCACTTTTACCAAACTTGATTACATGACACTTGTCCACATTGAATTCCATTTGCCATGTACTACTCCATTCATGAAGTTTATTTAATTCTTCTTGTAGCTCTTTACAAGAGTCTGTGTTAGTAATTCTTTGTATTTTTGCATCATCTGCAAACATATTCAGATAGCTCTCATTTCCAGTGTTACTGTTTATATCATTTATATACACTAAAAACATGATTGGTGCCAGCACTGAACCCTGTGGTACTCCACTAGTCACTTCTTTCCATGATGAGTAGTTTCCTCTTAGTACTGTTCTCATTTCTCTTTTTATGAGAAAGTCTTGCATCCAACAAAACAGTTTGCCTCGAATTCTTCCATGATGGTACAGTTTCCATAAAAGTCTTTGGTGTGGTACTGTGTCAAAAGCTTTCTTGAAATCTAATTAAATACTGTCCACCCATCCTTCCCTTTCCTGTATTGTGTTTGTTACTCTGTCATAGTAGTTCAACAGAGTAGTAACACATGATTTTCCTTTTCTGAAACCAAACTGTCTTTCTGTCATCATACTGTGTTCTTCTAGATGATTTACCCAAGCTTTTCTTATAAGCTTTTCTAATACCTTGCTTACAACACTGGTCAGTGATACTGGTTAGTAGTTGAGTGGATTTTGTCTATTTTCTTTCATGAATAAGGGGACAATATTTGCTTTTTTCCAAATATCAGGTAGTTTACCTTGACTCAAGGATTTCTTGAAAATTAAAAATAATGGTTTACTTAACTCCTCTCCACATTCTTGTAGTACCCAACATGAAATTTCATCAGGACCACTTGCTTTTCCTCTGTCTAATCTACTTAACTTCCCCTGTATTACTTTTTCTTGTATTTGTATATCTGGTAGTATGTGTGGACATGCATGTTCCACATTGTCCCTCTCAAAATTTTTTTCCTCTGTAAAAACTAATTGGAAATTCTTATTTAGTGCTTCACAAATATCTTTCTCTTGTGTATAAGTTTTTCCCTCGTCCGTAATTGATTGAATTATATCTTTTACTTTGGTTTTGCTTCTGATATAGCTGTAAAACAGCTTTGGTTGATCACTACTCTTATTTATTATATCCTCCTCAAACTGTTTTGGGGCTTCCCTCCGTATTCTTGTGTAATCGTTTCTTGACTGTTTGTAATTATTATACGCCCTTTCACTATTATGTCTTCTGTATCTATTCCACAACAAATCTCTTCTTTCTTTTGATTTTTTACATTCTCTATTGAACCATTTCTGTATTTTCTTATCTGCTTCTTTGTGCTGTGGGATGTACTTCTGGACTCCTATTTCATAAAATTCACAGAATTTTTTATATAAAGCATTTAAATCTTGTCCTCTAAGCCCATTTTCCCAATCAACTTCTAAGAAATACTTCTTTAGGTCTTGATAATTTCCCTTTTTATAGTTTAGGCTATTTTTGTAAGTGTCATTGCTATTTACTATGTCATATGCTATCCTGAAGTTATAATTTAGTACTGCATGATCGCTTTTGGCGAGTGGGGGGTGATATATTAAACTGTCAGTATCATTTTCTTGCCTTGTAAATATTAGATCTAGCACTGAAGGTACATCAAGTCCTCTTTTTCTGGAGGTTTCCCTCACATGTCGCGTTAGGAAGAACTCTTGTACGAGATCCAGGAGCTTTTGATCCCAACAGCTTTCTTGGCTAATTCTATCTAGAGTATTCCAATTTATATTTGTACTGAAATCCCCAGTTAGTATAATTCTTTCTGATTTCTCTTCCATTTTATATAGTAATGATCTTAAACTCTGAATTGTACTCTCTGCCAGGTCCTCATATTCATCTCTTTCCCATGTGTTTGATCTGGGTGGCATGTACAAATTGGCTACAATTACTTTACCTTCAAATGTGTTGATCTCTACTGCAATCAGTTCTACTTGTGATGCTATATCTAGTTTTATTTCACTGACTTTTAGATTTTTCTTAGTTAATATCATAATTCCTCCTCCTTTTTTTAAATTTCTGTCTCTTCTCCATATATTGTATTCCTCTAAGTTTAGTATGTCATTGGATATCCTTGGTGTTAATTTTGTTTCAGTTAGGCATATTATTTGTGGTTCATTTTCTCTGACATAATCATTCATCTCTAGTAATTTAGATACCATTCCATCCACATTTGAGTACATCAACTTTATCATCTTGTTTATATACTTGTCATGACATGGTTCTACTACTTTCCTCCTTTTTATTCCATCGTTTTTGTGTACCACTTTCGTATCTGTAATCCTATTACTTTGTAAAAAAATTTCTTTTTCTCCTCTTCTGATCTTCCCTCATTTTTTGTTTTTGCTTCCTCCCTTTTCTCTTTCAGTAATTCCAGTTCCTCTTGTGTTAGGCATCTTTTTATCCATACATTTTTGAACTCCTCTTTTTCCATAAGATTCTTTGCATTTTTTAGTATCTCCTCCACAGTGTTTACACTTTGGAAAGTCACCTTTAGAGGTCTTGTCTTGCTTTTCTCATATTTCCCTAACATTTTGTGTTCCTCTATGTCTTTACTACAGATTTCCTCTGATACTTCTTTCAGTAAGCTCATTACATTTGCCATCTCCTTTTTGTCTCTTGTGATCTTGTTTTTTACTTCTTCCTCTTCTATACCAGTGATTACTATAGATTTGTTTATATCTACTGAATCTCTGACTAACTTTGGATTGTTTTGGATTATTCTTTTCACTTCCTTTTTAATGCTTTTTTCCTCCACCCTTGTTTCTAAGTCTTTCTTTACTTTCACCATTTCAGCATACGTGGTTTCCACATCATTTTTGTAGCTTTGCACAGCTTCATTCACCTGTGTTATCTTCTCCTCAATATCACTGCTCTGGTCAATAAGAATGCTTACTTGCCTAATTGTGTCTGTGTCATTTTTAAACTCTTCCATAACACTCTCGTGATTGACTACTGTACTTGCCATTTCACTCATTTTCTTCCTAAGTGTACTCAATTCCACTGTTAGTTCACTGATGGTTGTGTCTTTCTTATTGGCCTCCCTTCCTAGTTTTTCTATTTCTTCCTTTTGCAAGTGCATCTGCTTATTTATTCATCAATTTCATTTTTGAAAGCCATTTCTAGCTTGTTTACACGTTCAACCAGTCTATTGTGAGTCTCCACTTCAACCAGTTCTTGGTAGAAATCATCATTTTCCTTTTTACCTCTATCCCTTTTCTTTTCCAAATATGCTTTACTAAAGTATGTATCCATTTTGCAATACTAAAAGTGCAGAGCTAAGTCTGTTCTTCGCTCTACTAAAAATAATTTCATCCATACTAAATGCTCTCAACTCTCCGACTCGAATTCTTCCCGCTCCTTCTGGCATCTTGCCAAAAATCTTTCTAACAACTTTACCTCATCATCCTTCCCTCCTCTTTTCTACTCTGATGGTTCTGTAGCTATTTCTTCTACTGATAAAGCAGATCTCTTCGCACAGACTTTCTCCTCCAATTCTACCTTAGACGATTCCGGTGCTGTTCCTCCATCACTTCCCCCCTCTGACTTCCTCATGGCAGACATTAAAATTTCTTCAGTTGATGTATTTTCTGCCATCACTGGCCTCAGTACTAACAAGGCATATGGGCCTGATGGGGTCCCTCCTGTTGTTCTCAAGAACTGTGCTTCTGTGCTTACACCCTGCCTAGGCAAACTCTTTCGCCTTTGTCTGTCAACTTGTACCTTTCCTTCTTGCTGGAAGTTTGCTCTCATTCAGCCAGTCCCAAAGAAGGGTGACCACTCCCAACCCTCCAACTATCGTCCAATTGCTTTAACGTCCTGTATTTCAAAAGTTTTCGAGTCAATTCTTAATAGAAAAATTTTAAGGCATCTTTCCTATCACAACCTTCTTTCCGATTGTCAGTATGGGTTCCGTCAGGGACGCTCCACTGGCGATCTTCTCACCTACCTTTCAGACTCCTGGTCATCCTCCTTTCGGGACTTTGGCGAAAGCTTTGCCATTGCACTTGACATCTCAAAGGCTTTCGATCGAGTCTGGCATAAATCTTTAATTTCCAAACTGCCCTCCTACGGTTTCTATCCTTCTGTCTGTGCCTTCATCGCTAGCTTCCTTTCTGGTCGTTCTATAGCCGCTGTTGTAGACGGCCATCGTTCTTCTCCTAGATCTATCAACAGTGGTGTTCCTCAGGGCTCTGTCCTATCACCAACTCTCTTCCTTTTATTCATCAATGATCTTCTAAGCTGTACATCTAACCCTATCCACTCATACGCTGACGACTCCACCCTTCACCTTTCCATTCGGTTCCCGCAACGCCCATCTCAACAGTTACTTCAACAAGCAAGGGATGAGGCTGTGGCACACCTAATGTCTGATTTGGCTCGTATCTCTGATTGGGGTAAAAATAATATGGTGGTCTTTAATGCATCTAAGACTCAGTTCTTACACCTATCAACCCGACAAAGTCTTCCACAGGTATACCCACTAATGTTTAATAATATTCAGCTTAATCCTGCATCATCCTTGAACATGCTTGGGGTTTCATTTACTCGGGACTTATCTTGGAAAGATCATATTACATCTCTTGTAAAATCTGCTTCCAAGAGATTGGGTGTGCTAAGTCGACTCCGCTCTTTCTTTACCCCTGCACAATTGTTGACTCTATACAGGGGTTTTATCCGTCCCTGTGTGGAGTACAACTCTCATGTGTGGGGAGGCTCCCCACATACAACTCTTCTCAATAGGGTGGAGTCAAAGGCTTTTCGTCTCATTAACTCTCCTCCTCTTACTGACTCCCTTCAACCTCTGTCTCTTCGCCGCACTGTTGCATCTTTATCTCTTTTCTATCGCTACTTTAATGGTCACTGCTCCTCTGAACTGTCTGCTTGCATTCCTCCACCTCTACGACGGGCGCGTAGCACCCGTCTGGCAGCAAACTCTCATCCTTTTTCTGTCCAACTCTCTAATGCAAGAGTTAACCGTTACTCCCAGTCTTTCATTTATGCAACAGGTCAGCTCTGGAACTGTCTCCCTCTGTCTGTATTTCCTGCTGCCTATGATCTCCAGTCTTTCAAACGCAGTGTGTCCAGGCATCTCAAAATGATCGGATCTTGAATTTGGCTCTATATTATATTTTGTTTTTCTCTTGGAGGGAACTGTTACTGCGGGCTCATGGCCTTTGGTTCCTTCTTCCTCGCAAAAAAAAAAAAAAAAAAAAAAAAAAAAAAATTACAATCCCCATGTTGTTGTAGTCTAAACAAACCTCAGATGACTCAGCATATTCTTTGGTCTTGATTCTTTTTCCTGTTTGAACAGGTTTTATTTAAACTTTTTTTTTTTTCCCTATTAATAATGAAAAATCATTTAGTCTAACCTCGTACAGAGCTTGACTTATAGAAAGATACTAATTTAGGTAATGCCACTGGCCGTGTTGGTTCGGTACGGAGCGCCGATGTCGCGTGTGTGTGTGTGTGTGTGTGTGTGTGTGTGTGTGTGTTCTTACCTAAATGTTCTTACCTAATTGTATCTTTACAGGAATGAGTCAAGCTCATACTACCCCGTGTCTTAAACCATATTTATCATACATATCCTTAAATTTGTGAATTGTTTTGGCACACACTATTTCATTCGGTAGTGCATTCCATTGATCAATTGCTCTGTTTGGGAAACTGAATTTCCTTACATCTTTATCACCTCTCTTCTTATGCAGTTTTTTCCAGTGTCCTCTTGCTGATGCTTCTCCATATGTTAAGTAATCATTTATGTCTATTTTCTCCTTCCCTGATATGCACTTATATAGCATTATCATGTCACCTCTTTTCCTTCTCTCCTGTAGTGTTGGTAGATTCAGTCTATTTAGTCTTTCTTCGTAACTTAGGTCCTTTAAGCTTGGTATCCATCCTGTAGCGGCCCTTTGAACTTTTTCAATCTTGTCTATGTGCTTTTTGAGATGAGGACTCCAGACTACTGATGCATATTCCAGGGTTGGTCTAATGAATGATGTTATTATCCTTCTTAGCATGTCTTCATTTATGTATGTGAATGCTATTCTCATATTTGTAAGCAGTCTATACATGGTCCGTACCTTCTCGCTGATGTGGTCAGCCGGAGATAGTCTGTTATTGATAATCACACCTAGGTCCTTCTCTCTTCCTGATGTGTATAGGGTTTTATTTCCTAATGTATAATCCCAATCAGGTCTTTTTCCACTTTTACTAAACTTGATTACATGACACATGTCCACACTGAATTCCATTTGCCATGTATTACTCCATTCATGAAGTTTATTTAATTCTTCTTGTAGCTCCTTACAAGAGTCTGTGTTAGTAATTCTCCTTTGTATTTTTGCATCATCTGCAAACATATTCAGATAGCTCTCATTTCCAGTATTACTGTTTATATCATTTATATACACTAAAAATATGATTGGTGCCAGCACTGAACCCTGTGGTACTCCACTAGTCACTTCTTTCCATGATGAGTAATTTCCTCTTAGTACTGTTCTCATTTCTCTTTTTATGAGAAAATCTTGCATCCAACAAAACAGTTTGCCTCGAATTCCTCCTTGATGGTACAGTTTCCATAAAAGTCTTTGGTGTGGTACTGTGTCAAAAGCTTTCTTGAAATCTAAATAGATACTGTCCACCCATCCTTCTCTTTCTGGAATTGTGTTTGTTACTCTCTCATAGTAGCTCAACAGATTAGTAACACATGATTTTCCTTTTCTGAAACCAAACTGTCTTTCTGTTATCATACTGTGTTCTTCTAGATGATTTACCCAAGCTTTTCTTATGAGCTTTTCCAATACCTTGCCTACAACACTGGTCAGTGATACTGGTCGGTAGTTGAGTGCATTTTGTCTATTTCCCTTCTTGAATAAGGGGAGAATATTTGCTTTCTTCCAAATATCAGGTAGTTTACCTTGACTCAAGGATTTCTTGAAAATTAAAAATAATGGTTTACTTAACTCCTCTGCACATTCTGGTAGTACCCAACATGAAATTTCATCAGGACCACATGCTTTTCCTCTGTCTAATTTACTTAACTCCCCCTGTATTACTTTATCTGCTATTTGTATATCTGGTAGTATGTGTGGACATGCATGTTCCACATAGTCCCTCTCAAAATTTTTTTCTTCTGTAAAACCTAAGTGGAAATTCTTATTTAGTGCTTCACAAATATCTTTCTCTTGTGTATAATTGATTCCCTCGTCCGTAATGGATTGTATTATATCTTTTATTTTGGTTTTGCTTCTAATGTAGCTGTAAAACAGCTTTGGTTGATCACTACTTTTATTTATTATATCCTCCTCAAACTGTTTTTGGGCTTCCCTCCGTATTCTTGTATAATCCATTTCTTGCCTGTTTGTAATTATTATAAGCCCTTTCACTATTGCGTCTTCTGTATCTATTCCACAACAAATCTCTTCTTTCTTTTGATTTTTTACATTCTGTATTGAACCATTTCTGTATCTTCTTATCTGCTTCTTTGTGCAGTGGGAAGTACTTCTGGACTCCTATTTCATAAAATTCACAGAATTTTTTATATACAGCATTTACATCTTGTCCTCTAAGCTCATTTTCCCAATCAACTTCTAAGAAATACTTCTTTAGGTCTTGTTAATTTCCCTTTTTATAGTTTAGGTTCTTTTTGTAACTTTCATTGCTGTTAACTATGTCATATGCTATCCTGAATTGTAATTTACTACTGCATGATCGCTTTTGCCGAGTGGGGGGTGATATATTAAACTGTCAATATCATTTTCTTGCCTAGTAAATATTAGATCTAGCACTGAAGGTACATCGAGTCCTCTTTTTCTGGTGGTTTCCCTCACATGTTGCGTTAGGAAGAACTCTTGCACGAGATCCAGGAGATTTTGGTCCCAACAGCTTTCTTGGCTAATTATATCTAGAGTATTCCAATTTATATTTGTATTGAAATCTCCAGTTAGTATAATTCTTTCCGATTTCTCTTCCATTTTATGTAGTAATGATCTTATACTCTGAATTGTACTCTCTGCCAGGTCCTCATTTTTGTCTCTTTCCCATGTGCTTGATCTGGGTGGCATGTACAAATTGGCTACAATTACTTTACCTTCAGATGTGTTGATCTCTATTGCAATCAGTTCTACTTGTGATGCTATATCTAGTTTTATTTCATTGACTTTTACATTTTTCTTAGTTAATATTATAATTCCTCCTCCTTTTTTTAAATTTCTGTCTCTTCTCCATATATCATATTCCTCTAAGTTTAGTATGTCATTGGATATCCTTGGTGTTAATTTTGTTTCAGTTAGGCATATTATTTGTGGTTCATTTTCTCTGACATAATCATTCATCTCTAGTAATTCAGATACCATTCCATCCACATTTGAGTACATCAACTTTATCATCTTGTATATATACTTGTCTTGACATGGTTTTACTACCTTCCTCCTTTTTATTCCATCCTGTTTGTGTACCACTTTCATACCTTCAATCTTATTACTTTGTAAAAAAATTTCTTCTTCTCCTCTTCTGATCTTCCCTCATTTTTTGTTTTTGCTTCCTCCCTTATCTCTTTCAGTAATTCCAGTTCTTCTTGTGTTAGGCATCTTTTTATCAATACATTTTTGAACTCCTCTTTTTCCATAAGATTCTTTGCATTTTTTAGTATCTCCTCCACAGTGTTAACACTTTGGAAAGTCACCTTTAGAGGTCTTGTCTTGCTTTTCTCGTATTTCCCTAACCTTTTGTGTTCCTCTATGTCTTTACTACAGATTTCCTCTGATACTTCTTTCAGTAAGCTCATTATATTTGCCATCTCCTTTTTGTCTCTTGTGATCTTGTTTTTTACTTCTTCCTCTTCTATACCAGTGATTACTATAGATTGGTTTATATCTACTGAATCTCTGACTAACTTTGGATTGTTTTGGATTATTCTTTTCACTTCCGGTTTAATGCTTTTTTCCTCCACCCTTGTTTCTAAGTCTTTCTTTACTTTCACCATTTCAGCATATGTGGTTTCCACATCATTTTTGTAGCTTTGCACAGCTTCATTCACCTGTGTTATCTTCTCCTCAATATCACTGCTTTGGTCTATCTGACTGCTTACTTGCCTAATTGTGTCTGTATCATTTTTTAACTCTTCCATAACACTTTCGTGATTGACCACTGTATTTGCCATTTCACTGATTTTCTTCCTAAGTGTACTCAATTCCACTGGTAGTTCACTGATGGTTGTGTCTTTCTTGTTGGCCTCCCTTCCTAGTTTTTCTATTTCTTCCTTTTGCAAGTGCATCTGCTTCTTTATTTCATCAATTTAATTTTTGAAAGCCATTTCTAGTTTGTGAACACGTTCAACCAGTCTATTGTGAGTCTCCACTTCAACCAGTTCTTGGTAGAAATCATCATTTTGCTTTCTACCTTTATCCCTTTTCTTTTCCAAATTTGCTTTACTAAAATATGTATCCATTTTGCAATACTAAAAGTACAAAGTGTGTGTGTGTGTGTGTGTGTGTGTGTGTGTGTGTGTATTTACCTATTTGTAGTATACAGGAATTAAGCAATGCTCATGTTGTCCTGTCTCCATATCCAAATTTATCAATTCTAACTTTACACATATGAATGTTTTTCTCATGCACCACTTGTTTGTCTAAGTTGTTCCAAATATTTAAGTATTTACCTAATATACCTAATTGTGATATACTGTACACGGATTGTACTATGCTCATGGGTTTCCGTCGCTGTTTCTCAATAAGTCAAATTTAGTTTTAAACTCGTTTAAGTTTTTAGACTGGACGATCTCTTTGTCCAGGCTATTCCATAAGTCTATACTTCTGTAAGGAAAGCTATATTTCTTGATATCCTTCAAGCAGCTTGATTTTTTCAATTTCATTCCGTGTCCTCTTGTTGCTCTCTTATCCCATACAAACAGATCTTCTTTGTCAATTTTATCTACTCCAACCATGGTCCTGAACACTGCAATCATGTCTCCCCTCTGTCTCCTTTCCTCTAAGGAAGGCAAATCCAGTTTTTCCAGCCTCTCTCTGTATGACAGGTCTGCCAGACTGAGGACCATCTTGGTTGCTGTTCATTGTATTCTCTCAACCTTGTTTATATCTTTCTTTTTGTGTGGGGACCACACTACCGCTGCATATTCTAACCTGGGGCGGATCATGGCCACTATCAATTTTTTCATCATCTCCTCATCCATATAATGAAATGCTACTCTTATGTCAGTCAAGAGTTTATAAGTCTCTCCAACTATCTTGTTAATGTGCTTTTCCGGTGACAAACTATCTTGGACCAGCACTCCCAAATCTTTCTCTTCTCTCCTTTTTGTGATTAATTCATTACCCAACAAATAATTCAGTGATGGCCTCCTGGTACTTTTACCCATTTCCAATATTTTACATTTCTTTACATTAAATTTCATTTCCCATGTCCGGCTCCAATCGTGTATCCTATCCAAATCCTCCTGCAGTATTTTACAATCCTCCTCAACCTCTACCTTCCTCAAGATCTTTACATCATCAGCAAACAGACTTCCATAACTATTCACTCCATCTACCATATCATTTACGTAAATCAGGAACATTACTGGCGCCAACACCGAGCCTTGAGAGACTCCACTTGTTACTTCCCTCCATCCAGACATCCTATCCTTTATTACTGTCCTCATTTGTCTGTCTCTCAAAATGTCTCTCATCCATTCCAGAAGTTTCCCCTTCAGTCCTCCTATATATTCTAGTTTCCACATTAGTCTCTTATGAGGTACCTTGTCAAAGGCCTTCTCTAAGTCTAAGTACACACAATCCACCCAACCATCTCTCTCCTGTACCAAGTCAATCACTCTTGAGTAAAAGCTCAACAAGTTAGAAACACATGACCTTCCACTTCTGAATCCAAACTGACATTCAGCCAAAACATTCATTTCTTCCAGATATTTTATCCATCTGTCTTTCAGGATTCTCTCACACAATTTTGCAACCATGCTGGTTAGAGACACTGGTCTATAATTCAGGGGTTCTTCCCTGTTTCCTCCCTTGTAAATTGATACCACATTTGCCCTCTTCCATTCTTGTGGCACTTTCCCCTCTTCCAGTGAGCATATGATTAAACTGTGAATTTTATCCGCTAGTTGTTCTCTGCATTCTTTCAGTACCCAATTAGAAATTCCATCAGGTCCTAGGGCTTTCCTTACATCTTGAGTTTCCAGTAATTTATACACTTCCTGTACCTCCACTTTTATATCTTTTATCACCGGAACATTTCGAATCACTCCCTCCCCTTCCACAAGCTCCTTTTCTTTAGTGAAAATTGACTGGAAACGTTTGTTCATTATTTCTGCTTGCATTGCCGCATCTTTATAGACCTCTCCTTCTACTTTCAGTTTGGTGATTCCTTCCTTTTGTTTCAGTTTGCCATTAACAAATCTATAAAACAGTTTGGGTTCATCCTTGCATTTGTCTATTATACCTTTTTCAAAATTCCTTTCTTCTTCTCTACATATTCTTGTGTATTCATTTCTTGTTCTTTTATATTCTTCCTTTGTTCTATTGTTACCTCTCTTTCTCCAAATGTTCCACGCCTTATCTCTCTCTTTTTTTGCTATCATACACCTTCTATTAAACCACTCGTTTTTCCTGTTTTCTTTCCCTCTTACTCTTGGTACAAATTTTTCCACTCCCAAATTATAGAGGTCTAGAAAGATATCCCACTTCCTCTGTATCTCTCTTGTTTCTCTGAATTTTCTCCAATCTGCATTTTCAAAAAGTTTATCTATCTATCTATCTATAGCCCGATGCCCTAATCACGCAAAGGGTGGCCGCAGACAAAATGCCTCCAAGTCGCTCTGTCACCCACCATTTGACTACCCTCCCCCCAGCTCACACACACCCTCCCTCATATACCTCTCAACTCCATCCCTCCACCTCATCCTCGGTCTACCTCTCCCTCTCCCTCCCTCCACCTCACCTACATACACCCTCTTAGTCAGTCTTTCATTCTCCATTCTCTTCACATGTCCAAACCACCTCAGTGTATTTCTCCTAATCTTCTCAACCACATCCACATCCACCCCACAGCGTTCCTTCACTTCTTCATTCGTCAACCTGTCCCTCCACATCACTCCACATGCTCCTCTCAAGTAACTCATTTCCACTGCTCTTACTCTTGACTTGTTCCCCTCTTGCAAGGTCCATGCCTCGCTTCCATACGTCAGGGTAGGGATAACAATACTATCATGCAGTGACTTCTTAACTTCAATACTCACCTCCCTATTTCTCATCACTGCTTTCAGTGTACCAACAACCTTCCTTCCCTGCTGTACCCTTTCATGCACTTCATCCCCCAAAGTTCCATCCTTACTCATCACACTACCCAAGTACTGTACTTGAATGCACTCACATTCTCCATATCCTCACCATCCAACCTCACTGCACACTCTGTGACTTCATTCCTCTCAAACACCATAACTTTACTTTTGTTTACATTAACTTTCAGATTCCTCCTCCTACACACTGTCCCAAATTCATTCACCAAACCTTGCAACTTCCATTCATCTTCACTCAACAGTACTATATAATCAGCAAACAGCAACACCGGAAGCTTCCAAATCTCACCCTCATTCATTAGAGCCACCCCCACATCCACTGCCCTACCCTGCACCTCCTTTACAACCCCATCCATGTATATATTAAACAGCCATGGAGACATCACACAACCCTGTTTCAGTCCCACACTGAGATCAAAGAACTGACTCAGCTCACCATCCACTTGCACAGTACCCCCAAGCTCCCTCGTACATACTCTTCACAGCACTCAACAATTTCCCCTCCACTCCATATATTCTTAATACCTTCCACATACCTTGCCTATCTATTCTGTTATAAGCTTTCTCCAAGTCCATGAAGGCAGCATACACTTTCCTTCCCTTCTCTAAATACTTCTCCACTAAACATCTTAGAACAAATATCTGATCTAAACACCCTTTTCCCTTCCTAAATCCCCCTTGTTCTTCTCCAACTAGTTCCTCTGTCATATGCCTAACCCTATCAATGAGTATTCTACCATATATTTTACCAGTCACACTAAGTAGGCAAATACCCCTATGGTTACCACATACTTCTCTCTCCCCTTTTCCTTTGTATAAAGGAACAATTATACCTGATTTCCAGTCCTCTGGAACCCTTCCCTCTTCCCAAGCCAATCTACACAACTTCCACATCCACTCCACAACAATCTCACCCCCATACCTAAGCATTTCACCACACACTCCATCAATTCCTGGGGCCTTTCCCAACTTAATCTTCATCGCTTCCACTACTTCCACCCTACTGATCTCTTCCTCCCTCCTCTCATCTCTTCTTCTCCCAGCCATTCCCCAACCACTTATACTCGCACTGCTCTCACTCTCCACATTGAACAAATCCTCAAAGTCCTTCTTCCATCTCCTCAGTTTCTCTTTCTTCTCCACCAACAATCTATTATTCCTATCTTTCACTCCCCTACTATTTCCCCTTTCACACTGCCTTACTTTCTTTACCTCCTTCCAAAATAATTTCTTACTCTCCCTCCATTTCACACTCAGATTCCTCCCAAACTCTTCATCCACTTTCTTTTTACTCTCCTTCACCAGTCTCTTAACCTCCCTTCTCCTGCTCACATATACCTCTCTCTTTTCTCTCTCATCTTCTCCCCTACCTCTACTTGCTAACCATTCACTATATGCCTTCTTCTTTTGTTCCACAGCTCGTTTCACCTCATCATTCCACCATGCTGTCCCTTCCACACCCTTGCATCTCCTCCTCACTCCACAAACCACCTCACACACTGCGCCTATCTCTTCCGTGAATATCTTACATACGTCTTCCACCCTTTCCATCTGCTCTAGCTCATACCTTCCCAATCTTTCTTCCACTATGCTCTTATACTCTGCCATTTTCTCACTATCTTGCAATTTCTCCACTCTTCTCACAGGAGTTGCTTCCTCCTGTCTTCCCCTTTGTCTCCTCAACCACTTTCTTTGCAGCTCTACTTTGGCCATCACTAAGTGATGGTCCGAGACTCCATTCCCCCACCCTCTCCACACTCTTGCATCCAACACTTGTCTTCTCATTCGCTCATCCACACACACGTAGTCTATCATTGCCTTTCGTTCAACAAGTTCACCATCCATCCTCCTCATTACTCTCCATGTATACCGGTGGATCATCTTATGCCGAAAGTAGGTGTTGGCTATTGCCAACCCCTTAAAAGCACAGATGTCCACCAAAGCACTTCCATTCTCATCTACATCAGCTGGCACACCCCACTGACCAACCACTCCATCCACTCGTACATTCCCAACTTTGCCATTCATGTCTCCAATCAACAGCACTCTCTCGCTCCTCTCAAACTTGTCCATACACGCTTCTACACTCACCCAAAACTCATCTTTCATTCTTGCCACTTGATCCTTTGTCGGGGCATACACACATACAATCGCCCACGCTTGTATACCTACTTTCATCCTCACCCATACAATCCTTGCACCCACTGTTCCATTCTCTCTTATTTCTCCTTCCACTTCTTGCTTATCATCAGACATACTCCCTCTCTTGCCCTCTCATTTTCATTGACTCCCGCACATATACCTAAACCATATTCCCATTCTCTCACCCTGTAAAATTTGCATTCCCAAAGTTGTATCTTCCCTGTTCATGAAGCTCGTCTCTTGGCTCGACGTTCCCTATTAACATCTGGAACTCAATGACCACATGATCACTTTTTCCTAAAGGACAGAGATATTTCAATGATTCTATTACATCGGGTTCTTTGGTAAACAGTAAATCTAACCTTGCTGGTGTGTCCTCACCTCAAAACCGTGTCTCTTCTTTGACCCATTGCGTCATCACATTATTCATTATTATATTTAATAACATAGTGCCCCACGAATCCTCGCCACCTCCCGAGTACCATTCCTCTCAGTTCACCTCTTTATAGTTAAAGTCACCCACCAAAATTATATTATTGCTTTTCTCAATTATTTTTTGTAAATAGCTAGCCATATCTGACAACATCTCATGGTATTCGTCATCCTTCCATGCTCTCGTCTTTGGGGGAACATACACTACCGCCATATCTCTCTTAACATTCTCTCCAGTTTCTAATTTCATATATATCACTTCAGCCCTGCCTTCTCCCATTTCCACAGTATCTACATTTATGCTGTTCTTCACTGCTATCATCACTCCTCCTCCCTTTTTTTCTTTTCTGTCTTTTCTCCACAGTTTGTATTTACCATCTCCCAAATGAACATCAATATCTTCTCTTAATTTGGTCTCTACAAACCACATGATATCAGGTTCATGTTCTCTCAAGAAATCGTTAATTTCGATCCTTGTCGATATGAAACCATCAACATTAGTATATATCACCTTCAAATTATTTTTGACGTTTTTAATACCCTCTTCTCTCCTACTCTCTGTCCGTACCACTTCCTCAACTTCTGATCTTTCACAGCCATCCCCCTTAGTTTCCTTCACTTCTTATTTCCTTAAATACCACTTCCTTAGTTTCATATCCATTACTCTCCAAAAATTTGTGTGTGTGTGTGTGTGTGTGTGTGTGTGTGTGTGTGTATGTGTGTGTGTGTGTGTGTGTGTGTGTGTGTGTGTGTGTGTGTGTGTGTGTTTCTTACCTTACCTAATTGTTCTTACCTAATTGTATCTTTACATGAATGAGTCAAGCTCATACTGTCCCGTATCTTAAACCATATTTATCGTACGTATCCTTAAATTTGTGAATTGTTTTGGCACACACTATTTCATTCGGTAGTGCATTCCACTGATCAATTGCTCTGTTTGGGAAAATGAATTTCCTCACGTCTTTATCACCTCTCTTATTATGAAGTTTTTTGCACTGTCCTCTTGCTGATGCTTCCTCATATGTTAAGTAATCATTTATGTCTATTTTCTCCTTCCCTGATATGCATTTTTATAACATTATCATGTCATCTCTTTCCCTTCTCTTCTGTAGTGTTGGTAGATTCAGTTTATTTAGTCTTTCTTCGTAGCTTAGATCCTTTAAGCTTGGTATCCATCTTGTAGCGGCCCTTTGAACTTTTTCAATCTTGTCTATGTGTTTTTTGAGATGAGGACTCCAGACTACTGATGCATATTCCAGGGTTGGTCTAATGAATGATGTTATTATCCTTCTTAGCATGTCTTCATCTATGCATGTGAATGCTATTCTCATATTTGCATGCAGTGTATACATGTTCCGTACCTTCTCACTGATGTGGTCAGCCGGAGATGGTCTGTTACTGATAATCACACCTAGGTCTTTCTCTCTTTCTGATGTGTATAGGGTTTTATTTCCTAATGTATAATCCCAATCAGGTCTTTTTCCACTTTTACCAAACTTGATTACATGACACTTGTCCACATTGAATTCCATTTACCATGTATTACTCCATTCATGAAGTTTATTTAATTCTTCTTGTAGCTCTTTACAAGAGTCTGTGTTAGTAATTCTCCTTCGTATTTTTCCATCATCTGCAAACATATTCAGATAGCTCTCATTTCCAGTGTTACTGTTTATATCATTTATATACACTAAAAACATGATTGGTGCCAGCACTGAACCCTGTGGTACTCCACTAGTCACTTCTTTCCATGATGAGTAGTTTCCCCTTAGTACTATTCTCATTTCTCTTTTTATGAGAAAATCTTGCATCCAACAAAACAGTTTGCCTCGAATTCCTCCTTGATGATATAGTTTCCATAAAAGTCTTTGGTGTTGTACTGTGTCAAAAGCTTTCTTGAAATCTAAATAGATACTGTCCACCTATCCTTCTCTTTCCTGTATTGCGTGTGTTACTCAGTCATAGTAGCTCAACAGATTAGTAACACATGATTTTCCTTTTCTGAAACCAAACTGTCTCTCTGTTATCGTACTGAGATCTTCTAGATGATTTACCCAAGCTTTTCTTATAAGCTTTTCTAATACCTTGCTTACAACACTTGTCAGTGATACTGGTCGGTAGTTGAGTGGATTTTGTCTATTCCCTGTCTTGAATAAGGGGACAATATTTACTTTCTTCCAAATATCAGGTAGTTTACCTTGACTCAAGGATTTCTTGAAAATTAAAAATAATGGTTTACTTAACTCCTTTGCACATTCTCGTTGCACCCAACAAGAAATTTCATCAGGACCATTTGCTTTTCCTCTGTCTAATTTACTTAACTCCTCCTGTATTAGTTTTTCTGATATTTGTATATCTGGTAGTATGTGTGGACATGCATGTTCCACATAGTCCCTCTCAAAATTTTTTTCTTCTGTAAAAACTGATTGCAAATTCTTATTTAGTGCTTCACAAATAGCTTTCTCTTGTGTATAGATGATTCCCTCATCCGTAATGGATTGTATTATATCTTTTACTTTGGTTTTGCTTCTGATGTAGCTGTAAAACAGCTTTGGTTGATCACTACTTTTATTTATTATATCCTCCTCAAACTGTTTTTGGGCTTCCCTCCTTATTCCTGTATAATCGTTTCTTGCCTGTTTGTAATTATTATATGCCCTTTCACTATTGTGTCTTCTGTATCTATTCCACAACGAATCTCTTCTTTCTTTTAATTTTTTACATTCTGTATTGAACCATTTCTGTATTTTCTTATCTGCTTCTTTGTGCTGTGGGATGTACTTATGGACTCCTATTTCATAAAATTCACAGAATTTTTTATATACAGCATTTATATCTTGTCCTCTAAGCTCATTTTCCCAATCAACTTCTAAGAAATACTTCTTTAGGTCATGATAATTTCCTTTTTTATAGTTTAGACTCTTTTTGTAACTTTCATTGCTGTTAACTATGTCATATGCTATCCTGAAGTTGGAATTTTGGGTGTGTGTTTCTGTCTGTCTGTCTGTTTATGCGTGTTTTGTTTCTCTCTCTCTCTCTCTCTCTTTCCCTGTGTTCTTACCTAATTGTTCTTACCTGATTGTATCTTTACAGGAATGAGTCAAGCTCGTACTATCCCATGTTTTAAACCATATTTATCGTACATATCCTTAAATTTGTGAATTGTTTTGGCACACACTATTTCATTCGGTAGTGCATTCCATTGATCAATTGCTCTGTTTGGGAAACTGAATTTCCTTACATCTTTGTCACCTCTCTTCTTATGCAGTTTTTTGCAGTGTCCTCTTTCTGATGCTTCTCCATATGTTAAGTAATCATTTATGTCTATTTTCTCCTTCCCTGATATGCACTTATATAGCATTATCATACCACCTCATTTCCTTCTCTCCTGTAGTGTTGGCAGATTCAGTCTATTTAGTCTTTCTTCGTAGCTTAGGTCCTTTAAGCTTGGTATCCATCTTGTAGCGGCCCTTTGAATTTTTTCAATCTTGTCGATGTGTTTTTTGAGATGAGGACTCCAGACTACTGATGCATATTCCAGGGTTGATCTAATGAATGATGTTATTATCTTTCTTAGCATGTCTTCATTTATGTATGTGAATGCTATTCTCATATTTGCAAGCAGTGTATACATGTTCCGTACCTTCTCGCTGATGTGGTCAGAAGGAGATAGTCTGTTACTGATAATCACACCTAGGTCCTTCTCTCTTTCTGATGTATATAGGGTTTTATTTCCTAACTTATAATCCCAATCAGGTCTTTTTCCACTTTTACCAAACTTGATTACATGACACTTGTCCACATTGAATTCCATTTGCCATGTATTACTCCATGTCACGAATCAAATTGGCGACATTTCCCTTTTGTGAGAAGCCATGAACTATTAGTGGAAAACTCACTGTTTATCATTCAGTTAACCGCTCATCGGCGGGAGTCCTTTCAATTCAATTTGTCAGTGTCATAAGTGATCGTCCTTGTGTGAGACATTGGCGCTTCCGCTGAGCGATTTGTTTTGAGCGCGTTTCGCTCACTCGACCGTTAGGAAAATGCGGCCTAATGCTCTGCTTTTCTTTCCCACGACTTATTCAGTCAAGTGTTTGCTGTGACGGAGAGAGGACCTGTGCTCCAGAAGTGAGAGTAGAGAGAGGTCAGCTAGTACCCAGACTCCGCTTGACACAGTTTCTCCAAGCTCCCACCCTTAGCTCTCCAGCTTTGGGTGATACACCGCATTCATTGACCAGTATTTCCTTTTTGTATTTTCCTAGGTTTAAGAGTTTAGTTAAGCGAGCTGTTTCCTTACATGCTGGCCGGCTGTGCCGCATGTTGTGTTTTTCCTAGGCATAAGAATTTAGCTCGAGTGAGTGAGTGAGTGCGATCTCATTAATTTGATTTTGAATTGCAACGTTAAATTTATTTTTGTAATCAATAAATTTAACAGTTCTTTTTCTTGAGCTTAATGTAATGTAAACTCTTGTTTCATTTCTCCGCAATTAAGCTTATTTCTCATAGCTCCTAGCTTGCATAAACGTTTGCATTCATAACTGGTACTTAGGCCAGTATTGTGTATTAACCTTAAAATCCGTTGTGCCTCCTAGGAGTTAAGCATCAGCAAGAACCTGATACTGTTATTAGTATTAGTTATTTATTGTCAGGGGTGAAGTAACTTTCTCCAGAGGCTACAGTACAAATAAACAGCAATTGAGTGATTAGTCTCTGCTGTGTACTGTCGAGAAAGTTTATAAATTCTCGTTCTTAGAGAATCGTGCGAAGCAAGCTAGCGTAAGGTAATCGTTGCTTGATTTAGTAAGACAATCATTGTCCCTGCTCTTCAATATCATTATCATTATTTTTAATAATTGCCTTTATTTTAAAAAACCCCGTGACAATTGGCGACTTCGCCAGGATATTAACTCCTAGCTTTAAAGCTATTCACGAGATAGTGCTCACTCGTTCATATTTAGGTATTTATCATTAAAGTTTATAGGCACAAGTTTACTGGTGTTTACCGTTAATTTAGCAAGTGAATTTTTGCTTTATTAATCCACTGAGTACTTAACACTATTTAGTACTTTATTCTTGGTAACGCCAGACGATTTTATTTGCTCCTGGGTAACAGCTGTACCCATTGCGTTAATTACTGAGTCTTCCCAGTCATTTGGATTTTTGCTTTATTCTTATCCAGTTAACTAGATAAGACTGGTCACCACTAGCTTGTGTCTGTACTCTTTACTTGTATTTATTAGCATTCGTTTGCGAAGCAGCAATCAGTACTGAGTCGCTAGTTATTTAGATTGAGTTAGCGACATGGCTACCACCATATTTTTACAGGAAGCCAAAGATATGGGTCTTACAGACCCAACTGAAATTAAAGAGTACATACACTCACAGCATAATATGGACCAGCAGCGCGAGAATGATGCACGTGAATAGCGTAAGATTCAGCGCGAATACGAGCGAGAACAGCGCGAACACGAGCAGAAACAACGCGAGCTCGAGTTAGAAAAAGAGCAACAACAGCGCGAACACGAGCAAAAACAGTGCGAACTCGACTTAGAACACGAGCGAGAACAGCATGAGGAACGAGAGAGAGAACGAGAACACGAACATGCCAAGCGAGAAGCACGCGAAAAACACGAACATGAAATGCTGAAGCTCAAGCGAGATTCCTTGGCTTCAGATACATCTGGTGCAGTTGGTCAAAGCTCCACTAGCGTTCTCCCTGCACATGTCCTGGCGATCCCACGCATCAAGCTTCCCCATTACAAAGATGGCGAGCGAATCGAGCCATACATAGCTCGATTTGAAGACATGGCTCAACTTTACCAGCTCGATGATGCAGCTAAGCGGCTTCAGTTTCTTAGCCTGTTTGAGGGCCCTGCCCTCGATATTCTCCACAGAATTTGTGGAGACAATCTCACGTATGAAGTGATGAAAGCCGCACTCATTAAGGCATATGGTCTCACAGTAGACGACGCCAAAGTTCAATTCATGCGAGCTCGTCTCCAAGACAAGGAGACAGCTGTTCAGTTCCTTGACCATCTCACTGCTTACCTAGGTGAGTGGATGGAGAAAGATGAAACTCCTTCCACGCATGAGGGGATAATTGACCTTATGCTGCGTACACAGCTAGAGAGGTCGCGGCCTGCTGAGCTCATAGCACAGCTTAAGATCTGCCAGGTGAAAGATGCCAGCCAAATGGCAGAGAAGGCTGACGCATTCTTTACTGCATACGGGTATCAAACTCGTAAGCAAAACACCTGGAACAGAAAATCTGATAAATCTGGGAAACCGTCTCAGATTGAACCCCAGCAACAAGGCCATTCTCAGAATAATGGCCAAGGTCCAAAACCGCAGTGGAAGGACCAGGGGCAAAACACTCAGAAACCTGGGTGGAAGAGGTACAACAAGTACCCTAACCAGCAGCAGTATCAGCCACGCAACCGACCGTCAGGACAAACTTTTTCACCACCAGCTCAAAAGAGGCAGGAAGCGAACGCAGCCTTCATTCCTCAGCAGCAGCACGGTGGTCACGTCTCTACCAGTATGGGTACTTCCCCACAGTTCACTAGTCCCACAGTGACAGTGAACCCCCCTCCACAGATGGCCAATGTTCCATCTTCCCAATATAATTCACAAGGCACAATGTTTGCCGCATCAATTCAGCAGCCTCATGAGTGGCTAGCTGCTTCCTCCACAGGCCCTCCCACAGGTGACAGTACCTTCCTTGTTCAGCCAGGGTTTGTGGGAGGCATTCCTGTGAAGGTCCTGAGAGACAATGGTTCCTCAGGTTGCTCTGTCAAGCAGTGTTTAGTTCGGCCTGAGCAGTATACAGGTCGACAGATCCATGCAAACCTTATTGATGGATCAGTGAGATTGTTCCCTGAGGCATGTATCCAGGTGGCATCTCCATTTTATACTGGTACGACACTTGCAGTTGTCATGCCAGAACCTTTATTTGACCTCATCATTGGCAATATTTATGGTGTCAAGGATAGTTGCACCGAACATGACGCTACTCAGACTTCGGCTGCTGCGGTAACACGAGCCACGGCTGAGGCTCCAGACTGTGTCACCCCAGTGATCATTGAATCGCTGCAAGATCTGATGTGTAGCCAACTTGTTGTACAAGAACAACATTCTGACCCGACACTTGCTGCCGTGCGGAACAAACAAAAGGGTCGAGTGATTAAGTATTCACGGGGAGGTCGAGCCAAGTTCCTTCGTAAACAGGGACGGCTCTACCGTGAGTCACGAACACCCGAGGGCGAGGTTTGACTGCAGTTTGTCGTTCCCGCCAAGTACCGCCTAGCAGTGTTACAATGGGGTCATTGTTCAGCCTCAGGAGGTCACATGGGCAAAAGGAAGACCTAGGGCTGTATCCGAGCTGACTTTTTCTGGCCAGGGATGGGACGAGACATAGATAGTTTTGTGCGTTCCTGCAGTGTGTGTCAAAGTAACACCACTAATCAGGGACATGTCCTTCCTGTGCCGTTTGTAACCACACCTGTAATCTCTGAGTCAGTTGAGAGACAGGGTAGTGGTAATGTGGGTGTAGATCTGATGTCTCACCTACTAACTGCTTACTAACTAGCAACTGTTGTATGTTGGGTTCCGTAAATAGGCGGGCTCAGAGATTTGAGTAATCCAAGGACCAGCCTGGCTCCCAGTTAAAAGTGTAGACCAGACGTCTCACTTGTTGGCCCCACAGGACACAGTATATCCTGTACATACATGTATATCATAAGTTAAGGGGGAAGTTTGAGAACCCTGCAGAGACAGTCCGAGGCTGTGTACGAATTACCTTGTGGAACGTCTCAAGCTGTGGGCCTCTCTGAGGATTCCCGGAGAATGCACATTACCCACATGAGTGCTCACACCCACGGTGGGTGTTAAAACGTGACCTGCCCGAGATTGCGTAGCGATTTTCAGCTTCCTGTATTAGTCGTAAGTGTACAGTTAGGTTAACCAGTAAACTGCCCGTTCTAAGCAATTTGTGAATTCAAGAACTGGCATGTTTCCTGGTTAATAATGTTAGGTTAACTAGTAAACTGCCCGTTCTAAGAGATTTGAGTAATTCAAGAACTGGCACATTTCCTAGTTAATAAGCATTAAGCAGTAAGCTATAAGGGTTCTAAGCAATTTGTGAATTCAAGAATTACGTTTCCTGGTTAATAATGCCATAAGTACTGATTGCTAGGCAGAGAGAGAGAGAGAGAGAAATAACAGTTCTGATGCTCCACCTTAATTCCTTTCGCAGGTGTAGTTGGTGGGTGCAGCATTGCCGTGCAGATCAGCTGGTCGTTCCTGTCGCATGCTGCCACCCCTTCTCTTCTGCCTCGTCGTCATTATTTTACTATAAATTTGTACTGTCATTTTACACGTAGGTACAGTTACACTACAACTGTCACACCTACACCGTGTATTACATACACTACACTACATAACAATTAGTTGTTAATGTAAATGTAGCGAACTTTCACTCAGTTTGAAATGAGTACAGGATTTTCACCGTTGTCACGGAGTTTTTCCCTCAAGCTTGTTTCTATTAACGTAAATACGAGGTTTTTTCGCTCAATGGCGACTGCGACTTTCTCCTGTAGCAGGATAGCACACACACCACAGTGTGAATCTTGTGTGACTGAGTTAGGATTTATATGTATGTATACTGAAATCTTTCTTCTAAAGGAAGAAAGATTTAATTTTCATGGGGCATAATGTCACGATTCAAATTCGCGACATTTCCCTTTTGTGAGATGCCACGAACTATTAGTGGAAAACTCACTGTTTATCGTTCAGTTAACCGCTCATCGGCGGGAGTCCTTTCAAATCAATTTGTCAGTATCATAAGTGATCGTCCTTGTGTGAGACATTGGCGCTTCCGCTGAGCGATTTGTTTTGAGCGCGTTTCGCTCACTCAACCGTTAGAAAAATGCGGCCTAGTGCTCTGCTTTTCTTTCCCACGACTTATTCAGTCAAGTGTTTGCTGTGACGGAGAGAGGACCTGTGCTCCAGAAGTGAGAGTAGAGAGAGGTCAGCTAGTACCCAGACTCCGCTTGACAGTTTCTCCAAGCTCCCACCCTTAGCTCTCCAGCTTTGGGTGATATACTGCATTCACTGACCAGTATTTCCTTTTTGTATTTTCCTAGGTTTAAGAGTTTAGTTAAGTGAGCTGTTTCCTTACATGCTGGCCGGCTGCGCCGCATGTTGTGTTTTTCCTAGGCGTAAGAATTTAGCTCGAGTGAGTGAGTGAGTGTGATCTCATTAATTT
This sequence comes from Coenobita brevimanus, assembly GCF_032717465.1. Classification (NCBI taxonomy): domain Eukaryota; kingdom Metazoa; phylum Arthropoda; class Malacostraca; order Decapoda; family Coenobitidae; genus Coenobita; species Coenobita brevimanus. The sequence continues at coordinate 17,229,558 of NC_137038.1, forward strand.
GATTTTGAATTGCAACGTTAAATTTATTTTTGTAATCAATAAATTTAACAGTTCTTTTTCTTGAGCTTAATGTAATGTAAACTCTTGTTTCATTTCTCCGCAATTAAGCTTATTTCTCATAGCTCCTAGCTTGCATAAACGTTTGCATTCATAACTGGTACTTAGGCCAGTCTTGTGTATTAACCTTAAAATCCGTTGTGCCTCCTAGGAGTTAAGCATCAGCAAGAACCTGATACTGTTATTAGTATTAGTTATTTATTGTCAGGGGTGAAGTAACTTTCTCCAGAGGCTACAGTACAAATAAACAGCAATTGAGTGATTAGTCTCTGCTGTGTACTGTCGAGAAAGTTTATAAATTCTCGTTCTTAGAGAATCGTGCGAAGCAAGCTAGCGTAAAGTAATCGTTGCTTGATTTAGTAAGACAATCATTGTCCCTGCTCTTCAATATCATTATCATTATTTTTAATAATTGCCTTTATTTTAAAAACCCCGTGACACTCCATTCATGAAGTTTAATTAATTCTTCTTGTAGCTCTTTACAAGAGTCTGTGTTAGTAATTCTCCTTTGTATTTTTGCATCATCTGCAAACATATTCAGATAGCTCTCATTTCCAGTGTTACTGTTTATATCATTTATATACACTAAAAACATGATTGGTGCCAGCACTGAACCCTGTGGTACTCCACTAGTCACTTCTTTCCATGATGAGTAGTTTCCCCTTAGAACTGTTCTCATTTCTCTTTTTATGAGAAAATCTTGCATCCAACAAAACAGTTTGCCTCGAATTCCTCCTTGATGGTACAGTTTCCATAAAAGTCTTTGGTGTGGTACTGTGTCAAAAGCTTTCTTGAAATCTAAATAGATACTGTCCACCCATCCTTCTCTTTCCTGTATTGTATTTGTTACTGCGTGTGTGTGTGTGTGTGTGTGTGTGTGTGTGTGTGTGTGTGTGTGTGTGTCAGTTGGTTGGCAAGGTGGAGTTGATGAGGTTGAATTGGTGGGTGTGGTAGTTCGGTGCATCGCCAGGGTGGGTGGACAGTGGTAATGGTAGAGGGGGGGGGGGGCAGTTGTTGGGTGTGGTGTGTGGAGTGATTTTGGGCAGGTTGTAGGGGTAAATGGGTTAGTGAATGGATGCATTTGGTGGGCTGGGTGGGTAGGTGGTTGGATATGTGGGTTGTTTGGGAGGGGTCGGTAAGTTAGGTTTGGATAAGATGAGTTTGATGGATCAGTCGGATTCAAATGGGTGAATGGGGTGCTGGAGTGAATGGGGTTGGGTAAGTAGGGTGGTTGGGCATGTGGATGGGCAGGTGGGTCGGTGGGAGGAGTGGGTGAACAGGATGGGTGGATGGGTAGGGTGAGGTGGGTGGGGAGTGTTCAGGGAGAGGTGGGAGGGTTTTGTGGATGGATGAGATGGATGGCATTGATGGGTGTGCAGGGTGGGTGGAATTTGTGAATGGAGAGGGTGGGTGGCAGGGGTTGGTGGGCAAGATAGGATGTTAGAATGTGCGGACAGTGAGTCGACAGGGTGAGTGGGCACCGTTGGTAGCCAGGGAGGCTGAGACGATTGCGTGGTCGGGATGATCTAAGTGGGTTGTTGGGTTGGATGGCTGGATAGGTTCAGGGTGAAGTGATTGAGTGAATGTGTTGAGTAGCATTGTTGGGTGAGTTTCGTGTATGGCACTCGTGGGTAAGCAGGGTGGATAGCAGGGATCGGTGGGCTGGGTGGGTGGCTGGGATGAGGTCGGTGGGTTGTGTTGGATAGGTAGAGTGGCTAGGTGAGTAAGTAGGTAGGTGCATATGTGGCTGTCCAGATGACAAGGCAGGAGATGGACTTATGTGGCCAAAAAACTTATATTGGTTACTTGAATTGCTTATCAGTTTGGATCTAAAACTTCGATTAATTACTTCTCATGGAACTGAAGATGGATCTATGCATTTGATAATACACATAATAGTAAAATAAATAAAAGTAACATTACATGCGGCAAAACGTGAGAATGAGTGAAGCTTCATATCTCCGATCCATCCGCCTAACAAATCAGTGTTTTGGTGGGGGTAAGGAGGGGGAGTTAGGGGGGGTAGACTTGTGCGATTAACCTGACCTCTGGTGGCAGATTATCCTGTATCACGAATTTCTGTCTGGAGGTGTACTTCTTCACTGTTGGTGTTGGAATGTCTAAAGGTGGGATGCTGTTATAGAGGGCATGATAATGTTTGTTTGGTGACAATTTTATGTGCCTAGATATACTGTGTTGCTCTATAACCTAATAACAAAGCTGTTGTGTACTGATACAGGCTGTTGCACAGAACTGTGTGCCTCTCATATCAAGGCAGTCTCTGACAGAATGGATTTTAATTTCAGAGTGTAAATGATAGGTAATACAGCACACTAATACAACAGCTAAATGAAAAAGTCTGACCTAAATAAACCAAAGGGGACAGAACGAACAATACAAGGGAGGTGTAAGTTGTATGTGGCTGAGTCCCAAAAGAATTTTCTCCCATTAATTATAAAATTTGTGTTAATCTTTTTTCTTTCTCTTTTTTAACTCTAAGCAAAAGAGAACCTCCTGTATTTTATCTGGCCTTTATGGAACCTCTCAGAATCAAAGGATTAACTGCCTTATTTAATCCACCATTACTTGTCATATCAACTTATAAACAGAACTCATAATCTGTATGCTTTATGAAAATACTTAAATATTCTCTAGAAAAATAGCATGAATATTACAAAAGCTTACTTTGTAAGTTTGATGCCATAATAATCCTTGCCAGGTATACAAATGACCTCTTTTTCCTGCCTCACTCCTTCTATGATCTTGGCTGCACACTCTTCAGCTGATGTGATAGGGTTGAAAGATGGGAACCTGAAACAAGAAGAGGATTTTTAAAAATGTTTTCATGGGAAGAAACAGACACACCAGAACTGCTAAGGGCTGAACAAATTCAAAATAGAGCATACTACAATATACTACTAGGAAACACAGTGGTAGGTGGTGGCAATTCACTTGATGTAGTGTCGCCTACTTCTGCCTTCATCTTTATCAGTCTCTTTCTGTGTCTACCCTCCTTTCCTATTTCTCCAATCTTTCCTATCACTTTTTATTACTCTTCTGTCCCTTTCAGGTGGCTTTACATTGAGTGACAAGCCTAATGGTTTCCTGTAAGCCAGGAAACCATTTACAATGCTGGGTGGTAACCATATAACCAACCCATATATGTTCCATTTTTGGCAAGGTGCCAAAAGGAGCAAGAGGAACTCAAGTTGGAGAATTCAGAGCATGAATGAAATTATTTTTGCTTCCAGCGGTGCGAAGAACAGATGTAGCATGTTTCTGGGCTGAAAAATAAAAGAGGTGGCATTCAAGGGTGGGTTGGCTGCAGTACCTTTTGTAGGCCATCTCCTTGTGGACAGCATTAGAACAAGTGTGAATAAACCAAGGGGTCTTCTGCATTAGTCACAGGATAAGAGAAAGGAATGTATGCTTCCTTGCCTGAAAGAATAACCTCTGTAATGTGCAAGACACATTCAGATGGCTCTTGGATATGGAAGCAATAATCACTCCAGGGAAATCAAAGAAGTACTGCCTGAGGGCCTTCCAGTCAGCAGCTCCTAAGTGTCACAGCCGCTGCTTCTTGGGAGGGTCCACAGGCCTTACTGGAGTGAGAGGACAGGTTAAGGTGATAAGGTTGTGATCGGAGGAGCCCAACAGAGAGAAGACATTAGCAGCATAAGTAGAAGGTTTAGTTGTATGGAAGAGGCCATGTATGCTGGAGCTCTCTCCATGGGAGTCAGGGATTTGGGTAGGGTGCTGTACAAACTGCTCTTGGTCATCAAGGATAGAAAAGATGTAGGCTTATTCACCAGGTGGATCAGTGAAAGTAGAGGAGAGCCAAAGGTGGTGGTGAACATTGAAATCACCTAGAATGGAGGCTTCAGAGAATGGAGAAACTGATAGGATGTGTTCTATCTCAGAAGTAAGATGGTCAAAGAATTTTTCACAGTAGAATTAGGGGATATGTAACCAGCACAGATATACAGTAAACTGTCAGTTATCCATCGTCAAAATATCCGGCCCAATGCAATATCCAATGCTGATGGCTCGGCTCGATTTAAAGGAATATCTGGTGGAATTATGCAATATCCGGCACAGAAACAGGACATAACAAGCAGTTCCATGCACTGTCCGGCATTGAGGCTTATCAACCGGCTCGAAAACGGTAGCCAACTGGCGCTGTATTACTGTACTATATAACTGTACTGTATTATTACTTTATGGTATTTTATGCTTAATTTTCAGCTTTTACGGGAGAGTTTTTAGGACAGAGGGTTGAGACGGATGGTAACACAAAATCCAGCCTGATGCCAAATATTGAGCTGATGGGAGGTACTATGAAAAATCTGGTGTTTTGCTTTATTTGGCATGGGGCTTGGCTGAATTATACCCGATAACTGAGAGTTTACCGTATTTAGTCAGAGAATGACAGGATAGCCAAAGCCAGGGAGCAGAGAATTCAGAAGTACACTTCAGGAACATGAGAGTAAGATATTTTGTTGCATACAAATACACAACAGCCACCTTTGACTCTGAAATAAGTATAAAGAAAGTAGGAGGATACAGAGAAGGGTTTGCCATCAGTTGCTTCATACGGCTGAGTCTTGGTGAGGAAGAGATGGCGAAGTTTAGAGGAGGTAGGGTGGTGATCAACTGAGAGAAAATTTGAAGAAAGTCCATGAATGTTGCAAAAATGAACAAGAAGTTAGTCAGACAGTGGTTCCAGGCATCTTTCTTGGTCTTCACCAGGAGAGGGGTGGATGGTGGGGGGATTTAATGGTCCACCCCCCAGGACTCCGAGGCTTGGTGTTGGGATGCCATTTTTAGTTTTAATTTTGAACATTGAGTGTAGTGTGTAATGTGCATGCAGTTTAGTGTTGACAGTTGAAGGAACTCATATTGGGGAGAATGCTGGTCTACTCTCTGTGTTACTGAAACACTGAAAAAGTTCAGCAAAGGGGGATGATCAGAAGTTAGTCCCAAGGGCTGATGAAATGGAAGTTCCAGCTCTCCTTATCATCAGCTTTCCATCCACCTTGGGAGTACTGCCCTGCTTGACTGGTGCTACAGTCTGCTCCCTGTATATGAGACCAGACACTTCATTTTCAGATTATGTGTTCAAGATGTGGTATAAATACTGTCTAATCACATACCCTTACAGGACAAAACATTAAGCTCAGCTGTCTGGTGAAAACAGTAAGTGTATGCCTTTTCCTCTTTATCAGAATGTGCATAGGAGCTAAAAGAAACTGAATTGTGAGACTCTGCAGCCCATGAAAAATACTGAGCTAAAAAATTGAGTCCCATCTTCCAGAAAGCAGTACCAGGGGATGTTGTGGAAATCAGATGGCAACATTGTCTTCCTTGCATTGCACAAACATGCAGATGCTTGGTATCACCATGCTAAAGTAATCACTGTAGATGCTGTAGGTGCTCTAGGGGTCCAGAAAACTTTATATGAAACAGTTCAAAATGGTGCATTTTGGTACAGTTTTGCATACCAAAATGGAGATCTCATACCATTTTCCTGACTTTTCTATCAGGTAATTAATCTAAACAAGTCTAAATAAATCTTACTCTTTTTTGTGTTTTGAAGTTATTTTAATAATTTTTTCTTTAAGCTGTTTTTTGGCTGCTTCAGATTTACAGTGCATCCACAACTGATAAGAATTGCTGGGGCCCATAACCACAGGTGGTGTGCTCATGTATAGAAGAAATGGCCAGCCATGGAGTAGCTTGCAATTTGCAAAATGTTATCAGAAACTGGCTTATGAGTGATAAGTTAATACTGCCAGTTTGGATCAATAAACAAAATGGCAGGAAACATGATATAAACAAAATTGCAGATTAACTTGATACTGAGGTGAACTTCATGAAGAAGACATGTAATTTGTCTATAGCTGCCAGATAATATTATATGAACTTAGTAAATAAAGTACAGTGCATTAGGGGTTCGAATCATATTTTATAAACTGTGTCCAACTCTGCAAATTTTGTGTCAGGATAGCATAAATGTAACCATGTGTATGGAATCTGGACTCACTCCTGTTGGGTTTGAGTGATGAGGCTGTAAAATTATGCAGCATCAAGATTCTCCTCAAGAACTGGGTATATCTTTCTCTTTCATTGGACATGTCTTTGCACTGTGCCACTAGTTACATTAGAATATTGTCCTCAGAGTACAGTACAGTCCCAGTTAACTGGAGAGCCTGGGAAACTGACTTCTCAGTTATCAATTTTTCCCAGATATCTGATACATACTGCAAAGAAAATGGGTGAAGAGATGAAGGGGAAGACAGGAGGAAACAGCTCCTAGAGAAGAGTGGAGAAGTTGCAAAAGAGTGAGAAAATGGCACAGTATATGAGCATAATGGAAGAAAGATTGAGAAGGTTTGAGTTTTTGCACATGGAAGGGGTGGAAGAAGTATGTAAGATATTCACAGAAGAGATAGGCACAGTGTGTGAGGTGGTTTTAGGAGCGAGGAGGAGATGCAGAGGTGTGCAAGGGACAGCATGGTGGAAGGATGAGGTGAAATGAGCTGTGGAACAAAAGAAGAAGGCATATACAGTAGTGACTGGCTAGTGAGTATATAAAGGGGAGAAGATGAGAGAGAGAGAGAAGAGAGATGTATATGCGAGCAGAAGAAGGGAGGTAAAGAGATTGGTAAAAGAGAGTAAGAAGAGAGTGGATGAAGAGTTTGGGAGAAATCTGAATGCGAAATGGAGGGAGAGTTGGAAATTGTTTTGGAAGGGGGTAAATAAAGTAAGAAGTGTGAAAGGGGAAATAGTAGGGGAGTGAAAGATAAGAATAATAGATTGTTGGTGGAGAAGAAAGAGAAAATGAGGAGATGGATGGAGCACTTTGAGGATTTGTTGAATGTAGAAAGTGAGAGCAGTGCAAGTATAAGTGGTTGGGGAATGGCTGGGAGAAGAAGAGATGAGAGTAGGGAGGAAGAGATCAGTAGGGCAGAAGTAGTTGAAGCAATGAAGAAGATCAAGATGGGACAGGCCCTAGGAATGAGAGTGTTCGCACGAAGAGGAAAACCTGCCAGAAACTATGTCTTGTTTTCATTTCTGCGGCCTAAGGGAGTCTTAGTTATATTCAGTGTTATTTTTCTGATCGATAATTACGATATTGGTTAAGCAAATAGCTTTAAAAAATGTAAATCACTCTTCTATCTATGTATCTATTGCCAGACGCCTCAATCCCGTTTGGAGTGGCCACAAACAAATCGCCTCCAAGTCGCCCTGTCCCCCGCCATTTCACTGCCCTGCCCCCAACTCACACCCCCCTCTCTCATATACCTCTCCACCCCATCCCTCCATCTCATCCTCGGCCTCCCCCTCCCTCTTCCCCCCTCCACCTCACTCACATACACTCTCTTCGTCAGTCTTTCACTCTTACTTATGCTATTTCACACAAAATATTGGCAATAAAACAATATCTTTGTATATTCTTCCCTAAGAAGATTAGTACAATATTTGCCAAAAAGACGGTTTTTGAACTGTAAGAAGTAAAACAGGCGTATGAATATTGACACTTGTATATAATCTGACTTGTACAATAATTGGCATATATGGTCTATCCATAGTTTAATATTTATTAGACTCTAAAATGTTAGGGCACACCAAAGCCTAGCACTGCCAGACATATGAAGCAAGCATGATGATGGAGTAGATCAGCCAGTGAAGACAGACGACTGTTTTGGTTTCCTCAGAAAACTTGTTATACAGGAGGCAGCATATAAATACTGACACGCGTTCATAAAATGAATCAAGTTTTATTCTCACTCACAGAGAGTTTAATTTGTTAGTATAAATTATAACTAATTTCTGTTATTGGATAAAGATATACATATATATTTCTATGTATGCATAAATCAGGCTGGAACCACTGTGGAACGTTTTTTTTATAATTACTTTTGTTCATGCTGCACTGACATAATACGGTTTTAAAGAGAAGAAACAGAATATTTATGTATTTTTACAATAAGTAAGATCCATGAAAAAGGACATTAAATTATTGCCAGACGTGTGATTTTTTTTTTCCATCTGAAAAATTAAAATACTGGTGACATCTGGCACTTCTCCAGGCACGCAAACACTCCTGTTGATGGAGTGTGTGGTGAAATGCTGAAGTATGGGGGTGAGATTGTTGTGGAGTGGATATGGAAGTTGTGTAGATTGGCTTGGGAAGAGGGAAGGGTTCCAGAGGACTGGAAATCAGGTATAACTGTTTTATACAAAGGAAAAGGGGAGACAGAAGTATGTGGTAACCATAGGGGTATTTGCCTTCTTAGTATGACTGGAAAAATATATGGTAGAATAATCACTGATAGGGTTAGGCATATAACAGAGGAGCTAGCTGGAGAAGAACAAGGGGGATTTAGGAGGGGAAAAGGGTGTGTAGATCAGATATTTGTTCTATGATGTTTAGTGGAGAAGAATATAGAGAAGGGAAAGAAAGTGTATGCTGCTTTCATTGACTTGGAGAGTGCATAGGACAGAAGAGATAGGCAAGGTATGTGTAAGGTTTTAAGAATATATGGAGTGGATGGGAAATTGTTAAGTGCTGTGAAGAGTATGTATGAAGGAGCTAGGGCAACAGTGCGAGTGGATGGTGAGCGAGTGAGTTTTTTTTATCTAAATGTGGGACTGAAACAGGGATGTGTGATGTCTCCATGGCTGTGTAATACATTCATGGATGGGGTTGTAAAGGAGGTGCAGGGTAGGGCAGTGGATGTGGGGGTGGCTCTAATGAATGAGGGTGAGGTGTGGAAGGTTCCGGTGTTGCTGTTTGCTGATGATACAATACTGTTGAGTGAAGATGAATGGGAGTTGCAAGGTTTGGTGAATGAATCTGGGACAGTGTGTAGGAAGTGGAATCTGAAAGTTAATGTAAACAAGAGTAAAGTTATGGTGTTTGAGAGGAATGAAGTCACAGAACGCACAGTGAGGTTGGATGGTGAGGATATGGAGAATGTGAGTGCATTCAGGCAATTGTGTAGTGTGATGAGTAAGAATGGAGGTTTTGGGGATGAAGTACTTGAAAGGGTACAGCAGGGAAGGAAGGTTGTTGGTACACTGAAAGCGGTGATGAGAAATAGGGAAGTGAATATGGAAATCAAGAAGTCACTGCATAATAGTATTGTGATCCCTACCCTGACTTACAGAAGCGAGGCGTGGACTTGCTAGAGGGGAACAAGTCAAGGACGAGAACATTGGAAATGAGTTACCAGAGAGGGGCATGTGGAGTGACATGGAGGGACAGGTTAATGAATAAGTGAAAGAACATTGTGGGGTGGATGTGGATGTGACTGAGAGAATTAGGAGAAATACACTGAGGTGGTTTGGACATGTGGAGAGAATGGAGAATGAAAGACTGACTAAGGGGGTGTATGTAGGTGAAGTGGAGGAAGGGAGAGGGAGGGGAAGACTGAGGATGAGGTGGAAGGATGGAGTTGAGAGGTATATGAGGGAGGGGGTTGTGAGTTGGGGGAGGGCAGTCAGATGGTGCGTGACAGAGTGACTTGCAGGCGGGATTAGGGTGTCGGGCTACAGATAGATAGATAGATGTCAGTGCAGTATATACAATACCACTCATATCCAGGACCTAACTAGCAAATTTCATTGGAAACATAACCTCCTCATTAACACACTCCAAACAGACGTAAAACATATAACTGCAGTGTCTGGCATTAATGCAAGTCCATTTTCTAAGATGCATAAATTCATTTTAGAACACATTTGCACAATTTGACAAGACAAATTCTAGCTGATAGAAAGGAAGGTTAGTTTTGTCTGATAAATTACTTTGCTTGCAGTTCCTGTGTACAGTAATCCCACGGTTATTCAGACATCCATTACCCAGACAATCCATTACCTGGATACTGTGGTCTGGCTGTTCGAAATCATTATTCGTACATTTTTCCATTGTATTCGGACAAAATGCATGCGTTTGGGTGGAAATTATGGCCGGGCGAACATTTCTGCCCGCCAATAGCCTGGTGGCGCTGCTCTGTCTGCCTCAGTATTCTACCCAGTGTCTGCAAGAGACCCCCTTGGCTGTTCCCAGTATGTGAACATGTATTTACCTATTTGTATTTACCTATTTGTAGTATACAGGAATTGAGCAATGCTCGTGTTGTCCTGTCTCCATATCCACATTTATCAAGTCTACCTTTACACACATGAATGTTTTTCTCATGCACCACCTCTTTGTCTAAGTCGTTCCAAATATTTAAGAATATACCTAATTGTGATATACACGGAATGTACTATGCTCGTGGGATTCCGTCGCTGTTTCTCAATAAGTCGAATTTAACTTTAAACTCGTTTAAGTTTTTAGACTGGACGATCTCTTTGTCCAGGCTATTCCATAAGTCTATACTTCTGTAAGGAAAGCTATATTTCTTGATATCCTTCAAGCAGCTTGACTTTTTCAATTTCATTTCATGTCCTCTTGTTGCTCTCTTATCCCATACAAACAGATCTTCTTTGTCAATTTTATCTACTCACACCATGGTCCTGAACACCGCAATCATGTCTCCCCTCTTTCTCCTTTCCTCTAACGAAGGCAAATCCAGTTTTTCCAGCCTCTCTCTGTATGACAGGTCTGTCAGACTGGGGACCATCTTGGTTGCTGTTCTTTGTATTCTCTCAATCTTGTTTATATCTTTCTTTTTGTGTGGGGACCACACTACCGCTGCATATTCTAACCTGGGGCGGATCATGGCCACTATCAATTTTTTCATCATTTCCTCATCCATATAATGAAATGCTACTCTTATGTTAGTCAAGAGCTTATAAGTCTCTCCAACTATCTTGTTAATGTGCTTTTCTGGTGACAAACTATCTTGGACCAGCACTCCCAAATCTTTCTCTTCTCTCCTTTTTGTGATTAATTCATTACCCAAAAAATAATTCAGTGATGGTCTCCTGGTACTTTTACCCATTTCCAATATTTTACATTTCTTTACATTAAATTTCATTTCCCACGTCCGGCTCCAATTGTGTATCCTATCCAAATCCTCCTGCAGTATTTTACAATCCTCCTCAACCTCTATCTTCCTCAAGATCTTTACATCATCAGCAAACAGACTCGCATAACTGTTCACTCCATCTACCATATCATTTACGTAAATCAGGAACATTACTGGCGCCAACACTGAGCCTTGAGGGACTCCACTTGTTACATCCCTCCATCCAGACATCTTTTCCTTTATTACTGTCCTCATTTGTCTGTCTCACAAAAAGTCTCTCATCCATTCCAGAAGTTTCCCCTTTAGTCCTCCTATATATTCTAGTTTCCACATTAGTCTCTTATGAGGTACCTTGTCAAAGGCCTTCTCTAAGTCTAAGTACACACAATCCACCCAACCATCTCTCTCCTGTACCACATCAATCGCTCTTGAGTAAAAGCTCAACAAGTTTGAAACACATGACCTTCCACTTCTGAATCCAAACTGACATTCAGCCAAAATATTCATCTCTTCCAGATATTTTATCCATCTGTCTTTCAGGATTCTCTCGCACAATTTTGCGACCATGCTGGTTAGAGACACTGGTCTATAATTCAGGGGTTCTTCCCTGTTTCCTCCCTTGTAAATTGGTACCACATTTGCCCTCTTCCATTCTTTTGGCACTTTCCCCTCTTCCAGTGAGCATACAATTAAGCTGTGAATTTTATCCGCCAGTTGTTCTCTGCATTCCTTCAGTACCCAATTAGAAATTCCATCAGGTCCTGGGGCTTTCCTTACATCTTGAGTTTCCAGTAATTTATACACTTCCTGCACCTCCACTTTTATATCTTTCATCACCGGAACATTTCTAATCACTCCCTCCCCTTCCACAAGCTCCTTTTCTTTAGTGAAAACTGACTGGAAACGTTTGTTCATTATTTCTGCTTGCATTGCCGCATCCTTAAAGACCTCTCCATCTACTTTCAGCTTGGTGATTCCTTCCTTTTGTTTCAGTTTGCCATTAACAAATCTCTAAAACAGTTTGGGTTCATCCTTGCATTTCTCTATTATACCTTTTTCAAAATTCCTTTCTTCTTCCCTACGTATTCTTGTGTATTCGTTTCTTGTTCTTTTATATTCTTCCTTTATTCTGTCGTTACCTCTCTTTCTCCAATTGTTCCACGCCTTATCTCTCTCTTTTTTGGCTATCATACACCTTCTATTAAACCACTCCTTTTTCCTGTTTTCTTTCCCTCTTACTCTTGGTACAAATTTTTCCACTCCCAAATTATAGAGGTCTAGAAAGATATCCCACTTCCTCTGTATCTCTCTTGTTTCTCTGAATTTTCTCCAATCCGCATTTTCAAAAAAGTTTCTCAACCCTGTAAAATTTGCTTTGCCAAAGTTGTATCTTCCTTGTCTATGAAGCTCGTCTCTTGGCTCGACGTTTCCTATTAACATCTGGAACTCAATGACCACGTGATCACTTTTTCCCAAAGGACAGAGATATTCCAATGATTCTATTACATCGGGTTCTTTGGTGAACAGTAAATCTAACCTTGCTGGTGTGTCCTCACCTCGAAACCGTGTCTCTTCTTTGACCCACTGCGTCATCACATTATTCATTATTATATTTAATAACATAGTACCCCACGAATCCTCGCCGCCTCCCGAGTACCATTCCTCCCAGTTCACCTCTTTACAATTAAAGTCACCCACCAAAATTATATTATTGCTTTTCTCAATTTTTTTTTGCAAGTAGCTAGCCATATCTGACAACATCTCATGGTATTCGTCATCCTTCCATGCTCTCGTCTTTGGGGGAACATACACTACCGCCATATCTCTCTTAACATTCTCTCCAGTTTCTAATTTCATATATATCACTTCAGCCTTGCCTTCTCCCATTTCCACAGTATCTACATTTATGTTGTTCTTCACTGCTAACATCACTCCTCCTCCCTTTTTTTCTTTTCTGTCTTTTCTCCACAGTTTGTATTTACCATCTCCCAAATGAACATCAGTATCTTCTCTTAATTTGGTCTCTACAAAGCACATGACATCAGGTTCATGTTCTCTCAAGAAATCATTAATTTCGATCCTTGTCGATATGAAACCATCAACATTAGTATATATCACCTTCAAATTATTTTTAACATTATTAATACCCTCTTCTCTCCTACTCTCTGTCCGTACCACTTCCTCAACTTCTGATCTTTCACAACCATCCCCCCTAGTTTCCTTCACTTCTATTTCCTTAAATACCATTTCCTTACTTTCATATCCAATACTCTCCAAAAAAAAGTATTACGTTCTTCCTCTGTCCTCTTATCATTTTTTTCCTTTACTTCTTCCTTTAATGATTTTAAAACTTCTCTTTCTTCTTCATTCAGATCTTTTCTTATTATAATATTTTCCATCCCCGCCTCTTTGTTTAATTTCCAGGTCACTTTAAGTATCTCATTTATTACACTTTCTGATGTAAACTTGACTCTCACTGGTCTTGTTTCCCCTTTCTTATAAGGCCCTATCCTCCTTACTTCCTCAATTTCTTTTACCCACTTGTCTCCTTCGGGGTCAATCTTGCCTAATATTCCTCTCACCATGTTCGTGTCTCTCTCGAGTCTTGCGAACCTAACCTTTTCTTCCTCTTCCCTGTTTCCAAATACTACCACACATCTGTTCCTTTCTACAGTTTCTCTCACTATTTTCTCTTTTTTCTTCAGTATTTTCACTACATTTTCTTCCATTTCTTTCTTGTTCATTTCCCTTTCTTCCTGGATGATCTCTCTTAAGCTGACCACTTCTTTCTGTTCTTCTTCTACGTGTGCCCACTTTGCCTTGTGTTCTTCTAATACATTACTCACCTTCTCCGTTTTATTAGTACTCTCTTCAAGTTTCCTCTTCAGTTCAACATTTTCCCTCTTCAAATTCTTAATCTCTTCATTGGCTGTTTCGTTGGACTGGATTAGACTCTGTATGGTGGTTTCCGTATTTCCTGACACATCCTTTATCACTAGATTCTCTACTTTTTTTTCGAGTTCACTAATCCTCATAATTAATGTTTTCACCAGGTCCATGACATTAGTATTAGCATCAAATCCTTGAAATTCCATTCCCTCATTGTTTACATTTTCGGCCATGTTTAACGTACCGGTAAAGTACCTAAACAGCTGTTACCGAATAAGCCACAAACATTCATGTATACTATTGCCAACAAATCTTTACATTTTTGGTAGTCTACTAACTTTCATTATTTTAAATTTAAAGAAAGACCCTAGGAGACAGGACAGACAAAATTCCTGAAACTACTCAAGGTTAGGGGCGATGCCTGGGACGTCCTCTCTCTCCGGCTGTTCGTGTGTGTGTGCATGACTGTATGTATGTGTGCATATTTATGAGTGCGGGAAGGATTGTGTATGTGTACATATGAGCGTGTTTAATATATGTGTGTATTTACCTATTTGTATTTACCTATTTGTAGTATACAGGAATTGAGCAAAGTATACAGGAATTGTGTGTGTGTGTGTGTGTGTGTGTGTGTGTGTGTGTGTGTGTGTGTGTGTGTGTGTGTGTGTGTGTGTGTGTGTGTGTGTGTGTGTGTGTGTGTGTGTGAGAGAGAGAGAGAGAGAGAGAAAGAGAGAGAGGGTGAAGGTGAAGGTAAGTGAAGGTGAGAGTGAAGGTGGAGGTGAAAGCAAAGGGGAATGTGAAAGTAAAAGAAGGGAAGGTGAGAGTGAAGGTGAGTGAACATACCAGTAAAGGTAAATGTGAAAAAGAGAAAGTAAAGATGCAAGTGAAGGTAAAATTGATTTTGAATATGAAAGTACAGTAATAGTTAAAGAAAGCATAAAAGTGAATGTGAATGTGAGAGTGAAAGTGAGCATGGAAGTGAATATGAAAGTGAATGTGAATATCAAACTGAACGTGAAAGTGAAGGCAATAATGAAAGAGAAAGTTAAGATGCAGATGATGACGAAGACAAAAATATGTGAAATAATAATGACGGTAGAAGCACCCAGTGCGGAGAGAGAGAGAGAGAGAGAGAGAGAGAGAATATACACAAGAATGATATAAGTGGCATCCACTCTAATAACAAAGAAGAAATAGGCATAACATTGGTCCCTTCTCTCTCTCCTCCTCCTCCATTCCCTCCCTCCCTCCCCCTCTCTCTCCAAGTATAGTGAGAGAGAGAGAGAGAGAGAGAGAGAGAGAGAGAGAGAGAGAGAGAGAGTCCTGTAGTGGCCTTTTACAATGACTTTCAAAGTTAGGTTATGTACAAAAGGGGGCCAGAGAAGAAGTCCATTATCTGGACGGAGCCATTATCTGGACATGCCTTTGGCTCTATTATGTCCAGATAATCGAAGGATTACTGTATTTGTTGTATTGTGTGCAAAACAGCTCAGTGGTAAGTAAGGGGTGGAGTGACAACAGTCAGGTGGGGAATAAATTGTGGGGTCACAGCTACAGACGCAGATGTGAGTAAGGGAGTCATGATAAGTGTACTGTACAATACAGTATGTCTTTTGAAATCATCAGTTCACCAAAAAATGCTCAAGATTTATATCTTTACATTATTCTTTCTGACAAGGAAAGTATGTTTTCACCCGTTTGTTTGTTTGTCTGTTAGCAGGATTACTCAAAAACTAAAACAGAGATTTGGACCAAATTTAGTGAATAGATAGCTCATGTCCCAGGGAACAATTGATTAACTTTTGGGACCGAATGTTTGTTAGTTTGTTTGTCTGTTAGCATGTTTACTCAAAAACTAAAAAAGAAAGTTAGACCAAACTGGGTGGGTAGATAGCCCATGTCCTAGGGAACAATCGATTAACTTCTGGGACCGATGGGGATTGTATTACAGATTCTGGATCCAAAAAACACTTTTTTCAAAACCCAAATCAGTGATGGGAAAACCTATGCCATTATAAAGAGTGGTTTGGAACTTACGTTTCCCCTGTTGGAGAGATGTGCACCACTGATTGCCTCTCTAGTTTTTCCTTGTTTTTAAGAATAAAGAAACAAATAATGTTTAGCAGAGTCGACTTGCCAAGGTACTGTACTATAAGATACTACAAGCTTGTGGGTAGTTGGAGTCAGATCATTAGATGGAAAACTATACACGTGCGACACATTTTCAGCCAAAGAAGAGTAAGCCTTTTTTCAATGGATTTATTCGCCTTGCTTTTCAAGAAAAATTCCTTGATCTCAGGTCCCTGGGACTTGATTTATAATTAATCATGGAATTTCCTATGTTCAGTTCTACTACCAGTGTCTTGTAATGTTCAACTTTTTCAAGTCTATTGCATATGTCCAGCTTCTCATCCAAGGTAACCACAATGCACGTAAGAGTAGTTTGCACTGAAGTATCACACAGTGTACAAATCACTATCACAACATGACCACACAACAGCGAGAGTGCATGTTTGCTGACTGATGGCGGTAAAATGACTGGCGATTTGTGGAGGTATGGATGGTGAATGAATTAGAGGAGGGGAAGGAGGAGGGAGGAAGGCTGGGAAGGTGATTAACGAGGAAATGACCTTGACCAGACATGCCTTCACCTCACATCACCTGGCTTCACCCAGTCTCACGTATCACGTGACTATCCTGTGTGAGGGTGGGCATTCAAGATGATTCACACTGTTGTATTTGCCAGTCTGTGAATTTTCCTAGTTGTCTGATATCCCAGGTATTTGGAAACCAGATATCTGGGATTGTGCTATATTTCTATCTATCTATCTATAGCCAGATCCCATAATCCCATAAAGGGTGGCCGTTTGACTTTGAGTTAGTCATTTCATGGGGAGGGGTACTAACCCTCCACCAACCCACTTGTTGACACTTTTCCTAATCATCCTTCCCTCCTCCTTTCTACTCTGATAGCTCTGTAGCTCTTTCTTCTACTGATAAAGTGGAATTAAAGCAGAATTCTTTGCTTAGACTTTCTTCTCCAATTCTACCTTAGATGATTCCAATGCTGTTCCTCCCTCACTTCCCCCCTCTGACTTCCTCATGGCTGATATTAAAATTTTCTCAATTGATGTATATTCTGCCATCACTGACCTCAGTAATAACAAGGCATATGGGCCTGTTGGAGTCCCTCCTGCTGTCCTCAAGAACTGTGCTTCTGTGCTTACACCCTGCCTAGGCAAGCTCATTTGCTCTTGTCTGTCCTTCTCACTGGAAATTTGCTCTCATCCAGCCAGTCCCAAAGAAGGGTGACCATTTCCAACCCACTAACTATTGCCCAATTGCTTTAACATCCTGTGTTTCAAAAGTTTTTGAGTCTATTCTTAACAAAAAAAATTTTAAAGCAACTTTCCTATCACAACTTTCTTTCCTATCAACTATGGTTTCTGCCAGGGACACTCCACTGGTGATCTTCACACCTACCTTTCAGGCTCTTGGTCATCCTCCATTTGAGACTGGCAAAAGCTTTGCCACTCCAAGTGGCATCTCAAAGGCTTTCGACTGAGTCTGGCATAAATCTTTAATTTCCAAACTACCTTGTTTCCATCCTTTTATCTGTCCTTCATCTCTAGCTTCCATCCTGGTCATTCTGTAGCCACTGTTGTAGACAGACATCAATCTTTTCTAGAGCTATCATTAGTGGTGTTCTTCAGGGTTCTGTCCTATCACCAACTCTCTTCCTTCTAATTATCAAGGACCTTCAAAGCTGTACATCTAACCCTATCCACTCATACACTCAAGACTCCACCATTCACATTCCCATTCACTTCCCACAGCATCCATATCAGCAGTTACTTCAACAAACAAGGGATAAGATTATGACATACCTAATGTCTGACTTGGCTCACACCTCTGATTGAGGAAAAGTAATCTTGTATTTAAAACTTCAAAAACTCAGTTCTAACATTTTTCAACCCGACAAAAACTTCCGTAGGAGTATCCTGCAATTTTTAATAATATCCAACACAATCTTACACCATCTTTTAACAAACCTGGGGTTTCAATCTCTCAGAATTTACCTTGGAATGATCATATTACCAGTCTTGTTAAATACACATCCAGAAGATTAGGTGTGCTAAGCCCACTCCATGCTTTTTTTATTCCTGCACAGTTGCTGACTACATACATGGGTTTTAATCGCCCCTGTGTAGAGTACAACTCTCATGTGTGGGGAGGCCCCCACATTAAGCTATTCTCGATTGGTAGAGAGGTGGCCTGCAGTTCTAACTGACCCAGGTTAAAATCCTGGCTGGGGCAGGGTACAGTTTAAGGATTTGAATTTCATTAAATCAGGCTTTACTGATCTACCAGAAGACCCGCTGACATGTCGTAAAAATATCCCCGCTAATACCAATACACCATTCCTGCATGAGACAGCCCTAGCATCTATTCAATATGGACGGTGGGTATTAGCAGAAGTGGTGACATGTAGAGGTGTATGGTATGTAGGAGGACTGCTGGGCCTTGATAGTAAGCTGTGAAGCCTATGCCCAGACTCGGACACACACACACACACACACACACACACACACAAACACAAAAGTGGAGTCAAAGGCTTTTTGTCTCATCAACTCTCCTCCTCTTACTGGCTCCCTTCAACCTCTGTCTCTTCACTGCATGTTGCATCTTTATCTCTTTTCTGTCACTTCTTTGGTGGTCACTGCTCCTCTGAACTATCTGCTTGCATCTCTCCACCATTACGGCGGGTGCATAGCACCCGTCTAGCAACAAATTCTCATCCCTTCTTTGTCCAACTATCTAATGCAAGAGTTAACCATTACTCCCAGTCCATCATGAATGCAACAGATCAACTCTGGAACTGTCTTCCTCTGTCTGTATTTCCTACTGCCTATGACTTTCAGTCTTTCAAAAGCAGTGTGTCCAGGCATCTCGAAATGAACAGATCTTGAATTTGGCCTTCTGTTAAAACGTTTTTGGTTTTTCTTGGAGTGAACACTCTTACCAGCTTCTGGCCTTTGGCTCCTTTCCTATACTAAAAAAATACACCCACCACAAACTGACTTAGGTCCTACACACAGAATTGCTATGGGAGAGTTGCCTGTCTTTGCTTTGTGTTTCCACCTCTACCAAGTGAATTGTGGGGACAAGAAGTAACTGGCAACTCCTCTGGTGTTGGTAGGAGGTGGTGAAACATTCAGCACATCAGTGCTTGCCCAGAAGCAAGAGTGGGAGTGTATGTTCCCGTCACTCCGAGCTTGCACCTTCCTCTTTTTTCGTATGCATTACTGTTTGCCTTGTTATTTTCCTAGAGTTGAGTTGTCATGCCTGGAAAGTACTGCCCAAGGGATGAGAGGTCCGTATCACTGCAACGAGGCAGGATGATGTCCCTATCAACAAGATCTGTGAACGTACTGGATGCACAAAGTCGATCGTCACGAAGATTCTTGCTGCAGCGCGCGGCCTGCCACCTAATGTTGTACCAGAGCACAAGCATGGCAGTGGAAAGAATAGGACGACTTCCAGAGGTACAGATACGCTTCTGAAGAGGGAAGTAATCAAGAATCCTCGACTGACAGCAGCAGAATTGAAGAGAATGCATCCCCAGCATTTACATCTCAATTCGAACTATCCAACAATGCTTCCAGAAGGAGCTGGGTTTGCCAAGCTGCACTGCAGCCAAGAAACCGTTTCTCACTGACTACATGAAGAAGCAGTGCATTCAGTTTGCCAAGAAGTATGCACATTGAACATTTGATGTGTGGAGAAAAGTTATGTTTTCTGATGAAAGCATATTTCAAGTGTTCCACATGCATTTTGCCAAGGTTCATCGCCCTGCCTCTCGTAGTCGATATGACGCTGCTTACACAGTGCCGACTGTTAAGCACCCACAATCAGTAATGGTATGGGGGTGTTTCTCACGTGAAATGGGAAGGGGAGGCTTCTACTTTTTTCCCAAGAACTTGATGATGAATGGTGACCTGTACATTCAAGTGCTAAAAGATCATTTGTTAAACTTTTTTGCTATTCATGGGTGCAACTTTTTCATGCACGATTCAGCTCCACATCACAAGTCAAGAAAGGTGACAGAATGGCTTCAGGATAATTGGACTGAGATCCTCGACTGGCCTGGCAACAGTCTGGATCTAAATCTGATAGCAAACTGCTGGGCAAAGAGGAAAAACATCATGGCAGAGAAGAAGACACCCAATCTTGACAACATGAAGACTGAACTGACAAATGTTTGGTGCAAAGAAATGTTCTTAGATTACTTTAGAGATCTAAGTGATTCCATGCCAGAATGCATCCAACTGGTCCTGAAAAACAAGGGAAACATGGTTCTTCTTAATGAATGGCATTTCATGAGCAAACACTGTGATATACTATGATTTCTGTGTTTTGTAATACCTTGTGGGGGTAGCTGTACATATACGCCATTTTCATTTTTGAAGCTCCAAAATGCTTGCATGCGTCGGCCTTGGTCACCTAATGGCAGCTTTCCATGCCGCTCAATTTCTGACAGCTTCTTTATTTAATCCCTTAACAATGAAGCCACACTTAATGACCTCATCCTAGGTCTTTTTTGGTCTACCTTTCACTACCCTACCCATGACATTAACAATTCTCACTTTCTGCACCCAAGTATCATCCCTCACCCTCTCCACATGCCCAAACCATCTCAATCTACCTCTCCTCATCACAACACCAATACACTCCAGTCCCATCCTACCTCTCAACTTTTCCATCATAAACCTAACCCCCCCAGGCCTTAAACTCAAGGATGAACTGCACATCCACCTAATCATTGCCATTTCTGTACATCAGAGCCTACGAATATTCTCTTCCTTTACTGCCCAGGTCTCACTACCATACAGCTTTACATTCCTAACACATACCGCATACAAAGATTCCTTAGCACAGAGGGAGAGCCCTCTCAAGGTAAGGGGAGGCAACAGCTTCCTGAACTATTTCCAACCACTCCTCACTCCAGTCACAGAGCTAGGTCCTTCCCACCTCCAGCGCATAACATGTCTCCCAAATAACAAAACTCTTTCACACAATCAAGAGACTCATCAGCAAGTTCAATCCTTTCATGTCTGGCAATATGCACATGATCTCGCTGGCTCAGTGGTAGCGTTCTTGCTTGCCATCTGGCAGACGGGAGTTCGTGCCTCGCTCAGGTTGCGAAAAGTTTCACTGACGAAGTGGGTGGTTACTGTCCCCCTTAAGCAAGGGGACGGGTGTGTGCATGTGTGAAAGTCACAGCCTTGCCCTTAGATCGGACTATATGAGCTCTCGGCTCCCTTCTGGGAGGGTAAAAGCTGACAATCACGACCATCAAGTGATCCTGACCGACCCGGTGAATTACATCACACACATGAAATCAGCATTATCTCGCAGTCTTCCTCTAATACCACTACATCTGTTATGCCCCCACTTATCAAAAACACTGCATAAGATGGAATTACTTCCCATGCCCTTGTGACAAATGAAACATGGCCACTCTCCCTCTCCTTTGACAGTAATGCCCCCAGCCCTAGATACCATCACTTTTGTTTTATTTGTATTTACTCTAAAGCCCTTGTGCCCCATACCATCTCTCCATCTCCTAAATCTTTCCTCCACCTCCCCTTCATTCTCTGCAACCAATGCCAAATCATCAGCATACAACATCCCCCACGGAAATCTGTTTCTGAAGTCACGTGAAAGGACTTCATGTACCATAATAAACAACAAAGGGCTCAAAAGTAACCCCTGGTGCCCACCAACATTCACGGAAAACTCATCACTCAAATCTCCATTCACTCTTACCTGGGTGTGAGCACCCACATACATGGCCATAACCACCCTAACCAGCCACTCCTCCATCCCAAGCTTTCTCACTGCCCACCTCACCAACTCTCTAGGGACTCTGTCAAAGGCCTCCTCCAAAACAACAAAAATAGTACAGTTCCCTTTTTTTTCCTATATATTTTTCCTGAAGCTGTCGAACAATGAATATGGAGTCAGTGGTCCCTTTGCCTGGCATAAACCCAAACTGCATCACATCAGTATTCACTCCTCTAATCATGCCTTCTAGAACTCTCTCCATTACCTTCATTACCTGACCTAAAAACTTTATGCCTGTATAATTTCCCCCTTCCAGGGCATCACCCTTCCCCTTGTACACATTTACAATTACACTCTTCAGCCAATCATCTGGGACAACACATTCATATATAACTGTATTTACCAGGTCAGTGACTAACCTAACTCCTATATCTCCTGAGGCTTTCAACATTTCAGCAGTCAACCCAAACACATCTGCTGCCTTCCCCACCTGCATCCTGCCAATTGCTCTGCTCACAGTAGCAGTATCAATCAAAGGCCAAGGGCCAAACACTGGATCTGCTGGCTTCAACCTTCCCTGTCCCAGTCAAACTCCTCATTTTACAACCGGCTGTAAATTAGCTCCAGGCGTCTTTAATATCCCAACAGTTCACCACTACCCTTCCTTCATCATTCTGCACACACTGTTCACCTATGAAATCCCTATTCTCCCTCTTCATCTGATCTGTCACCTTAAATACCACATTCTTCCCTTCCATACGATTTAGGTTATCAAGTAAAAGTCTCTGTGACACAGACTTTGCCCTGTAAACCTCTTTTCTAGCCCTACACTTGGCAGCCAAGTATTCCTCTTTCTTACCACCCTTCTTCCACTTCCAGAAAAGCCTTCCTTTCTCTTTAACTGCAGCTTCTACAACCCCATCCCACCACCAAGTCACTTTATGTCTTGCTGGGCCCCTTGTCCATCCATATACTGAATCAGTAACTCTCAAGAGGTTGGTCTTGAGGGCTCTGTACTGTTCATTAACACTTCTGTCCACATCTCCCTGTTCAGCCACCACTCTCCTCATCTCGCTAATCAAGGCATCCCTTACTCATCACTTCCACATTTTCCTACTAGGTGCATATGTCCTCGTTTTTCAACACCTGCTCCTTAGGCATCATGTCACATATCTATAACATGTATTGCTGCACACACTCCTCACTCCCTATAATTTTCACATCCCTCACTAACCTCCTATCAGCCCTACTGACCAGGAAATAATCTATCTGGCTGCTACTTCCCCTACACTTATATGTAATCAACCTACTCTTTCTCTTTTCCTAAAATGTGTGCTGCACACAGTCATGTTCATTGCCTCCCCAAACTCAAGTATCCTTTCCTCTTCCTCATTTCTTGTACCATATGCACATCCCCCTTGTACTGTTGAGCAAGTAGAAAGTGCAAAAAAAAAATATTGGGGTATATGGAGACATCTGACAGTTCCCTGTAGTAGGTTTACATATCTTTATGAATGAATCACTCAAAACCTAGAGCCTGTGTCAGGTGGAACGTGATTGGCTAAGCTTTTTGAGTGGTGGTGAAGCAAAACATTTTCATCATATTACACGTACATGAAGGTTAATAACTAATGAGTGGTAGGGAACAATTTATTGAGAATACTACAGAATTTAGTGAACGAATGTGGAGTATAATAGAGTAATAAGCGTTAGCAATCTGTAAACATAACTGGCAACATAGAATAGCAGCACGTCAGCTGGTTGTTTCATTTATTCATGATTTTTGAGGCAGCTGAAGCAAAATTTAGTGAATCAGGTTAATAGATGTTGCCAGCAATGCTTTCTTTAACAATTTTAATAATGATATTATATTTCAATAATTTCTAGGGTTATTACACTCCATGACACATGATGTCTATTAAAATGCATTGGCAGTAAATTAACACAAAATTATTTGATGTCTTACCTTTTATATTTCTTCTCAATAAAACAGATTGAAATAGGAAGAGAGAAGACTGTGCTAGGCCAGAAGGACCTTGTAGCACAAGGGAGGAGATAGAGAGGAGGGACAGCAAGCACTAACGAAAAGGAAGGAAAGGAGAGACACTTGGAAAGCTGAATAAAACAGGAGTATTATTTACATGTTTGTCGTATACTGATCACATATTATTTTGGAGAGATCATTTTTTTATATAGTTATGAGGAACAAATACTCTGTCACAGGAAATAAACTTATTGTAAATTCCTATGATTTTGTTCTATGCCTACCGATGATGAGATATATCAGAGTTGAAACATTATCAACATTAGTAACAAATATATGTTAGGCAAAAACAAACCCTCATAATTGATTACCATGCCATCCCTGTATTTATTTTCACCACATTAGAAAACGTGTCCTATTGAATGACTGCTATGAATTTTCTTGGACAAGATAAAATTAGAACAAACCGTTATGAGACATTTATAATCAGCGCTATGCTCATCTCGCAGCTATATCACACACAGTATACGTTCTGGCAATCGATAGTGAATGTCTAAAAGTGATACACAAGCAAACTATGCAACATGTCAAAGCAAGCATGTGATCTTAAAGCCCCGTCTACACTATCAGGCACTGCCCGGTGGGGATGAGTGATAAGCCCATCATCAAACACTCTGTGGCGATTTTGACAGGCAAACCAGCGAACAACCAGTGCCCGTAGTTGAGCGAAATCACCAGACACTTCCCAGTGGTCTGGTGCCAGGCATGGGCCGACGAACCTGCCATCCTCAAAAAGTTGGCTCTTTAACCAGATTTTTTTTCTGTACTCTCTCCTCTATTTAATATTTTACAATTGTAACAATATGCTACACTGAGCTTTTGCTTTTTCTTTTCAACCGTGTTGCACATGGTGATACCGCACTCAAGTGCTGCCGACCACCTACTGACAACTAGCCACCTACTCAGCAGTAAGGACATTACAGTCTGCTCATCGGGCACAATACTAGTCACTGTCCGATAGTGTGGATGGGGCTTAACAAACTCGATCCTGGGAATGACTAGCATCAAGATATATAATTAAGTATTTAAATGAGGGGACAAATCCATGGTTGCCAGTATTAAATGACTCTAGTTACCCATTTGGTAACCTCTTCATTTCGCTGTCTTCATTGCTGTCTCTTTCTGCAAATTAAAACTGGATATTTGGTTACCTATTACCTGTTTGATGTTATAAAATGATGTTGTATGCACCTCATGGATGCGAAAATAGTTAAGTGAAGCTGCTGGGAAGAATTTTAGTCTCATAATATATGAATGTTACTGATTATCTGACTATATTTTTGCATTTCCAGTGCAATGCATTCACGGTGCTCCCTCCATATTCGTGGGTTCGCCATTCATGGATTCACACATTTGCGGATTTTTCCCTTATGGCACAAAGATGGCCGCAGAGGAAGTTTCGCTATATCAAACATTCACGGTCTGTTCGCAGGCTGACACTTCAGCCTGTTGTTCCCGCCACCACCACCGCACCGTGGCATCACTCACGCTCGACACTGCCCAGCCTGAGTGCCTCTCAGTCTGCATCCCGTCTTTGTCTTGGTTGTTTGCCTGCCTACGAAATACTTTCTGCGAGTGGATTTTGTGCCCTAAACATTATATAATTGCGCTCTCACATTTTCTAACATTACAAGTACAATTCTGTGCTATCTGTTGAATGAAACATCGCTGGACTTTATGATATTTTATTAGGAAACTAGTGAGAGTAATTGTCCCTGTTGTATCTCTGTTTGATTACCAAGCAAGCATAGGGCCTAAGTGTGGTGCATCGCCTGGTGGTGAGCGCACCCCTACATGCTCAAAGAAGGTATTGAGCCTCGTGCAGAAGGTGAAATTGCTTGATAAGTGCAAGGAGGGTATGACCTATGCCACTGTGGGAAAACTGTTTAACGTGAATGACAGCACGGTGTGTTACATAGTGAAAAGTGAAGACAAAATCCAGCAGGTGCTAGCACCCACTGCACCACCCTCAGCCAAGCAGTTGTCAGTGGTGAGACACACTGCCATATCTAAGATCTATCTATCTATCTATCTATCTATCTATCTATTGCCAGATCCCTCAATCCCATGTGGGGTGGCCACAAACAAATCGCCTCCAAGTCGCCCTGTCCCCCGCCATTTCACTGCCCTACTCCCAACTCACACCCCCCTCTCTCATATACCTCTACACCCCATCCCTCCATCTCATCCTTGGCCTCCCCCTCCCTCTTCCCCCCTCCACCTCACTCACATACATTCTCTTTGTCAGTCTTTCACCCTCCACCTCAGTGTGTTCCTCCAAATGCTTCCTACCACATCCACATCCACACCACAATGCTCCTTTATATCCTCATTCGTCAGCCTGTCTCTCCTTGTGACTCCACAGGCTCCTCTTAAATAACTCATTTCCACTGCTCTCACTCTTGACTTGTGTCCTTCCAACAACGTCCAAGCTTCACTTCCATAAGTCAGAGTTGGTATTAAAATACTGTCATGTAGTAACTTTTTCAATTGCATGTTCACTTCCCTGTTTCTTATCAATGCTTTCAAAGAACCAGCAACCCTTCTTCCCTGCTGTACCCTTTTAAGCACCTCACCCTCCAAACCTCCATTCTTACTCATCACACTACCCAAGTACTGAAACGTACTCACATTTTCCAATTCCTCATCATCCAACCTCGCTGTACATTCACTGACTTCACCTCTCTCAAAGACCATCACTTTACTCTTCCCTACATTCACCTTTAGATTCCATTTCTTACACACTCTCCCAAACTCATCCACCAAGCCTTGCAGCTCCCCTTCGTCTTCACTCAACAACACAGTATCATCTGCAAACAACAGTACAGGGAGTTTCCAAACACTATCCTCTCTCATCAGGGCCACTCCAACATCCACTACCCTACCTTGTACCTCTTTTATTACCCCATCCATGTACAGATTGAACAACCATGGGGACATGACACATCCCTGTTTCAACCCAACCTTCAAAGAGAAAAATTCACTTAGTTCACCATCCACACGCACTGCAGCCTTAGCACCATCATACATACTCTTCACAGCATTCAGCAACTTCCCATCTACTCCATATATTCTTAATACTTTTCACAATCCTTGTCTATCCACCCTGTCATATGCTTTCTCCAAATCCATGTAAGCCGCATACAACTTCTTTCCCTTCTCTAGAAACTTTTCCACTAAAGATCTAAGAATGAATATCTGATCTACACAACCTCTTCCCTTCCTAAAGCCTCCATGTTCTTCTCCAACTGATTCCTCTGTTCTTTCTCTAACTGTCAATAAGTATCCTAGCATAACACTTTTGCTATTATACTAAGAAGACAAATGCCCCTATGATTACCACACACTTCTTTTTCCCCTTTTCCTTTGTACAAGGGAATAATTATACCTGACTTCCAATCCTCCGGGACTCTACCTTCCTCCCAGGCCAATCTCCACATCTTCCACGTCCATTTTACTACTATCTTTCCCCCATGCTTCAGCATTTCACCACATTCCTGGGGCTTTCCCCAATTTAACTTTCTTCATTGCTTCCCCAACTTCTATCCTACTAATTTCTTCCTGTCTTCTCACCTCCCTCCTTCTCCCAGCCATTCCCCAGCCACTTATACACGCATTACTACCATCCTCTATGTTCAACAATTCCTTAAACCCTTAACCGCGGGGCGTCACTTTCGTGACGCTTGAGAGCAAGGGATCATACCGCGGGGCGTCGCTTTTGTGATTCTGTGTTATTTTGAATTCACCCGGGCTTCCAAGTGGGGGCTTGTATCATCTATCAGTACTGACAATGTCCAACACTAGTCAGCACTCCTAATCTCATCTGTAATCCCATCCATTGTTGACAATTTAGCCATTTCTCCCCATTCTTGACTCCCCTCCCTACCCCCCCTCCATTACCCTATCCTCTCGCCTGCCCGGCCATGCTACGCTAAGTAAATCTTCCCTGGAATTTTTCACTGATTTCATCCATTGAAATAAGCCCTATGTCGTATTCTTATACCAAATAATATATACAAGAAAGAAATCAGGTAAGTGAGAGTGCCATACACCTGGAATTGGCTAATTATCACCTGACAACACCTCACGTGCACTCGTTCGCTAATTTTCGCTGTTTTTTTC
Organism: Coenobita brevimanus; assembly: GCF_032717465.1. Taxonomy (NCBI): domain Eukaryota; kingdom Metazoa; phylum Arthropoda; class Malacostraca; order Decapoda; family Coenobitidae; genus Coenobita; species Coenobita brevimanus. The sequence goes on from NC_137038.1 coordinate 17,257,500, forward strand.
CCCTTGAAATATGCCGTATAATCTATTTTCGTAATAAATATACATGTAAGGAGGGAAGGGAGAAGCCTAAGTGATATTTACATTCACCTGGAACTACCTAATTTATAATGTATTGTCTAGATTTCCTGCCAATCATATCAGTGCTATACAAAGCTGTTTCAAGATTTAACATTGGTAGCTCTGATTATATATCTCCTAAGTAGGCCTCTAATCTATTTTTGTAATAAATATACATGTAAGGAGGGAAGGGAGAAGCCTAAGTGATATTTACATTCACCTGGAACTACCAAATTTATAATGTATTGTCTAGATTTCCTGCCAATCATATCAGTGCTAGACTTAGCTGTTTCAAGAAGTAATATTGGTAACTCTGAATAACCCCTAAACAGGCCTCCAGGCTGGCTGGCCCTGCGTTAGCAGTGTACTCTCATCTTCCGAAGTGAGAGGACGTATGTTTCATCTTGCTGACTTCAAGGCCTTTTTTCACCCCCATGCAAATGGCTCTGTGACCTTTACCCCCTACTAAACCTCGTGTGCAAAGAGGTAAAGGGCTGACAATTGATAAAAGAGTGACTACGATCTTTCTATTGAGTAAAACAGTGCAAGTGGAATTGTAAAGAATGTGTAAACAGCAAGTGAAAGTAATGAATGTAAATATACGTGAACAATGGAAAATAGTTTTATAAGTTATTTCAAGTGACAAGGTAGGGCAGTGGATGTGGGGGTGGCCCTAATGAATGAGGGTGAGATTTGGAAGCTTCCGGTGTTGCTGTTTGCTGATGATACAGTATTGTTGAGTGAAGATGAATGGGAGTTGCAAGGTTTGGTGAATGAATTTGGGACAGTGTGTAGGAGGAGGAAGCTGAAAGTTAATGTAAACAAAAGTAAAGTTATGGTGTTTGAGAGGAATGAAGTCACAGAGTGTGCAGTGAGGTTGGATGGTGAGGATATGGAGAATGTGAGTGCATTCAAGTACTTGGGTAGTGTGATGAGTAAGGATGGAACTTTGGGGGATGAAGTACGTGAAAGGGTACAGCAGGGAAGAAAGGTTGTTGGTACACTAAAAGCAGTGATGAGAAATAGGGAGGTGAGTATGGAAGTTAAGAAGTCACTGCATGATGGTACTGTGATCCCTACCCTGACGTATGGAAGCGAGGCGTGGACCTTGCAAGAGGGGAACAAGTCAAGAGTGAGAGCAGTGGAAATGAGTTACTTGAGAGGAGCATGTGGAGTGACGTGGAGGGACAGGTTGACGAATGAAGAAGTGAAGGAACGTTGTGGGGTAGATGTGGATGTGGTTGAAAAGATTAGGAGAAATACACTGAGGTGGTTTGGACATGTGGAGAGAATGGAGAATGAAAGACTGACTAAGAGGGTGTATGTAGGTGAGGTGGAGGGAGGGAGAGGGAGGGGTAGACCGAGGATGAGGTGGAGGGATGGAGTTGAGAGGTATATGAGGGAGGGGGGGGTGAGTTGGGGGGAGGGGAGTCAAATGGTGGGTGACAGAGTGACTTGGAGGCGTTTTGTCTGCGGCCACCCTTTGCGGGATTAGGGCGTCGGGCTATAGATAGATAGATATAGATAGATAGATTTCAAGTGACAGTGCACAACACAGTGTAAATAAAATAGAAATGTAAATAACGTAAATAAAATAGAGAACGTAAATAGAAATGTAAATGAGTAGTATTATAAGAATACGAGTATATACCCTAGGAGTAATGAAAGTGAAAGTTTCACTCTAGCATGTCTGAATGCTATGAGTTATGAGAGTGATGATGAAAGTGACATTCACTCTCAATGCCAGTATACAGGACGAGAAAGTGAATGCTACGTATTTTACTGAAAGAAATTGAATCCCTACAGTGACAATAAACTAATACTACTGAAGGAAACTTATGGATAAAGACTGTAGATATATATAAGTGTTATATAGTAATAGAAATATAAAGTGTGAGGGGTTTTATGAATAATAAATGACAGACTATCAAGAGCGAACTAGTGCCAGTGCGACGATCAGACGCGCTCGTAATTTCCATTGCTTTCACAATGTTTTTTTTTTTGAGTATGGATCCCAAACTACTTGAAAATTGTAGAATAGTGTTTATAGTGTTTGTATCTGGCTGTGGTAATCATATTACGGGTTGTCGGGAAGTGTAAAGTGGAGACTTCGTTACCCTACTTCAGAGGTCTCCACAAGTCCTACGGTAACCAACGAAGGCTCAACAATCATTCCAGGAGAAAGCTGAAGGTATGTGCCATAAGCATATGTAATTTTATTGTTCTAGGACTAATAACTGATTTTTGGCAAATATTTTTTGAGAGTCTGTCGGAGCCCAAATAACCCCGCGGCACACGCAAGTCATTGGTAAACAAGCCCGCGGTGTAGGGGTTAAAGTGTTCTCTCCATCTGCTCACTTTTTCTCCCTTCTCCACTAGTAATCTACCATTTTTATCTTTCACTCCCCTACTAACCTCACTTCCACTCTGTCTTATTCTCTTCACCTCTTTCCAGAACATTTTCTTACAGTCCCTCCACTTTACACTCAAATTCCTTCCAAATTCCTCATCCACTCTCTTCTTACGCTCTCTTACTAATCTGTGGATTCAAGACCAAACTAAAAAAGGGCATCCCATAGACAGCAATGCCATATGTACAAAGGCAAAGTCTTTGTATGAACAGATGACCGTACCCAACCCCGACATCCCAAACTCCAGCACTGACCCTGGACATGCCACCCATCCAGAATTTGGTGCCAGCAAAGGTTGGTTTGATAAATTTAAGCGCCACTTCTCCCTGCACAACCTGGAAATAACAAGGGAAGGTAGGTCGGCCGACCACGTAGCAGCATCATTTCCCGCCACACTGAAGAAAATCATCGAGAAGCAGGGTTACCTTCCTGAGCAGGTGTGGAACATGGACGAAACAAGGCTTTATTGGAAAAAGATGACGGACAGGACCTTTGCTGCCAAGAAGGTGAGGAGGGCACCAGGATTCAAAGCCGATACGGACCGCTGCACCTTACTTCTATGTGTGAATGCTGCCGGCAACATGATAAAACCCAGGGTTCATTTATAAGGCCTCCAACCCCATGGCACTGAAGCAGTGGAACAAGAGCCTGCTGACAGTGTTCTGGATGCATAATAAGAAAGCCTGGACCACCAGCAGCAACTTTATAGAAAGGGTCAACCAGTGTCTCCTGATGGAGGTGTGGTCCTACCTTCAGGAGAACAGGCTCCCTCGTAAATACCTGTTGATCCTGGACAACACACCAGGCCACCGTCAGTCCATCAAGGCAATGTTTGATGATATGGAGGTTGTGTTTTTGCCGTTGAACACAACCTCCCTCATACAGCCCCTCGACCCGGGTGTAATTGCCACCTTCAAGGCCAAGTACACCTGGAAGAGTATGCAGAGGCTCCACTCTGCATTAGACGCCAACCTCAACCTTACCATTATGGAGTACTGGAAGGGGCTCACCATCGCTGACTGCCTCACAGTGGTACAGGACTGCCTTAAGGACATGCACCGAGCCAGTCAATGCCTGTTGGCAAGCTCTGTGGCCAGAGTGTGTCTGGGATTTTGCTGGATTTTCACCTGAGGAGCAGTGGACCTGACCAGGAAGAAGACGGTGGAGTTGGCAAGGAATATTGGTGGTGAAAGGTTCGAGGATATGGAGAGGGGGAGGTGAGGGAGCTGGTGGAGACACATGACGTACCCCTCACTGACGAGGAGTTGGTGGAACTAGTGCGGTTGGCAAGTGAGGAGGAGGAGGAAGGAGAGAAGCAGGGTGACACTGTGCTGCCACCGCAAGCCCTCACCTTAGAGAGCCTGGCAGAAATAATGATGATTGCTAATCACCTTAGGCAATTTGTCTATGACATTGACCCATTGATGGTGGGGGCACTAAAAGTGATGGGAAACACTGACGTGGCGATGACCCCCTACAAGACCCTGCTTGAAGATGTGAACGCAAGCAGTCACAGTTGCCTATCACCATGTTCTTCCAGTGAACACAATGGCCCGCTGCTGCCACTGCCACCCCAGAGTCATCCTCCTCATCTTCCCTCACAGTCATTCCTCCAGCCCTTCCTGTGCCCGAACCTGAACCCAAGGCTAACCCCGACGACATGGGCAACCCACTACCACTCGGCAGTGACATTAGCAGTGGTGATGAGGGTGGGTCTAAGTATGAGCAGACCCATCATGCCATGCATTTATAGTCTCTGCATCATCTCATCCAGTCATCTGTCATCGGTAACTGCATGGCTAATCATCTTCAAGTCATCGTTGTCATGCTCATCATCATCACAAGTTGTACGGGATCATCTGCCATGGCCTCAGGGACAGTGGTGACTACCCAACAGTAAACTATAATTTTAATGACTAATTGTAAAAAGTTTACATAAATTACAGTACAGTTTACAGTATAGCTGATGTTGGTAAGTTACTATTTATGATATTTTATGCTGCTTTCAGGTCCCAGAAATGCTTCATTACGTACAGTTTATGAGTAGAATTGATCTCAGTGGTTTTTTGCGGGTCAAAAGGCTTTCTACAGGGGGTACGCCAAACATTCGCGGAAATTCGCCATTCATGGGGGTCTGTGTCCCCTAACCCCCACGAATACAGAGGGAGGACTGTATATTAAGATGAACCCCATAGGGGTGTATTGCCTGCAGAAATGTGGGTGATACTTAAAGGGTTTTGCCGCTCCTTTGGTCCCAAAACAATCCCTTTCAGCTCTTCAATTGCCTCTCTTTTTTTTCTTTTTCCCTTGTGCTTGTTGTCCCTCCTCTCTGTCTCCTCCCTTGCGCTACAAGGTCTTTCTGGCCTAGCGCAGTCTTCTCGCTTCCTATTTCAATCTATGATACTGAGAAGAAATACAAACGGTAATAAGGCATCAAATAATTTCGTATCAATTTACTGCCTATGCATTTTAACCCCTACGTGCCGGGGGGTTTCTTATGTCGCACACTCCTCCCTACAGGGGATTTCTGTGATTTTGGAAAAAATACCCTTATATGAAACACTAATATTTGCCAAACTATAACACCTAGAGAAAAAATTAAAGATACATAAGACTCATCAACTCGTCCTCTTTCAAATGAAAGTATCCCCACATCTCCAGGTGGTCCCATTGATGAGTAAGGATAAGTTAAAGTTCAATGGGTGGTGGGAAGATCTATCTATCTATCTATCTATAGCCCGACGCCCTAATCCCGCAAAGGGTGGCCGCAGACAAAACCCCTCCAAGTCACTCTGTCACCCATCATTTGACTACCCTCCCCCCAACTCACCCCCCCACCTCCCTCATATACCTCTCAACTCCATCCCTCCACCTCATCCTCGGTCTACCCCTCCCTCTCCCTCCCTCCACCTCACCTACATACACCCTCTTAGTCAGTCTTTCATTCTCCATTCTCTTCACATGTCCAAACCACATCAGTGTATTTCTCCTAATCTTTTCAACCACATCCACATCTACCCCACAACGTTCCTTCACTTCTTCATTCGTCAACCTGTCCCTCCACGTCACTCCACATGCTCCTCTCAAGTAACTCATTTCCACTGCTCTCACTCTTGACTTGTTCCCCTTTTGCAAGGTCCACGCCTCGCTTCCATACGTCAGGGTAGGGATCACAATACCATCATGCAGTGACTTCTTAACTTCCATACTCACCTCCCTATTTCTCATCACTGCTTTAAGTGTACCAACAACCTTCCTTCCCTGCTGTACCCTTTCACGTACTTCATCCCCCAAAGTTCCATCCTTACTCATCACACTACCCAAGTACTTGAATGCACTCACGTTCTCCATATCCTCACCATCCAACTTCACTGCACACTCTGTGACTTCATTCCTCTCAAACACCATAACTTTACTTTTGTTTACATTAACTTTCAGCTTCCTCCTCCTACACACTGTCCCAAATTCATTCACCAAACCTTGCAACTCCCATTCATCTTCACTCAACAATACTGTATCATCAGCAAACAGCAACACCGGAAGCTTCCAAATCTCACCCTCATTCATTAAGGGCCAGCCCCACATCCACTGCCCTACCTTGCACCTCCTTTACAACCCCATCCATATATATATTAAACAGCCATGGAGACATCACACAACCCTGTTTCAGTCCCACATTGAGATCAAAGAACTCACTCAGCTCACCATCCACTCGCACTGTAGCCCTAGCTCCTTCGTACATACTCTTCACAGCACTCAACAATTTCCCCTCCACTCCATATATTCTTAATACCTTCCACATACCTTGCCTATCTATTCTGTCATAAGCTTTCTCCAAGTCCATGAAGGCAGCATACACTTTCTATCTCTTCTCTAGATACTTCTCCACTAAACATCTTAGAACAAATATCTGATCTACACACCCTTTTCCCTTCCTAAATCCCCATTGTTCTTCTCCAACTAGCTCCTCTGTCATATGCCTAACCCTATCAATGAGTACTCTACCATATATTTTACCAGTCACACTAAGAAGGCAAATACCCCTATGGTTACCACATACTTCTCTTTCCCCTTTTCCTTTGTACAGAGGAACAATTATACCTGATTTCCAGTCCTCTGGAACCCTTCCCTCTTCCGGCTACACATGTCAACCAGCATTGCTCCATGCCCAAAATCATGACGGCTATACACATCAACCGGCACATAGGGGTTAATAAACATCATGTGTCATACAGCGTAATCTATCTATCTATCTATTGCCAGAAACCTCAATCCCACACGGGGTGGCCACAAACAAATCGCCTCCACTTCGCCCTGTCCCCCGCCATTTCACTGCCCCGCTCCCAACTCACACCCCCCCTCTCTCATATACCTCTCCACCCCATCCCTCCATCTCATCTTCGGCCTCCACCTCCCTCTCCCCCCCTCCGCCTCACTCATATACACTCTCCTCATCAGTCTCTCACCCTCCATCCTCTCCACATGGCCAAACCACCTCAGTGTGTTTCTCCTAACACTTCCTATCACACCCACATCCACACCACAATGCTCCTTTATATCCTCATTTGCTCCCCCCCTCCATCTCACTCATATACACTCTCCTCATCAGTCTCTCACCCTCCATCCTCTCCACATGCCCAAACCACCTCAGTGTGTTCCCCCTAATGCTTCCTATCACATCCATATCCACACAACAATGCTCCTTTATATCCTCATTTGTCAGCCTGTCTCTCCATGTGACTCCACAAGCTCCTCTTAAATAACTCATTTCCACTGCTCTCACTCTTGACTTGTGTCCTTCCAACAACGTCCAAGCTTCACTTCCATAAGTCAGAGTTGGTATCACAATACTGTCATGTAGTAACTTTTTCACTTCCATGTTCACTTCCCTGATTCTTATCACTGCTTTCAAGGAACCAGCAACCTTTCTTCCTTGTTGTACCCTTTCAAGCACTTCACCCTCCAAACTTCCATCCTTACTCATCACACTACCCAAGTACTTAAACATACTCGTATTTTCCATTTCCTCACCATCCAACCTCACTGAACATTCACTGACTTCGCCTCTCTCAAAAACCATCACTTTACTCTTCCCTACATCCACCTTTAGATTCCCTTTTTTGCACACTCTCCCAAACTCATCCACCAAGCCTTGCAGCTCCCCTTCGTCTTCACTTAACAACACAGTATCATCTGCAAACAACAGTATAGGGAGTTTCTAAACACTGCCCTCTCTCACTAAGGCCACTCCAACATCCACTGCCCTACCTTGCATCTCATTTATAACCCCATCCATGTACAGATTGACAAACCATGGAGACATGACACATCCCTGTTTCAACCCAACCTTCAAAGAGAAAAATTCACTCAGATCACCATCCACACATACTGCAGTCTCAGCACCATTATACATACTCTTCACAGCATTTAACAACTTCCCATCTACTCCATATATTCTTAATACTTTCCACAATCCTTGTCTATCCACTCTGCCATATGCTTTCTCCAAATCTATGAAGGCCGCATGCAACTTCTTTCCCATCTCTAGAAACTTTTCCACTAAAGATCTAAGAATGAAGATCTGATCTACGCAACCGCTTCCCTTCCTAAAACCTCCCAGTTCTTCTCCAACTAATTCCTTTGTTATTTCCCTAACTCCGTCAATAAGTATCCTACCATACACTTTTCCTAATACACTAAGAAGACAAATGCCCCTATGACTACCACACACTTCTTTTTTCCCTTTTCCTTTGTACAAGGGAATAATTATACCTGACTTCCAATCCTCCGGGACTCTACCTTCCTCCCAGGCCAATCTGCATCTTCCACATCCATTCTACTACTATCTCTCCCCCATGCATGAGCATTTCACCACACACTCCACCAATTCCTGGGGCTTTCCCCAATTTGACTTTCTTCATTGTTTCCACAACTTTTATCCTACTGATTTCTTCTGGTCTTCTCACCTCCCTCCTGCTCCCAGCCATTTCCCAGCCACTTATTCTCACATTACAGCATAATAATTCCATAAACTGATGATCCAGTAAGCTCTTTAATATCCGACATAATACAGCCAAAGCCATGTCCGGGAAGTGGGTTTGTCCAGATACTGGGCCCCTGCCTCCTGGACTGGTACTTATGGATCCTAACCCAGCCTAACTCAGAAAACCACCTACAGAACTCCCTACTGGACATTCATAGCACCTATTTAAGACCTTATTCACACTAATAAGGGACAGAAAGCATGAAATAAATGAAAATAAACCAGAGAATGAGGATTTTGAGGTAAGTATGGAAAATATTTAGCAATATTCAGGGTACTTACACCCAGCCTAAGTCAGAAAACCACCTACATAACTTCCTACTATACACCCATAGCACCTATTTAAGACCCTATTCACAGTAATAAGGGACAGAAAGCATGAAATAAATGAAAATGAACCAGACAATGAGGATTTAGAGGTGAGTATGGAAAATATTTAGCAGTATTCAGGGTACTTACAACAAGTCCATGGCTGTCGCGATGAATAACCAGCCTCCTCTCAGACTCTGACAGTAATAAGGTGCACCTGAAGCACCTACAGTAATCCAGTGTTGCACTGCACTTAATCCTTTCCACTCTGAATTTTAATTTCTTAACACAGCGCATTCTTTTCTCACTTGCGCTCTACTGTACTTGAAACTCACCACTGTTGCACTGTGCACAAAAGCCTTTGCACTCTGAATTCTAATTTCTTAACACTGAATGTTCTTTTCTCACTTGCATTCTACTGTACTTGAAACTCACCACTGTTGGACTCTGCACTTAAGTCTCTGCACTCTGAATTCTAACTTCTTAACACTGCGCATTATGTTCTTTACACTGCACAACACTGTAAACTCCCGTGTGGTCTAGTGACGAGTTCTTGCTGATTATACACTGTCAGAGTCTGAGCATAGGTGTTGCAGGTGGCCGAGGGGTGTGTCGCTGGGACGTGGTGATGGACTACCCATTGCAGATGACTCAGAAGACAAGCACAAACTCATGTCCAGTGGCGACTCCACCGTAGCCAATGTTCTGGGCTGTGGCTTGGAGGTGGAAGGCCTGTCTTGGGAGGCAGTGGTGTAGAGCTAGGGCTGGGCACAGTGGGGAGTCACAGGCCTAAAGAAACTGTCAATGATTGATTGACATAAGGAACGACGATTCTGACGATTGATGATGTGCTACCTGAAAGCGCGCACTTCCTCCACAAATCCCAAGAGGCCACATCTCCCTGTCACGGTCTGGGTGTTCTAGGTAGTCAAGAACACACTCAACGTGCTCCCAGAGTGCACTCAGCTTGGGGATGGCTGAAGTAGTGGCGCGCTGAGAGGAGTCCGTATCATCGTCGCTGTCTTCGTCAGAATCTTCAAGTTGGGTGCTTGTACCGGCAACTGAAGATGTGATCTCGATATCAGACATGATCTAATACCCAGGATCGCCCTCATCATCATCCAACCATTCACGCACTTCGTCCACATCAATGCTGTCGCGAGCCGCACGAAGACGTACATGGAAGTCATCCACATCCAAACCTAGAAAGTCGTGCACCACATCGGCTCTGAGAAGCAGACAAGACCAACCACTTTCCAGAGTCTTGACAGATATTTCCTTCCATACACTGGCACAGTTGTAGATTACAGACTTGATGTTGTTGCGGTGAAGGTTTTCCAAAGTCCGCTGGCCTTGCATGTCCCGTCCCTCCCTGTGATTGTCCTTGTCCTCGAGAACAACCATCACCTCGTCCAGGAACTTCCGATGGTACAGCCTCTTCGTTGCCACAATCACTCCTTGGTCCATTGATTGGATGAGGGCAGTCGTATTAGGTGGCAAAAACAAGCACCTAATGCGGCCATTCTCAGCCACCAACTCCCTGTCAGATGGATGCGTAGGTGCATTGTCCAGAAGAAGGAGGGCCTTTTTCTGGTCGCGTCGGATTCCCAGTGTGTTCATCTGATAATGGATGACCTCCTTGACGAAGTGCTTATGAAACCAACCTTTGAAGATCTTGGCTGTGAACCAGGCCTTCAGAGAATGGTACCACATGACAGGAAGGACATCAATCACCCCACGAAGGCACCGAGGCTGTTTTGCATGGCCAACAATAACGGGTTTGAGCCGGTGCTTGCCGTTAGCATTGGCGCAACACAAAGCAGAAATCCGTTGCTTCAAGAGCTTGCGGCCAGGTACATGCTTCTCCGTCTCCTCTCCTATAATGGCTGTTGGCAGTGAGTGATAGAATAGACCAATTTCGTCAGCATTGCTGACTTAACCGAGAGTGTGGCCCTCCCTGTCGATCAAGCCCTTCACCTGCCGAAACTCCTCTACTCCCTCCTTGTTGGCATCCAGAGCTTCGCCATGGGCCTAACAGTTGGTAAGTCCATGGCGTAACTTGAAAGAGAAGAGCCAACCCTCGGATGCCTTGAACTCTAGGGTGTCATGTAGCCCTGCAAACTTCTCGGTGGCAGCCTTCAGCTTTGTACCACACCCCACCACACCAGCAGCACATTGTTGTCGATACCAAATCAGCGTTGAGCGGTCGACTTCTGCAAACCTGGAAGTGCACATAACCTTCCTCTGCATGTTGCGTTTGGTCTTTGATTCGAAGTCAGCCGTGTATTGGGTGAGCTTGTCCCGGAATTTCTTAACATCAAACAAGACAGAATGGGCCAGGTTGAATTCACGGAGGATGCATGACGTCAACCATCCTGCATCCACCTTCTCCAATATCTCTCTCTTCTTCTCCAGAGTCAGAACCACTCGTTTCCTCTTGTCAGGCAGCGGGGCCACCATCACACACATGAGGAAGAGGCAGCAAAGGAACAACAAAGCCTGCAGCAGGTAAGGCACCACCACAAAAGTGAGCACGTGAGCGGCCATGGTGACAAGCGTGCACTCACAACAATGGATGGGCAGGAAATGGGGAGGAGGCAGCGTCGCCCTGCTGGACATTGGCGGAACTACGCGGCAAAACACAGCTGGTCTGCACCGCGCACCAAGTTCAAATGATGAGTGAGAAAAAAGAGGATTTTTTTTGGATTTTTCACATTTTTTTACCAGTTTTGGGTTCCGAAGGCCCAGGCCAAAAATGTCCAGACACTGGGGAGTCTGCATACTGGGCGTCCAGATATTACAGGGATTACTGTATATAATATCAATATTAAAATTGCTAAAGAAAGTATTGCTGGTTCTCTTCATTAGAGGTCAACATCTATTTATCTGATTCACTAGACTTTTGTTCCAGCTGCTTCAAATATCATGAATAAATGAAACAAGCAGCTGATGTGCTGCTATTCTGTGCTATGTTGCCACTTAGGTTTGCAGACTGCTAACACTCATTACTCTACTATTATACTCCACGTTCATTCACTAAATACTATAGTATTCTCAATACGTTGTTTCCTACCACTTACTAGTTACAGGCTTATCCCTGTTTAACAATCTAATTGGTTGGGTAAAACTCCATCGTTAGGTGGGGTATCATATATCAGGGTACTTTTAACATGTATTTCAATGTGGACCATTTACCAGCCTTGGGTTTCCCCCCCAAACCAAGTCCAAAACCCACCCAGATGAGCCCAAAAACCAGTTTAAAGGCAATCTAAGTGGCCTAACAGCTGTCAAGGAAGCTAACCCAAGCCTAACACCTGTAAATAACTCACTGAAAGCAACAAATAAGACCTGAAAATCATAAGGAATCGGTTAGAAAATATCAAACACCTTTCATCACTTACTACTTGTAAGTCCATATCCAGTCCTGGTCATCATCCTTGCTATCCTCCCTGAGGCTAGGAGACATGTGGTGCTCCCCAACACAGTCCTCCTCAAAGCCATCAAACCCTATCTCCCAGGGGAGGGTCAGAGGGGGTTGGCAATGGAGTGTGATGCAATGACTCAGGTGGAGGCGATGGAGTGCAATGCAATGACTCAGGCAGAGGTGATGGGGTGTGATGTGCTGGCTCAGGCAGTGGCTATGAGGTGCAATGCGATGGCTCTGGGGATGGCGATGGAGTGCGATGCGATGATAGAGGAGGTGGTGTGGGAGACAGCTGCGATGTCCGGTGAGGTGGCGAGGGAGACTGCTGCAATGAATGATGTGGTAGCGATGGAGTCAGTTGCAGTGACTCTCGTCGTGGCGAGGGAGACAGAGACAGTGGCCAAAGTGGTGTGGGAGATGGAGGGTGGGATGAGGAAGGCAGCGATGGAGTGGCAGAGTGCCTTAGTGGAGACACAGATGACACGGGAGACGGCGATCGGCTGGAGGTTAGGTCCAGCACAATGGGCCGAACACGTCCTTGGCGGGAGGTGTCCCTTGGTGTTTCTCCGCTGGTTGAAGGTTGGAGAGATGCTCTGCTGGTTGAAGGCCGGGGAGATGCTCTCCTCGTCTAGGGCAGGGGAGATCCTGTGCGACTTGCTGGCCTGGTGGGGGCCTGCTTAAAGAAGGCTGTGATCATTGTCTGCCTGGCCACCCTCTTCTTCTCCTCCAGCACCGTCCTGTACACTTTCATACCCTCCTCGAGGCAATTATCTGTGTCCCTGCTTTGTCCTGGGAGGGGGTCGTTTGTTTTCATTAAGTCTATGAGTTCATCCAGCTTCATTAGCATCTCCTTCAGGATCTTGATGTTAAGAGCTTGGACCTCAGGCACAACCTCCTCCTCCTCTGCCTCCTGGTGCGCCCGCTCGATCTCCATATTGAGGAGCTCCTCATTGCTGAGCTCCTCCCTGTGGCTCTGGAGAACCTCCTCCACATCATCCTTGTCGACCTCCCCGAAGCCCGCCTCGTGCGACAACTCGACAAAGTCCTGCTGCACACACTGGACAGGCAGAGGTTACACGCCCTCAGGGAAGCCAGTGAAGGAGTGCACACACTCTGGCCACAGCTTCCGCCATACACCATTCATCATTGCCTGGCTCACCTTATCCCATGATGCAGTTATATTCTCCAAGGCGTGGCGTATGTTGTACCCTCTCCAGAACTGCTGTACTGTTGTCCTGTCATCACTGTCGCAGGCCCTTACCAACTGCTTCATCGTGTGGTGGAGGTAGTAGGCCTTAAAGGCAGTGATCACCCCTTGGTCCATTGGTTGCAACAAAGACATGGTGTTGGGGGGTAAAAACACCACCTCAATATTGCTGGCCCATTCCTTCATTGCAGGCAGGTGGCTAGGCGCGTTATCCACCACCAAGAGAAATCTATTTGCCAGATTTTCATGAGACACATACCTCTTCAGCACACAAGAGAGGTACAAGTGAAAATATGACGAACAGATATATGAAGTCAACCAAGCCTTCTTGTCTGACTTCCATCTAACCCCAAGGTTCTCCTTAACATACCCCACCAGAGCCCTGGGGTTCTCTGAGTGGTAGACTACACGCGGCTTCAACTTGAGGTCGCCCTCAGCGTTGCCCCCCAGCAGCAGTGTCAGCTGGTCCTTTGAAGGCTGGAATCCTGGCGTAGACCTTTCCTCTATTGCAAGATATGTCTTGGAGGACATTCTCTTCCAAAAGGGCCCAGTCTCATCAAAGTTCAATACCTGCTTCGCACTATAGCCACCCTCTGTGATGATGCATTTCAGCCCATCAGGAAACGCTGCCGCCACCACTGTATCTGCACTCACCACCTCACCGTACATATTCACATGGTGGAGATTTGCCTGCCTCTTAAACCAATCACACCACCCGTGGCTAGCCTTAAAGGTCTCACTTTCATCAAGCCCATTCCTTACCTTGAGCTCGTTCCAGAACGAGAGAGCCTTAGTGCAAATAATAACCTGGCTCATGGGTGTCTTGCGCCGGTTCTGATCTTCCACCCATGTGCGCAGCATCCACTCCAGCTCCTCCATTGCAAGCTCTCGCTGGCAGGTGATACGGGAGGCAGATAAGGTTGCAACCTCCCCAGCAGCAGCCTTAATGGCCTCCTTCTTCTTGATGATGGTGGAGACAGTCAACTGTGCCACGTGGAGAGCCGAGGCAATAGAACACGCACCTTCGCCTTTGTTGTGCCACTTAAGGATTTCCAATTTCACCTCCAGTGACAGAGTTTTTCGGACATGCTTCGCTGGAACATCATCACCACCACTAGCAGGGCGCTTACCACCATGACTAGGGCCTCCACTAGCACCATCACTAGCCCAGCCACATCCAGCACCCTTACCAAACATGATCACACTTATTTTGCCTAAAATTCACACAATATCGCACTCCACACACAATTAGAATCACTGCTCTACTCACGGCACTGCTCAAACACAGTTACGATGCACTATGATACCAACTTGCGTAATGTTGGTGGTGCAATACGATACGTGGCGGGTGAGCATAAGGGAGATCCCCACTCTGAGATAGCCAGTACGAGAAGAGTGAAATGGGTGAGCACGGGGTGAGTGATGGGTATGGGGCCTGTGCAAGCATTTCTGCGCATCCTGGGAGGCAGGCGGGCTCAGCTGGCCGCAGGAAGGCGCGCAATTCAAAATTTTGGCCCGTTGTCTGCGGGAGCAACATCGGAGGGCCCATCATTAAACCAGGGCTTGCCCATCGGGTATTGGGACCTGGTGCAATTTGTATACTCATCACTAAGCCAAGGTATCGCATCTAAGGGTATCGTATATCGGGGCATACTGTATTAACCTTCATTTACGTATAATATGATGAGAATGTTTGCTTCACCACCACTCAAAAAGTTTAGCCAATCACGTTCCACCTGACACTGGCTCTAGGTTCTGAGTAATTCAATCACAAAGATATGTGAGCTTACAACAGGGAACTGTCAGATGTCTCCATATAACCCAATATTTTTTTGCACTTTCTACTTGTCCAACTGTACTTTCATATCCTTGAGCTGCTTCACCTACATGACCATTTAAATCCCCCCCTAATATTACATCCTCACCATCCTCCGCACCACTAACTACATGTATTAAGTCATCCCAAAAACTATCCTTCTCTACCTCATCCAGACCTGCCTGTGCAACATACGCCGATACAACTGCAAACACCATCCCATCAAACAAAATTTTCACTTCTATTATCCTATCACTTACCCTCATAACATTCATGACACATTCCAATCATTTCTCCCTAGCCAACACACCCACATCCCCATATCCATCTATCTTACCCAGCAAAAACAGCTTATAACAACAATCCCTCCCAACAATCTTTCTAGCATATCCACCCCTATACCAGACTTCTTGCACACATCCCACAACCATCCACCTCCTACTCATTACCTCAACCACATACCCCACTCTACCCCTCAAACTTCCCACATTCCACAAAGCCATTCTGATTCCCCTGGGTGATTTAATGTCCTCAGGATTGCTTTGAATTACATTCTTTAACTTGGTCATAATCAGTAAAATAAGAAGGTGAGAGACATGTCATAGGCCACACCCACTGCAGAGTCCCAGGCCCAGGCAATGGATCTGAGACCCCTACCCCACCAGCCTTGACCAGTGGTTGTGGTAGAGGCCTCAGGGCACCCTGCCAGGACAGCTACAGGGACACCCTACAAGCGCACCTTGGCACCGTAACTACCCTGCCATTATATATACAGTATATATATATATACCCCCTGGGGGTAGGGGGATTTTTTCAAGAATACTCACCCAGTATCCCTGCTTGTCGTAAAAGGCGACTAAAAGGGTTGGCGGAGGGTTAGTGCCCCTCCCCGGAAAACAACTAACTAAAAAAACAAATAAGCCTCGGACAAGGACTGACCAAACGATGACGACCAAGGACCGGACAAAGGACGTGGTTATCGGGATGTGGAATGTAAGGGGAGCGAATGATGTGGTGAAAGAGAGAGAGAGAGATTGTCCAGGTGCTTGAGGGTGCGAAAGTGGATGTATGTGGAATAACTGAAACAAAATGGAGAGGAGAAAGTGTGAGAGAATGGGAGTATGGATCGGGTATATGTGCAGGAGTAGGTGAGAATAAGAGGGCAAAGGAAAGAGTATGTATAGTTGTGAGTAAAAGATGGAAGAAGAGCATAAGACAGTATGGATCAGTTGGGTCAAGGATTGTGTGGGTAAAGTTGAAAGTTGGAATACAAATGTGGGAGATTGTGTGTGTGTATGCGCCAACGCAAGATCGTGATAGAAGAGTTCTGGACAAATGTAGAAGTGTGCATGGAAAAGTTTGGAAGGAATGGGAAAGTGTTTTTGATCAGTGATATGAATGGTAAAGTTGGGATTGTGAAGGTGGATAAATAGTTGGTGAGTGGGGTGTGCCTGCTGAGATAGATGAGAATGGGAGTGCGTTAGTGGACATTTGTGCTGGGAGGGGGTTGGTGATAGCCAATACCCTCTTCAGGCATAAAATGATCCACAGGTATACATGGCGAGTGATGAGAAGGGTGGGTGGTGAACTGAATGAAAGGAAGGCAATGATTGATTATGTGTGTGTGGATGAAAGGATGCGAAGATGTGTAATGGATGCAAGAGTTTATAGAGGTTGGGGGAGTGGACTTTCTGACCACTACTTGGTGGTGGCCAGAATTAGAATTCAAGTAAGATGGAGGAATAGAAGAGGGGAAAGACGAGAGGAAGGAGTAGTTGCAAGGAGAGTGGATAGGTTACAAGAGGATGAGAAAAAGGCAGAGTATAAGAAAGAAGTGGAGGAACGATTGGGCAAATATGAATTGGAGCAGATGGGAGACGTGGAAGGTGTGGGTAGAATATTTACAGAAGAAATATGTGCAGCATGTGATGTGGTGTGTGGAAGGAAGAGAAGACGGACGGGGGTGCAAGGAACAGCGTGGTGGAATGAAGAGGTGAGACAGGCTGTGGCACAAAAGAAGAAAGCATACAATGAATGGATGAGAAATAGGGGCGTGGAAGAAGTTGAGAGGCGGAAGAGAGAGTTATATGTAGAAAGAAAGAGAGAGGTGAAAAGATTAGTAAGAGAGAGTAAGAAGAGAGTGGATGAGGAAATTGGAAGGAATTTGAGTGCAAAGTGGAGGGACTGTAAGAAAATGTTCTGGAAAGAGGTGAAAAGAGTAAGACAAGGTGGAAGTGAAGTTAGCAGGGGAGTGAAAGATAAAAAGGGTAGATTACTAGTAGAGAAGGGAGAAAAAGTGAGCAGATGGAGAGAACACTTTAAGGAATTGTTGAACATAGAGGATGGAAGTAATGCGAGTATAAGTGGCTGGGGAATGGCTAGGAGAAGGAGGGAGGTGAGAAGACAGGAAGAAATCAGTAGGATAGAAGTGTCACGAATCAATTCGCGACATTTCCTTTTTGTGAGAAGCCACGAACTATTAGTGGAAAACTCACTGTGTATCGCTCAGTTAACCGTTTCTCTCTCCATTTCGGGGTATACTTTTCAAATCATTCGTCACCGTTTTCAGGGGTGACCGATTTGATGCACGTCACTAAGTGCGCTACTGAGCGATACTATTGTTTCTTTATCGTTCACCTCTGCTTGCCTAAACCGTTAGCCACGCCTTCTGGTAGCTTGTGCGTCCTGCCTGTACATTATTTGAATTCAGTCTAGTGGTGGCTTTGACGGAGAGAGGTCCTGTGCTCAGAAGTGAAGAGAGGTCAGCTAGCATCCCAAACTCCACAGAGTATCAGTTTCTTCAAACTCCAACCCCCTGGGTGATACAAAGCATTCATCGACTGGTATTTCTTTTGTGTATTTCCTAGTTTTAAGAGTTTAGTTAAGGTGTTTTTCCTAGGCGTAAGTATTTAGCTTCTGTGTGAGTGAGCGAGTGCGTCTCATTTAATTGATTTGAATTGTAACGTTAAATTTATTTTTTTGATTAATAAATTTAACAGTTCCTTTCTTGAGCTTAATGTAAGTAAACTCTTGTTTCATTTAATCCAAATTAAGCTTATTTTCCATATAGCTCCTAGCTTGCATAAACATTTACTATTCATAACTGGTACTTAGACCAGTCTTGTTGTATTAACTTAAAATCCGTTGTGCCAGGAGTTAATGCATCAGCAAGAACCTGATGTTATTATTATTAGTATTAGTTATTTATTGTCAGGGGTGATGTAACTTTCTCCAGAGGCTAACAGTACAGTAATTCAGCAATTGTGAGTAATTAGTCTCTGCTGTGTACTGTTGAGGAAGTTTATAAATTCTCGTTCTCAGAGAATCGTGCTAAGCCAGCGTAAAGTAATCGTTGCTTGATGTAGCAAGACAATCATTGTCTCTGCTCTTCAATATTATTGAATATTATCAATTTAAATAATATTTAACCATTTATATCAAAATTACCGTGATAATATAAAAACCCCGTGACAAGAAGTTGTGGAAGCAATGAAGAAAGTTAAAACGGGGAAAGCCCCAGGAATTGATGGAGTGTGTGGTGAAATGCTGAAGCATGGGGGAGAGATAGTTGTAGAATGGATGTGGAAGATGTGCAGATTGGCCTGGGAGGAAGGTAGAGTCCCGGAGGACTGGAAGTCAGGTATAATTATTCCCTTGTACAAAGGAAAAGGGGCCCTACTGCGGATGTCACTGATTCCATTGAGCAGTTGACCCTTGTGCGGTGTGGTGCGGTGAGGATCTGTCCGTTCTCCCCTTTGGGGCTAAGATGCGAATGAATGTGTTTGAATGGATGAGTAAATGGGGAGTGTGTCGTCCTGTCTCGGCTACCTCCCTTTCCTTGGGGGAAGCAGCCTAGGTATATAGATAGATAGACAAAGGAAAAGGGGAAAAAGAAGTGTGTGGTAATCATAGGGGCATTTGTCTTCTTAGTATAATAGGAAAAGTGTATGGTAGGATACTTATTGACAGAGTTAGAGAAAGAACAGAGAAATTAGTTGGAGAAGAACAGGGAGGCTTTAGGAAGGAAAGAGGTTGTGTAGATCAGATATTCATTATTAGATCTTTAGTGGAAAAGTTTCTAGAGAAGGGAAAGAAGTATGTGGCTTTCACGGATTTGGAGAAAGCATATGACAGGGTGGATAGACAAGGATTATGGAAAGTATTAAGAATATATGGAGTAGATGGGAAGTTGTTGAATGCTGTGAAGAGTATGTACGATGGTGCGAAGGCTGCAGTGCGCGTGGATGGTGAACTAAGTGAATTTTTCTCTTTGAAAGTTGGGTTGAAACAGGGATGTGTCATATCTCTATGGTTGTTCAATCTGTACATGGATGGGGTAATAAAAGAGGTACAAGGCAGGGAAGTGGATGTTGGAGTGGCCCTGGTGAGAGAGGATAGTGTTTGGAAACTCCCTGTACTGTTGTTTCCAGATGATACTATGTTGTTGAGTGAAGACGAAGGGGAGCTGCAAGGCTTGGTGGATGAGTTTGGGAGAGTGTGTAAGAAACGGAATCTAAAGGTGAATGTAGGGAAGATTAAGTGATGGTCTTTGAGAGAGGTGAAGTCAATGAATGTACAGCGAGGTTGGATGGTGAGGAATTGGAAAATTTGAGTACGTTTAAGTACTTGGGTAGTGTGATGAGTAAGGATGGAAGTTTGGAGGGTGAAGTGCTTGAAAGGGTACAGCAGGGAATAATGGTTGTTGGTTCTTTGAAAGCAGTGATAAGAAACAGGGAAGTGAGCATGGAAGTGAAAAAGTTACTAAATGACAGTATTGTGATACGAACTCTAACATACGGAAGTGAAGCTTGGACGTTGTTGGAAGGACACAAGTCAAGAGTGAGAGCAGTGGAAATGAGTTATTTAAGAGGAGCCTGTGGAGTCACATGGAGAGACAGGCTGACGAATGAGGATATAAAGGAGCGTTGTGGTGTGGATGTGATAGGAAGCATTATGAGGAACACACTGAGGTGGTTTGGCCATGTGGAGAGGATGGAGGATGAAAGACTGACGAAGAGAGTGTATGTGAGTGAGGTGGAGGGGGGAAGAGGGAGGGGGAGGCCGAGGATGAGATGGAGGGATGGGGTGGAGAGGTATATGAGAGAGGGGGTGTGAGTTGGGAGCAGGGCAGTGAAATGGCGGGGGACAGGGCGACTTGGAGGCGATTTGTTTGTGGCCACCCCAAACGGGATTGAGGCGTCTGGCAACAGATAGATAGATAGATATATACATACTGTATATATATATATATATATATATATATATATATATATATATATGTATATATATGTATATATATATATATATATATATATATGTATATATATATATACATATATATATGTATATATATATATATATATATATATATATATATATATATGCATCTAGAGTATATATATATATATATATATATATATATATACATAGAGAGTGTATATATATATATATATATATATATATATATATATATATATATATATATATATATATATATATATATATATATATATATATAGAGTATATATATATATATATATATATATATATATACATATATATATATATATATATATATATATATATATATATATATATACAGTAATCACTCTAATATCCGGACGCCCAATAACCGAACATCCCCACTAACCGAACCTTATCGTCCTGGGATCAAACATTCCCAAAATGGTCCGAAAATCCAAAAAAAATTTTTAAAAAATCGATTTTTTGCCGTCCGTAATTTGAACTTGCCGCGCGCGCCGCGTGAGAGCATTGTTTTGGTTCGTCATTCCTCCGACGTCCGATAGAGCGCCGCTGCATCCTCCCCACTTCCCGCCTGTCTCTCACCGCGACTGGACCTACGCTCTTCGCAATGGCTGCCCACGTGCTCGCTTTTGTGGTGGTGCCGTACTTGCTGCAAGGCCTCCTGCTGCTCTCTGCCCTCCTCTTAGTGTGTGTGATGATGGCCCCGCCTCCTGAGAAAAGGAAGAGAGTGGTGTTGACTCTGGAGAAGAAACGGGAGATATTGGAGAAAGTTGATGCGGGTTGGTCTTCTTCACGCATTCTCCGCGAGTTTAACCTGGCTCGGTCGACTTTGTTCGATATCAAACGTTCCCGAGACAAACTCATGCAGTACACGGCTGACTTCTCGTCAAGAAGCAAACGCAATGTGATGTTTACCCCAAAGTTTGCAGAAATCGACCGATCCACGTTGATTTGGTACCGACAGCAATGTGCAGCTGGTGTGATGGTACGTGGAACGGAGCTGAAGGCTGCTGCTGAGAAGTTTGCAAGGCTTCACGAAGCCCTAGACTTCAAGGCATCCGAGGGTTGGCTCTTCGCGTTCAAGTTGCGACATGGCCTTACTAACCGTAAAGCACATGGCGAAGCATTGGACGCTAACGAGGATGGAGTTGACGAGTTTCGGCACAAAGTGAAAGGCTTGATCGACAGGGAGGGCCTCATTTTCGGTCAAGTCTATAGCGCAGACGAAACTGGCCTATTCTATCGCTCGGTGCCAACGAACACTCTAGCCGATGAGACGGAGAAGCGTGTACCTGGCCAAGCTTTCTAAGGAACGGATATCTGCTTTGTGTTGTGCCAGTGCTAACAGCATGCACCGGCTTAAGCCCGTTATTGTTGGCCGTGCAAAGCAGCCTCGGTGTCTTCGTGGGGTGATGGATGTCCTTCCTGTTGTATGGTACCATTCTTTGAAAGCATGGTTCACAGCTGTGATTTTCAAAGACTGGTTTCACCATCACTTCGTCAAGGAGGTCATCCAGTACCAGACGAAGACACTGGGAATCCCTCGTGACTAGGTAAAGGCTCTCCTTCTCCTCAACAATGCACCTGCCCACCCGTGCGACAAGGACTTGGTTGCTGAGAATGGCCGTATTAGGTGCATGTTTCTGCCACCTAATACGACTGCTCTCATTCAACCCATGGACCAAGGAGTGATCGTGGCAACAAAGCACCTGTACCGTCGGAAGTTCCTGAACGAGGTGATGGTTGTTCTCGAGGACGAGGACGAGCGCAGGGAAGGATGTGACACTCGAGGCAAGCGGACTTTGGAAAACCTTCGCCGCTACAACATCAAGTCTGCGCTGTACAACTGGGCTAGTGCATGGAAGGAAGTCCCTGTGAAAACTCTGGAAAATGGTTGGTCTCGTCTGCTTCTCGGAACAGATGTGGAGTACGATTTTCTAGGGTTTGACGTGGATGACTTCCATGCACGGCTACGTACGCACGGTGACGATGTTGATGTGGACGATGTTCGTGAGTGGTTGGACGACGACGAGGGAGAGCCTGGGTATCAGACGTTGTCTGATATCGAGATCGCGTCTTCGGTTGCTGGTGTCAGTCCCGAACTTGAAGATTCCGACGACGAAGGCGATGATGATGCGGACTCCTCTCAGCAGGACACTACTCCAGCCATCCCCAAGCTGAGCGCACTCCGGGAACATCTAGAGTTCGTCCTAGACTACCTGGAACACCCGGACTGCGAGAGGGAGATGGGGCCCTTGGGACTCGAGGAGGAAGTGTGTGCTTTCCGGCAGCGCATCATCAATCGCCAGAATCGTCGGTCCTTGCGTCAGTCAACGGATACAGTTTTTTCGGGCCCGTGACCCCCGCTGTGCCAAGCCCTGGTTCCACTCCATTGCCTCCCCAAGACAGGCCCTCATGCTCCGAGTCACAGCCCAGCACATCAGCTACAGTGGAGTCACCGCTCAATGTGAGTTTGCGGCTTTCCTCAGAGTCTTCTGTAGTTGGTACGCCATCACCACGACCCACCGATGCACCCCTTGGTCGCCTGCCAGTGATACTCTCGGACTCTGACAGTGAATAAACAGCAAGAACTTCTCCACTAGACCACACGGGAATTTTGAGTGTTGTGCAGTGAAAAAAACGGTGTTTTGTGTTAAGGTTTTCGAAATGAGAGAAAAGACTCAGTGGAAACAAAATTTAACGTAACTAACCTTCT
The DNA here is from genome assembly GCF_032717465.1 of Coenobita brevimanus. Taxonomy (NCBI): domain Eukaryota; kingdom Metazoa; phylum Arthropoda; class Malacostraca; order Decapoda; family Coenobitidae; genus Coenobita; species Coenobita brevimanus. The sequence continues at coordinate 17,280,748 of NC_137038.1, forward strand.
TTGTTTTGGCTTTAGAAATTTTGAAAAGATTGGGAAAAGTTAATGTGCAACACTAAATTTAACTGGAACATTATTTGGACTAAAGTGAACACTGTGAAGAGAACGGACTTCTGTGTGTTATTGACTAAGTTCAGTACAAGACTTCAGGAAGAGTGTACTGCAAGTGCTTCAGGAAATCGTTCTTACTGTCAGAGTCCGAGAGGAGGCGGTTATTCATCGAGATGGCCAGGGACTTGCTGTAAGTAGCCAGAATGTTTCATATTGTACTTTTTTCCATACTATACTTACCAGAATGTTTCATACTGTACTTTTTTCCATACTATACTTACCTCATGCATGTGCAGTAGGAATGTGTTTTTCAGAGTTAGGCTAGGTTAGGGTCCATAAGTACCAGAATGTTTATTAATGTATGAACATACTTCTAAACCCTCATTTTATGTTTCTTTTGCATTTATTTCAGTCATATATGTGCCTTATTGGTGTGATTTGGGTGTTAAATAGGTGCTATGCATGTCCAAAGGGAGTTGTATAGGTGTTTCTCTGAGTTAGGGTCCATAAGTACAAGTCCATAAGCTGGGGCCCAATATCCGGACGAAACCAATAACCGAACCTACCGATGGCTCTATTGATCCGGATATTGGAGGGGTTACTGTATATATATATATATATATATACAGTATTCCCTGTACTTTCCACATGCCCACTTTCCGGACACCCCACTTACTGGACATTATGGGCCTGGACCTTCAGAATGCAAAAATGGCAAAAAAAAAGAAAAAAATCCCCCCAAAATACAAATTTTTTCCCACCCATAATTTGAAATTGCTGCGCGGCACGGAACACCTGTTACACCACGGACTCTTCACCCCTTCCTTCCTCCCTCCTCCCCTGTCAGGGTTGCCATTTGGTATTTTTCATTACCAAATGTGGGCCAGTTTGGTAATGAAAACATCGTTTGGTAAAGAATCAGAATAATGCATTACCAAACGGATTTTTCATTTGTATGAGGATACACAGGATGGAGATGGTGGATTGTTTGCTATCTCTGATTAATCTGCTACCCAACATAGTATGAAAATAATCAACATGCTGTTAATTATAGGGAGCGTGATTACATTTATTTACACTTGTATATATAATTAGTGAAAAATAAATGCTAGCTTTACAAATTAGGTAATGAAAAGTTAAATTTGACAACAAAAATTGAGGTGTTTGGTAATGTGGCTGTTGTGATCTGGCAACACTGTTTCCCCGTCACCACCAAGGCACAAACAGTTACTGCCTAACTTCGATCGTGAGCAGATATTTATCTCAGTGGAAGCTACACGTGCTCATTTTTTGTGAAAAAACAGTGAATAAACTGCAATACCTTGCCACTAGACCACACAGGAATTTATAGTGTTGCGCAGTATTAAGAAATTAGAATTTAGAATGCACAGGATTAATTGTGGAGTGCAAACTGAGGGTTGAAACTGGCGTGGTGCAATTAACAGTGTGCAGTGTAAAACAATTATAACTCACAGTGCAAAGAATTACTGTAAGTGCAGCACAACACTAGATTACTGTACATGCTTCAAGAGCATTTTCACCACTGCCAAAGCTCTAAGTACCCTGGCTGTGGTACAGTCAGTTCTAATTCCTCATTCTTTGGTTCCTTTTCATTTATATAATGCTTTATGTCCATTATTGGTGTGAATAAGGTCTTAAATAGGTTTAAATAGGTGCTATGCATGTCCGGTAAGAAGCTATTTAGGTGGCTTTCAAAGTTAGGCTGGATCCATAAGTACCAGTCCAGGAGGCAGGGGCCCATTATCCGGACGGGACCACATTCCGGACATGCCTTTGGCTCCATTACATCGGACAGTGGAGGGATTACTGTATATATATATATATATATATATATATATATATATATATATATAAAATCAGTATAGTGGTAGGTGGTGGCGACCATCATCCATGCACCTGATGTAGTGCTGCCTATTCTTCCTAAGCCTTTATCATTATTTTTCTGTGCTCTCTTCCTATTTCTCCCATCCTTCCTGTCACTTCTTATCGTTTTTTTTTCCTTTACAGGTGATTTTACATTGAGTGACAAGCCAAATAGTTTCCTGTAAGTCAAGAGAACAGATGCAACGCTGGGTGGTAACCATACAACCAAACCATACGTGCTCCCTACGTGTCAGAAAGTGGGTTGGTGAAGGGTTAGTGCCCCTCCCCGTAAAACAAATAACTCAAAGACAAATGGCCACCCCTTACAGGATTAAGGAATCTGGCAATAAACAGGTACACATATATATACAGTAATCACTCCAATATCCGGATCAATAGAGCCATCGGTAGGTTCGGATATTGGTTTTGTCCGGATATTGGGCCCCAGCTTATGGACTTGTACTTACGGACCCTAACACAGAGAAACACCTATACAACTCCCTCCGGACATGCATAGCACCTATTTAACACCCAAATCACACCAATAAGGCACATAAATGACTGAAATAAATGCAATAGACACATAAAATGTGGGTTTAGAAGTATGTTCATACATTAATAAACATTCTGGTACTTATGGACTCTAACCGAACCTAACCTAACCGAACCTAACCGAACTCTGAAAAACACATTCCTACTGCACATGCATGAGGTAAGTTTAGTATGGAAAGAAGTACAGTATGACACTTTCTGGTAAGTATAGTATGGGAAAAAATACAATATGAAACATTCTGGTAAATATAGTATGGAAAATAGTACAACATGAAACATTCTGGCTACTTACAGCAAGTCCCTGGCCACCTCGATGAATAACCGCCTCCTCTCAGACTCTGACAGTAAGAACGATTTCCTGAAGCACTTGCACTACACTCTTCCTGAAGTCTTGCACTGAACTTAGTCACTAACACACAGAAGTCCGTTCTTTTAACAGTGTTCACTTTAGTCCAAATAATGTTCCATTAAATTTAAGTGTTGCACATTAACTTTTCCCAAGTTTTTTTAAGTTTCCAAAGCCAAAACAAAGAAGGTTAGTTACGTTAAATTTCTTTTCTACTTAGTCTTTTCTCCCAACTTGAAAACCTTAACACAACACACCGTTTTTTTCACTGCACAACACTCAAAATTCCCGTGTGGTCTAGTGGAGAAGTTCTTGCTGTTTATTCACTGTCAGAGCCCGAGAGTATCACTGGCAGGCGTCCAAGGGGTGCATCGGTGGGTAGTGGTGATGGCGTACCGACTACAGAAGACTCTGAAGACAGCCGCAAACTCACGTCGAGCGGTGACTCCACTGTAGCTGATGTGCTGGGCTGTGACTCGGAGCATGAGGGCCTGTCTTGGGGAGGCAACGGAGTGGAACCAGGGCTTGGCACAGCGGGGGTCACGGGCCTGAAAAAACTGTCAATCGTTGACTGACGCAAGGACCGACGATTCTGGCGATTGATGATGCGCTGCCGGAAAGCACGCACTTCCTCCACGAGTCCCAAGGGCCCCATCTCCCTCTCGTAGTCCGGGTGTTCCAGGTAGTCTAGGACGAACTCTAGATGTTCCCGGAGTGCGCTCAGCTTGGGGATGGCTGGAGTAGTGTCCTGCTGGGCGGAGTCTGCATCATCATCGCCTTTGTCGTCGGAATCTTCAAGTTCGGGACTGACACCAGCAACCGAAGACGCGATCTCGATATCAGACAACGTCTGATACCCAGGATCGCCCTCGTCGTCGTCCAACCACTCACGAACATCGTCCACATCAACATCGTCACCGTGCGTACGTAGCCGTGCATGGAAGTCATCCACGTCAAACCCTAGGAAATCGTACTCCACATCTGTTCCGAGAAGCAGACGAGACCAACCATTTTCAAGAGTTTTCACAGGGACTTCCTTCCATGCACTAGCCCAGTTGTACAGCGCAGACTTGATGTTGTAGCGGCGAAGGTTTTCCAAAGTCCGCTTGCCTCGAGTGTCACGTCCTTCCCTGCGCTCGTCCTCGTCCTCGAGAACCACCATCACCTCGTCCAGGAACTTCCGACGGTACAGGTGCTTTGTTGCCACGATCACTCCTTGGTCCATTGGTTGAATGAGAGCAGTCGTATTAGGTGGCAGAAACATGCACCTAATACGGCCATTCTCAGCAACCAAGTCCTTGTCGCACGGGTGGGCAGGTGCATTGTCGAGGAGAAGGAGAGCCTTTACCTGGTCGCGAGGAATTCCCAGTGTCTTCGTCTGGTAATGTATGACCTCCTTGACGAAGTGATGGTGAAACCAGTCTTTGAAAATCACAGCTGTGAACCATGCTTTCAAAGAATGGTACCATACGACAGGAAGGACATCCATCACCCCACGAAGGCACCGAGGCTGCTTTGCACGGCCAACAATAACGGGCTTAAGCCGGTGCATGCCGTTAGCATTGGCACAACACAAAGCAGATATCCGTTCCTTAGGCTTGCGGCCAGGTACACGCTTCTCCGTCTCATCGGCCAGAGTGTTCGTTGGCACCGAGCGATAGAATAGGCCAGTTTCGTCAGCGTTATAGACTTGACCGAGAGTGAGGCCCTCCCTGTCGATCAAGCCTTTCACCTTGTGCCGAAACTCGTCCACTCCATCCTCGTTAGCGTCCAATGCTTCGCCATGTGCTTTACGGTTAGTAAGGCCATGTCGCAACTTGAACGCGAAGAGCCAACCCTCGGATGCCTTGAAGTCTAGGGCGTCGTGAAGCCTTGCAAACTTCTCAGCAGCAGCCTTCAGCTCCGTTCCACGTACCATCACACCAGCTGCACGTTGCTGTCGATACCAAATCAACGTGGAGCGGTCGATCTCTGCATACTTGGGAGTAAACATAACCTTCCTCTCCACGTTGCGTTTGCTTCTCGACGAGAAGTCAGCCGTGTACTGCATGAGCTTGTCTCGGGAACGCTTGATATCAAACAAAGTCGACCGGGCCAGGTTGAACTCGCGGAGAATGCGAGAGGAAGACCAACCCGCATCAACCTTCTCCAATATCTCCCGTTTCTTCTCCAGAGTCAACACCACTCTCTTCCTTTTCTCAGGAGGCGGGGCCATCATCACACACACTAAGAGTAGGGCAGAGAGCAGCAGGAGGCCTTGCAGCAAGTACGGCACCACCCCCAAAGCGAGCACGTGGGCAGCCGTGACGAAGAGCGTAGGTCTTGTCGCGGTGAGAGACAGGCGGGAAGTGGGGAGGATGCAGCGGCGCTCTATCGGACGTCGGAGGAATGACGAACCAAAACAATGCTCTCACGCGGCGCGCGCGGCAAGTTCAAATTACGGACGGCAAAAAATCGATTTTTTTTCCAATTTTTTTGGATTTTCGGACCATTTTGGGAATGTTTGATCCCAGGACGATAAGGTTCGGTTAGTGGGGATGTTCGGTTATTGGGCGTCCGGATATTAGAGGGATTACTGTATATATATATATATATATATATATATATATATATATATATATATGTATATATATAGATAGATAGTTAGATAGATAGATAAGTAATCCCTCTAATATCCGAACACACAATATCCGAACATCCCCAAATAACCGGACAAAATCATCCCAGGATCCAATATTCCCAAAATGGTCCGAAAACCGCAAAAAATTTGGAAAAAAAATGAATTTTCCTGTCCATAATTTGAACTTAGCGCGCGCGCCGCGGGACAGCTTTGTTGTGGGGCGTCATTTCTCCGACGTCCGATAGAGCGCCACTGCATCCTCCCCACTTTCCGCCTGTCTCTCGTCGCGAGTGCACGCTCGTCGTCATGGCTGCCCACGTGCTCGCTTTTGTGGTGGTGCCTTACCTGCTGCAGGCACTCTTGCTGCTCTCGTGCCTCTCCTTCTTGTGTGTGATGATGGCCCCGCCACCTGAGAAGAGGAAGAGAGTGGTGTAGACTCTGGAGAAGAAACGGGAGATATTGGAGAAAGCAGATGTGGGGTGGTCTTCTTCCCGCATCCTCCGCCAGTTCAACCTGGCCCGATCTACTTTGTTCGATATCAAGAGATCCCGAGACAAACTCATGCAGTACACGGCTGACTTCTCGTCAAGAAGCAAACGCAATGTGGAGAGGAAGGTGATGTTTACTCCCAAGTTTGCTGAAGTCGACCGTTCCACGTTGATTTGGTATTGACAGCAACGTCCTGCTGGTGTGATGGTACGTGGTACGGAGCTGAAGGCTGCTACTGAGAAGTTCGCCAGGCTTCATGACGCCCTAGACTTCAAGGCATACGAGGGTTGGCTCTTCGCGTTCAAGTTACAGCATGGCCTTACCAACCGTAAAGCTCATGGCGAAGCTTTGGACGCTAACAAGGATGGAGTTGACGAGTTTCGGCACAAGGTGAAGGGCTTGATCGACAGGGAGGGCCTCACTCTCGGTCAAGTCTACAATGGTGACGAAACTGGTTTATTCTATTGCTCTTTGCCAACGAACACTCTAGCTGAGGAGACGGAGAAGTGTGTACCTGGCCGCAAGCTCTCCAGGCAATGGATATCTGCTTTGTGTTGTGCCAATGCTAACAGCATGCACTGGCTCAAGACCATTATTGTTGGCCGTGCAAAGCAGCCTCAGTGTCTTCGTGGGGTGATGGATGTCCTTCCTGTCGTCTGGTACCATTCTTTGAAGGCATGGTTTACAGCCCAGATCTTTAAAGACTGGTTCCACCGCCACTTCGTCAAGGAGGTCATACATTACCAGACGAAGACACTGGGAATCCCGCGCGACCAGGTAAAGGCCATCCTTCTCCTCGACAATGCACCTGCCCACCCGTGCAACAAGGACTTGGTGGCTGAGAATGGCCGTATTAGGTGCATGTTTCTGCCACCTAATACGACTGCTCTCATCCAACCAATGGGCCAAGAAGTGATCGTGGCAACAAAGCGCCTATACCGAAGGAAGTTCCTGGATGAGGTGATGGTTGTTCTCGAGGATGAGGACAAGTGCAGGGAGGGACGGGACACGCGAGGCCAGCGGACTTTGGAAAACCTTCGCCGCTACAACATCAAGTCTGCAATCTACAACTTGACCAGTGCATGGAAGGAAGTCCCTGTCAAGACTCTAGAAAATGGTTGGTCTCGTCTGCTTCTCGGAACGGATGTGGAGTACGATTTTCTAGGTTTTGACGTGGATGACTTCCATGCACGTCTACGTACGCATGGCGACGATGTTGATGTGGACGATGTGCATGAGTGGTTGGATGATGACGAGGGCGATCCTGGGTATCAGACATTGTCTGATATCGAGATCGCATCTTCAGGTGCAGGTGTCAGTACCCAGCTTGAAGATTCCGATGAGGACGGCGACGATGATGTGGACTCCTCTCAGCATGACACTACTCCAGCCATCTCCAAGCTAAGCGCATTCCAGGAACATCTAGAGTTCGTTCTCAACTACCTGGAACACCCGGACTGTGACAGAGAGATGGGGCCCTTGGGACTTGTGGAGGAAGTGCGTGCTTTCAGACAAAGCAACATCAATCGTCAGAATCATCGTTCCTTGCGTCAATCAACGACTGACAGTTTTTTCAGGCCCGTGACCC